>NC_090929.1:577953996-578578996 GCF_040938575.1 Ambystoma mexicanum | reverse complement strand
AAGTTACTCAGCTTTCAACTAATAGACATTATGTCAGTTCACATCAGAAATATTAGGTCATTATTTATTGATTTTACTTAAGTTCCAAATATTTGGCATCCTTAGCGGTAACCTATGACTTTAATGTGCAAGACTGTAATGCACATAGTACACATAATTGTATTTTCTAAATTATTATTGCCCTGTGTCGATCGTGCATGGGTGACACTGCATGATATAAGTATTCTTATCAGTATTGTTTACAATATTGAATTATTGCCTTTCATCTGGTTATAAGAGATTACATCCTGTTCCTAAAATGGTAGTTTATTCCCCTTTATGTGCTAATCAGTATGGGTGGAAATATCTGCGATTAATTAATACCGCATTTCGATGCTTCCCTTACACGGGGACCGAGGAGCGCATGCGCGTGACGTCACACGTTATGTGTGACGTCACACGCTTTGTTTATATCATTTAAATACTCGCAAAAGCGTTTAAACCGGGAGCTTGAAAGCGGGATTAAACCCGTTAATATAGTCGTTTTTAATCAGATGAGACCACATACTTAAATAGTCTAATATCGAGTGACTGGTATATAGTGTACATTTCACTGATTTGAATCATTATATTTAATAGGTAGTCAAACCAATTTATACGGGCCAGTCTCGTTGATATTTGAACTATTCATTTTGGTGACTATTCATGAGAAAGCTAGGTAAGACGAATTTTAACTATTATACTACGGAATTCGAAATATTTAAAGATTTTTAAAACCTTCACTGATGACAACAAGTCAGCAGCTTTGCTCCATTATTTCATTATCCAATAACTAAGTAACCCACGGCTGGCTACAACCAATGGTTAGGAACCACCTGCCAGCGCCACTGAAAAACAAGGTTTGTCAAATCATCCAGTCACTGACTCATTGGGAACTTTTCGAGTTTTGGTTCCCAGACAAAGCATGTGCCAGGATGCAGGTCATATTACAGCAACCACCTAATCTTACCAGTTAGCGCAGGGGCCTGATATCCTTTAAACTCCAATCAACTGAACCTACTTGTGCCATTTGTCTGAAAACCAGTACCCAGTTACCCCCTCCAGCTCCCTTGCAACCCTTACCTATTATAGACATACCTTTTTTCACGCATAGGTATGGATATAGTTGGACCTTTAGAAGCATCAAAATTGGGAAACTGATACATATTGGACTACACAACTCGTTATCCTGAAGCTTTTCCATTACAGAATAACACCTAACAACAAATTCTAAAACATTTAATTCAAGTTTTTTCAAGAGTTGGTTTACCAAAGCAGATCTTAACAGATCAAGGATCTACCTTTATGAGTAAACTCATGTCTGAGGTAAAGGAAATTCTTCAAATTAAAACTTTGCGTACCTCTATATATAACCCCCAAACTGATGGTCTAGTTGAACGGTTCAATAAGACCTTAAAACCTAAATATTAAAGAAATGGGGTGAAGTTGACAGAAACAATTGGGATTTTATGACAGCATGGGCCCTTTTCGCCATCAAAAATTCACTGCAATCCTCCACAGGATGTTCCCCATTCAAACCTTTAAACAGGAGAGAACCAAGAGATGTCTTAGATATGTTTTGGGAAACATGGGGGGAATGAGAGAAAGCCTCCTTGCCATTATCTCAAACTGCTCAGAGGTTAAAATAGCATATGGCATCAGTCTGGTCCATAATACAGACTAATATGATTTAAACCCAGGCACAACAGAAAGAATATCATGATAAGAAAGCTGTGTTATGGTCTTTTTCTGTTGGTCAGAAGGTCTTAGTCCTCCTCCCCTCTTCGGAAAATAAAATGTTCTCTAGTTGGCATGGTCCCTATGAGATTATAGAACAAACCGGACCTTATAACTATCAGTTCTCACAACCAGGCATAAAGATCAAGACTCACATCTATCGTGTGAATCTTCTCAAGGAATGGAAAGAAAACCCTGTTGAAGACACTTCAGTGATGTTAACTAGTTTGTTATCTGATGAAATCAACACCAATACTTTAATTCCTCCAGATTTGGCTCAGAATCAAAAACAAGATCTAATGGATCTCGTAGAATAATTCCCTGATGTTCATAGAACAGAACCAGGAAGAATAAAAAGGGTATATCATTATATCTGTACCCCTCCTGGAATAGGTATTCATTTAAAACCTTATCGGATACCTGAGAGTAGAAAGAATATAATTCAAGAAGAGTTGAAATCTATCTTAAGGGCAGATATTATCAAGCCCTCCCAAAGCCCCTGGTCTTCCCCAATTGTGTTGGTCACTAAGTCAGATCAATCGTGTAGGTTCTGCATTGATTTTAGAAACTTGAACGAGGTCTCCCAATTGGACAGTTGGCAGATGCCTAGCACTGATGATCTTATTTACAGACTGGGAACCGTGGTTTATCTCTCCACGATTGATCTGACTAAGGGGTACTGGCAAGTTCCAGTTAATCCAGCAGATAAACAAAAACAGCTTTTTCCGCTCCTCTAGGTCTTTTTCAATTGAAAGTCTAGTTGTTTGGTTTAGATGGGGGCAACGTCTAACTTCCAAAGGTTAATGGATCAAATTCTCCGACCCTATGCTTCTTTCCGTGGAGCATACATTGTTGATATCATCATCTATAGCAAATCTTGGATAGAACATATGTACCACATATATTTGGTTACTGGAGCCCCAAGCAAATCAGGACTGACTGTAAACCCAAAGAAATACCACCTTGCTAGATTTGCAGTAAAATATCTTGGGTACTTTGTGGGAAATGGTCTCGTTCAGTCACAGACTCAAAAGGTCAGCCCAGTTAAAGAAACCCCTTCTACAAAGACAACGAAAGAGTTAAGATCCTTTTTGGATTTAACCGGATATTATAGAGCAAGTATTCCTAATTTCTTATCTATAACCTCTCTGCTCACAGATAAACTCAGAAATGCAGAACCTCAGACAGTAAAATGGCACCCTGAAGATTAATTGTGTTTTGATAAACTCAAACACATTTTGTGTAGTGAGCCTGTGTTACAAACAGATGCCTCACCTACCAGTTTAGGCACAGTTCTTTCACAGGATTATGATGGTATAGAACATCCCGTCCTCTATATAAGGTTCCCACGAGAGACGACATATGCAACCCTAGAACTGGAAGCCCTGACATTAAGTGGGCTATAACATACCTCAAATATTATCTGACTGGTAGAAAGTTTTGACTTGTCACAGACCATGCCCCTTTAACCTGGTTGAGCCTTTGCAAGGACACAAATGCAAGAGTCATGCGCTGGTTCTTAGATCTATAGCCCTATAGTTTCACCATTGCACACGAGAAAGGAAATCAACAGGGAAATATAGATTTCCTTTGCCGTTTTCCAATAGATGCTGTGAGAACCAGCGACATTACGGGAAGGTAATGTGATGTATCCTGTGGAGTCACCACTGATTCCCCGGTGAAGACCTCCTCTCCTATGGCCAGGGGACAGCAGCCACTACCTGATCCTGACCCTGGGGGGTGCTAACATGAGGGTGAATCATATGGGAGGAGATGACTGCCAGGGGGAGGTGGTGACTCTGTTGGAAAGCATGTAGTATTCTCCCTTCTTTTCTGAAGAAAACCATATGACTCCTAAATGCCAGATGGCATACTGTCAATTTAGTCAAAATACCATTCATGCCTCATATATACATAACATCTCCTATTTCTGATGTTTTTCTAAGTAAGGCTTTAAAACAACATCTATTTAGAAATCCTATGATCTCTACTCAACTCCCATAAAGCCTCAACTCCTGAGACGAGGAGGAAGAAGAAGGAGTTGATGCGGATTGAAAGAAAACCAAAACTGAGTATGCAGACTAGTTGTTTAGTTGAATCACTGGTGTACGGGACATTTAAAAATGGCATCTGGACTCAAAATGCTGGCAGAACGGGAGAGGACCATGCCGGAGAAAGTCGAGAGAACAGGCACATCCATGCAGCAGCTTGCAAACGCGAGCATCACGTACCGGCTTGGTGCGAAGAAAGGATAGATGCTGCAGGCACCTTTGGAGGACCGCTGGAGCACCGGGAGGAGTAGCAGAGACCCACGGGATACAGTCTTGCTAGAAGGCAGCATTCTCCGATCCAGGTCAGAGAGAGAAGCCGACGGATGAGGGCAGAGATGAAAGAAAAGTGGCAGGAAGGTCCACAGTGTGACAGAGGCTGTCTCAGAGAGTGAACTTCATAGCAGAGACATACCATGGGTCGGGGACGTTGCACATCACTGGTGAGTCTGCCCAGAGCCATTGGAGACCCAGTGGCGTACAGACAGGCATGTAAACAAGTAAATGAATTAAGAATATTTGAATGCCAACAAGATAAAGAGCAACAACAAAACTTGAACAAGGCCTTATGTTTGACATTTTCATGTGGAGAAAGTTGGAGCAAGTGTTAACCTAAGAAAATAAATACTAGCAAGAAAAATACAGCGACAGAACTTGGACAAGTCCCTATGTATGAGATGTCAATGTGGGGAAAGTTGGAACAAGAATTAATTTATGTAATACTAAGGGGATAATCCATCTCTGGGGGGAAATGGAGAGAATACATAGCACAGGAGAATCTTCCCCACAGGAATTATTTATTATATTTACTTTGTGTTAATTTTAGGTGAAAATAAACCTAAATCATAAATCACTTTGTTAGTGTATACCACATGTTTATTTTACAGAGACAACACATAATTCAATGATCATAAAGTGAGTGAAAGAAAACTAAGAGAATGTGAAAATTAAACATAGGTAAACAAAGGGAAATCCCGGTCACAATGTTTATAGATCTAAACATGCAGACTCTACCCCTTCCCGGATAGGGTACCCAACATAGAACAAAGGTGGATACAGTAATTCCAGCCTGTAATGTTGAGCAGGTATTATCAACAATGTGGAATGCAAATTATTGGCGAAACGATTCAGTATGAGCGGTTATGATATTCCATCTATTTCTAAAGCACAAAAACGTGTGAACAATACACACCAAGGGAAGATATGCTTAAGAGTATTAGTAATAACAACTCCAAGTCAAACCTCAGGAGGAATATTGATATTGTAACTAGATATACTCGAGATGCAAATGTGCTATATAAGATTATGTCCAAACATTTGGGAATATTACGTCTAGATAGAGATATTTCACCTTATCTAAATGAAAGACCATCTTTTGTTTTCACTAGAGCGCCTACGATCAAGAATAAGCTATGTCCCTCCCTGATACCTAACAAGCTTTCTAGGTGTACAGATTGGTTGAACTCCATTAAAGGCTTCTTTAAATGTGGAACCTGCAGCATGTGCAAATTTGCACATGCTGATAGTCAGGAATTCGTAAGCCAACAGGGCATCAAAATGGTTATTGATGAATTAATCAATTGTCGCACTAAATATGTGGTATACGCAATACAATGTGTGTGCAAAAAGATATATGTTGGTAGCACTATTAGAGAACTTCGTTTCAGAATTCGTGAACACATTACCAATTTGAATAAACAAGACCGGTTGCTACCCTTAACGACAAATTGGCAGAAGTACCATACCATCAAATGAATAATGTACAGGACTTAAGATTTATTGGTCTAAAAAAGGTCCAGTTGGGTACCAGGGGAGGTGACCTAGAATTTAAACTCAGACAAACTGAAGCAAAATATATTTGCAATTTACGATGTATTCAATCTGGATTAAATTCCGATCATGAGATGCATGTATTTCTTTGAAGAATGAGACCTATTGTGTAGCTGAACTACAGACTGTACAATGTCCTTACACATGGGTGATCTGGTGTATACCTAAGGAACAATTTAACCATATCTTTTACATTGCTATTTGTATCAATATTTATGGGTCAGTCGACTCTTGTTACTATTGGTTGTTTTAATCCAGTCAAGTTACTCAGCTTTCAACTAATAGACATTATGTCAGTTCACATCAGAAATATTAGGTCATTATTTATTGATTTTACTTAAGTTCCAAATATTTGGCATCCTTAGCGGTAACCTATGACTTTAATGTGCAAGACTGTAATGCACATAGTACACATAATTGTATTTTCTAAATTATTATTGCCCTGTGTCGATCGTGCATGGGTGACACTGCATGATATAAGTATTCTTATCAGTATCGTTTACAATATTGAATTATTGCCTTTCATCTGGTTATAAGAGATTACATCCTGTTCCTAAAATGGTAGTTTATTCCCCTTTATGTGCTAATCAGTATGGGTGGAAATATCTGCGATTAATTAATACCGCATTTCGATGCTTCCCTTACACGGGGACCGAGGAGCGCATGCGCGTGACGTCACACGTTATGTGTGACGTCACACGCTTTGTTTATATCATTTAAATACTCGCAAAAGCGTTTAAACCGGGAGCTTGAAAGCGGGATTAAACCCGTTAATATAGTCGTTTTTAATCAGATGAGACCACATACTTAAATAGTCTAATATCGAGTGACTGGTATATAGTGTACATTTCACTGATTTGAATCATTATATTTAATAGGTAGTCAAACCAATTTATACGGGCCAGTCTCGTTGATATTTGAACTATTCATTTTGGTGACTATTCATGAGAAAGCTAGGTAAGACGAATTTTAACTATTATACTACGGAATTCGAAATATTTAAAGATTTTTACACACTATATGTCATAATTGTCCTCACTTTTAGAACAACTCAAGCGCTAACGGCATCCTTGCCATTTAAGTTTGCAGACTGGATTTACCAGATACCAGATCTTTATTGTTCCGCTTGGGAACCCATTTCAGGACTAAAAAAAATCTTTTTTTGGTGAGCTACATTCCACCTTTTGAGCCCACTTATGGGGTCTGGCTTTGGATTGAGCACCATCTTTCTAGATCAATTGTAGTCCACCTGGGGAGGGTGTGCATCAAATGCCTTTGCTATCACCACTACTAGTTATTTGTTATAAAAAAATGTTTTACACGGATTTCCTACTTACATATCACAAACTCATTTCATAGCATTTCATGGACCAGCAGGGTGCAGTAACTGGTTCTGTGGCACCCATCTGTTTTAGGACCTCCACTTCTGGCTAAAGACTATTGAGCAGGATGACCTTGTGGGTCTATGCACGAGCCTTATTATAGGAGACTATTCGTAATAATGAATTCAATTTGAACATGTACCGATGACTAATGCATCTCTTCTCCTCTTCACCCCCTCTTCTGCTACATAAATGAATAACGACTGGGTATGTAATAATAATTTTTGATTTATGTAATAATGTCTATATCAACTCTGTATATTTCTGTTTTTTTAACACATTTGCATGTTTGATTTAACTCTATTCTTATTTATTTAATGTTGATATATCACAGCCTTGAGAAAGACCGTCTGGTCGAAACACGTGTTGGCTATAGGAATTTTGGATTGCGTAATAAACTTCACAACCAGCAATAATTGACATGGAAATCTTGGATTGGATATTTTAGAAATGTATTGCATATAATTCTTGGATTTGTGCGCAATTTAACAACAATGCACCTTTTCAAGTAGTGCATCAAAAAATACATTTCATTTATTCAAACAGTGATATATAAAATATCCATAAACTAAAGAGTCGTTTTATGGATAACTGTAATAATACAGTCCTTAAGAAAACAATTATAATCAATAATAGAAATCTATTCAGAAGTGTGATAGATACTTGCTAGGATAAGAGCCACTTTTTAAAGATTTCTATTATTGATTATAATTGTTACGTTAATTACTGTAATGGGAAAGGATGCAGCAAATAAATGAAAACATAAATAGTGAACAAATCATCAATAATACACAACGGACCGCATCACGAGTTGGGCGGTCGCCCTTACATGCGGCAGTAACGCTACTACCGCTGCATTTCAGGGTCCGCCTAATCACAAGTCTGACAGCATTTACTCCCAGCCTAATCTGGGGTATATGCGCCAACTTAATGCCCAGTTTCAGGCACAATTAGCGTGGCGCTATAAGCACCAAAAATGCACCATAGGCTCCAGTGGACCCAATGGGGAATGTTGAATACCCATTACCGCCCAACCCGTGATCCAGCGCTAAAAGTGCCGGACCGGTTGGCGGTAATTCTATTAGCCCGGGCCGTATCCCAGTAGTAATGCTGCTGGGATACCGCCCAACTAGTGATGAGGCCCAATAAGTATGTCACCTAACTCAACCGTTGACAGGGACTACAGTACTGGAGGTAAACCTGGTCTACATCCCTAAAGACAATGCACTTTTTAGTGGATACATGTGCATCCATACAAATAAATGCTGGATCTATCTTAGGGTGTGGTAAGGCACATGCATTTACAATGATAAGCCAAATACATGCTACATTAGTTCCCCTCCTAGATCTATGTGCATATACATCCAAGATAACCTCCTAGATCTATGTACATATAAAAGAGGTTTGCAGAGGCATTTCGGCGGCGTATGCAAATCTAGACTGCCTTCATCAGGACCGACTGATTTAGGACCCTCGGACCTGCTGGTCGCAAATCTCTTAAAAGTAAACCAGATAACTGGGTCCACTGGGCAGCGTACTTGCTGTGCTCCAAGCGTCAGGTGACTCAAACTGGGGGTCTCACCCGAAGGGCAAGGCGCTGCAAAGACACACGGATGCCAAGAAAGTAGAGAAAATAGAAATACAGTGAAGTGATACATTGTGGCAAGATACCTTGCAGGATAGTATTCCAGGGGATCTAGGATGTCCAAAGCGGAAGTCCTGGCAGCCAAATAGGCCCGACACTTGAAATTGAATGCAAACTTTTAAATTGTGGGAAGATACATGGCATGAGAGTACACCAGGGAATCTGAAGAACCCATAAAAGGATTCCTGGCAGAGGAGTATACCAGGAGGTCCACCAACACTGTAAAAAGGAGACCTATTGTGAAATTATATTCATATGAAGAAGAACTTTTATGAATTCAGTACAACTAGACCAAGGAAAAGTTGAATGATATGGAATGTTTTATCTGTATAAGAACATTTCAAATGGATTGTGCCCTCCAACGTATTCCACATGCTATGATATCTTCGTTTAAAGCTTCACCTGCTTCGGAAAATGTTTTCTCTCGGCAGAGGGCTCTGTGCAATCGAGACGGTTGACATCTCGGCTGACATCATCGTGAAGTACATATACCACGCGCAGCTCCCTTAGGCTTGAGTTCTGTTTTTCCACGAATGCGATTGCTTCGAGAATTACGGCGCATCCGTTTTCTTCGAAAACGCATTGAAAATGGCCTCGTCTTCAGCTCTGAATACTCGGAAGATGGGCTTCAAAAAGTGGCTAAAATGCAGTGCCAAAATGTCCATCACGGCCCCACATAAGATATGTATCTGGTGCCTGGCATGTAACCGACGACTGTCGATCCTGTCAGTCGATATGATATGGCATTTATAACACCTATACAAGTATTTCAAGGCTCGACGGGGCAAGGGAGGGTGAACAAAGGGAGGACAGACAACGATCCTACTAGACCAGGTGTCCTTCAGATCGCGCAAGTGCATGGGATGGGGGAAGGGGAAAGTGCAATACATGTGCATAGAATAATAACATAGGCAAGAAACGGCCAGTAGGTGGCAAGTGCAAGGTGTGTGCAGACAACAGGTGTCAAGTGCTGGGGTTGCCAGGCAGGCAGTGCAGGTGGGAGTGACTGGAGGGGGAGGGGCCTGGGCCCAAGAACAGAGGGTGACCAGGTTATCAGCGCAGGTTCAGGTTCAGCCAAGGTCAGCAGGGGAGAGGAAGAGAAAAAGCAGAAGCAAAGAGAAAGGTTTTGGGGTGCTTCCAGAACCTGAGATGATTCTCCTCAAGTTTCAGGGAGGCAGGGAGTCTGTTCCAGAGGGAGGCCCCAACCGAAGAAAGAAATCTACCACCAACTTGTTGCTTGGAGAAGCGACTGACCCTAAGGGAGTTGGAGGCGGATGAGCAAAGAGCTTGAGAGGGAATATATTTAGGAAGAGAGAGTTGAAGGTATTGGGGCCCCAGAAGGCCTTGTGGACAATGCAGAGGGTTTTGGACTTGATCCTCGCAGCCACTGGGAGCCAGTGCAGAGATTTCACTCCTGGAGAGATACGATCCCTGGGCTTGAGGCCAAGGACATATCTCGCAGTCCTGTTCTGGATGAGTTGCAGAGGCAGGCAGATTTAGAAAGAGGCTGTTGCAGAAGTCTGGCCTAGAGAGAACCAGAGCTCTGGAGACAGTGAGCTTCTGGGGAAGGAGAGGAAAGGTAGAATACCTTTGAGGAGGGGCAGCTTTTAGTGTGACTTCTTAAAGATGTCTGAGATGTGAGGAGAGAAGAAGAGTGTGGAGTCGAAGATGACCCCGAGGCTTCTAGCCTCTCAGGTTGAAGCAGGAGGAGGGCCAAAAGAGGCCGCCAGAGAGCGACAGGCAAGGAGGGAGCTGACATAACATGAGGAGAATCTCGGTCTTACTGGCATTAAGGTAGAGGTCATTGGTGGCACACCACTACTGGATAGCAGACAGACAGTGATGAGAGACAGGGAAGAGGTGGCCGAAGGTAGCCTGAAAATGAGCTGAGTGTCATCAGCATAGTACTGAAAGTTGGGGCACAGAGCTGCAATGCGGTGGCCAAGAAGTGCCAGGTATAGATTGAAAAGCCAGGGAGATAGCAGAGAGGAAGGATCCAAGTTGGACCTGGGAGGGTCGGTCAGAGAGGAAAGCGGTCAGCCACGCCAGGGCCTGACCGGTGATACCCAGGTTATCACACAGACATTTGAGCAGGATGGTATGGTTAACTGTGTAAAAAAAAGGCAAAAGAGAGA
The DNA here is from genome assembly GCF_040938575.1 of Ambystoma mexicanum. Classification (NCBI taxonomy): domain Eukaryota; kingdom Metazoa; phylum Chordata; class Amphibia; order Caudata; family Ambystomatidae; genus Ambystoma; species Ambystoma mexicanum. Next base: position 578,568,201 of record NC_090929.1, on the reverse strand, counting down.
TCAAGCAGGATGAGGACAGAGGGGGTGTTAGAATCAAGGTTGGAGAGCAGGTCTTCGCGGATGTTCAGGAGAGCAGTTTCCGTGCTTCTGGCAGCTCTGAGGCCAGACTGATCGTCATGAAGACAACCAACAGATTCAGTGTGGAGATTAAGCTGGGAGATGGCCAGTTTTTCTAGGAGTTTTCCCAGGAAGGGAGTGATGGAGATTGGGCGATAGTTAGCTGGGCAGGAGGGGTCCAGAGAGGGTTTTTTAAGAAGAGGGTGCACAAGGGAGTGCTTCAGGGGGGATGGGAAGACTCCAGTGGCAAAGGAGTGGTTGCAGAAGTCGGCCAAGGCAGGAGCCAGGGAGTGAACGTGGTCCATGATGGTTTTGGAGGAACAGGGGTGCATCTGTTTTGACGAGACTTTAATAGATCGGACTTGTCTAGAAACCTCATCTGCGGAGAACAGGGGAAAGGAAGAGAAGGAGAGAGGAGAGGTGGCTGCAGAAGGGCCAGAGGAGGAGCAGGGAGTAGGGGGAGAGAGGATAGGGGAGGGAGGGGAGGGAGGACAGAGGAGGAGAGGGAGGACAGGATGTCCTGAGTTTTAGAGATGAAGTGAGACGCCAGTGCCGTGCAGAGGGCCTGGGAGGGGACAGGAGAGGTAGAGACTGCAGCAGTATTGTCCAGTTCCTTGCTGAGTTTAAAGAGCTCAGCCGAGTTGTTTGATGCCGCAGTGATGCGGGCTTGGATAAGAGCTCTCTTCTTGGTGAGGACAGAGAGGCGGTATTGCCTTTGGAGCAGGCGGCAGGCCAGTTTGTCAGAGGATGAACATGAAGCATTCCATTTCCTCTCGCTCACCCTGCAAAAGCCTCAACTTACACGCGCTTCATGGGTCGGATGACCGATAAGGTGGGTGGCAGTGATGGAGGTGGGTTGGCCTGTGGGGTAGAGAGGGTGAGATGGGAGGAAAGGAGAAAGTGATCACTCCAGGAGAGAGGAGTGCTGAGCGGGGCACAAAGGGGAAGGGCAGAAGATATCAGAACATCCAAAGTGTTCCCTGCAGAGTGAGTCGGGCCAGAGGGGAGAATAGAGAGTGAGAGAGAGTCGCAGAGGTCGCAAAAGAGTCCAGAGGGTGGACAGGAGGAATCCAGGTGGATGTTGAAGTCTGCAAAAAGACAGATTTGAGTGGTTGAGGCCAGGAATGAAGAAGAGAGGTCCGCCCACTCAGAGAGGAAGGAGGAGATCTGACCAGGTGGCCGATAGAGAGTAGCCACAGTAAGGGAATGGCTACGGGAGAGAGAAGACAGGGAAGGCCTTGAAAGAGCGCAAAGCTAAACTGTCGGTGGGTAAGATTGTCCCCAAATCCCTGTCAACTCATCTAAATTTGGGTTATCCTGCGAGTCGAGGGATTCCTCCCCTCACCATTTATTTTTTTAAATAGTGCCACTCGAGGAGCAGACACTCATCGTCATCAAAAAAATAATTGAAGAGAAGGCATAGATCATCTTCTTCCTCATCTTCTTCCGCATCTTCTTCCTCAGAAAGGAGCGTAGTCTGCCCGATTAAATCTTCCTCCAAAGAGGAGTGGGAACTCTTTAGGAAGAAAATGTGCAAAATCTTCGTGGATCAGGCATAAAAAACGTGACCATGCTACGGTTTATGACAAGCATGAGGCCAAGGCAAAACCCTGCACGCCCTCAAGCCCGGGTCAAAAGCCTAAGACTACTCTAGAATCTTTGTGTACTCAACGAGAAATCGTCAAATAAACCGTTGAGTCGAGGGTGAAGTCTCTTGAGGCACAAGACCAAAGTCAAGCCATGGACACCATCAAGGCCACTGACGTCAACACCATTGACACTGATACAAAAGACATTGACGCTAACTGTACATTCTTTGATGCCTCTACCCCAAAAAAGCCAGGAAAAGGTTTTTTAACCTTTTATCAAAAAAAGATTTCATTAGATCTTTAACATCTATATATGAGGGCTATGAAACCTCAGATGATACGCCTCCATGTGGTCTCCAATTGGATACTCCAAGTATTCAAAAAAATGCTAACATACCTGAATGTTTAATTTCCGAAGAGACCAGGGTTAGGGAACTACATGACACCCTACAGACAGCTAGTGGGGTAGGCACCTCCCCAGAACTAGATTTTGGGAAACTGGACCCAGCTGATCATGCAGATGCATCTTATAGAAGCCTAATGTTCAGAGTGGTGGAATTCCTGGGATGGAGTAACCAGCTCCTGCATTTGCACAAGACGACCTGACTGACATATTGGACAAAGGTCTCCAATAAGACCCTTTATTACCATTCCATGTGGCACTGCAAAAGAGGGTTGCAGCAAACTTACACTGTGGTGTGTACACAATATACAAACTGGAAACAGTTTTACTGTCAATAGTAAAACAGATAGGATGTGTGGCGAGGACAACTGTCTCAGAAAATCCTGTTGTACTGGTTTAGAAATCAGCACAAATTTGAGGATGTTTATGGGCTTTGTGAGAAACCGGAAGGTGTGATCACCCACTAGCCCCCAGGGATCTGTCATCTAGGTGGCCAGGACACGGCCTTCACCTTTGGATCCGGTTCCTGGGGGTGGACCTGGCTGAGGGATCCTCGGGAATTGGGAGTGGGACACCGGATGGTGAAATGCGGCATCCCCTTCCTGGTATGATATGATATGGCATTTACAACGTGCCTATACACAAGTGTTACAACACCTTTACCCCATCCTGCCAGGTAGGATATTTAGGAACTCTACTCCCCCCCGCCTTTTTACAACACAAACACTTTCTCATGGACAGCACACTATGAGAGAAAACAGACTAACAATCAATCGATCAGTATACCTTATGTCTCCCAATACAATGTTCAATATAGGCCCTACCCCGTTGCTGGAAACACCTATTACCCAGTTTGATGCCTCAAGTAGGGAGGAACTCCTCTTACACTCACCATCTAGTGCCCCTCTTAGGAGTGGCAATAGGTTATCAGACATTTGGTTCGAAGTGCGAAAAGGAGACAGAAGCTTCAGCAGGAACAACTCTCCCTTTCAAAACTCTTGCTTATCAACAATGATTTCAAGAATGATCTGAAGCAAGACAATAAAGTAGTTTGCTCCCTCTCTCCCATGCCTAAGCTCCCACACTTAACGGCAGCTAACCCTCACAATCACGAATCTGATAACCATGAATACCACAACACGTTGTGCGCCCAAGATGGATTAGCTCTACATATTTTAAAAGGTAAGCAGATGGGGGTAACCCCTGTAGCAAGTACAGACATGGGGTTGGCGGACTCCAAAATATCAGTCACGTGGCGCCACTTCAAGGCACATATGCTGCACGAACTTGTGGCCTGCTGTAACATGGAGGACTTCCAGGGATGGGTGGCGTCTGTGGGTCCAATCATGTCTTTGTCACATCCACAAAACTTCACTCAAACTGAACCAGATCCTGAAGGAATAGAAACATCCTCTCAAAACTTCCTTGACCTTTATGGTATCCATCAAGGTTGCCAAACAGACCTTACAGAACTCCCCCTGAAGTTTTGCCCTTTCAGGTGAAGGCTGTCATGGCCGCTCTTTGTCCGGTGGGTGAAACATCGTGGGAGGTCGCCCATTTTCCGGCCCACAAATCCCACCAATCTCCTGCTAAACAGAGTTCAGTGGCGAACGCCAAACTCCAGCAGGTGACTCTTGGCAGTCTTCACTCAAGGAAATCACAAATGGCCAATATTGAGAATGTGACTACCAAAACCTTTGTCATGGATCAAAGGAACCTTGTGATTACTAACATCAAAAAACTGGATGGAAAAGAGTCCAGAGAAACACTGAGAAATAAGGTGCTTTCATGGTTACTACAAAGGACAGGCCCCGGAGTGGTCAGAATGTCTGACTTAAAGATCCTACGCAGGATAGATTTGAGTGACTGGTGCTCTCAACAAACTTGCGATTGTGTTCTAGTGGGCTTTTGGCTTAGCACTCTACCCTCTTATCTCAGAGCATGTAAATTTCTTCCCATGGGTGGTTCAAGTTGTAAACGTATACTCTGATGTTTTCCGACTGAATGGTTTACTCTTTATTTCATGATTAACAGACCCCTCCCTGATCACCTATATTTTAGCGACTTAGATTTTCTATTTGGCGATTGTGCTGCCTTTTTATACTTTGTATCCTGTCTACCCATTTATGTTTCATGTTTAAAACATTTTTTGTGATTTTCTGTTATGAATGGGCCATCATGCCTAACGTCCATTGAGTGTAGTACAAATGTGATAAAGTAAAGTAAAGGTGAGGTCAGGCAATTGCTGACCATCACACACACCTGACTTCCATTACACTTCCCCATATGGATAAAAGGCGCAGCACGAGATCACACTCCGAGCAGAGCAAAGCAAAGCACACGAGGAAACAGCAATTTCGAGACGGCAGCTGAGCAAGAGAGGAAAGATGGAAACATCGAAGGGGTTCGCAAGGATGGAAATCCCCTTGACCTTTTCATCAAGTAACTGATACTTTCCAGAGACCTTGAAGATAGAAAGCGTAAGACCAGGAAACCAGGCTGAAGAATCCTGCATTGTGTGTTGGAGATACCCAGGGCCATCCCACGTCAATAATCAAGGTGGGTAGAATCACCAGCCACTGTGGTACCATTCTTGGCTCCAAGTACAAAGCTGCTTCAGTGAAATCAACACAGCCAATGAGTTGGGGAGACTGATACATGACCGGTCTGTGTTGAAGCCAAGGTTGCAGGCAGCAACATTGTGTGGTGAACGCTGAAACGAACATTTCTAAAACACATGTTTTAAGAGACGCAAGTGAAGTTCACCTGCTGATGAGTGATTGAACTTTAAAGCAAGATACAATACTTTTGACAGAGTGGTCCAGCACTGCATGGGTGCTCAATCGAAGGTCTTTGTAAGGTATCCAGCTGAGAAGTGACAAACGTAGATATATTTGGTCCAAGCCCGGGCGGAGGTAGACCGATTGAAAGAGAACAAATTAATGTGAATCGAAGGGTTACTGATAAAAGGCGCAGCACGAGAGCACACTCTGAGAAAAGCAAAGCACATGAGGAAACAGCAATTTCGAGATGGCAGCTGAGCAAGAGAGGAAAGATGGAAACATCGAGGGGTTCGCAAGGATGGAAATCCCCTTGACATTTTCATCAAGTAACTGATACTTTCCAGAGACCTCGAAGATAGAAAGCGTAAGACCAGAAAACCAGGCTGAAGAATCCTGCATTGTGTGTTGGAGATACCCAGGGCCCTCCCACGTCAATCATCAAGGTGGGGAAATCACCAGCCACTGTGGTACCATCCTTGGCTCCATGTACAAAGCTGCTTCAGTGAAATCAACACAGCCAATGAGTTGGGGAGACTGATACATGACCGGTCTGTGTTGAAGCCAAGGTTGCAAGCAGCAACATTGTGTGGTGAACGCTGAAACGAACATTTCTAAAACACGTGTTTTAAGAGACGCAAGTGAAGTTCACCTGCTGATGAGTGATTGAACTTTAAAGCAAGATACAATACTTTTGACAGAGTGGTCCAGCACTGCATGGGTGCTCCATCGAAGGTCTTTGTAAGGTATCCAGCTGAGAAGTGACAAACGTAGATATATTTGGTCCAAGCCCGGGCGGAGGTAGACCGATTGAAAGAGAACAAATTAATGTGAATCGAAGGGTTACTGATAAAAGGCGCAGCACGAGAGCACACTCTGAGCAAAGCAAAGCACATGAGGAAACAGCAATTTCGAGATGGCAGCTGAGCAAGAGAGGAAAGATGGAAACATCGAGGGGTTCGCAAGGATGGAAATCCCCTTGACATTTTCATCAAGTAACTGATACTTTCCAGAGACCTCGAAGATAGAAAGCGTAAGACCAGGAAACCAGGCTGAAGAATTCTGCATTGTGTGTTGGAGATACCCAGGGCCCTCCCACGTCAATAATCAAGGTGGGGAAATCACCAGCCACTGTGGTACCATCCTTGGCTCCATGTACAAAGCCGCTTCAGTGAAATCAACACAGCCGATGAGTTGGGGAGACTGATACATGACCGGTCTGTGTTGAAGCCAAGGTTGCAAGCAGCAACATTGTGTGGTGAACGCTGAAACGAAAATTTCTAAAACACGTGTTTTAAGAGACGCAAGTGAAGATGAACTGCTGATAAGTGATTGAACTTTAAAGCAAGCTACAATACTTTTGACAGAGTGGTCCGGCACTGCATGGGTGCTCAGTCGAAGGTCTCTGTAAGGTATCCAGCTGAGAAGTGACAAACATATATATATTTGGTCCAAGCTCGGCAGAGGTAGACCAATTGAAAGAGAACAAATTAATGTGAATCTAAGGGTTACTGAGACATGTCAAGCAAAATCCTGCGCACAATTGAAACGTTTCGATTTTGATGAAGTAGAGAACGTTTTGAAAAGTACCTGAATTTGGTCCGAGCCCGACGGAGGGAGACCAATTGAAGAGTTTTTGTTAAAGTGGGTCTGAGCCCGGTGGAGGGGGACCCGGGTGAACGGTAAATCATCCGAGAAGTTGTCTAAGTGAAAATCCTGAGAGGAAAGGAACTTTAATGTTTTGTTGTGTTGCATCAGGCCCTCTGAAATAAGAGACTTTTAATGGCAAAGAGACATTCCCACAGAAGGCCCTGATGTTGAAGTTTTTAACTGCATCCTCATGCTAGAGAAGCCAGAGAGTGTGCTAAGCTCGAGTGTGCTGCCTTGTCCCATGCTGAAAATGCAAGGAAGGGAAACCAACTGCTCGAATATCCTGACATATCATTAAATGAACACTTTATTTTGCACAACATCGTTTCCCACACTATTTGTATTTAGAAGTAAGGATTGGCAGTAGAATTATTAGTACAGGCCCTTTTTATTTTGACTGACTCGACTAGGACTGTTTTATTATTATTTGATGGTCATTGCTCTCTCCCATCTTCAGATTTAGGATTAGATAGGCGTTTTTCAAACCCCATTGCAGTTAAGTTCAATAAACACTGTAAGAGGATTCAATTCAGCACGACAGCTAAGTTCACGTCTAGTCTAGAATACTGAATGAAAACCCTTATTGATATATCTTTAGGTCCAGTTCATGCGTTCTGGATGACTACCCCTATATAACACCCCTCTCTTGGAATCCCCCTGACCCCACTGAGCCAAGAAGTAGTTCTGTTTTGCAAGTTAAAAGGGTTTATTTGATAATTTAAACAATAGATATATATATGACACTTTATAATAAATTCATAGTTGAATATCACACTTAATCTGATATGATACAGATTAACAACAGAGAATCTGGCACTAGCACACTTCTTTATAATTACTAAGGAGTTGAGATGAAATGGATAAGGTAGCACACTGGTAAATAGGTACAGAAGTATAATGTGGTAGAGAATGCTTTATAGGGTTCAAGGAAATGCAAGGTTGAATGAATGAAATGCAGTATAGAAAATACTCAATATGATTTCAACAAAACAATGTAATCACTTTTCTCTGGCTATTCACTCCCCCCCTCTTTATGCAATGCAAGGGAATGGGAGGAAAGCACACAGTTCTCAGAAATGCAATCAATGTAATCAGTTCAATCCCCCCCCCCAAGCTTAGACAACCGAAGTTTAAAACACAGATAGGAGTTTTGAAAACACAGGCCCAAATGCTTTGATATGTGCTAGCAATGGATGAGAAATATGCTGGAAATGCTTTTTGATTCCCTTTCAGAGGTTCAGGGTGAGTGGTATCTAGTTAATATTAGTCCAGGCTCACACTAGCAATGATGCAGGGATAGTTAGCAGGTTAAACGAATTTCTGGCAAATGGAAAGCAAACAGCAGCAGTTTTTACATGTGAAGAAATTGCAAATCGCGGTAAAACTATAAGGGGTAGGAATGCGGTTCTTGGTGCGATTCAAAGCTACGATTCTAAGCTATCAGAGGAAAGTTACTGCAAGTCTCTAGCCCAAACGGTCGCGGAGTTATGAGCGATTTAATAAAGGTCGTTTTTGGGTTTGCAAATTTCAAAAGCTCAAAATGACAAGTGCAGCTTGCAACTAGAAATGACAGGTGACAGCTTTACAAGTGACAGGTGACAGTTAGGAGACAGTTCTACTTAGATTAAAATAGATTGAATTATATTATTTTAACTAAGAGATTGGTTCTGCACAGTTTTCTAGGTACTCACACTATATTCTTGAGTGAAATGGGCCTCGCCACGGATTTGGTCAGGGTTTTAGACTGGACTCTGGTCTGGTCTGGCCTCTGCACTTCACAGTGATCTGGGTCAGCTCTCTCTGCTGGTCTGGGTCTCTCTGGGTACAGCACTGCTTTCTCTCTGGTTCTCTTAGTTCTGGATAGATTGAAGTCTCTAGTTTGGCTTTCTGGAGGTTGATGGAGGTAAGTATGGATTTTTCCGGCAGAGCGTCCCGCTGCAGATGGATTTGGAAAGTCCTTATCTGTCCTGTCTGTCTGCTTTTATGTGTTTAGAATGTGGGTGTGTTCTAGCATCACTGACCCTACCTCTCTCTCAGCTTCTAATTGGTCAAACTTTCATTCGTCCCCTGATTGGCGAACTAAGTTGTGTCAGAGTGATGTCAGCCATTTATGATCTCTTGAAGAACCTCCCTTATCATCTGTGCACCCAAATCTATATATGATCAAAATACATACTTCAGAGTTACACAGTTGCTTGAAATTACATATACATGGTGTGGCTGAATTTAGCCATGTCTCTGTCCAAATCTGCTGTTTCTAGGAGCTTGCATTCACAAATGGCACATTATTGACTTTTTAACTGATTTTTCAATTTCTGACATTGACCCAACTTTACATACATATGTGCAGGGAGTAGGGACATTAACTGATGAAGTTTCAGATTTTTAACATGCATACATTTAGAGTAATATCCACTTTTCCGCTAAAACCCCCCTGAACATGCCACCGGGTCGAAAAACCTCTTAAAATGTGGGCAGAAAAATCACAAGAATTATGGTATCATTTATAAAATTTTCACATGTCCGCTCTATGAGTTATTCATCTTTTTAAAGTTATGTTCTGGCTCCAAAGGGGTGTGGTTTCCCAGGTCACATGGTATAGAAACCAGTCTTTCCAGTTTCTGCCAAGCCAGCTTGCTCTCACAGGCAGTGCCCCTCCCAGCTCTTGCCAAGAGGAAGCTACATTTTACGACTGCGGTAATAAAAACCTTTGCCTGAGTGAAGAGGGCTTTGTTCACTCTCCTGCAGAGCACAGATAATTCAATTATCAGATAGATGGCATATCCTTCGTGTGGGCAGCAAAAGGAAGGTTGGCCTGGGAACACAGTGGTGACTCAAATTTCCCTCCTGATGGGGGTAGTTGCCAGGCAGAATTCAGTTCCTTAAGCCGGGTTTCAGATAAAATGTCACTTTTTGTTCCCCAGTTTCTGCATTCAAATAAAACTAAACATTTTTACATATGCAGCTAGAAGGCTGATTCTAAGTTTAAAACTATGACATTTAAACAGTTACAAAGGCATGTGACACCAAACATAGCTCACTCATTTAATCTAAACATTTTCGATTTTAGTGTCTTTAAATCCAGTGCAACTTAAACTGCTGACTCCATAGCAGTTTTGTTATAAGCATTGTTTTGGGCTCTTCATTTCCCAGATTTTGTAGGCACACAACACTCCATTCTACCAAATGTCTGCTGGTGTCCAGTGAGTTTTTAGATGTGTTGCAATGTTTAAAATAGACATTTTGACTTGCCTTCAGGGAAACAGAGTGGTTTTAAAACGCCGGCTTTTGGATAGTGGTGAGTACTGGTACTGCACCCATTTTTGGGATTTAAGAAATGAATTCCCCACAATTCTAGGTTGCATTTGGCAATCAGCATTGCCATTCCCAATGGTTTCAGACTACTGTGCGGGTAGTCCAACGGTGGTTTTAGGCAGTGTCCTTCTGTGCCCATAACATCGGCAAAAATGAGTGGCAGCCTATTCTTCATGCATTTCCTTGTGCATTTTCTGGGAAGCTCTGGCCATCATGATGTTTTCCATGTCAGTACTGCACAGTTTTGAGGTAGGGCTAGGATGCATGGGTAAATACATCCCACAAGCCCCCCTCTTGCGATGGCCATTCTATTTCACGAATGGGACTCGCAAGATCTGGGATGTTTCCTCATCTTCTTCCAATAGATGGCACAGTTCAGCATCTTTTCCTCCATCCGGTCGGATCGATCGGTTCTCCTCGCCGGTCCTGATGGGAATATTGGGCGGTACCCCGAGCCCGTTGCGTCTCAGCTCCCGGTCTCCGGATCGTCCTCCTTGGCCCGTCTCAAGGTTTTCTTTCTCCTAGGACGACAAAGGAAGAGCGGCAATACCTATTCATAGACGTTTTTCCACCACCGTTGAGATAGTGGGGCAGCATATGCATTTCATCATCACGAAACATTACATTCTTATTTTGAAAAAAAAAACAGTATAACTAAGAGACAGTTTCATGCAATCACAATAATTTAGAGACTAGATGTGGTATGTTTTATGGTTGGAACTGAATTAATCTGAGACAGTACCCGCTAGGATTCCAGAGGATTCCTCCAGTTGTTGCAGAGTGTGCCTGGGATGGCAACATTTCAACTGGTTTATGTGGACCCACTTGTCTTCCCCCTCTGCCAAAGGACCTTTGGGGATGTGGATTTTGTAGGCCACAGGGGAGATCTTATCGACGATCTCAAAGGGTCCCTTCCATGTAGGCAAAAATTTGCGCTGCTTGGCCTGGTTCCTTTGGAAGTTGTATAGATAGACCCGGTCCCCCACCTGATATTCCTTCCTGGAAGTTTTCAGGTCGTAGTGGGTCTTCATGCTATCAGCTGATCTTTCTAGATTCCGCTGAGCATAAGCAAAAGCATGTTGGAGGTGTTTCCTTAAATTCTCCACATACTCATGAGTAGTGGAGGCATTTATCAGTGTCTGCTCTTGGGTCCTGTAGAGCAAATGCTGAGGAAGCACCATCTTGCGTCCAGTCATCAACTCAAATGGTGACATTTTGGTTGCAGATGAAGGGGTAGATCTGATAGCCATTAGGACCAGAGGTAATCGGATATCCCAACTTGGCCCAGAATCTGCCACAAACTTCTTTAATATGCTCACAATTGTCCGGTTATATCTCTCTACTGCCCCAGAAGAAGCTGGTCTATAAGCAATATGCAGCTTTCTCTTGACCCCCAGTATCTCCCACATCTTTGTCATTACTTCACTGGTGAAGTGGCTACCTCTGTCTGACTCAATCCTTTGAGGTAGACCAAAACGGGAAAAGATGTGGTTAATCATCAAAGCAGCTGCAGTTTCTGCCTTGCAATTTGGGGCTGGGAGACATTCCACCCACTTGGTAAACAAGCATGTCACAGTCAACATGTACTTATTCCCCCTAGCCGAGCGAATCACAGGGCCTACAAAGTCGATTTGTAAATCTGACCATGGCAGTGTCATTCCCCTCTTTTGTAAAGGCGCCCGGTGCATAAGGGATGATGGCTGAAATTGTGCACACACAAGACACCCCTTCAAGTATTGGTCGAGGTCCTGCCCCATGTGTGGCCAGTATGCAACCTCTCTTAAGATTTCCAATGTTGTGTGAAACCCCCTATGACCGGCGGTGGCCGCATCATGGGCGTGACTTAACATCAGGCTTCGGAATGAGGTAGGAACCACCCACTGATCGTGGCCAGCTTTGGATTTCCTTACCAGCAAACCGTCTTGGATCCGGAACATTTTTGGACATTTCATCAACACTCTTAGGTCCTCTTTCCCAATGTAATCGGTATCCGTCAGGGGAAAGTTCTCAGGGTCCTCAAGGTGCTGGTAAAATTTACCAATAATTGGATCCCCCTTCTGAGCGGTAATCAAATCAGCATCAGGGGTCTCCTTACTCCATTGTGCAATTGAAAGGTCGTTGTGAGCATTTGTCTGGGACCTAGTGATAGCAGTGACCTGGATTTCCCCCAACAGGGACTCAATCTCAATTAGACCCCCTTGGATGGCCCCGGTTTTGGCCAGCTGATCAGCTAAGTCATTTCCAGTTTTGTCTGGTCCCTCTACTTTGGAATGACCCTTGATCTTTTTCCAGTAGATGGTCATCCCATTCGATGTGACCAGATCATCAATGTTTTGGATCAACTTCCCATGTTTCAAGGGTTTGTTGTTAGCACATAACATGCCTCTGGTTTTCCAATTAACCAGGTGCTCCACGAACCCGTTCCGTACATAATCCGAATCTGTGATTATGACCAGTTCGTGGAGTTGATGCTGGACAGCAGTGAGGATGGCCTGATGCACCGCCATCAATTCTGCCACCTGACTACTTCGGGGACCAATTTTGTATCCAGCGGAGGGTTCTGGGGACTCATGCACCCATGCATTCCCTACGCCGGCCACCAGTTCTTTCTCCCCGTCGTTGTCAACATGGTAAGAGCATCCATCCACATAGACAGTGGGCATTCCCTCACACTTGTCCTCTTCAAAGACTTTGTGGGGGGAATTAAGGTATGCCTCCATGTTGTCCTTTATTTTTAGACTTTCGTCCTCGAGACAGTTTTCTCTGGCACAATCATGCAAGTCAGCCAGACCTTGCGCGAGGGGACTCTTCTTGTTTTGGCCATATCTGACCTCCACAGGAAAGCCTTGCATTGACAGAATCCAGGAAGTAATTCGGGAATTACTCACATTTCCGGCCCGGATTCTGTCACTTTGGAGATATTGCAGAGGCTGGTGTGGAGTCTCCACTATGATGTGTTCCCCCTGGATAAACGGGCGGTAATTCTTCAATGCCCACACCGTTGCCAGGAGTGCCTTCTCACAATCGTTGAATTTTTCCTCCACAGAGGATAAAGTTTTGCTCGCATAGGAGATTACTTTATTGACCTTGTCATGCTTTTGATATAATACTGCCGTCAAGCACGTATTAGAGAACCCTGTCTCCAGGAAGAACTCCTTGTTTCTGACTGGGTAAGCTAGGCAAGGCGCTTGTGAGAGGCTTCTTTTGAGTTGTTTTACTGCCTCGGCTTGTTCTGGACCCCATTCCCACTTGACCCCCCCCTTCAGGAGATGAATCAGGGGTCTGGTGATCTCTGCGTAGCCCTCAATGAACTTTCTGCTGTAATTAGTCAGTCCAAGGAGGCTCCTTAGTTCCCGCAGAGTTGTGGGGTCTTTCAGTTTCTGAAGTGCTTCCACTTTCTTTTCCTGGGGACAGAGACCCTGAGGAGTAATCTCATGCCCCAAGAAATTAACACGGGTTCTACACCACTGTGCTTTCTGAAAGGAAAGTTTTGCTCCGGCGGCCCTCAATTGTGTCAGAACATAACGGATCTCCGCTATGTGTTCCTCAACAGTTGAGCTTTTGATGAGGACATCATCTACATAAGCCAGGTTGCCCCTTGCACCCAAGTCGGGCATGGCCTTGTGTAGAAAAATGTTGAATTCATTGCCGGAGTTGAGGTATCCGAAGGGAGTCCGGGTCCATGTGTACTGCTGGCCCCCAAAGGTAAAAGCCAGTTTGTATTGGTCCTCCCTGCTGACAGGCACGGTCCGGTATCCATTGGTCAGGTCTATTACAGTGAATACCTGTGACCCCTGAATCTGGGCCAGACCTTGGTCGATGTAGGGCAGAGGCCATCGGGAAGTATGGACCCGTTTGTTGAGCTCCCTAAGGTCGGCGCAGAGTCTCCACTGGCCGTTTGGCTTCAATATTCCCAGCACCGGATTATTGAAGGTGCTGTGGACGGGACAGATTATTCCCCGGGACTCAAGGTTCTTAATTATTTCGGTAAGGGACTCCATTGATGCGAGAGGCAAGCGATATTGCTTCACAAACACAGGAGTCATGCCAGGGTCCGTGGGGATTGTTGTTGTGTGGATGTCAGTGCGACCACAGTCATATGAGTCTACCGCAAAGAGATCTTGGAAATCCAAGAAAACTTGTTTCAACTTTTGCTTTTGTTCCAGAGTCACACAGGCATCAGCTAGGTTGACTCTCTCTTCCACCATCTGCCTGAAGCCTGTAAAGACTTCTGGTCTGGCTATCTCCGCGGCCTCCTCCAGCTGGGTGGAGAAGTCCCTGGTCAGAGTGCTGATTTGGACCAGAGGCTTCAGGTGGGAAAGGCAGCCCTCATGGACCTGGAAAATCACCTCATCCCTCCTGAAGTCACAAGTCACATCTTCCTTACCATAAGGGCAGGAAGTGTACACCAGGAAGTTCCCCCCATGCCGGGTAAAAATCCTGTCTGGTGTTGTATTGTCCTCACTGTCACTGTCAAAACAGTCCTTGGGGATTGGTCCTAACAGTTAATTTCGAAGATCAATGGAGAAATGTCGGTCATCAACCGCCATTCCAATAATGGTGCCTGCGGCTAGAGTAATACTCTTTAAGTCGCTGTTATCCACCTCTATTGGAATGGTGTCATGTTCTATGTTGACTAATGGTGTTGGGTTTACCCCCAACCCTTGCTGTTGGAGAGAAGCATTTAGATGTATGTAAGCATCAGGGTTTTTCAACTCTTGTCCCCTTTTAACTTTCACTTCCAGGGAGAATTGTCGGGTCCTTTCTGGGATGGTGACTTCCTCTTTAACCTGAATTTCAACTGCATAAGGTAGCAATTGAGCTGACCTAAATGCTTTTTCTGGATCATCAAAGCCCATGGGATTATCCGCTAATCGGGACCAAGCTTTGAAGTTTATTAGGTCCAAACTAATGGCAAAGCGATTGAGAATGTCACTGCCTAAGTAAAAGGCGGCAGTGACGTCTCGCACGACCCAACAATTATGGACTATGCTCTTGTTGCCAATGGAGATTTTGAGCATACACCTGCTTGGCAGGAGATGTTTGGAATTAGGTGCTTCCAGGTCCATTTCCCATTTGTCTATCAGTTTGAAGGTGGGAATGGCTGGATCTTTTGGGAGTTGGCGGAACATGGCTTCGCTGATGAAGCTCTTACCGTTGTTCACACACACTCGAGCGAGAACAGAGTCCTTCCCATCATTTAACTGAACAGGGATGAACAACTGCTCTTCAATTTGCTGAATATCAGCCAGGCTTTGAGCTGATTTCACATCTTTCTGGACTATAGGAGTGGGAGTTTCAGATTGTGGATTGGTATAGAATTTCAGAGTGTTTCCTTCCAGCGTGGAATACCACCTTAAACTGGAAGGAAGGTTGATTTTCAGAAATAGAGAGGACCCCCCATCACCAGTCTGTTGTCCTACTGCTATTACTGTCACGTCTGGAATTTGGCTATTCTGGAAGTGAAATTCTACTTGGTCAGATTTTTGTTCAACCATGTGGCAGGTGCCGTTTAAACTAACATGGTTGACACTCTGTTTTAATTTTATTGGTCGGCTAGTCTGGGTCCAGAGGACCTTGTTTACGCAATCTATTAGGGGTGACAACCTTCTCAGGAGGTCATTCCCTAGTAAACAAGGGGTGCCCTCTGGGGTCACAACTATGACCGGGTGTTTCAACTTATGTCGCCCAATTTTAATGTCCAAGTCTGCAGTCCCCTCAACGGGAATTTCCTTCCCGTCAAAGTTCTGTAGTTGTCCCGGAAGAGAGGTGAGAGGAATTTGGTAATTCTCTCCCCTTCCTGCATTCAGTTCGTCAAAGGCCCTTCTGGACAGAAGGGTAGCTTGAGATCCAGTGTCCACCAGTGCCGAGATTGTACCCTGCCCCTGTACTTGTACCGGGGCATAATATCTTCCCTCCTTCTCCTCAAGGGGGCACAGGTAATGTACATTTTTGGACAACTGGTGGGCTAATTTTCTGGTTTTGGACATCGCGAGAAAATAATTTTGGGCAGAATTCTGTGGAGAGCCTTGGGAATCTGAAAGAAAAAGTTGGCAACTGGAGATCAGAGCCATTGTGGGTTCCCCTGGTTCCGGTTCTGGGCCGCCCCCCCCCTTTTTGGAGGCAGTCCCCAGGATGGGTTTGAACCAGGGGATTTTCTTGCTGTTGGTTCTGGGATGAGATGGTGGGCGGCGGTAGCTCAGTCTCCACATCTCCCCAGTCTGGATTTGCATCCCTAGGGACCCATTTTTCTTTGGGAGGAGTTCCCCCCTCTCTGAAGGAGAAGATCCTTTCCCCAGGATCCTCTGAGGATCCCTCTCCCTCAAATTGGAAGATCTGTACCTCCTCCTCAAACTGAGTCTGTTTGGGTCTTTTGTTTCTCCTACCCCCCCTCTGCTCCTTAGGAGGCAGACTTTCAGGGGCAAGAGATTTCGTTTCCGGTTCCTGGGTTTCTAGGGGCTGTTTACAAGTGAGGAAGGAAGCTTCCTCCAAGGCTTTACACCCCCCTTCCCCTTGTGCCTCCTCCCTGGGAACCGGTGAGTTATCGGGGTGCTGCCCCCGTCATTGTTCTGGAGCACCAGGTCCAGAGTTGGGTGCGTTCTGCGCCGGCATGCTGATCTGAGGGTTCTGCTGAGCCCTCAGTATGTGACCCATATCCCGCGCCATGTTTTGAACCTGGCGCTCTAACTGGGAAACCCGCTCAGGCTGATACGGGGCCCTGTTTTCTCCCCTGGGCTGATCCCGGGAAGGGTAGCTGTCCCTCCTCTGGTGATACCCCGGGTTGGGAAGATTTGGGTACCCCTCCACCCTTGGCCTCCCCTCTCCCGGATTCAGTGGTCTGGGCTCAGGGAATTGGGGAAAGAAGGATGGATGGTTTTGGGGCTGGAAGTCGGGTGGATATCTGGGGAAAAAGTTCTGCCCAGGGTTTGGTAAATTTCTGCCCTCCTGTGGGAAGCTTGGAGGGAAGTTCCCTGGGTTAGGTGCTTGTCTGGATCCCCCCCCTTGGGCTGGAGGAGTCCACACATAACCCAGGATGGGTCGATTTCCCTTGTAACGGGGACTTACATAATCAGGAGAGCGAGGGACCCCATTTGTGGGGCTGCCTCCTTGGCTCCCTGTCTGTGACTGACCCGAGGACCTCCTGGGCCTAGCATTATTAGGTGCAGGCAGGTTTTTAGGCCCCCCCATCTCCAAATCCAAAACGGGGGTGACCTTTACCTCTGCCACCTTGGCAGCAGCAGGGGTGCTGTTGGCTTTGGGGTTTTTCTGGGCATTACTTTTGCTATCTACCGGTTTCTGCACCTCATAGATCCGGGTAGCCTGTTCAATGACCCAGTCTAAAGATCTTTTCTCGTGAAAATCCCTCACGAGCTGGGTCATGATATATTTGGGCAAGGCATGAAAAAATGTATTAACGAATTCTCGACTGTCTGTGCGCACCCTTCTTGTGGTCTGTGCGAAAGCACGCTTTAACTCCTGCACAAATTCCTGTGGGGCCTGATCCTCCCCACATTGCAAATTGTAGGCTGCCTTGCGAGCCTCTTGAGGATTTCTGTGAACAGAAAAATGTTTCAGGATGGCCGCCTTATATGTGGACCATCTTAAATGATTTTGATCCTCCAGCCCCGCAAAGAAACTGGAGTATTCCGGGGAGAATGTCCACTTTACATATTGAATACAGCTTTGGCTGTCCTTCAAATGGAAAGTCTCCATCATTTGTTCAAACAACTCTAAGTGCTCCCAAACAGAATACTTAGCGTTCTTATGGTAAGGCGTGATGACGCTCCTGATCGCCTTAATCTGCTTTAAGGGGTCCTTAAGCAAGGCCCTTTTTGCCTTATTGGCCTTTTTGGTTCGGGTAACCCTTGTCCATTCTTCCTCGGACTCAGAGGCACTGCTCCCCGAGGTTCCCATCTGTTCTTCCAGGTTTTCCCGGATTCTGCGAGCCTGGGAATGGCTGGCAGAATGTGGGGACCTGGTCTCCTGTGCCCTGCGCAGTTCAGAGGAGTCTTCAGATTCCTCCTTGCTGCCAGGATTTGATGGGTACCCCCTCCACTGACCTAACTGGGCAGAGGTTTTCAGGATGCCCTTAATGGGCCTACTCTCCTGGGGTTCCCCATTGAACTGTACTGTACTTGGGTGCCCATACCCGGATGCCCACCCCTCCATTCCTGAGTGGTTCTGGCCTATGAGCCCCATACTCTTAGCTGGATAGTAATCTGCCATCCCTGTGGCCCTGTGCTCATGTGCGCCAGGGAACATGGGGGTGGCAGAGTCCAGGGACTGAGAGGTATGAGGGCCTCTGGTACTAGGGCTCCTGAGGTTATGCTCCGGAGTTTCCCTTTCCCAGCGAACCTCATCTCTATCCGCCCCTGCTCCCTGTTGCAATGCAAGAGCCTGCATTTGTGCCTTCAGTTCTTCAGTTAAGGCCTTACTGGACTCTATCAGTCTCTCCTGCATCGCTACCTGTTGTTGGAGCCTATCATTGTGTTCACAGAGGGCCTCGTTTTCCCTCTGTGCTTCCTGGTTGGTCCTGGAGAACTGGGCCAGTCTTTGCTGCAGGAGGGTTACCTCCTGAGCTGTGTCCCTATTGGCCTGCTCCTTTCTTGCTAGAGCATCCTCCACCCTCCTGGTGTGCTCTAACAAGTTCTGGTGTTCTTTTTGGAGATCACCCAGTCCCTGGTGGGCCAGGTGATTTTCTTCCATTTTTCTTTTTAAATGGCAGACTTCCTGGCCTAAGGCGTCTCTTTCCTGACTAAGAGCCTGCATTTGTGCCGCCAGGTCGTCCCTTTGCCGTTGAAGGGCACCAGCTTTTTGGCGCTCCTCATCAAACTCTGCCTGGGTATCCAGGTCTTTCAAGATCAGCTTGTTGCTCTCTACCTTCACTCTATCTAGATGACTTTGCAGGGTGGCTACCTGCTCCGTGCATGCCCTGTTAAAGTCTAATTGTTGCTCCAGCTTTTTCTGGCTCTGCAGTAAGGAGTCCAAACTGTCTTGGTGCTCCTTCTGCAGGGCCAGAAATCTGGTATCCTGTTCTGACTTTTCCTTTTGCAGCACATCCATATCCTCCTTCACTTTAGTGATGTACAGTCTGCTGTCATTTTCTGACTCCTGGCTCCTCTGCAGCCTCTGCTCAGAAGAGACCAGGTCAGATTGGACCTTCTCTAACACCATCTGTTGCCTATTTGCCAGATTTTGGCTTTCAGCACATCTATCCTGCATGTCTCCCATATATAGGTACAGGTATGCCGCTATCCTAACAATCTTGTCGTGTTCCTCTTTGGCTTTAGGAGCCATATATAGTTCACTCAGGGCCACATGTAAGGGACCCTGATCTCTATATATATCTGACCCTGTTTCAGTGACCTGTTGTGTGATGGCCTGCAACCACGCATCCTGGCCCTGTTCAACCCATTCACCTCTCACAAATAGCTTATGCAAGAGGTGCTCTCTGGCTATTTTCATGTCTACTAAGGTCGTCATTCTAGAGATTGGTCTCTGTCCTGACTTACAGAAGTTTGTATTTTATTTTTGCAGAACAGAACTTTTCTTGGAGTGTCCCTTTTGAGGAGTGCTTTACAGCGTAATGCAGCGTGGTGATCCGACTGGATGTATGTATCCCGTCAGTTAGCACACTGTATTAAGCTGCACAAGTGGTATTCTAACCCAACGTCTCGGCTCGAGCCCCCAATTTGTGAGAGGATTCAATTCAGCACGACAGCTAAGTTCACGTCTAGTCTAGAATACTGAATGAAAACCCTTATTGATATATCTTTAGGTCCAGTTCATGCGTTCTGGATGACTACCCCTATATAACACCCCTCTCTTGGAATCCCCCTGACCCCACTGAGCCAAGAAGTAGTTCTGTTTTGCAAGTTAAAAGGGTTTATTTGATAATTTAAACAATAGATATATATGACACTTTATAATAAATTAATAATTGAATATCACACTTAATCTGATATGATACAGATTAACAACAGAGAATCTGGCACTAGCACACTTCTTTATAATTACTAAGGAGTTGAGATGAAATGGATAAGGTAGCACACTGGTAAATAGGTACAGAAGTATAATGTGGTAGAGAATGCTTTATAGGGTTCAAGGAAATGCAAGGTTGAATGAATGAAATGCAGTATAGAAAATACTCAATATGATTTCAACAAAACAATGTAATCACTTTTCTCTGGCTATTCACTCCCCCCCTCTTTATGCAATGCAAGGGAATGGGAGGAAAGCACACAGTTCTCAGAAATGCAATCAATGTAATCAGTTCAATCCCCCCCCCCAAGCTTAGACAACCGAAGTTTAAAACACAGATAGGAGTTTTGAAAACACAGGCCCAAATGCTTTGATATGTGCTAGCAATGGATGAGAAATATGCTGGAAATGCTTTTTGATTCCCTTTCAGAGGTTCAGGGTGAGTGGTATCTAGTTAATATTAGTCCAGGCTCACACTAGCAATGATGCAGGGATAGTTAGCAGGTTAAACGAATTTCTGGCAAATGGAAAGCAAACAGCAGCAGTTTTTACATGTGAAGAAATTGCAAATCGCGGTTCTTGGTGCGATTCAAAGCTACGATTCTAAGCTATCAGAGGAAAGTTACTGCAAGTCTCTAGCCCAAACGGTCGCGGAGATATGAGCGATTTAATAAAGGTCGTTTTTGGGTTTGCAAATTTCAAAAGCTCAAAATGACAAGTGCAGCTTGCAACTAGAAATGACAGGTGACAGCTTTACAAGTGACAGGTGACAGTTAGGAGACAGTTCTACTTAGATTAAAATAGATTGAATTATATTATTTTAACTAAGAGATTGGTTCTGCACAGTTTTCTAGGTACTCACACCATATTCTTGAGTGAAATGGGCCTCGCCACGGATTTGGTCAGGGTTTTAGACTGGACTCTGGTCTGGTCTGGCCACTGCACTTCACAGTGATCTGGGTCAGCTCTCTCTGCTGGTCTGGGTCTCTCTGGGTACAGCACTGCTTTCTCTCTGGTTCTCTTAGTTCTGGATAGATTGAAGTCTCTAGTTTGGCTTTCTGGAGGTTGATGGAGGTAAGTATGGATTTTTCCGGCAGAGCGTCCCGCTGCAGATGGATTTGGAAAGTCCCTATCTGTCCTGTCTGTCTGCTTTTATGTGTTTAGAATGTGGGTGTGTTCTAGCATCACTGACCCTACCTCTCTCTCAGCTTCTAATTGGTCAAACTTTCATTCGTCCCCTGATTGGCGAACTAAGTTGTGTCAGAGTGATGTCAGCCATTTATGATCTCTTGAAGAACCTCCCTTATCATCTGTGCACCCAAATCTATATATGATCAAAATACATACTTCAGAGTTACACAGTTGCTTGAAATTACATATACATGGTGTGGCTGAATTTAGCCATGTCTCTGTCCAAATCTGCTGTTTCTAGGAGCTTGCATTCACAAATGGCACATTATTGACTTTTTACTGATTTTTCAATTTCTGACATTGACCCAACTTTACATACATGTGTGCAGGGAGTAGGGACATTAACTGATGAAGTTTCAGATTTTTAACATGCATACATTTAGAGTAATATCCACTTTTCCGCTAAAACCCCCCTGAACATGCCACCGGGTCGAAAAACCTCTTAAAATGTGGGCAGAAAAATCACAAGAATTATGGTATCATTTATAAAATTTTCACATGTCCGCTCTATGAGTTATTCATCTTTTTAAAGTTATGTTCTGGCTCCAAAGGGGTGTGGTTTCCCAGGTCACATGGTATAGAAACCAGTCTTTCCAGTTTCTGCCAAGCCAGCTTGCTCTCACAGGCAGTGCCCCTCCCAGCTCTTGCCAAGAGGAAGCTACATTTTACGACTGCGGTAATAAAAACCTTTGCCTGAGTGAAGAGGGCTTTGTTCACTCTCCTGCAGAGCACAGATAATTCAATTATCAGATAGATGGCATATCCTTCGTGTGGGCAGCAAAAGGAAGGTTGGCCTGGGAACACAGTGGTGACTCAAATTTCCCTCCTGATGGGGGTAGTTGCCAGGCAGAATTCAGTTCCTTAAGCCGGGTTTCAGATAAAATGTCACTTTTTGTTCCTCAGTTTCTGCATTCAAATAAAACTAAACATTTTTACATATGCAGCTAGAAGGCTGATTCTAAGTTTAAAACTATGACATTTAAACAGTTACAAAGGCATGTGACACCAAACATAGCTCACTCATTTAATCTAAACATTTTCGATTTTAGTGTCTTTAAATCCAGTGCAACTTAAACTGCTGACTCCATAGCAGTTTTGTTATAAGCATTGTTTTGGGCTCTTCATTTCCCAGATTTTGTAGGCACACAACACTCCATTCTACCAAATGTCTGCTGGTGTCCAGTGAGTTTTTAGATGTGTTGCAATGTTTAAAATAGACATTTTGACTTGCCTTCAGGGAAACAGAGTGGTTTTAAAACGCCGGCTTTTGGATAGTCGTGAGTACTGGTACTGCACCCATTTTTGGGATTTAAGAAATGAATTCCCCACAATTCTAGGTTGCATTTGGCAATCAGCATTGCCATTCCCAATGGTTTCAGACTACTGTGCGGGTAGTCCAATGGTGGTTTTAGGCAGTGTCCTTCTGTGCCCATAACATCGGCAAAAATGAGTGGCAGCCTATTCTTCATGCATTTCCTTGTGCATTTTCTGGGAAGCTCTGGCCATCATGATGTTTTCCATGTCAGTACTGCACAGTTTTGAGGTATGGCTAGGATGCATGGGTAAATACATCCCACAACACCCTTGAACTGTGATCACTTGTGTCTGTCTTACTCTTTGATACCATGCCTTCCTTACAGCTACCAGGTGTTTAGTGCTGTCGCTATGGCTGGCAGATGCACATTCATGTCCACCATATGATAAGCATGCAGAAAAGTTGGGGACTGCTCTCTGATGATAAAGAATACCTGACGTTGTTTGCTTTCTTGTCCATTACGGACACAAATGACAAGAAATCTCTTTCTCCAAGACTAAAATAAGAATGAATTCCGGAGGATGATGTAATGTTCTTACTGTATAACGTTGAGAACGAAAGCCCCAAGATGCAATTCTGAGACTTTTGTACTGCTAGATTACCCGATGAATCCTGATCTCAGGACTCATCATAGACATTGATGCCATTTGATTCTCCGGAGATACCCTCAGTCCCTCAAGATCTGGATACGCCACTTACCCTGTTTGTTCATCTGCAGTAACCTTGCTTACCTAGCTGTGATGGCTCCACTTGTTGGTGGCAGCCTTTTATCAATTTCAGGGAGCTCTGCTGCGCTGTACTCTGAGGATACCCCACCGTCTCTTGATGTTAAAACTTGCTCCAGGGTCCTGTAGCCAGAATATGATCATACCAGACAGTTAAATTATGTTGTGTGGTATTTCTAAAATTCTAAAATGACACTGCTAAGACTCGGACACAATGAAAATTTGGTGGCTGGCAAAGACTTTTATTAAAGTAAAAAGAGGGTTAGAGAAACTATTTTGCCCTTGGGTTTCCCTGCCTCAGCGAATCTAAAGGATGTCTGTGTCATAATGTCCAAAGTAAAATTCTCCATCCTGTGTCCAAATCCTAACCTGACCCTTACACGCTAAACTCAAGATAAAGTGAAAAGGGAATTAGTCGTTCAACTGGTCGTCTGTAGCTCTTTTCCAAAGTTCCAACAGAAAGTTCAAAAAGGTGTGAAAAGAAATAAACAACCAAAGTTCCATAAGTCTCAGGAGATTATTCCCTTCCCCTGAGTTTCTCAGGCTCTTTACAGTTCACAGTTTCAAGGGGTATGGTTCTTCCCTTGAACTCTTTCTTACTTTCACAATTCACAATGAAAAGAAGTTACTTCTCTTCTCTTGGCTTCTTAGAGTTCTCCAATGATACTAGAGGGAAGGTCTACCATCACCTAGTTGCAATATTTACCATACCAAGAGGCTGCCTTTCCTCTCTTGGCAAAACACAATTTCTTATTCCTGGGGGAATGCCTCCCTTCGCCTGGTCACAATATCCACAGTACCAAGAGTTTGCCTTTCTCTCTTGGCCATACACAATTTCCAATCACTAGGGGAATTACTCCTTTGCCCTAGTCGCAATGTTCGCAGTACCAAGAGTTTGGCTCTCTTCTCTTGGCAAACACAATCACCAATCACTAGGGGAATGCCTCCCTTCCCCTAGTCGCAATGTTCAAGTTCCAACTACAGGGGGAATGACTGCCTTCCCCTGGATTTCACACACTCAACAGGATGACTCTCTCCTCTTCATCTCCTCAGTTTATATGCAGATTCTTGGCAAGCATGAGAGTGAGTCACAGACCCTCCTACGTCAGTCTGGTACATTCTCCTTCTTCGCTTCCAAACACTTGGTTTAACACAATTGGGTGTGGGTCCCAGATGTGCACGTTTGCCTGGTGTACACTCTTGCTAGGACTTTCTGAACTTGTTCACTTGTATTTGGGTGTGTGTCCCAGACTTGCAATCGTTATTCCTGGTGCACTCTCCTGCCAGGACTTCCTTAATGTGCGACAGTACCACGCTTTTATATTTTCTTCACTCAACCATTGGTTTCTTGACCCACTTTCACTTGCTTCATTCAGCAATTGACTTGGCGTCCCAGCTCCCATGCTCGAGTTCACTCAGTTAATGTAATTTTCCTTCAATGGTGTGTGGTGTATGCC
The DNA here is from genome assembly GCF_040938575.1 of Ambystoma mexicanum. NCBI lineage: Eukaryota > Metazoa > Chordata > Amphibia > Caudata > Ambystomatidae > Ambystoma > Ambystoma mexicanum. The sequence continues at coordinate 578,543,738 of NC_090929.1, read as the reverse complement.
ACAAAGTGCCCTGGTGTCCCAACTCCCATTTTTCTTGGTGGCACCAGTTTCTCCTGGCTGCTTCAGTGTTCCCTGCGGTGTGCAATTCTCCCAGCGCTTGCTCTTCCTCTTGCAGGCGTCTCGTCATCTCTCTGGTACCCGTGATGCCTCTCCCTTCGTTCCTTAGCTTCCTCGCTCTTGACCTCTACGTGGCAAACCCATGGCTCCTGAGCCTCTCGTGACAGCACCTCCACAAGCTTCCTTGCTCCCCGATGCAACTTGCTTCGTCTGGGTTTTCCCGACCAGCATCGGGAGTAGTGGTTCTCCATGTTTCTTGACACTCGATGTTTTAAACGTCCCAGCAGCTATCGGATCCTTCCAACAACAAGAGCATGTCTCTGACTTCCTAGCTTCAGTGCTCTGTATTGCTCTAGTGCTCTTCTTAGTCTCAGTCATTCTATTTCAAGAGTATAAAAGAATCTTGTTGTCAGTCCAGACTGGATGTTCTGGTTTTATATTACAGTATGCCATACGCGATTGGGAAATTAATGTATTGGTGTCACACTATGAGTGGAAAGGGGGATACCATGTTCGAGCTAGCAAGTCTACCTCCCTCCCATGAAGGCTGTCTCCCCCCATATTATCCTCCCTCAAACAGCCGCCTGAGGGTCAGGATTAGGTAGCAGCGCCTTCCCCTGGCATCTAGAGAGAGAGAGTTTCCCCAGAGAGGCAGTGATGATGTCGCTAGATTCATCACACCACATAGTGATAAACAACCATTGCGTAGTGCACTGCTGCACCTAGTTGGGTTTCCCGTACATCATAATCTGAAACATAGCATTGCATGCTCCCTGACAAAGGCTGGCAAATGACTATAGCAGTTGGCTACAAGCATATCTATGGAAGAATGTAGACCTGAATTATTTAGAAAATAAAAAAAAAATAAAAGGGAAGGGAAGGGAGGGAGAATTAAAGGGAAGAATTGGGGTTATTTTTAAGAAAAAGAAATACATGTATATCTTAACCCCAGTTATGTCCTCCTATATTCCTGACCCATATAGTTTATTTTTATTTTCTCTAGCGTGCCTTTATTTAGGGGACACATCCCTTCTCCTTTCTGGCACTGGCCAAAACATGCTTGTCATGAACTGGGCTGCGCATGTGTGTCAAAACCGCTGATTGTGAATTTTCTGTCGGACTAAAGGCAGTGGGACAAGGCCAATGGATCACGCCAGTACAGGTAGAAGCCGGCTGGGACAATGCTCCCTTCATCTGAGGAAGAAGCCGTCACGGGGGTGGAGACTCTACACCCCTTGCATGAGGAGGACAGAACTGGAAGTGAACCTGGCCGGCTATCTTTACCCAGAAGGTCATTGTCACAAGGTATCGTTCTACATCAATACTGTTAATGGACTATACATCAGAATGAATAGGCCCCTTTGTTTAGGGTGAGGTGGGAATAGCGTGCTGGAAGACCTTGGCCCCTTTGTTTAGGGTGAGGTGGGAATAGCGTGCCGGAAGACCTTGGGGGTCATTACGAGATTGGGGGTAATGGAAAAACAATGCCAGTAAAGGATTACCGGCATCGCATACCACTCCAGGCTATTCCGTCCTAAGAACCCAGTATTAGAGGCACTGCTAATAACGGTGCCTCTAATAGCGGCAAGGGTGCCGGCATGCGGGCATTCAGGCCGGCAATACCGGGATGCCGCTAACAGGAGGACATCACAAGTCAGGCGGACATGCAAATACCGGCATCATGAAGGCGCTAATAGGGGAGAGCGGCATGCCGGCATGCTGGCAATACCAGCATCGCAAAGCACCCGTAAACTGCTATGTGCAGTGTTCCCAACTGCCACAGGTGCACACAATCACCACAGGTGGAGGCAACAGAGTCTGGGCCAACACAAAAGGAGCACACCCACACACCACACCCCTTCCCACACCAAAATGATTCCAGTAGTAGTAGCAATACTGGGGATGGAGGACATGCTTGCATTGCTACACCAGCAAAAACAACAACAACAGCAGGCACCACAGAGGAGACGCAGGAGGAGGAGGAGGGTGAGACAGGCCCAGCATGCCCCACCAGTGCAGCCAGTGGTACCACGCAGGCAGCCCCCAATCCGTTGCATCTGAGCCAGTCCATTCAACCTAACCCCTGAGCAGATCCACACCCTGTACCGTCTGGACCGGGACACCATTACCACCATCGTGGACATGATAAACGACGACATTGTCAGCCTCATTGTAATACGCACCGCCATCTCCCCTCTACTGAAAGTAGTGTTGGTGCTCCACTTCCTTGCCACAGGCACCTGCCAGCACACAGTGGGGCACATGCATGGCATATCACAACCCTTATTTTCTCGCATGCTGAAACAACTGCTGGATGCCCTCCTGATGCACACAAGGGACTACATATCCCTACCACGGACTCCCCAGGAGATTTTTTACACAAAAGTTGGCTTCCATGCACTGGCAGACATGCCAAATTGTATAGGTGCCCTTGGCTGCACCCACGTGGAGTTCGTGGTCCCGCATGCCATGGAAGTGGTGTACCGCAACCGCAAGCAATACCACTCCATCAATGTGCAGCTGGTATGTGACGCCAGCAAGATCACCACACATTGTTGTGCCCGATATCCTGGATCAACACATGACTCAATGGTCCTCCGGAACTCCACGCTACATGGAGCGATATGCAGGACGACGTGCCTGGCTGCTTGGTAAATTGCATGACAGGCACATGGCAGTGAAATGGGGGATAGATGCACACACCACCATGGTGTCATTGTTGATGTGACAGCACGATGTGCACATCACAAAACACTGTGCCCCAAAGCATCCCAAACTGAACATGACAACCAAATCCCATAGCAATGAAGTAAACTGGACACCTATCACAACATGCCAAACTTAAAAACGCCCCACATCCCACAAACGTCCACCACCCATCATCGTACCTCACCCTTTGTAACACAATCCAGCAACATGCAGTGAATATTCACTATGTAAATGGCTGCAGCAAATCACTACACAGGACAAGCATCCATGGGAGTGCACGGAACAAAATCACCAAGGGAATCCACTGCTTGTCACAGGGCCGCCAACACCACAGAAGTGCAGCATGTCACCATCGTAATAATCAGCGCTGAATGCCTAATATTGCAGAGCCTACTGCCAACACTGCCAGTTAGAAAATCATACAGAACACAACACATCACAAATTTGACACAAACACGGCGGTATGCATCCACAATGCATGAGCAACATCAAGGCAGTGTACACCGTGTATCATCTTGGAGATGCAACCCACACCATAAATCCATGGCACAGAACACATTAAGGGCTTTAAAATTGTGTGCATACAGCCAGGGACATGTGCATGTGACCAACGATAATCTGCAGACATGTGTGACTAGTACAGCTGTCCATCATGAATCGACTAACATATACTTTTTATTGCCTCTCATGCAGGTGATAGTGGCTATCCCTTGAAGCCGTGCTCCTCACACCTGTCCGAAACCCACAGAACAGGCATGAGGAGGACTACAATCGTACCCATACCCGTACCCATGTGGTCATCGAGCAGATCTTTGGCCTGTTGAAGGCACGGTTTTGCTGCCTTAGCCGGTCGGGTGGGGCACTCCTCTACAGACATGAGAAGGTGGCCAAGATCATCATGGCATGTGTCATGCTGCACAACATGTGTATCCGACGGAACGTGCCCGTGCCCCCTGACATTGAACTGCAACCACCTGGTGATGATGAAGGGGATGAAGATGAGGTGGTTGCACATCATCGCGTTGACGATGCACAGGAGGGACGTGCTGTGCGTCAGTCAGTGATTGCACAATATTTCTAACAATATTTCTAACACACATGGGTGCAGAGGCTGACATGAAAGTTGGACAGAGGGCACTGGGTGTGGGAGTACATGTACACTATTGTAATGCATCAGCCTTGGAGATTTGTGTATCATTGGAGGTACTACTAAGATGGCTGCTGCCCGTCCCATTTTACGGGTCTAGTTTATTCCAAGATGGCTGACGGAAGCTTTAACCTGCAAAACCAGAGCAACGTCCATTGCTTTGTATCATTTTTCGTTACGTGCCTGCTAGTCGCTTCCAGCATCCAGCCTTTCAACTACTACTACCTCCTATACCTAGTCCCTATACTTTCCTTACCCTAGCAGTGTGCTTTTGTTTTCAGGTAAGGTGACAGGGATTGTTTCTGACTCACACAATGCGTTCTACCAGGCGTCTTCCATATATATGTTATTTCTTCCTTGTATCTCTTCTAGCCAGAACGATCAGCGTTCTCTTCCACTGTTCGTAGTATCGGCTGAATTATACTCGTCTGTCTTTCCCCTCTCCTCTTCCATTCCTTTTCGGATCTCTTACCTGCCACAATGTACAGCGAGTCACCCCTTCATTCTGTTGCACCGTAACTCCACCCGTTGGTCAACCAGACATCCGATTTGGAAACTGAGCCTTTACCAGTCGCGGTTCACCGGAACGAGTGAAGCCAGGTGTGGGCGTTCCTCTGAAATCTTCAAACCTCAAGGGCTACAACTCCTGCCAGGACTTGTTTTTTCCATCTCAAAGGTGAATTGAATCTAAATTGTTTTTTTTTTGCCTGGAGGCTTTTTTCCCCATTTTTAGGGCATGCTCCTCACAGTCAGATCACGGAGGCAACCAAGGGAGCGCGTCCCTACCTACGACAAAAAAAAGAGAAGAAGCTGGCTGAAGGGGAAAGAGTCAGGAAGAAGAAGACTACAGCCAGGGTGGAAGAAGTAACGGAGGAGACAGGTGAGGAGGAGGAGTCAGGGGAGGTAGAGACCAGGCGTGTCAACTATGCACTGTATATGAATAAATGACACATATGCAATAAGGAATGTCCACTCAAGATTTTTTTTCACACAACGGGTGTATTTAACTATCCAAAAAAGATTAACATGCTCAAACCCTCCACCTCACACACCCTCTCCCCCTCCCCACAACTCCCCCACACACCCTCACCCACCTTCCCCTCCCCCCACAACTCCCCCACACAGCCTAACCCCCTTCCTCCTCCCCCCACAACTCCCCCACACACCCTCACACCCCTCCCGCTCCCCCCACAACTCCCCCACAAACCCCTCCCCTCCAGCTCCCCCCACAACTCCCCACACATGGTGTCCAAGCAAATGCTTCATGTGTCCGAGCGGCGCAGGGTGTGCGCTGACCTGCGTAGGGGGCAGGTTTGGGTGGAGCTTGATGAAGAAGGGGTGGCCGCTTGCACCATTCTGGGGGCTGGACGCTCAGCCTCCATGGAATCTGCAATGCGGTGAGGACCTGCCTCAGGGCAGACACCTACTCGCATAATCTATTGGTGCTTTCCACAATTACCTGTCTCAGGGATGCAGTGTTGTCGCACGCCTCCTGCCTTGCTTGGGCACTGTCTGCGACAAACTGCCTCACCAGGGCAGTGAGCTCCTTCTTGCGCTGCGCTGCGTGTCCTGCCTGCTGCACCCCCGCATGTACACCAGTGGAGGTAGAGGGTGCATTTGTGACATGAGCAAATCCATTTGGGTCCTCTGTGGGACTCGTGCTCCCTTGTATGGACTCCCCTCCACCCCCCCAGACTGCTCGAGGGTGGTTTTGTGGTAGGAATCGACAGGTGTGACCTGGGGGATGGGGCGGGACTTGGTGTTGCAGGTAGGTCTGAGGAGTCGTCCTCGACAGGCACACAGACCTGGTCCTGCACGTCATCATCTGTCAGGGGTGCCGTAGCTGCCACCTCCCCAACAGAGCTGTTCTCTGCAGATTGTGCCATATCGACTGTCTCCTGTGCAGGTGTCACAGGTGTTATGGGGACTGTGGTGATGGGCCTTAGTGGCACCAGTGCCATGGCATCTTGGACTGTTTTGGTCTTCAGTGCCTGTTGTGGCTTCTGTGGGCCTTTTGAAGTGGAAGGCCTGTTGCCTTCATCCCTGGCCCTCTTCTGGGGTGTAGTCGCCTGTGGGGGTGAGTCCCGGGCCTCGCTGTCAGGATCTGAGCCTGTGGGGGACCAAGAGAGGGACGGCATGCGTGATTGTTTGACAAGCACCATGCATACAATTGTATTATTGCTCTTCTACACATTGGAGGCGATCAGGCAGTGGAATTATGATGATCCCGTTGCTTGCTTTATGGGTGGAGCATGCAGGCATCCGTCGGGGTGACTCATGTTGGGGCGGGCGTATGCTGTGTGACATGCATTTCTGTTGTGGCCTGCGTGCAGTGTGACTTATGCCATTTTCATATTTGTGTGGTGTGTGTCAGGTATGGCATTGCCATGCTGCATGCATGTTAAATGTTAAATGTTAAAGGTATTTATACCGCGCACCGTCACCAACGGAATTGGTCCCCAGGCACTCTGGCGGATCTGTAAACGATAAGGGGGATGGGTTAGTAAGGTGAAGAGGGAGTAGGATAGTGAGATGAGTGGTGTTCTGTTGGCAGCTTCAACTCGGTATACACCAGATGTTGAGCTTTGGTGCGGGTATTGGATCGGTGTCAGTCCGTGTGTGCTGTTGCTCCGGCTTATGTGTTGTTGCAGTGTTGTGAAGTGCGTGCGGCTTGTGGTGTGAGAGATGGTTGTGTGAGTTTTTGAGTGAGATAAGTATGCAGAGTTTGAGGTTGTATTGGTTAGTGGGTTACCTGACCTTTAGCATGCTAACATTCACAGTATTGTCTAAGTGTGGCACTTGGTGGCCTTCACAATCCTATCTAGATGCGGCGCAGGCCAATGTTCAGAATTCTATTTATGTGTGGGCATGTCAACATTCACAGCCCTATCTAGATGCGGTGCAGACTGGTGTTCACAGCTCTAAGCGTGGCACATGCTAACATTCAAGTTTCATCTAGGCACGGGCATGCTATTCTTCAGTCAAAATCCTATCTATATGCGATGCAGGCAAATGTTCACAATTCTATCCAATGGTGGACATGCTAGCACTCTCAATTCTATCCAGACGCGACACAGGCTAATGTTCACAATTCTATCTAAGTGTGCACATGCTAATATTTACAATTCTATCTAAGTGTGGACATGCCAGCATTCACAGTTCCATCTAGGTGCGATGCAGGCTAACATTCACAATTCTATCCAGACGCGACGCAGGCTAATATTCACAACTCTATCTAAGTGTGCACATGCTAATATTATGGCACTCTATGTTATTGGGAGGTGAGATAGAGTGGCAGGGGTTTTCTGGAGTAGAGTGATTGCTCTACTCCCCTCCCATGCCACACTCACAGTTTCTGTTGGTGTCTGTTAGCTGCTGGCTTCCTTGGCGTCCCCTGCGGACTCCTGCAGACACATCTTGGGGCCGTCCTTTGCCTCGGGGTCCTTCGCCGCAGGGCTGCTGGGCAGAGGGCTGCCATAGGGTGCCCTTGATGTGGGGTATGTGGGCCAATCCGGATGGGGTGGGCATGTAGGGAGGCGGGCAGAGGGAAACCACTGCAAATTGTCTTCAACCTGTAACTCTTTCATAATTATACTCTACTGTCTCCTTGTAACTGCATTTATTCACTGTGTCCTGTATAACAATGTAAATAATGTACAGCACTGTAACTAAGCTGAGAATATACTGGTAATACCTGCGCCCTCATACCTTCTGGTCCGGTGCGCCATACAAATAAATAAATAAACAAACAAACAAACAAACTCTAGCAATCTAGCATGGCAAGCGACTCTGACAATCAGGCATGGCAGATGACTAAGAGTCTAGCATGGCAAATGGCTCTGGCAATCAGGCATGGCAGATGACTAACAGTCTAGCATGGCAAATGGCTGTAACACTCTAGCATGAAGAGAGGATTTGATATGCAGGTGTGGAGCAAATACGTGAGAGCCTAGGGCTAAACAGTCACAAGTCCCGAATAGGCAATTCCAGGGCAGTATCAGAAGTGTTGCGCTAATGCAAGTAATTTTGAAGGTAGGCTATTAGCAGTAATTTCAGGAGTCCTAGACATATACTTGACAACGTGCTTAATTAGAAATTGGCAGTTTCGAGAAATATGCATGCACTTTGAGATTTGCAATGGGCGGCACGGTACTATTAGTTTTGAGGCGAGGGATTTGTCACAAGCATCAGCAAATGTAAATTTAGAAAAGGCAGTTTTCACTTGCATGCATATTTAGGCTAGCAAGATTACAGAAACAGGTCTCGCCGGCATGATAGCATGCCAAGTAGTATTTCATGGTTTTACATGTGCCTTAGTGTTATAGATGCACTGTTGATGAAAGTCATGTGTTTGAACACAAAAAGAATCGAAGAGGCAAGTTATGAATTGCCTCTTTTGAATATGAAGTTTATGCATAGATCTACCTCAAGAAACACATTATACAAGTACGACTCCATCTTTACGAAAGCAGAATTAAGCCTCGGGTGAGTGAGGACAAACAGGCCAGGATTCATAAACTAGCTCAAAGTCAGACGAAAGAGTGGAATCGAAACTCAGCAAGAAGCAGCTCATGGCTAGGAATTTGAGGTCAACCCAAGGAAGGGAGGAGAGAAGCCTGCCCCGTGAAGGTCAAGCTAAGGAGGCCCAGGCAGGTGGCGAGGCTGAACAAAGGATCGAACATACAAATAGAGGGAAATTGAAGCCGATTCACGGTGAACTGACACCTGACCAGCCTGGCGCGGAGAGGTGGCCACATCTGATGTCATCCAAACCCAGAGGATGCCATAACCTTTCCGGATAAGAAGTTACTAATTGACACATAGGTCTGAATGTAGTGATTGATGGAAGGGAGGCAGGGTGAATCTTGGGCCAACCCGCACCTGGGCGACCATTCTGCATGCTGCTAATTAAAGTGGAGATTTATGTCTAGGGGTGTAACCGACCCAATCACGATGGACCAAATAATCTAGGGTCCTATAGCGAGTAGAACCAATAAGACGTTGTACTTTTAGTGACGTCTATCACAAGTGATGTAGAGGGATTGGCTTAGACGCCCACCCAATAAGAGTTATCCAATCCCCACACTCAGTTACCATATACAGATATAGCACCTATACTTAAGTTACCTTTTCCAACCAATAAGATTGCATGTCAAACTTATGAGTTTTACACGTCAATGATGACGAGAATTTGCTATAAAAGTTACTGTTTGCATGACGAATTTGGAAGTTGAAGCGAGACAGGCGATCACAGCTCTGATGATTTCCTTTTGTTTCCCCGTTTTTTGTACTTGTCATTAAACGGACTTCCCTTTGCCAAACCATTGACTTGTCCTTTTTGATTGGTGTTGGAGTAAGAGAATCCTGCACCCCATCCTCCTCAAGGTGCAGCTATCTCGTTTTAAGGTGCTGGAGGGCGAGCCCTGAATCTCATGGGCCCGTTCAGAGGTCACTCAGCCCTCCAGTACACTTGGTAGCAGAGGATGGTTGTAACCATCAACTATTGAATTTTAATTATTGATAAGACACCTATTGACCGTCAACACGAAGTAACTCTAGGTCTTCGGCAATATCACAAGTCCTTCGCCATTTTGGCCGAGTAGACTGTGAAGCTTCCCGTGGACAATGATAGCGTAAGATTGTCCGAAAAACTGCAGTGGGTTGAATGCACCTGTTTTATAAACACAAACCCTTCCATTCCCACGGGCAGTGAAACAGACGAAAGACCAAAAAAGGAGGTAAAGGAGGCAGTGATCCCGAAGATCCAGAGAGGAACGATGCGAGCGGTGAGTGAAATGAAAATTGATGCTTTGGCAAATGTCCCTAGGCAATAGAACAAGTAAGGGGAAAGGTAACGGAGGGAGGTGGAGAAAACAAACTAGTCAGAAGTAGAGAAGACTGTATATATATGTATATATATAGGGGAATAATGACTCTAGAATAATTGAATAAAAAGAGAGTATACCGGGGTGGACACCCGAGATAAAAAAGAGAGGATACCAGGGAGGACACCCGAGATAAAAAGAGAGGATACCGGGGAGGACACCGCAGATAAAAAAGAGAGTATACCGGGGAGGACACCCGAGATAAAGAGACAGGATACCGGGGAGGACACCCGAGATAAAAGAGAGAGGATACAGGGGAGGACACCCGAGTTAAAGAGAGAGGATACCGGGGAGGACACCCGAGGTAAAGGATATGCCTTGTTCCTGCGCTTTAATGTAGCGGTCAGAAGAAACGTGAACTCATAGTCCCACATAATAGGGAAAGACTAGGCTACGATGACGATTAAAGACGTCATAAAAGGAGTTTGTTTAAACTCCATGTCGGGGTATTGATTAGAAGGCAGAGATATCTGTGTCCAGCTGGTGTCTGTCTAGTCTGTCTAGTCTGTTTAACGTTCGTCATACATGTTCTGTTGATCTGTCACATGTAAGAAAATTTGTTTCCGTGTTGTTTGAAATTGATTAGGGGTTTTTCGCGATTCTATAATTAAGAGGGAATCGCACATGAATTGATGTTCTTGAATGAATTGGTGATATAGAATTTTGGCGGGAGAAGATTGATTTGGAGCTTGCGATATTTGGTGCTCGCTCATATTGTTGGGTGTGGTGAAATTGCATGAAGTATCGTTAGAAACAGAATTCAAGCATGGAAGATATTACTCCACTACCTCACTTATGTAAACAATTCCCTAAACATGCACCCAAGCTTAAGAAATATAGTACAGAGTGGGTTAAGGGTACCGCCCACAAGATGTTTATGCCATGGCCACAGAACGGGTCCTTATCTGAGGCCGTCTTACAACGTATGACGACTTATTTGCATGCCACATATACAGGCAAAAAAATAGAGAAACGCCTCGCTGTTTTAGAACTTTGGAAAATGTTCGAACAGTCGAAAGAGGATGAGCCAACTGCAGACTGGATATTAAATGTATGCACGGAGGGGGGTGAGAGGCCTACCGCGCCACCAGCCCCGCCGTAGCCAGAAACCGAGGGAAGTAAGGCAGAGGGACTCCACCCATTAAGAGAGCTCAAAGCAGCTACGGGGTACAGCAACCCCACATATGAGTCACCTACGTATAGTAGTGACGAAAATAGGGGGAAGGATTAGGAAAAAAATATTACCTCTGCAGTCCTGAAGGACAAGGAGAGACGCGATGAGGAGAGGACGGATCAGGCACAAGCAAGTCTTTCGATAAAGAGAGAGAGGGAACGAAATGGAAAGGAAGTGAAGACAGAACTAATGGGATAACATTTGCAAAAGACAGGACAGATATTGTTGAAACTCGATGGCAAAGGAAGTGATGACGTGAGACCGAGAGAGAAGTCTGATGAGACACAGAGAGGGAGAAGGAGAAGGAAAGGGAAATTAGGGAGGAAAAAATAAAAAGGAAAGATAGGTTAAGGCGAGAACAGCTATATCGCGAAGAGCAAGGAAAGCCACTCTGAGTGTAGCCTATAACCAGTACAGGCAGAACCTGGAAAAACTGGAAGAGCAGAGAACACATGAAAAAAGGATAAAGAGACGAGAAGATGAGGAAGTTCGAAGGGCAAATAAACGTAGAAATGAAATGAGAAGGGAAGTAGATAAGGTCAGAGAAGAAGCGAGGAAGAGCAAAGAAGTCGAGGACATTGAATGTAAGAGTAGACAGAGTACACGCAATCTCGAATATCTGGAGTGGGAAGTTAAAAAACCCAATCCTGTTGTAGAATGGGAAGACATTGAAGAATTTTACCCTGCGTATGATTCAGTACCAGGAATTAGTGGGGCAAATATTGAAGATCACTTCGACACCAGAAGCATCAGGGAAACGATTGATACGATATATGATGAAATGGGGTTAGAACCAATATCCCAAGGGAAAATGAGCGCTTGGAAAGCACTCAGCTGTAAGACACTGAGGACGTCACCCAAAGTAGTGGGAGCAGGAGACTGTCCCTGGATAGGCTAGAAATCAGTAAGAACTAAGATGACGCAAGAGTTGTGTGAATTGGGAACAATCAATATCCGACTCCGGAGAGGAGACGGAGTGGGAGGCAAATAAAGAAGGGAGACGGCGTGAAAAGCGGCTCCCAAGGGACAACGGGGTAAGATTGTCAGACGCTAGCGAGTCCACACCAAGGGCATCAGAATCTACATCACAGTCTGACCAACACGAAGGAACACCCCATGGTCAGAGGGGGGTGTCAGCGCCCACCTATGTGGACAGGTTGAGGATATTGCCAGGTAGACGGCGATGTGGGAATATTACCCCAGCGGTAGACAGAAGAGCTATGGGGAAAGAGAAGGGAGTCTGCACGTTCCAATTTCCACTTCTGGAAAAGGGGAACAACAACAACTGGCCTTCCTCTCCCTGCGGACATGGCAATCCGGGACCATGTTGAGCCCATCTGGCTGGGGTGGCATTGCGTCAACATGGTATTCGGGAAGATGGGCAGGGTTCCCGTGTGGACAATGCATGTTTTTTCGGATGCCTTGTTGACCGCGTCGACCTACTAGGATGGGTCACCAGTGCTGGGTTCCTCCCTCTGCTGGACCTTTCTACCGACCCCCTCCTCAACTGAACTCCCTATGCGCCAGTCGTCCTCCGTGCCATCTTCCTGCCCACGTATCACCTGGGCACCCTCTGCAGCTTCCCTGACCCAGCGGCCAGGCTGGTGGTGGACACATCCCTGCCACAGTCGGGAGTTGGAGGACCAGCAGGGGTGGCCACCCCAACAACTGGGCCCCAGCAGGAGGAGGACGTGCAGGCATCGAGAGGCAGGGCACATGCACGGCAGCAGCAGGCTCAAGGTGGGAGCGATGATGGCTCGGGGCCATCAACATCAAGGGGCAGGCATCGGCCAGAGGGCAGGAGGACCCTGGATTGGGAGTGTCTTCCATGTGGCAGCAGTTGGGCCGGCAAATAGATGCGGAGCAGCGGGGGGCGGAAGAGGCCCGGCTCACTATGGTCAGGGCAGAGAACCTCATGCACAGGGCATTGAGGTGGGCTGAGTGCCAGGGCAAATCGTAGGGAGTTGGAGTTGGACATGGCTTTATCCCTGCGAGACCTCGGGGCCAGGGAAGCGGCCCACCTCCAGGACGTTGAAGAGGAGTTCGATGATGCCCTGGCCCGGGACATCAACAAGTGAGCCGTTGGACTTGCCTGCCGCCTTTGTAAATAGTTCTGTAGGTGTAAGTTTCCTTTCTATTTTTTTTCCTTTGGGGTGCATGGACTATGCCCCACCTTGTAACCTGAGTCGGGGCTACCAAGTGCATGGTGCATGTGCATTTGTCTGTGCTGCGGGCGACATCTAGGCAGGGAATGTGTATGTATTGGGCCATGCATTGCCTCTTTAGATGGACAAATTGGTGGACTATCATCATACTTTGCATTACATTCTTTTCTTAGGACACTCACCTCCTTCCGCCGATGAGATGGCGCCACACTCCATCTTGCTCACACCTTCGATGGCCTCTATGCCAATCGTGCTGGTGCAGATCTCCTCCCACCGGCTTGGCTTTATTGGTGAGCTTGGTCCTCCACCAGTAACCATGGCCTGGGTCCTGTTTACGGACAGGATGTTCCTGACTCGCAGGCGCAGGTCATCCCATCTCTTCTGAACATCCTTTGTTGTGCGGGGATGTTGGCTACCGCGCTGACTCTTTGGGCAACAAGTTCCCAGATTTCTTTTTTCTTTACCACTGCCTCCCTCTTGAGGCTGTTTGCGAAAACAACCTCGGCATTGCCAACCAGGGTCTCAGCCAGCATCGTTAGTTCACTTCATTAAAGTGCTCTTTGCGCTGGCAGGAGGCGCCTTTTTTAACTGCCTTGGACATGATTTTGTTGTCGGAGGTTAATGTCTGTAGTCAGCAATATGCTCCAGGTCCTGTGTGCTGATTTTGGCACTGGATTGTGTTTTTCAAGATGGCCGCCATGCTCTTTCCCATTTCTGTGGGATGACGCTACTTCCGGTTCCGCTTATTTACGGGCACCGCTAATAGCGGTGCCCGCTAATGCCGTTTCTATTGATGCCGGTAGTGCTTGTCTGCGCTTTCCATGATGCCGCTAAGGGCCTTTTTTGGGCTTTAACGGCATGCGGTAATGTCGTTACCGGCATGGTGCAAAGCTTGTGTACGTGAACTCGTAATAGCCCTCTATTAGCGGGCTCTTTACTACACGGACACAGTATTTGCTCCATGCCGGTAAGGACTGTTACTTATCTCCAACCTCATAATGACCCCCCTTGTGTGAGAGTTCTAGAATGATCAATGGGCATGCTGCTGCTACATTTTGTATGTTATAAAAGTGATGGGTCTGGAGGGTTGAGTGGGTTAGCCAGGAGGGGATAGGTGGGAGGGTTAAAGCCTAAGATGCTGTCTGTATTGCAAGCAAACTATGCATTTATTTTTGCTTAACCATCACCAGAATTGAAAAGGATGAGTCTGATTGACTTTCACATAATTCATGGATGGGATTTTAATGTAGAGTTCGAGACTACATCTATGGCTTGTGCTGGCTGGGTGTTGGTTAGCAATGGAGTGTGAGATCAGTGAAAAGGTAGCTGATGCTGCAAAATAGGTATTATGGTGGTAGTGTGCTTGGTACCTGGACAGCTTGCAAATTGTGGACTCATTCACCTTTCTTTGCATTAAAACAGCAAACACATCACAGAAGATAATAAAGCTACTTGAATTGGGCTTATCCTGTACTGGTCCATTATGCAAGGTCCCATTGATTTGCAAGTTGAAGGTGAGGTCAGCATCTCCTGACAGGTTTGGATGTGTCATGATCCGGGGATCAACCAGTGCAGTGTCTCAAAGCCACATGCATGAGTGCTTGTATGTGTATAGCTGCTTCTAGCGGAAAACAAGAGGTTAGGTTTAACAAAATATAGTCTGTCAGGCTTCCCTTAGGACAGTAGTCATCAGTCCTTTATTTTATTTATTTATTGAGTATTTATAAACTGCCTGTACAGGAAATGGCTTTTCAACGTCCCTTTATCCCTTTGTCTCTGCCTCCCCTGTAGATCAACAGTCACTCATCTTTGGAGCTTTAAGTATACTGCAATTCTTTCTTGGCCTGATGTGATGGCTTAGGGATTAAGTTTCACTGAGATCATGCCAGCGATTAAGTTTAACTGAGGTCAGTTAGGATTAGGTAATGATTAGGTTAGAGATTAGGTTTAATTGAGGTCATGTGGTGGCCCTTTTAATCAAAACAGAGTCTTGTCAGCCTTCGCTTAGGAGCCTGGACCACAAGCCTTCCTGCCAGGCAGGAATGTTGCAAATAACAGTCCACAAATCACTGGTCAGGTCCAGATGAAATACAATACCCATTACCCACTGTGCATCTTCTTTTCAACAACCCTAGCCACATTGAACAAAGAAACATTGCACAACATACCTAAAGTACTTGGCAGTGTGACTCCTCATCCTATTGTGTACGGGAGAGGTAGTCGCGGAACGGTCCCCAAACCCAAATGTCCTTCGGTCTACATGTCGTAGCGACCATTGCCACATCCTCCCTCTCATTGGCATTGTTCCTTAAGCCATTCCAAACATGTAGGTGCTTTTTTAGATTTCCAACGCTTCCATACACATGTTTTGGCAATGATGCAACCAACATTTAAAAATCGATGCACAAGCACAGAAACCTTACCAATGTCACCCAATAGGTATTTAGGGGGGCAGAGCACACGGGTGTATGTTCACCATGTCATACAGTACATCTGCTATCTCCTGCCAACCACGCATGATAATCGGGCAGTCACAGAATATGTGAAATGAATCAACCCTCGCCCTCCCACATTTTACAAATTCATCATTGACATTCGAGGAAAACCTAGAGAGCCGCACCGGTGTGCAATACAACTGATTTAGTACCTTAAATTGAATGAGCCAAAATCTTGCATTGAGCGAGACTTCTCTTGTAAGGAGACAATATTTATTCCATCGAGCATCCTGGATCTCTATAGTGAGGTTCCCTCTCCAATTTAACTTCCGCCGGATTCCTGGGAGGTTGGCTAACTTGAACCTATCTGTATAGTCTGGATACCAGCCTCCTGGAATCTGCGCTCGACACCACTGCCTCGATACACCCGTGGGGATCTGGCTGCTGAGGAAACAACGGCCATCTGCACCAAACAGCTACCCTCATTTGGATGTATTGCCGAGTCAATCCAGTTTCGTCAGAAACTGATGCAATGTCACAAACTTCCCACCCGGGTACAATTCCCCCCAAACCATCTGCCTATCAACATCCCAGGATGCCTGCAGATCAGGGTTGTACGTGGGGGGAGCCATGGTCAGTTCTAGTCGGGGACCGCACCGCTATATGGAGTAGTTAGCCCTAGCTTCTTGACTAGTCGGGACCACCCATTCATAGTTGTGCGGACCGGATGAAAGGTACAAAAGTCCATATATCAATTACTGAAAAATTAGCGTTTTAAGATCTGTCAGTGCTGCACTGCAACACTCCAGTGCTCTTGGAACTGAACCCGGATCTGGAGAATATCAGTGGCCAGTATATTGCGCCTGGGCAACAATATAATAAAGTTGAAATCTGGCGCTGCAAGCCCACCTGTTCATAGGGTTCTACCAGCCCCTCCCAGCTCATTCAGGCCACCCCTGCTCCCCACACATATTCGACCACCAGTGACCATAGTTTGGCGAAGAGCAAGCACCCAGGCCATATTGGGACAGTACTAAAATAATATAACAACTTGGGAACCACCACCATTTTCAGTAAGGACAGTGTCCCAAATACGGACATCGGAAGCCTGGCCCACAACTGTAGCTTGACAGCAGGGGAACTCAGATAAGCCTTGTGATTATCGACATATAACGAGTGGTGTGTCTGAGACACTAATATGCCAAAGTATTTGAATCTGGTTGGGATCCATCTGAACCCCATTAGATTGCACGGTCTCACCGTACCATCTGTGAACAGAAACAATTCTGATTTTACCTGAATAGTATGTAAACTTGTGAACCTCCTCCATTATTGGTCCCAGGTTCCAGGCCGGATACCATACGTACAACAAGGTGTCGTCAGCATATACTGAAATAATCTGAAGTGGCCCCACTATATGGATAACCCTATGTCTGTGTCGCTCCCTTACCAATCGTGTAAGAGGTTTTATCATGTGGGCAAATGACAGGGGGGAACAGGGCATACTCCTGCTGAGTCCCACAACCCATTTTGAAAGCCTGTGACAGCGCACCATTGGTAAAAACCCAGGCAACTGGATCTGCATACAGCAACTGCACGTAACCCATAAAGTAGTCCCCAAACCGAAAAGGATGCAGCTGCCGCCTTAGCCTGCGGGTCAATCTGTGATATAATGCAGAAGAGCCGCCTTAAGTTTAATGCAGTGGATCGATTTGGAAAAAGCCTGACTGGTCCGGGTGTACCAGCAGTGGCATATATGGGAGCAGCCGACTGGCCAATATTTTCGCAAACACTTTGCGTCTGCATTGATCAACGACAATGGCCAATATGAGGCCAGCTCGTGTGGAGGTCTGCCCGGCTTCAACAACATAGAAATAATAGCTTCTGAAAGAGACAACTGTAGCCGACCAAGCTCCAATGGTTCCTCCCACAGGCTAAGCAACCGCGTTGCCATGGTCTGCCGGAACTCTTTAAAGAGTTATATTCCGAAGCCATCGGAACCTGGGGCCTTCCCGGACGCCATTGATGTAGTCGCTGTGACTACCTCCTCCACTATCATAGGTCAATCAAGAACCATATGTGCCTCATCACGTAAGCTTGGGAGGGCAATACCCCTTATGTACAGGTTCATCTACTCATCCGTACATGTACCCGTATTGGCATATAGTGTCATATAATGGTGCAGGAATTCCTCATTGATCCCCTCACCCATAGTCATCACCTCCTCTGTTCGCCCCTCGATTCCAGTAATGAACTGCATCCCTCTCTCACCCGTCACCACCCCAGCCAGGAATTGCCCAGGCCTATTTGCCTACCCAAACCTGCGTGCCGGGGCGGGCTTTGCCATGCATCAAACATCCTTGTCCGCCAAATCCCAAAATTTCAGCATGTTTCGCTTAATTATTCCCAGAAATCCCCTATTGCTATGTACCCCATATTCATTCTCGAGCTGTTGCAATTGTTTCCACCTCCCGCAAATCCCGACAGATCTCTTTTAATACCCCAATAGTCACAGACATCAGCTCCCCACGCACCCACACATTGAACGTCTCCCATACTGTAGCATACTGAGACAAAGAGCCCTCATTTATCTCAAAAACCTATCAATCCTCTCCTGTAGGGATGACATCAGACCCACATTCAAAATATTGCACAAGTTATTTTCCACAAGGGCCTGGGTCTGGGGCGGCGTTGTGAGAAATCTGAGGGTATTCTCACTCCTAGACTGCTTGGATCCTCTGCGCAGGTGGCCAGGTAAAGGCCATTGCTATTGGATCCTGACCACGGGGGCGGAGAAGTGAGGGAGGATCACCTGGGTGGAAGGTCCTTGGGAACTGGGAGTGGGGTACCCTTGGGTGAGACATGGTATCCCCCTTTCCCTAGTAAGAACCAACCCAGCCCTTCCCCAACCCTTATGGGCTATAGTAAGCTAGCTCCCCTTATTTCCCTACAATTGACTCTTGACAGTACTGGGACAAAGAAGAGTCAACTAAGTGCAATGAAGACTAAACTCTTTCATCACTCTGGTACTGGGATGAGGAAGATGCCTGCTAAGAGCTGTGAGGGTCAGATATAACCCTTTAATTATGGTCAGGCAGGGCTATGAAGCATGCACACCTGCAGCCTGTGAAGGGGCTTCAATTGCATAAAAAGAGACCAACCCAGCCCAGCAAGAGAGAGAGAGAGAGAGAGAGAGAGGGAAAACAGGGAGACCTGTGTGAGGAGCAGCAGACCGAGAAGACCAGCAGGAGGTGTGATGAACTGTGTGGAGCGGAGCATGCCGAGACAAAATGTCTTGAGACTGGCTTTGAATCTCCTAACTCTGTGTGCAGAGTTTGCACAGCGGGAAGCAGTGCCGAGCTGGGCCGATCCCATCATTCTGAAGACTAGTGCTCGTTGACTCCGGATGTGAGAGTCATGCCAGATTATCTTAGGGGCCGACTGAAGATCCCTAACCATTGTGGTAGCAGTGGAAGCAGAGGAATCTCTTAGCGATGCTGCGTGTGCATCCAAAAGCTCGAGAGCCGTTGAGTTTCAGAACCACAGGAATCACTGAGCAGCTCTGCACACAAGCTTGATACCTTAAAGCAACAGTATCAGCAAATGCATGGTCTGTACCATTAAACTGCAAACGCAAGTTGATACAAACTGACAAGCCATTGTTAAAGTGGATAGAAATATTAGGAAGAGAAATAATATCGGCGAATAAACTTTCCCATTGTGATTCAATTAAGGCTTTACACAGAAATTGTTATAAACCTGAAAAGGGAAAAGAAATGTTGCACAAGCCACAGAAATAGTTTGAGTGTTTGCTAAATGAACTAAAGAAATGTTGGAGTGTGTTACCTGTGAGGTTCCAGTGTTTTTCCAGCTCCATTGGGAAGCCAGAGCAAATTCACCAAAACTCCTTGCCGGACGCAGAGCGTCGCAGAGTGTGGCAGGAGTGTGTTACCTGTGTTCCCTGGGTGCCGTGGGCGGCATGAGTATGTCTGGAAGAACGGGCATCCCGCTGACTCGCGCACAGGTCACAAGAGTGGAATGCAGCGAGGCACTGGATGGAAAAAAACTCTGCCTTCAAGGATCAGAAACGAGCTCTGCTTCATCTACTCCGCGATGGGAGTCGATGGGCCGAGTGGAGCCAGCTAAAGTAACGGAAGTAAGTGTGAGAGTGGAGGGGGCAACTGAGGGTGGATGTCCAGTGATGGCGGTGTCAGTTGTTGAGGTGTTTGAGGACCGCTGCCCGGAACACGATCAATATGAAGTAATTGACTCTTTTGTTATCCAGCACAAACCCCCCATGCACCCTCCTTCTTTATAGAACCCAGCGCTGTTAGACATTTCAGTGACAATCTCCCCAATCTCCCCAAGCTGAGCGCTGTTAGACTGTGGCCCCCCCAATGTGAAACACAGAAAAGCTGCTCATGGGAGGCAATCGACGCAACTGTCACTCAAGCAAAGTTCATAAAAATGCCTGTAGCAGAGCCTGAATCTTAGTCAGCAACAAATAGGGACACAACAGCAGAGGCTGAAGGCAATGTTGGTGAGGAAGGCGCTGGGGGTGTGCCTGAGTGTGCTGGTGAACTAAATCCGCCAAAATGGCCAGCAAATGGGTGGAGCGAACCCAGGGAAGAAAGATGTACAGCCAAGCTGTCGGTGCCCCCGAAAGCTGATGTGATAGCAAAGGGGAAGCGCACAGCAGCAGCAGAAGGAGGAAGCCTGAACACGCTAACGTGTAACATGCAACACCGTCCGGAAGCACAGTGCACAGTGAATATAAACTCTTTTAAATTTTTAGCATGGAAGGCTGTTGAAAGGTCTGGTGAAATCGCCGCTAGCAAGGCCAACCTAATGACACAAAGCTACAAAAAGATAGAGGATGGGAACCCGATCTTCATAGAGGGCAACAGAAATCAGCAGTCCCTTGCCAATACGCAGCTGAACTCCGGCAGGGAGTTCAGAAATAAAATCCCAGCCGCCCGGTTAAGTAGTGCTAAAGGGATAAGTGCACGGGATGAGAAGAATCCTTTCGGACCTCGACTGGCCCCAACAAAACAAATCAGTGACAAACACTTAGAGGAGAAAACGAGCCAGGCTAAATGGCCGCCCACCCAAGATTCAATGACACTGGAGGTCGGTGTTCCTGCTGGTGGTACGAGATGTCTGGAAATGGACCTCGGCCCCTCCCCGACTTCAGTGTCCACAAAGGACAAAGCTGAGGATGAGGTTTGGGTGCCGGCGCTGGCTTTCAACTTGCAGCCTGAGAATTGTGGAACTAGTTCGACTCATCCACGATGCAATTCAATTGTGATAGCTGATCAATTGATCAGAGACCTCACAAAGTTAAATGCGAAGATGGCGTTGTCCACGTCGATTGGCAGATCAACAACTGTGTCCCTTGAAGGGAAATCGAGTGATGACAACTGGAGGGCGAAGTCTTCTGGCATCACCAGTAAGGGCCAGTTAGCCGAGTTGCCGAACGACGAACGAGTCCATCTGCATCCAAAAAGAACACGAAATGAACCAAGTTCGGTTAGCGAGTTCTGTCACTCGCAAAAACGCTTCAAAAGACCAGGTCGAGATTACAAACCAGCCCAAAAAGACACCAATAAGCGACAGGAGTGCGAAATACGATCTCTCCAGTTAGAAACAGATTCATCAGTGACCTCTACTGAGTCTGAAGCAGAAAGCTCAGTCTGCTTTAACCGGAAAGACAAAGTAACGAATCTTCCATTACGGAAAGAACGCAACGAGATCCTGTCAATTGCCGCAATAATTGAAAAAGTGGTGAATGAGCTACAACCTAACCTAATGTCAGCAACTAGAATCGCAGTAGCGCCCCTTACACAATTATATGAACAGCTGAATGACTCCTATAAGGATCAAAACACCCTGATCGCCTTACTTAACTCAAAAATGATAAAACTTGAATGTGATTTGTCAGAAATGTCATTACAAAATAAAATGATGCGTCGTGGGAATGAGCTCTCAATATCTGTCCTGAAAGATGCCCTCAAAAATAACGCAGAAGACAAACATCTATTAACGGAAGTAACAAGGCAAGCCTTGACAATTCTAAACAAGGAGCAAGACAGAAGAGCAGACTCCGGGGAAAATCAAGGACCTGGAGGACTGGAGCCTGTGATACACCAGCAAACTCTGATAGGCTGTATAGGCTCTCAACAGTGTGGTAGTTTGACCAAACGATCCCAAGATCAATCCCCCACAAAATCCAAAGAAGGAGAAACAGGAGAGCTAAACTCAGAGGCCTCACATACCGAACTGGGTTATGGCATTACCAACCCGAATAATGCTAAGGGGAGTATCCCGAATGAATCACACAGCCTCTCACCTAGATCCAACATATATGACCAGGCTTCTGAAATGAGAGGTAACTCAAGCGATAACTCGGTCCAGCCACCCGAGATACCCTTTACTTCAGCAGTCGTTGGGGCAATCACCATCCTGCATAATGACTCTAATACGTCAACAAATCAAAAGATATGCCACAAATCCGTAAGGGCAAAGGACGTGGAGCACGAAGAGGCCAAAAAATCGCTTGAGAGGTCTTCACAACAGAAAGATAATAGGAATGATCCCGATTGATATGAAATATTTGAAAAACCCCAGTCCCCAAGTCAAATAATGAAGAATAAAACGGAGAATGGAGCTGCCCTAAACAAGGGAAATGCAAATGCAAAAAAAAAATATGTATATATGATTGCGCCAAAGAATAAAAATGCAAAAAAACCGTCAAACTTTTTCAGAAATATCAAAGCTTTGAATGTTACAATTAACAACCCGGAAACATGTAGGGATGTGACTGCACGAAGTATTGTAGCTGAACCAAAGAATAACAACTCAACAAATAAGATTAAGCCCCAAATAGAGGTGGGAAAGGAAAATGCGATTGTTGAAATTAGCGAGGATGAATGCGAAACTGATGCACTGATGAAAATGTCAACATACAGCATTCCGGAGGAGTCCAATGAGGAACCTAAGAAAACTGATGTGGTCCCGAATCAACAAGATGCCGAGAAAACGGCATCAAAAAAGAAGAGGAGCACCTCGATGGGTAATTCCCAGGCCGAAATCTTCCAAAAACGAGTTATAAGAATCATAGAATCGCCCAAAAAATTCTGTGAGGCCCAATCAAACAAAATCACGAGTGATAAGCTGGAAGACAAACCATTTTATACAATCGAAGAGAAACTTAAGCAAAGTCTTTTGAAAAATCAGTTGGTGACTTCCAAGAACCCTAAAAATCGAGCTGCGAGCTTCAACCCAATGGAGGCAAAGACGCTAAATGAAGACAGCCGACGAGACAGACCGTCTGCGTCTGCTGTACCATTAGTACAATCAGCCGAGTACCAACAGTTAACAAACGGCTGAAAGCAATACAACAACCAAGAACCGGGGCCCCAATGACCAAAGTGCTCTGGTTCAAATTACAGACTACTGATTGAAAGAATTGAGCTAAAAAAAGAGAATTACCCAATAAATAGAAATATAGTGCTGCAGCTCTTTTATTGCATTCCAGCTCTAAGGGTGGTGAAAAGCGCCGAAATCCAACGGGTAGAAATCTTGGATGAGTCTGGTCGAGCGAGAGCATTGCTTCACATTGATTTGCTAAAAGTAACGCAGGTTGTGATGATGTGCGAAGTGGACAATGCTTTGTTAAATGCTACCGCAACAATGTTCATTCCTCAAGTCATAAAACCAAAAGCAATGTCTGCTAATGCACACCAAATGAATATGCACATCGAGGAAGGTGAGAAGAAAAAGTTACAGATGGCTGGGGTAACCACGTGTGAAGATCTCAAAACAAAAAAAATAGAAATTACAGTCTTGAACTCAAAGGCAACCACCAGCAGAAACAGCCCAATTACAAACCCGAACCACAAAAATGCGGAAGAAGGAAATTGGACCTGGTTAGCGAAATCTTTAAACGATAC
Organism: Ambystoma mexicanum; assembly: GCF_040938575.1. Taxonomy (NCBI): domain Eukaryota; kingdom Metazoa; phylum Chordata; class Amphibia; order Caudata; family Ambystomatidae; genus Ambystoma; species Ambystoma mexicanum. The sequence continues at coordinate 578,520,214 of NC_090929.1, read as the reverse complement.
AACTGAAAGCTTACGCCACGATGCAACTAGCCAAGTGACATTGGTGACCTGGCACACCAGAGGATTCATACATTTAAGTTGATCGGCCGGCAGATGTCCTCAAGAAGACTTGGCTATCTAAATGTCCCTGCATAGAAGGATTTGAAGTCGCTATGAATCCTGCGGTTTCACAAACGAAGGGTCGACCAATGTCAAGCCAAATAATCCTAGTAAATCGTAAAAGTGGGTTCCCATTAAAAACAAGTCGGAACCACTCACCTTACATCCAATATGCAAAATTAGAGACACTTACCAGGAAGATCCACAAGAAAAAAAGAGGTATCACGACGTCAACCACGGAAATCTGATGGAAGAATTACTAGACCTGATTGACAGTAGGCCTCATTACGATCCTGGCGCCAATGGGTTAACGGCGCCGTGAAAGGCTGTGGCTCTGTTAAACCATTAGCACCTAATTACGAGGTCCCTTTGCGGGACCCGACCTTAACGGCTGGTATAGACCAGCCGTTAAAGTAGGGACCCACAAAGGGACCTTCGCGGTAAGTATGGTACCGCAATTTGCGGTACCGTACTTAGTGCCTTTGCCATTCCCATTATGCCCTATGGGCAAAGATGGGAATGGGGAAGGGCCATGGGGAAATGGGGAAATACCTCCCCGCCAACCTTGGAATGGGGCGGTATTTCCCCATTTCACTATGGCGGACAGGTTACCATACCGGCACCAACCATGGTGCTAATAGTGCCATGGTTTAGCGCCGGTATCGTAATGAGGGGCAGTGTGCTGGTGGAAAATGTAGATCCACATATAGTGATATGCCGAGACCTAAAAGTGAAACTAATTGAATTACATGCACACAAAGGAGACAAGCCGAAAGTAACAAAGAAAGAGATAAAACAGATAAGTACTTGGTTAGAAGAATTGAATGATCGAACAATGAACATGATGAATGGAAATATTAGTGGGAATATTCCCCCCATGGAGACCTGGGAGAGAGGTTGCCAAAAGTCAATACTGGATTACTTTTTTATATCCGAAGCAATGGCATCAGAGATTACGTATCTAAAGGTCATAAAGACACCTAAAAGTGATCATAATCTGGTGACACTGACTTGGAAACATTCAAAGCCTCTGCAAAATAAACAATGGAAACAAGATCTAGTCCTGGAGCCTGGCCGGAATTGCCTTCGAATGAATAATAATGACATAATGACTCTAGCTGAAGATATTAGACCACAGTCTGGGTCAAATAAGGAAAACCTGACGGAATACCTAGAGTTTATGGAAATTTACAGGGTCAAATCAACAGGACCACGGAAACCCTTATATTGGAAACATAAATTTGATGAACAAATTGCTCTAAAGAAAAGACATCAGGATGACAAGAAGAGAAAATAAAGGAAATCAGAACCAAAGAGTAAGGTCTTTAAAGAACACGTATAATAACAGGTTAAAAGCTCTCAGAGTGATCCTGGAGCAAAACGACACAGAAGCTATTCTCAGCGCATTATCACAAAGCAACTCCAGAGGATTCTGGTCATTAGTCAACGAATCGGAAAATCCTCAGAAGGCGCTAATGAAGAACATGGTCAAGGAAAACCAATGGATAGCCCACTACAACCAACTGTTCGCGAAAGAAATGGTCACAGAATGCCCCTAATTACCAACAACAAAACCGTGGCAATTAACATTAGAACGAGAAGACATCAAGAAATGCATCCAAAAGTGTAGCTCTTCCCAGGCAGCTGGACCAGACGGCCTATCAAACCATATGTTGAAAAACAACATTGAAGAGTGGTCAGAGTTTTGCGACATCTTATTCAAAAACATAATCCAGGAAGCAAGAATACCCTCCACCTGGAAAGAAGGTATAATAGTACCCATCTTCAAAAAAGGGTGCCGAATGGATCCGGTAAACTATTGGCCGATAGCCCAGTTAGATGTGGTGGGGGAAATATTTGCAAGCCTGTTATTAGCACAATTATCAGACTGGATAAGATCTACAAATGCAATGGATGTAAGACAAACAGGGTTCGTGAAAGGAGTAGGGTGTAACCTGAATCTCCTATTAGTTAACCTCTTAAAAATGGATGCTATTCAAGCAGGCCGGAAAGTCTACCTGGCATTCATCGACCTAGCCCACGCCTTTGATGGCATGGATCGAGAAATCTTATGGTCGAAATTAATAAAACGAGGATGCCCCGTTAGTCTAATACTGGCCATAAAAGAACTATACTTGTCAACTCATGTGAAGATCCGCTTAGATAAGAAAGGCAATCTCTCAGAGGCAATACCAACAGCCCGCGGAGTGAAACAAGGGTGCCCACTGGGCGTGACTTTATTTAACTTCTACATCTCAGAAGTAGCAGGGTCCTTGGACGGAGTAACATTATCGCCACCAAAGCTGAATGGAACACAAATCAGTTGGATCCTTTATGCGGACGACATAGTTTTACTGGACCTGACCCCGATAGGTTTGCAACGGAAACTAAATTGAAGACCTATATCGAGGATAATGGGTTAAAAATAAACACTGCTAAATCCAAAATCCTGGTGCTGGAAAACCTAAAAGGAAGTACCGGCAAAAAGAAAAAATTCTGATGGTTTCTAGGAGAAAAACAGCTAAGGCAAGTCGTTTGCTGCCGATACTTGGGAACCTACATCAACTCAATTATAAGCAACGAACCCATGGTACATAAAATGCTAAGCAAATGTAAACAACTGACAGCACAAGCCGCCACAATACAAAGAAGATATGGGAAATGTTCTACAGGCCTGTTATAAATTTCTATAAGAGTAAGGTGGCACCTGCATTAATCTTCAGCGCAGAAAGTATGTTTGACTGTTCAAATCAGATTTGGTCCCGGTGTGAAGGTATGTTCTGGAAGCAAATACTGCAAATCCCCCAAGGATGCCCAACAGCTTGTGTCCTATACGAAGTGAGTATGGCGACCCTGAACGCTAGAATATCGTGGAACATACTAAGGCTCTTCAGCAAAACTATTGAAATTTCGTCTCCTCAATTTGAATTAATGGCCGAGTATGAAACTAAGAGGATCCAACCGATACTACAAAAATGGCAACAAACATGTAGAGAGATCTTACATCATATAGGGACAAATGAAAAGACTCTGACAACCAATCCGAACGCCGTAAAAAAATAAATTATTCCAACTAGATTGGATTGAAACATCTGAGAAGAGACTGACCTATAAATGCACGGAAAACACGCCATTTGAAGCAAAGAGCCTCAACAGTATACCACAATACATGGATGTGTTCCCTTGCAAGTATTTAAGGAAAAACTATTTGAAATTCAGGCTGAATCTCTATGAAACCAGGGAAATACAAAGACTAAGGAGAAACACGCTAGTGGCCGATTTCAAATGCCGCTTTTGTCAAAAAGAGGATGAAACATTAAAACACTTAGTACTGTTTTGCCCAGAACTAATAGTGCTAAGAACTAAATACCTGGGCCCAGAACTGAGCACCGGCATGACGTATAGCGCTGACGAATGGTGGTCACGAATGCATAGCAGCAATTGCAAAAAGTTGACACTGGCTCTCACATTATTTCTGAAACATCTTGAAAGTAAAATGAAGGAAGTGGTTTGATGAACTGTCTGAAGGAATCAGCAAAAACAGATAAAGTGACATTGGCAAAACAGGACATGGACAAGAAAACCTTTCAAGTTTAAGGTGATATGACTTAAAGGGCTTTATACATTTAGTGTATTTGCTTTTTAGAGGTTTTGTTTTCTTTTTCAAAAGTTTGGAATAAACTAAATGAAAATAAAAAAAATAAAAAATAAATGAATTTTCCCAATGAAAGGCATGTTATGAAGATTTATTGACTAGATTGCACAGTAATTTAACTCAAATTTTACAGTCAAGTACATTGCGGGCTGAAGAAAGTCAAACTGTGAACTTTGTGAGCCAAACAGTGAACTTTGTAAATAAAAACAGTGCAGCAAGGCCAAAGATTGGCGGGAGGTGTGTGACTTTCTCTGGTAGAACCAGCAGGCTACCAAGGAGAGGCTAGAGAAGGGTGAATATTGTCCACCACAGCCAAGAGGCCAACAAAGAGAGGGATCCCGGTTGCGTGACCTGTGATGAGTGGACCATGTGGTCTGACAACTGTGCCTAGACCAGAAAGTCCTGGACTGTGGGAACCCATTGTTTAAAAGACTGAAATAGGTATACTTGGTGGAGCTGAAGTCTTGGGCAAGGGAGCCCTGAGATGGAAGGAGGAATACCTGTCACCTCGAGACCATCTTCTCTTTGGACTATGCTACTTGGAACTTGGGGAAGGGAACCCCGAGGATTGTGTGGAACTGTTACCTTGAGTGGGAGAGAGGTAATTCTGAGACTTTTGTAGAACTTTCTTAAACTTGGGGAAGGGGAGCTGAAGAAGAAGCTGAGAGCTGCAAGCAGCTCAGAACTTTGGGTTGATCACCATTTATTTGATTATTTACACCACTACACATTGTTTAACATAGGTTTTGGACACAGACAGACTTTTCAGTTGTACTCTTAGACTCAGACGTTCCTTAGTTTCGTTCAGGTAGGGAAATCCCACCTTAGCATAGGGCAAGTTAGGCCTTCTACTATCCTGACATTTGAGTTGATAAATTACTTTATTTTGAATCTTGAATCTGTTGTCTGTGTCATACTTCATGATGCCTTCACATGGTCCAGCATCAAGGACATCTCCACAGGTGAGTGATCAGTTTAGGTTTGCAGGTGATTCATGCAGCCCACACTTGTGACACCCAGTCAATAGAGCGCAACAAGAAAACTATCCTGGACATTGTATCATGGACCGATGAATAATAGGTGTATTTTGCAACGCCTGGGTGTTTATTTCTCCACACTTCCACCAGCCCCAACTGGGAGTTTAACTGCCCGATCATTTGCGTTGCTCCGGATAAGTCGCCCTGAGTAGCCTTCGATCGATCCACTACAACGATAGTGTTGAAATCGAGACCCCCCACACAATGGGGGTATCTGCTGCTCTCAAAAGAAACTCGGAGAGATGATGGTAGAAATCTGGGTCATCTAAATTCGGTCCTTAAATATTGACTAGCCCCACCTCTGTACCGGAGATCCTCCCCAGACCATCACATAGCAGCCCACAGGGTCTATGCAGCTCTTGTCGGCCTGGAAGCATAATGACTGGTGCACCAGGGTAAGCACCCCTCTCACCAGTGATGAGTAGTCCATGTAGAATCATTGCTGACCCCATTTAGGTGCAAACCCTCTGTGCAGCGGCCCACATATATGTGTTTCTTGCAACATGACAATCCCGGGATGGTGATGGTCTAAATATGTCAGTATCTATGTAGCTTTAGTGGGATTGTTAAGGCCACGTACATTCCATGTAATCAAAGTAACAGATTCACCGATTCACTGTCATTAAACAATAGACTGTGCGCACAGCTGCCTCCCTCTCTGCATAACCTCGACCCATTACCTCATTCATCAAACAACATGTCTTACAACTTTTATAATTTAACTTCTCTTTGCCCTCCTCACCCAGGGCCAACCTCTACCTCAGCCAACAGCAGCAAGCCTGTCTCAACATCAACATAAAATATAATAGTCCCCAATCTCTCCCATCTCCATCCCCCCACCCTCACCAATTTCACCCTCACCATCTTCTCCTACCTGATGATGTATCCCCATAACGTCCTGGGGTGCGTTGCAAACAGCAATGGCATTTGTAGAGCGACTGTGTGCCCCGGCATAGTCTCACCACCATCTCTGTGTGTTGCTATTCTGCTATTCGAATTTGCCATAGTCCAAAGTTGCATTTCAAGGATTTCTTGCCAATTCTCCTGCGCCGTTCGGTGCGCGGTCTTTCTCCTGATTAGGACTTTGGTTGTTCCTGCACTCCTGTGGGAGCAGCAGGATTCATGCTTCTACGTAGTCAATGGCATCTGCTGGATGTTCAAAGAGGTGTGCCAATCCCCCGTGATGTAGTCAAAACTTGGCAGGGAATATAAGAGCATTTGGGATCTGTTGGCTCACCACAGTCGCTTCAGCGGGTCATAGAATCACTTCAGTATCTGAACCTCAGCCGCAAAATCTGGATATGTATGAATGTTGCTGGCCTCATAACGGAATGTTCCCTGCTCCCTACACATTTTTGAGATGAGATCACCGTCTCTGTAGTGGAATAGCTCGCAATAATAGTGTGCGCAAGGGCCTCTAGTTTCTGGAAAGGAGCCAGGGTGCGATGGGTGCGCTCTGCCAGAATCTCTGATGACAACTGCGCCGACCCAAACAGGCACTTGAGCATCTCCTCCACAAATGTCTCCATGGGCCCTTTGGCAGCTTTCTCAGGCACCCCAACTATGCGCACGCTATTGCGCCATGGGCGTGACTCGAGATCATCACACTTGACCCGGATTGCGCCCAATTCCACCTTCATTCCAGATATTGCGCGTCATGCTCTCCAACTTTGTCTTCCACTTTTCCAATTCTGGTCTCAGTTTCCATGATGTCACTGCTTTCTTTATCTAATTTAGAGTTTAATTAACAAATATTTGCTGCAATGTTGTCTGGCTTGACATTGGCAGACATGAAACTGCTTTGCATAACCTCCATCAGCTGGGCCTCTCGAGTTTCGCCATTCATAATCCTCAGGCCGCCTTTGTTCTCAAGCTCCTCCTGCCTAGGGGTCCTTGTAAAGCCTGTAGGGGGGTTTCTGTACTCCTGCCCTCTATATGGCAGAGTAGAAGCACAGAGCACCCCAGCCAAGATTCTCTATAGACGGGCAATCAAGGCTTAGGCTCTCAGGAGGTGATGTGGGCTGGTTCTTAAGTACAGTGTAGTGCCCAAGCCCCAAAAAGAAATGTCCACACACTATTTTAGTGATAACACAGTTCTTTATATAAATAAGGTTCAATATATATACACAATCAACAACACACTTTGTACTCTGGCAATTCTAAAATGGTAAATATTTACAATATCTATGTGCTATCACAATTCACTCTTGATTCCTTTAAAATGCACCCACTGTAGACAGCTGCAATGACATACAAGTCTAATAGCAAAGTGAACCAAAAACAGATGTGGAAGAAAACAAGTGGTTAAACAATTGGCAGGACACTGGTCCCTACCAATGACACAGTTCTGTGTGAATATCCCCCACTTAGGCAACCTGTAAATAATATATATTGACAAGCCAGTCCATATATTGTTCAATATGGTCTTGATTCTTTCTAAAAATGTTCTACTACCCCAATGTACCTGGTTTAGCAGAGTTCATCGACAGGTGGTTGACGGATCCTTCTTGAGTGAACTCCCTTTAAGGCAGGAGCCATGGATCGTCGAGATCCCTTGAAGAAAAGGTGAACAATCTTGTCGAGACGGCAGCTTCGGCCTTTGCGGTGCTTGTCGGCGGTCGATCGTGGACGTCCTGAGAAGATGAGGCACCTCGATGACGATAGTTAATTGCCGCAAAGAGTCAATGAAGAACATAGGCTCAGCAAGGACGTCGGGTTATCAGCGGTTGGCGTCAGAGATCGGGACTCGACCATGGTTGGCTTTCGGATCTTTGTAGACTTCGGGTGGTGGGAAACCCACTGGCAGATTCTCCTCAGTTCGTCGGCGACCTTGTCTTTCTCCAACGGGACAAAGCGGTCGACGGTGATGAGCAATGGAATCCTTGATTTCAAAGTGTCTTAGGCAATGGAGCGTTGCCGCTCTAGTCGACGAGGTTACAGTGGTCCTCTGAAACTTGGTCGGCGGTGATGGTTGTTGATGGCCTCGATGTCTTAGTGCTTCACTTCAGATTCCTCGGTGGTCCCCGTCTCTGGTCGGCAGCCTTTCGAGAACTTGACTTCCAGGGATCGTTACTGAAGGTTAGCTGGTGCACGATGTTCCCTCGTAGCTCGGGAAGAGGTCCCCTAACCAGGTCCTCTTTTGGATCAGTTCTTGAGACACAACAGCTTTCGGATTGTGTCAAAGGAAAGCAGCAGAAAAGCCTTCTTCTTTCAGCTGGGCTTCAAGGTAAGCATCAAGTTTCGACTTCAGCTTCTGAACAATTCCAGTAAGTGAGAGGTACTGTCATGATACCTACCTCCAAGGAGCCAGGTCTGACCCAGCAACCCCAGAGGCAGGCATCATTTCCCCCAGGGGAGTGCCAGCGGGCCCAAGCTGGGGCCCTTTGGACGCAGTCCTGGCGCCTTAGGCGCCAGGCTAATGTTGGACCTCTGTCGTGGGGCCTAAGGCGCCAGGCTCATAAAGCTAGACATGTGTTCAAGTGTTTTACTGTGCACTTACCTGATGCAGACCATGCTGCCACATCCAGGCCCTCTTGAGGCCTGAATGGAACTACTTTACCTGTGGGACTACTTTCCATCCGGGTGTGGTCGGGGAAGGATACATACCTGATCGGAGGAAGGATACACACTTGGAACTTCTTCCAAAGCTATTTAAACCACACCCGATCAGCAACTCACGCTTCGCGTTGTTCTGCTCCTCGCAGCTGGACGCTCACCGTGTCAGCTCCTGCATCTGGACTTCAGCCACGCCTGTCAGCATCCTGGGTCACCTGCAAAGGGAGACAAGAGACCTTACCAGCTAAATCTGCACCACGGAGACATCACACCGACGATCCTGAAAAGGAAGACATCATTTTTAAAAGCATTTCGTTACGATCGCTGCAGCGCTGCATTTCACTCACCTTTCCTGGGTGCCTCCATCTTCAGCAGCGATCATCCGGATACACAGCCACTTCCCAGAGCCTAGAGAAAAAGACAAGAATAAGAGGTGAGACAAGGAAGGGAATAAGACTTACCTGTTGGGTCATTCCCATTTCATTTCGGGTCTTGCCGTTTTCAGGCATTTTCCGGACCCCGGCCCCTATGGGGAAAAAAGACAAAGACATTGAATGAGCGTATGCAAAGACAGTTCCCGAGCGCTCATCCAGAACTAACCTGCCATTTACTGGAACTGGAACTGCACGTTTCACTTCGGGTCGGCGCCATATCTCCGGCATTCCGAACCCCGGCCCCTAAGGGGAAAAAAGACATTAGCATTAGCGCTTGCTGCAAAAAGACAATGAACATTATTATTAAGCTTGGACTTTTGAACTTGCAACAGAACTTTTACAGAGCCTTACCTGAATAGTCAAGCTTACCTGAACTCCCATCAATCCTCAATCCAGTGAAGTAACTGGGTTTCAACGCGCCCCTGCATCAGAAGCAGGATGGAGAGCTCATCCTTCCTGACCCTAAGGTGAGACTTCACGGGGAATCGTGGAAGGGTATCGTGGAGGGTTGGAAGAGAGTGGGAGGCTTAAGCATAACTCAGTCAGTAGGTAATACTCCCTTTTCACGCACAGGGGAATATTCCTGCGAGCCGGAGAAGCCAGAGTAAAGGGCCCTTCCTGTCCATCTTCAGAGTCCTGCGCTTCACCATTGAAGAAGCATCAGCACTCGAAGCCAGACCTGCGCCTCCGTGGGAATCAGGTGAGCGTTACTGGTACCCAGATATACTTTTCTGTCTCTCATTCACACTGCTGAGCCAGGCTCAGCCAGCCAATCATTCAGAAGGGCATTCAGCAGGCAGGCAGCCAAACAGGCTCACAGTGCATTCAGGCCATTCTTCTCCATCCAGACACTCACAACAAGGAATGTGGATTGGGACAAGAACCCTGCCATTCAGCACTCCAGACTGCATTCATACCAGTTTTGGGCAGGGATGTCTCATTCATTGTGTCACACACCAGAAACCAGACACCCAGAACACGAAATGTATATTGGTCACACACCTCATTCACCCAGGCCCCACCCCAAGGGTGTACCCACAACATACAGTTACTGGGAAGGCACCAGCCAGTCTGGTCTGGACTTCCCCACAATACCATATATGGAACTTCCACCCAGCAGCCAGTCAGGGGAAGGGACAGAGTCAGGGCCTCCTGGGACTCTGGGAAAACAGGGTAACAGGCAATAGAAAGCAAGAGGCCACAGGGGCCATCTTGTCTCCTATCAGGAATCAACTGATTCAAATGGCAAGGCCTGGGTATCCCAACATGGAGGATACTCAGAGCACCTGTCAAATTCAGCATGGAGCTGCCACCAGCCCATACCCTGCTCTATGGGCCACGCACAGGTGCTGAAAAACATACACTAGGGGTGCAGGGTTGTACCCCGACCCATGGGTGCCATATGGGTATCCCAAGGCCCGTTCACCACAACCAATAAGAGGAAGGGTTGCCCTACCAGGAGTCCCACATGGACTCCTGTGCAGAAAACAACACAGCACACACATGAAAAAGGAGTACAGGACAAGGAGGCCCTGTCCCTTCAATGCATTTCCGGCATCACAGTCGTCCCCCTCCAGACTGAGGATAGGGTGGTCTAATCATCCACGAGATTGACACCCTCATCCAGATGGTCAACATATCTTCTGGAAAGGCCATCTGCATTATCATGACTCTTCCCTGGTCTATGCTCAATAGTGAAGTCTAGACCTTGCAGGCTAATGGACCACCTAAGCAATTTTGGCTTTTCACCTTCATCTGCATAAGCCATTTTAAGGGCTTATGGTCTGTTTGGACCTTGAAGGTAGACCCCGTAAGGTAGGGCCTAAAACGTCTAAGGATCCAACGATACTGAAACATTCCTTTTCAACAGTAGCCCACCTAAGTTCTCTACCTTTAAGTTGCCCACTGATGAATATGATAGGATGTTCTGTTACGCTCACCTGGACCCCACAGGGGTGTCGATCGGACCCGGACAGCTGCAGTCTCCTTCAACGTGATGCGTAGTGCAGAGATGACTGTCTGGACTGGCCCGCCTAGTTTTGTCTGCTGGACCAGAATAAGTATTTTCCTTATGTTCGTAAAAGATGAGCTCTCCACCCTGCGTGTCTTGCAGGGGCGCGTAGATACCAGTTACTTCACTGGTTTGAAGGCGTTGGGAGAGTTCCGGTAAGTATTGACTCTGAAGTCCCTGGCGGGATTAGTAAGTATCAAGTACAAAGAGTTCAATGTGCCCGATGTTCACTCTTGTCCCCTTCCTTCCTTAAATTGCAACTGAGTTTGTGAGAAGAAGGTCTCGTAGCTGCTGCTGGCGTTCAGGTAAGAGTCTGTGTTACCCAATGCTGTCCGTTAACTATTGCATGCGTTAACGTGTTGTTTTTCTCCCTCTTTACAGATGCGGCATATGAAAATGTGGAGAGTTATGGAATAATATCGCCGGTGGTAAGTCTATGGTGGTAAGAGGTTGTATTTGTTGATTCCCTTGGCTCACCTTGTTTTTTCTTGTGTTCCCTAGGTGCCGGATTACGGCGAAGAAATGATGGAGACAGTGCCGGATCGAAAGATGCTGTGAGAACTGGTGAGTATGGCGCCGTGCTGGAGCTGGCGAAGCGACACATGCAGGACTGATGTACTTTCCAGGTCCGGAGATGAAATGGTTCCGGAATTAGGTGAGGAATTTGAAATAAGTTAGTTTTCTAGCCTTGTCCTTTTCTTCTTCTTTATTCTAGGAGCTCTGGATTCGAGGCGGGCATGGCAGAAGACTGGATGCTGGCTGCAGGCACGCGGGCGTGGCAGAAGACTCAATGCTGGCTGCAGGCACGGTGAGTGTCACGCTGCTGGATGCAGAATAACGCGAACCCTGTGCTGCTGTTCGGGTGTGGTTTAAATAGCCTCCAAAGTAGTTCCAGGTAAGAAGTTCCCTAGAGCCACGCCCGAGTAAAAAATAGTCCCTGTAACAAAATAGTCCCATCCAGGCCTCATGTAGGCTTGGACTCTTTTGCAGCATGGTCTGCATCATGTAAGTAAAGTCTATGAGCCTGGCGACTATAGCACCAGGACTGATTTCTATGATGAGCCTGGCGCCTAAGGCGCCAGGACTGAACCCAGACAGCCCCCAGCCGGGGCTGCTGAGGTTTAAACAAATGTCTGGATGCCTGGTCCCAGAGCTGAGGGCCTTGGTCCTGATGCCCGGGGGCAGGCATCATGACATGTTCCCTCCCTTTGTCATCTAACTGGGACAAGACAGCTCCAAGTTCAGTGTCGCAGGCATCAGTCTGAACGATAAAGGGTTTGCTGTAGTCAGGCACACCCAACACAGGTGCCCAACACAGACTTTCCTTCAGGCCAACCAAGGCCCTCTGACAGTCTTCCGTCCAATTAACTTTCCTTAGTTGTTTGGGCGAAGTCAGAGCTGTCAGAGGAGCAGCTATGGTTCCATAGTCCGCCATGAAGTTACGGTAATACTCAGTGAGGCCCAAAAAAGCTTTCTCACCTGGGTTTGAGTAGTGGGAGTCTGCCAGTCATGTACATTCTCTACCTTACTGGGGAGAGGTTGGATTCGACCCCCTTCTACCTCATGACCAAGATAAGTGACTTTCCCCTGAGCTAACTGGTACTTATTGGCTTTGATAGTGAAGTTAGCCCTTTTCAAGACCTGCAACATCTTATCCAAATGAGTCAAATGCTCTTCCCTGGTAGACAGCAATGTTGTCCAGGTAGACCACACAAAAAGGCCTTCAACCCACTGAGCGCATGGTTGACTAATCTTTGGAAGGTGGCAGGTGTGTTTTTCAACCCAAAAGGCATGACTTTCAACTGGTAGAGTCCCTCAGGTGTTGAGAATGTAGTCTTTTCCTTGGCTTGGCACATCCGAGATATTTGCCAATAGCCTGACGTAAGGTCAAAGGTGCTCACAAATTTGGCAGCACCTATGGTGTCCACGAGCTCATCAGACCTGGGCAATGGGTAGGCGTCAGTTTTGGTGATGGAATTGACCCCTCTGTAGTCCAGACAGAACCGCCAATCCTTGGTACCTGCCTGGGAACTTGGCTTGGGCACAAGGACCACTGGACTGGACCAGGGACTGGTTGAGGGTTCAATAACACCCAGATCCAACATCTTGGTAACCATAGCCTGGATGTGGTTCTTAACCATATCTGACATTTGGTAGCACCTGCTTTTGACAGGTACACTGTCACCAGTGTCAATTTCTTGCCTGCACCACGGGGTGAGGCCTGGCATCAGTGCGAAAAGAGGGACATACTGCCAGAGCAAAGCCCTGCAGGCCCTCTGCTGCTCTGGTGTCAGATCTGGAGAGAGATGCACTCCCTCCACTGAGCCATCCTGAGGGTTGCTATCCAGCAAATCAGGAAGCAGCTCACTCTCATCCTCTTCTTGCTCGGAAGCTAGCAAGAGACATGAGACTTCTGCTTGCCTATGGAAAGGCTTGAACCTGCTACCCCAGGAACTCCCATGCCAACCAGATAATTGACTTTGCCCATCTTGGAGATTATCCTGAAGGGTCCAGTCCACTTATCTTTCAAAGCTTGATGCTTGGTAGGGTCCATCACAAGGATCTCCTGTCCTGGAGTCCAATCCACTTGTGAGGCTTTAAGGTCATGCCAGTATTTGTTCAACTCCTGGTTTGCCTTAGGGTTTGCTGTCACCTGGCCCATCATCTTTGTCAACCTCCACCTGAGGCCTAACACATAGTCCCCCACTTGCTTGGCACGACCTGGAGGGGTGGCTTCCAAATATTCTCTGATCAAGGCAAGGGGCCCCCTCACAGGATGTCCAAAGAGGAGCTCAAAGAGGAGCTCAAAGAGGCTGAAACCAAACCTCTCCTGAGGTACCTCTCTGTAAGCGAACAGCATGCATGGCAGGAGGAGATCCCATTTCCTCCTTAGGGGCTCTTCCAAAGCACCCGGCATGCCCTTGAGAGTTTTATTAAATCTCTCAACCAGACGATTGGTCTGGGGATGGAAGGAGGTGGAGAACTCGTAGGTTACTCCGCTCTCTTGCCACATCGCTTCTATGTAACTTTACATGAAGTTGGATACCCTGTCAGAGACCAACTCTTTAGGGAATCCAACTCTGGTGAAAATGCCCAGGAGAATCCTGGCAACCACCTTGGCAGTAATGGTCTGAAGAGGTATAGCCTCAGGGTACCTGGTGGCATGATCAATCAAGACCAGGATGAATCAATGTCCACCTGAAGTGGGAGGGTCAAAGGGACAGGCAATGCCGATACCCACCCTCTGAAATGGTGTGCCCACCACTGGCAATGGCTGCAGTGGAGCAATGACACTGCCTCCAGTCTTGCCAGACAATTGACAAATGGGGCAGTCCTGCAGTGGGACTCCACTTCTACTCCCATCCGGGGCCAGTAGAAATGTGCAGAGAGCCTCTGCTTAGTCTTCTTGGTACCACGATGACCAGCTAAGTGCACCAACTGCAACAGGAGGGGCATTTAAACCTGGGGTACCACCAACCTCTTGGGGGCACCAGATTCAGGCTTAGTGGGCTCACTACAAAGGAGTTCACCCTCCCAATAGATCTTGAATGATCTAGGTGCTTCACCTTGTGCCTGGGCCAGGGCCTGTTTCCTCAGACCCTCGAGCGAGTGGCACTCTCTCTGACCCTTACAGAAGTCGCCCCCAGAGCGCCCCCCTTCAGCCAGTAGGCATTGAAGGTTGGGGTGATCCTCTGGGTTGAGCACCTCTCCCGCAGGAGGGTCTTCTGTCTCTTCTCCCTCTGGAGTTGAGTCTCGGGTTACCACTGGACCCAGCTGTCCAGAGCCTGAATCCCAGTGGGTGCCGCTGAAGCAGCAGTAAGAGAAGGAGCCCCATTCACAGAGGTAGCCTTCTTTCTCCTCCGTCTTGCCTTGGGTTTCCCCTTCGGCTTGGGCACCTGACTCACAGTCAGACCCGGTGTTACCTGTGACCTAGTGACTGCAGCAGCATTCAGGGGGAGACCACCAGAGATCAACCCCAACTCTACAGGTACATTGTCCCGAACCAGGACAGGAAGCTTTGCGGTCTTGTCCGCAATCGTGATGGTGACGTGGGCTACACAAGATAATTTGGGAGGCCCACTAGCTAACCTGGTAGTTCTCAGAGGAGCACCTACATAGTCCTCTGGCATGAGCAGGGTCCTGTCCATCACTGTCATACTTGCCTCAGTGTCTCTCAAACCAGTAGAAGGCTGGCCATTCAGGAGGACACTTCTAAAAAATCAGCGGGTTTTCTGTAGGATAGTAGCTAGCATTTCTGCGTACTGATCCCAGGCCCCAAAGGACACTGGGGAAATCTCTACAGGAGCACCAACGGTGATTCCTGTAGAGGAGGGGAGGATAGTGGCCTCCACCTCAGGCATGAAGCAAGGGTAGATCAGGCTGACAGCCTGGACTCCAAGTGCCTTACCTTTAGACTTGGGGTCACCCTTCTTGTGGTCCAGAGCCCCACAGTCCTAAGTGCCAGGAATGTGGGGTACAGTACTGGAGCCACTGGGAGCCTGCTTTGCAGTCGGAGGACCACTACTCTTACTCCCACCCACATAGGATTTATCCCCACTAGATTTTTGGGTTTTAGGAGAGGAAGGTTTAGATTCACCCGACTGTGACTGCTTTTGGGACACCCCAGACTTCTGAGAGGTCCCTTTCTTTTTTGTCCTTGTCCTTCTCACTGGGTTCCTTGGGGGACACCTGTTGGGAGACCCACTTGTCAGTCAGCCTGGCCAGCTCAAAGGGATCTAAAATGTTCTGGTCAGCAGCATACTGAGGCAGCTCTGGTGAGCAGGCTTCAGAAAAATTCTCAAAGGTGGGACAATTCAACAAAAGTTTTCACCTTGTATCCATCAATCCACCCCATCATGTTCATATGTGCAGCACTCACCCAGTTAATCCAAGACACATTCTCTCTTTTCTTATAATCCCTGAACCTTTTAAGGTATTGGCAATCAAAGCAGATTTCATGCACTCATACTGAACCCTTTCTTACACACTCAGTTTCAGAATACAGTCATAACCAGTCTGAGGCACTCTGCTTAACAAACACTTAGCCCAATCTCTTTTATCAACGTCATGGATTCCATTTCAAACGCTTCAATCCATTGGAGGATATCAGAACCCTCCACATACACACCAACCAAATCTTTCATACACTTGAGGCAGGGGACCTGACACTCTCACCTGGTTTGGCTGAAGTCTCCACTCTAGCTTTCTTCAACTGGATTCTTTGGCATTCAGTATCCCTATCTTTGAGTATCACTTGCTGTGCCAACTGCTCTTTCCAACTTTTTATATTCAAAGGCCAATTTCATCCTCTATAATTCAAGTTCCAGGGAATTCCCTGAAGAAACATTGCTGGGTGTCAGAATAGAGGCAGCAGGAGTGGTGGCATTCCCAGAAACAGAATCAATAACAGCCCCAGGGGTAGGTTACTTAATGGTTACATCCCACCCGCCACCCACATCAAGAGCTTTGCAATCAGTCTGGTAGTCCAACAGGCTAGCTATTCTTCAAAGTCTAACTCACTGGCTTCACAAGCACTATGGAGAGCCTCTAAGCTCATCCTAGTCAATTTACCATTTGCAATAGATTATATTGCTTGTAATGTAGTTATCTAGCACACACTTAAACCTCAAATTAACAAAGTATGGATATTTGGTTACACACTGATTCTTAAAAACATTAACATCCCACTTCTGCCACCAGTGTAAAGACTGGATGGGGGGTTTTCTGTACTCCTCCCCTCTTTATGGCAGAGTAGAAGCACAAAGCACCCGAGTCAAGATTCTCTATAGGGTATCAATGGACAAGCAATCTCAGGAGGTGTAGTCCCCAAGCCCCCACAAAGGAATGTCCACACACTATGTTAGTGATAACACAGTTCTTTATATAAACAAGGTTCACTGTATATATACACAATCAATAACACACGTTGTACTCTGGCAATTCTAATATGGTAAATATGTGCAATATCTGTGTGGTACCACAATTCACTCTTGACTCCTTTAAAATGCACCAACTGTAGACAGTTGCAATGACATGCAAGGCTAATAGCAAAGTGAACCAACCCCATATATGGAGGAAACCAAGTGGTTAAACAATTGACAGGATACTGGTCACTACCAAAGACACAGTTCTGTGTGAGGATCCCACCCGCCACCCACCTGGGCAACCTGTAAATAATGTATATTGACAATCCCAGTACATATATTGTTTAATATAGTCTTGATTCCTTCTAAAAATGTTCTACTACCCCAATGACCCTGGTTCAGCAGAGTTAAGTGATGAATCCTTCTTAAGTGAACTCCCTTTAAGGCAGGAGCCACGGATCCTCGAAATCCCTCAAAGAAAAGGTGAACAATGTTGTCGAGACGGCAGCTTCGGCCTTCGCGGTGCTCGTCGGCGGTCGATCGTGGACGTCCTGAGAAGATGAGGTGTGCGTTTATGGTTCTCCTCTGTAGGGCAAAATATCCCCGGTGCTGCAGCCTCTGGAGTCCGGATCTCCACAAATTACTTGTAAAAACAAAAGGGGGGTGAGGCGAGCACTCCAAGTCCTGACCAATATACTACCTGAAAAAAGAAAAATAATAACTTGGTTAAATCCCAAAGTGTCCAATTCACTGGGTTAGATCCCAAATGTTGCAAAAAATGTTCACAGCGTTGGACCCCTTTTGTTACATTTGTACTGATGTTCTCCTCCTCCTAGCGCTTTCGTGTCCCAACGCTCTTCATGGAGGCTGTGTTGACTTTTCTTTCAGGTGAATCCAATTAAGTTGCTAATGCAGTCTCTGAGGATTATGGGAGCTGTAGTGAAATCATTTGTTCAATCCAGGTGACCAAGGAAAGCCTCCCTTCCAGGAGCACACATCTTACCCTTAGCAAGGGGAGTGGGGAAAACCACAACTATGGGTCTCCACTGTAGGGCAAAATATCCCCGGTGCTGCAGCCTCTGGAGTCCAGATCTCCACAAATTACATGTAAAAACATAACGGGGGTGAGGCGCGCACTCCAAGTCCTGGCCAATATACTACCTGAAAAAAGAAAAAGAATAACTTGGTTAAATCCCAAAGTGTCCAATTCACTGGGTTAGATCCCAAATGTTGCAAAAAATGTTCAGAGGGTTGGATCCCTTCTGCTGCATTTATACTGCTGTTCTCCTCCTCCTAGCGCTTTCGTGCCCCAACACTCTTCAGGGAGGCTGTGTTGTCTTTCCTTTCAGGTGAATCCAATTAAGTTGCTAATGCAGTCTCTGAGGATTATGGGAGCTGCAGTGAAATAATTTGTTCAATTCAGGTGACCAAGGAAAGACTCCCCTCCAGGATCACACATCTTACCCTTAGCAGGGGGAGGGAGGAAAACCATAACTATGGTTCTCCACTGGAGGGCAAAATAACCCCGGTGCTGCAGCCTCTGGAGTCCGGATCTCCACAAATTACATTTAAAAACCTTGCACCTTCTTTTTTGGCTATATTCTTATATGGACTGCTTGCACATTACTAACCCCCTATCCTTGGGAGACCACCTGTCAAAACCAAATAGTGGATTTGTATCATGACAGTGTACAACCTATACTGCTTGTGCAGGTTGTGGGTTTTCGGGCTACTTTTGATGTCAGATCTGGTTTTCTAGTCCCCCCGAGACTGCTTTGCTCATCATGTTTTCTGCCATAAAGCCTTGTTGTTCCTACCCCACCCACCCCCAACTCTGCTACTGCCAACCCCTTCCCTCTCTCTACCCACACCCCATTACGGGCATGTGCGGATTTTGTTTTTGGGGCTATTTTATGGTTACTTTGCAAGCTAAATCTGTTTTTCTAGTCTTCCTGGGGCTGTTTTGTTTTCCATGCTTTCTGCCATGAAACCTTGATTTGTCGAACCCCACCCATCTCACCCTTTCTACCCCATCCTCACACCCACTCTTTCAACCCTCACCAGCCCCCCACCCTTTCTACCCCTATCAACTGCAATCCAACACTCTGTACTACCACCGACCACCGTTCTTTCTTCCCCGTTGCCCCCACCCCAGTCTTTCTACACTCACCCATCCCACCGCTGTACTCTCTACTCCACCCACGCCAACCCCAACCTTTCTTCCCCCACCCACCCAGCCGCACTCTCCCTACCAACACCCACATCACCGCCACTCTGTCCACCCCCACGCACCCCAACCCCCACTCTCTCTACCTTCACCCACCCTACCCCCACTCTTTCTACCCCACCCCACTCCACCCATACTCTCTCTATCTCCACCTCCCACTCTCTCTATCCCCACCCACCACCTATCCCACTCTCTATACCCTAACCCATCCACTCTTTCTTCACCCCACCCACCGACCCACATCATACCTCTCTCTATCTATTCCTTACCTTACCCCGTCCACCCCATTCTCTCTACTCTCACCTCCCTTCCCCACCCCTCTCTCACTACCCCTCATGTCGCTTTACCCCCACTCATTCTACCCGCACCTGCTCACCTTACCCCATTCTCTCTAACCCACTTGCCTGCCCTACCCCCACTCTTTCTTCCCCCACCTTCCTGCACTACCCACACTCTCTCTGCCCCCCTCTCTCTAGCCCCACCTGCCCGCTGTACCTCCTCTCTATATACCCCACCAGCCGTCCCTACTCTATCTCTATACCCCACCTGTCCACCCTACCACCTCTCTCTACCCCCACCCAACCCCAATATCTCTCTGCCCCCACTGGCCCAGCCTACTCCCTCTCTGTCTTTTTCCCCCTTTCCCCACCCAGCCTACCCCTCTCCCTCTCTATCTCCACCCACTCACCCTACCCCCTTTCTATCTACCCCACCCCTCCTACCCGTTCTCTTTCTACCCAACCTAACCTTTCTTTTGTTACCCCACCCAGCCTTTCTATATTACTTACCCCCTCACTATCACCCTTTCTCGATCAGATTGTCTCTTACTCATCATCAGTGGCACCCTCTCTCAATGGCTTACTCCTGTGCTCTATTTCCCTTCTCATTCCCTTGCACACCAGCACCCATTCCCTTGTCCTTTGAAACTTTGCACTCCTCTCCTTGCACTGTAGTGCCTATAAATACAAACAACAGCAGTAAACGCCCTGACCATTGGCTTTGCCATTGCTTTTTATTTTGGGCAATGAGTAATGATGAACTAGCATTGATATGATTACAACTTACATAGAACACTTGGACCAGTATACCTTACTACCGCCTACCCCCCCACCCTCCCCCACACACACACAGCCCCCTGGAAAAGGTATGGTTAAAGAGGTAGTGATGATGGGCCTTTGGCCTCGTTCCTCCATTTAGTCACTCCTTGAGGTCTTGCACACATAATCAATATAACGCATGGTAGGGGGTACTTTATCCATTCTATCATAATGGGTGAGAGTGCTTGTCCATGTAATTTAAGGAATAAAATGCCACCTACCAAACATACAAAAAGATACGGCAGATCACCTCAGAGTTCCATGACTTCATAAAGGAGCTCGGAACGGTGACTTGGAATATCTTGATATGATATGATAGGTTATTTATAACACGCTTAATACCCAGAGATTTCTAAGCACGGACCCGGGGATCGAACCTGTGTTGCTCCATGTCGTCTTGCTTCTAAGGCGAGCATGTTGCCCCATAGCTATCCAGAGATGTTTTTATGGGGGGGCAAAAGGGGCACTTACCCAAGGCCCCCACCTTGGAGGGGGCCCCACAAGGCTGCCTGATCTAAAGAAATAAGATTCCTTTGTTCAGCAGACTTAAATAGCACACATCAAAATATTTTATGGCATGGTGCTGAGGCTCTAAACCTAATGCCTGTCTGTTTTGGCAAGTACATTCTGCCTCGATCAATTCATCATGTAATGCTTTCTGTGTTCACTGTGGTACATATAGTTTGTGTGTTCCTTGCGGCACAACTCCTGTAGAATTCTTTCCTTCCTCTAGGAATTATGTTGATCATGTGCAATAGCCAAATTTGAAATGCATATTGGTAAATTGAGTGCCACAATGGTTCAGAAGATAGCTCAGTGTGTTAAGCACTCATTGCAGAGATATATGTTCCTATGCAAGATTAGAATAGCACATTGCCAGTCCCTAAACCTTTCAAAATTGTCAGCCCTTCAGAGAGATTTCCTTCTCAGGGTATGATCTTCAAAGCAGCCTCACTCATGCTTTCACTGGCTATAGTGTTGCTTCCACTAGAATAGTGAGCATTGTTATATTGCACACCACAGGCACTTTATTCTTTTGATCTCTAATGGCAACACTATTTGAAAACCATGTCCCAATCATAATCTCAATCTGTCTGGATACAGACACCTTCCTGGTAGCTTCTAATCTGCATCCACTATTCATGCCATGGTATGCATAGCTTTCTCCTTCCTACCAATCGGTCTCCTCTATCCATACTTGAGCACGTTTGCGTTCTGTGAGGCAGCAAATGTGAGCTCTCTGTCTATTCTGGGTTACATCTACCTTTTACATACAGTCCTGCATTAATACTACAGGCTGCATACCTTCCTGGATTCTATTGATAAAATGTCTCCTGTATCTATGCTAGAACAGAAGTGGCATCTTCATAGACTGATAATGTTGGCCTTCAAATGGTACTTGTTTATCATTCTGATTAGAGCAAGAATGAAGAGGGTAAGGCAACTTAAAGGGAGTAAACATCCTTATATTTAATGCTGTGAGGCAGCATATCAACCTATGGGTTCTGATTGCGGTGGGGGAGGGGAGGGGGAGGGTGGGCAGATATTCTTGATCACTTAATTTCTTTGGTTTGGTGGAGGGGGGCCCCAAAGATGTCCGTGCCCAGGGCCCCAAAAGTGCTTAAGATGACACTGGAGCTATCCTCTTAATAAGATATGGTAGAGGGTACTTCATCCCATATATAATGTGGGATTTTTGTCAATTGATCGACTGTGAGGTGATGGGTACACATTCTTTAAAATGACTATTATGATCCTAGATGGGACTAACAGTTGTAATTGAAAAAAGCAAAGTTCAACCTACGTGCACGGACTTGAAATCCCCACATTCAGAAACTGTACACCACATCTGTTAGAATACAAAATATGCAATTCCCTGACAAATAAACGACTTCTGAAGGAGCAGACAATATGCTTAGCAATCCAAGTCCATCACCTCAGGTTAGGAATTGTGCTATTTCTTGAACACTGTAATTTAATTCCCAGCAGAACCAGGTTGAAAAAAAAGCAACTGTGTTTAGTGTTGGTAAATGAACAACACACAACTGTTTAAAGACGTGCAGTGCAATTTTCTGAGGAGAAAGGAGCGGGCTCCTTGAGTGACCTTGATTCTTTAAGCTGGCACGCACCGTGCGGAATAAAGATTGGCACCGTGGTGGTCCACCGAGGAGACTGAAAGAATTATTACGGCAGAGGCGAGGCGGGCCGCTACCCACTTTCTTTGACAATCAATGCTCCTCGGTGTCGAGATAACGAGATTCCAAGGAGCACGACGAAGGTTCGTTTACGAAGGGCAAAGGCAGGACAGAACAGCAGTACATGTGCTTTGACCACCTGCCATTATTATGCTGTTCCAGTGACCTCAGTAAAGGGATTTTCCACCTGTGTTCTTATTTTTAGTCTGACTAGGTTAGTAGTCACTGAAACGTCCACGCAACAGTGTCGCACTGGAAAGAAATTGATAAGCAAACTGATTTGTTCTGTAGTGCATGAAATTAGATTCAAAATCGCGAAAACATAACAGTCTAGTTCAAACTGAATGGTTGCATGTTAATCAGACGTCTAAGAGACACAATATTTTAAACCAGAGTTAATGCTTACTTAGAAACACTTGCAGGTTCAAGGCAAAGGCACGCCTGACAGAAGAAGCCCATTAGTGGGCGGGTTGTGGGCCAGGGGCAGTCTTGGGGGTGGGGGGCAGAGTTTTGTATGCAACCATAGGCGTCAATATGCATACCATGCAAAGGGGCAGCCTCCCTTCCCACTGAAAGCAGGCAGTTCAGACAGATTAGAACGATGCTGCTATTTGTCAACACACTCTGCTTTGCACTAGACACGGATCGAAAATCGATTTCTAATTCTTGCCTCCACCCCTCCAGAGAAAGAGATCCTTTGTTAGTTTTATGACAAATTCTCAGGGTAGACACTCCATGAAATGTTGGTGCACAGCCATCTTGGAAGTTAGAGAAAAATGGTAAGTGGTCAAACTGGGGGTGGGACTGGAGCTTGGGTGACATTAGAGGAGTGTCTGGTACAATTACAGTGCATCAAGGCTGGGGCAGACAGAGTATCACTAGTGTGTCCCATGACGAACACTTGCGCTTTTTTAGTATTTTATTCATTACCCTTGCTTGGGGCAATATTTCAGAGCTAAGGGTCTCTCCTTTCAGAATCAGATGGGATTGACTGTTCATGAGTAAGGCGCCAATTGGAACAGGGCTCAACTGCTGGTCAGCCCATCTCTGTGTCGAGCAAGAAGCCCCAGAATGGTCAGGCTATCCGAGTTGAGCCAAAAGAGAAAGGTCAAGTCGCTAAAGTGGAGTGTGGGTCCAGGGCCAGGCTGCTCCCACCACTGATGGAAGGCATCATACAAGACACAGTGAAGTCAGGTAAGCGAGCTGAGGAGCCACGGGGTCAGTGTGAGGCCGACCCACCTTTTCCCTGGTGGAAGTCACTAAGGGAAATGCCTTGTCAAATGTAGCCCCAATTCTAACAGATGACATCATGACAAGCACCATTCAAAGAAGTGGAATCATCGAAACGGGCGCAGTTAAATGGATACAGAATAGTTATAAGGTTGGACATTCAATGGATGCTTTCATGGTGGATGGATCTAGAGATCAACATGATTTGAAACTGGTGAAGGATGCTGAAGACTTGCAGATGCATGGAGACCAGCTGGCTGAAACCTACCTTTAGGGATACTGCTTCCCACAGCACCCATTGATGGGTCTGTGAATTCCCTTTATTCTGGCAGCTAACCAGCTTTAGATGTTTGGATGAAGACCAAATCTCTGAAAAATTGTTTTAATAAAAGAAAAAAGATAACAGGAGCAGAGGTCTAGGGAGATGCTGCCAATAACTGTTTGCACAATGATTCCAGCATTAGTGTTTGGACCAGTAGTAAGAGACCTATGTTGCACCTACCCGAAGAGGTGAGGATTTGGGGACTTTGAGATCCCTCTCTGCACCATTGTTTCCAATTTAACTGTGCTGTAACTAGGTAAGTAGTAATGGCTTGATGTCCACACACAGATGGAAACCAAGCAGTCAACAGCTTGCATGAAATGATCTAGAACTGAATGATGATGCAAATGTTCTACCTTACCCGCACTATCCTTTCCACAAATCCTGGCAAGGGATTCCTGCAAGAGCAATGAACCACACAACGAACAGGCCCAAAAAGGATTTGTCGTCCAATTAAATGGTTCAGCGTGCCACACTAGCACTAAACGCAAGAATTGAATTTAAAACATTGGACATCACTTACCAATGCCTGCACAAGAATGCCACCTCTTACCCTCATTCCACCTATCTCGGCAAAGCCAGTGATACATTCCCTCTGCTCCTCCTTCAAACTGGCCTTAGAGATGCCTCGATTCAACCTCAAGCGAGCGGGGGCTCCAGCTTCAGTTTCACTGCTCACACGGTGTGGAACTCCCTCCCCGATCACATCGAGAATGAACCATCTTTCATCGTCTTAAAAAAACTCTTAAAAACATGGTTATTCAACAAATATGTATAACTTGTTTGTACTATGCTCAACACCTGTTTCTATCTGTAACAACCTACTTTGTACAAGCGCTGTGATACCCTCGGGTCCTGGCGCTATAACAAATGAAACAAATAAATAATAAATAAAATAAAACACTGATCTTGTGCAAAGACACCTGCCTTCTAGCCAACTAGTCTAAAGGGATGCATATTCTTCTGGTAGATTATTGTGGAAAGATGAACTGTTTTAACTAATGGGGAGTTGTTGCTGTAGATAAGAGCTCGCCAAGCACCCTTAACAGTTGTCACTGCCAGGTAAGATATATCGCCAACTGCACACAGAACTGAGACAACACCAGCAGTGGTATTAAAAAAGGAGAGGCACAAAAACAAGAAGTCTTTGTCAAAACCAACGGGTTTCATGTGCTATGTTATGTTATGTTATAGTGCATTTGTATAGTGCTTTATGTACCATTGGTATGATCTCAAAGCGCTGTTGGTTGAATGCCCTCGGGTGCACTTGGTATGTGAGCAGCCAGAGTGGTTTCCACGGGTGGGCTGCATTCTAATGCTAAGTGTGGTGCAGTGGATGTGAGAGATCAGTGTAATGTGCGCAGCAAAGAGGGTGGTTTATGAGCGTATTCTCACTGCTGTGAGGCGTGTGTGGCGAGAATATGTTTGCCGCTAAGGCCGATTTGCTTGTGGGGTATAGCTGCATTCTACCAGGCTGTTGAGGTGTTTTATGAGCGATATTGGTATGTGTGCAGCTAGGCCGAATCAATCGAGTGGTGTAGCTGCATTCTATTGTTTGTTGATGTAAAGAGGAGATTGAGCATAATGGTATGAATGACTGTCTGTGGTTATTGGTGAGTGGCTCATGGCCGGTGAGAGTATGATCATTTATTTTGGACAAGCAGTCCTTTTCGAAACGCTCTATGATTGGACTTGGAGGGCTCATTTTCAGGGTCAAGTGTAGGGATTTTGAGTTGGGTTGTTGGATGCTTCTTGGGATATTCTGCAGTGATGTTTTGTTTCAGGTTAGTGCTGATTCTCACAGGACAATGGCCACAAGGGGATGGGTATATGGCCATGGGTGGTCCTTTTGGAGATGCTTTGTTATTGTACTTGGAGGGCCCATTTTCAGGGTCGTGGTAGGGATATGGGTTGGCTTGTTGGATACTTATTGGGATATTTTGCCACAATGTTTTGTTCTCAAAGGACAATGGCCATAAGGGGATGGGTATATGACCATGGGCGGACCTTCTAAAGGATTTGGGAAAATGTTACTTCTTTACAGAAGACATGTAGTCCTGGTTGTGCCGAATATGAGGGGGTTGCGAATTCCATAGAGTTGGTGCAAGGGTAGAGTAGGCGACCCTCCAAGTCTCGCAGAATTGGAGGCTGGGGTCATGAGTAGTAGGGCTGTGCTTGACCTTAGGCTGCGTGTTGGGTGGTAGCGCATAGTCTTCTCTTGGAGGTATGATCGGCCGCCCTTGTGCACTGCTCGGTGGGTGATGTACAGGATTTTGAAGGTGGCCGTTCGTCCAATAGGTAGCCAGTGGAGGGTGCAGAGAGCAGCGAGATGTGGTCCCTTCGTCCCAGAGCAAGGAGGAGTTTAGCAGCTGCATTTTGGACTCTTTGGAGTTGGTTAATTTGGTAGGCCGGAGCACCCAGGTACATGGAGTTTGCATAGTCTAATCTGGACATGACGATTGACATAAAAGAAGTCACTCTGTTGGGCAAGGATGGTTATGGATAAACTAAGGATGCTAGCACGCCTCCGCAAGAAAGTGGAGGTTTTTTTTAATTCCCCCTAATTACAAGCAGGAGGAACTGGTTCAGAGGAAACCACCACAACCAAGAAACGGAGAAGTCTAAAAATGTGACAAAACCCACTGTTTATTAAGAGATCACACAACAGGCACAAAACATGGACATCTCAAGATTTCCAATGCTCCTTCAACTGGTCACAGGCTTGTCCACAGGTTTTAATGAATGGTGATGTCAGGAATGACAAAACACTGTTCACCACCTAAGGTAGATTGGGATTGGTTAGTAGGGTAGCCAACATATTGAAGCCATATGGGGTTAGTGTTTTCACCACCTCCTGAATGTTGCAAATAGACATGTCAGGTTAGTGCATTACAATTGGACAGGGCAACAAAGTATGAGCTAGCGCGGAAGGTAGGCAGGGATTGGTCAGTGAGGGCCTTCTCATCCTTGGCACTTTGGACGGTTACCAGCCCATGAGAAACACTTCCAGGTGATGAGAACAGCCCCAAAAATGCTGTCTGTAACAACAAGGTTACCATCTCTGATCCTCTAGACCTTGATACAGAACATTTACCTTTCAACCTGGTATTACCTTTGTATTGTCTATTTTGAGTTGGATGTGAACAACGGTCTCTGTCTGGCTCGACTGAATAGGCTTCATCCTTAAATCTCAGATCAGGTGTGTAGAGACCACAAACTTAATTTTCCTGCTCACATTTATAAGGATTTTTAGCTTTCACACATGCAGGTGTCCTATCGCTTCTGCCACTGTGCAACTCTCCCGGCATTGGTGCCCTTTGCAGAAATATGTACACTGACTGCACAAGCAGTTTGGTCTGTGCTTTTCTGCTGGATCAGCGAGTCACGCCTTTCCCTGTGTTCTCGAGCCTTTCCAGTGCTTTCCATTCACTTCACTGTGGCTCCAGCTTCCATTTTGATTTACATGGCCACTCATGTTAGTTGCGTTCAGCGTCAGCAAGCAGTTTATATGTGGTCTTGAGCAACTTGCATCTACAGCATAGCAAAAGTATATACATCCTCTATCCAAATGGGTCATAAGCATGTTCTTCGTGTCCAAGTATAGTTTAAACTAAGTGTCTGTGTAACATCGTGCAGGGATGCACATATGTTTCATGTTTAATGCATCTATGTCATGGTCTTGGTCGTGATGTCATTGGCTTTTACACAGTCATAGTCAGTCCAATTGCTCCATCAGCTGCAGGTTTATCTCCTCAACAGCGCCATCAGGATAGGGTCTAAATGGTTGTCTGAGGGAATGGCGCATCTCACATCTGTGGTACAGCCGTGATGGGGATGAGGGGGCCAGGATGATGTACACCTTTCATTTCTGTGATGTAGAGACGAGGGGGGGATTGGTGCAATGAGTGCCACATTCATATCTCTCTTTAATTACCCCTCTGGTCGAGATATCGACCACAGTTCCATGGAGGCCCTCCCTCCTGTTTTATAGCTTTGGAGTCCACACTTTGCGCCACCTCCGCCCCACACGTGTCTTTGGTACTTCACTTGTTCGTCCAATCTCCAGATAATATAGCAGCAGCCTCCGTCAGGCCTGCACCATACCCAACGTCCCACATAGTTGCGTGGCTCTGGGGGAAAAGAGAACTTCATGCCTGGAGGAAAAAGGGAACACTGATTCAAGTGTGAATGCATGACTCCAAAGATTTGTGTTTCCTTGTCTGTTTTCATCTCTATATTTAATAATATTTTCATCCCTATCGTCTTCTTGGTAGTCTTCTTGCATATAGCTATTCTAATGACGCAGAGGGCAAATAGTACGAGTACTAAGGCAGCTACAAGTACTTTCATTCCATTGGCCATCCATGACGGGATTCAGGAAAAGATGTACATCAGCCAAACTTCATCATCATCTTCCCCTGCAGAGTTTGTCATTTCTTCTTCTTGGCATGCAGGTCTGAAATCTGCATCATAGCCTCTGTGCAGTGTCCCATTGTCTCTATCATAGCCAAATGTGTAGGTACAGCAGGACGGCCCTATCTTTGTGCAAACACCACCTTCCATAGCTGTGAGGAGGTCCAACACGTATCTATTTTGAAGAGTCATGAGTCTGACGGCTCTGAGCTCTTCCTTTATAGCACTGAACCCTTTAACCGTTGAATTGATTGTCTGCAAAAGTTCCCATCTAATAATCTCAAGTCATTTGGCATTTGTATTGGCCTGGACCCCGGGAACAACTGAAGCAAAGGACATTTCAGTCTTGCTGAACAGTCTGTGCTCCTGTGGTATTGCATCGAGAGCTTCTTCCATCCTGGTCAAAATATAATTTCCTCTCTTCACCCTGGTGACCACCACAGAACTTCTTTTTCTCTGGTGTGCATCAATTTTGGGGAATCCATCTACTTGTATGTCTTTCTGGGGCACTACCAGGGCTGGTGTATTCAGCTGTACTAGAGAACTTATCCCGCCCCAGTTTGGCGGTAGTTGCATGTATGCCTGGGAAACACAGGCCCAATAGTGACCCATTAGTACTGCAAAGGTGACCTTCATACCAGGTATTTTTGGCACAGGGCATGCTTAGTTTTTCGACTCACATGAGTAGTTTAGAACTTACCATCCATTCCTTGAGGCGTTCACCATTTTCTTTCTGTACCACTTCCACTGGAACCGTCAGGAGTGCTTGTGCTTTGCACCACATAATCCCCCCCATCAATACTTCTCCTGTAAATACTTGTCCATACACCAACAATTGAGGTCTCTCCCAGCATCCTGTCATCCGTCTTACTTACTTTTTCTCTGTTGTCTGGCACTGCAACTCCTTCCCTGTTACTATTCTAGCTTCCCCTCGATTTGGGCCATACAGTATATATTGTATAATTGTATTTTCCATCATTGTTTGAGTCTTTATGTAGCTGTTCTCACAAGGGAAAGTCTTTTGTGAAATCCACTGCACTGTGGCCCATTTCCCTTGAAATTGACCCCTTGTGGTCCAGGGCACTAAATGCTTAAGGCAGTGTGGCCTGGCTGCTGGAATTTCTGTCACTGCAAATGTCCTGGAGGCACTCATGGCATAGGGGATGAAAGAGCACACATAACAGCTCTCCATTGTGTTCTCTTTTCCCACCTTGGCCATGTGCTGGTACCACATGTTATTAGTGACGTGGGCCGAATTGGCTATGTAAGCATTTACATGTTTAAAATCAGTGTCTGTGATTCGCTTAAGCCTTTTTACTTCTTGGACAGTGCTTGTGACCGACTCAGGTATAGCTTCAGTTACTAAGGGAGCAGGTGTTGTGTTGGCATATGCTTGACTGTGTGTGTGATACAACACAGCTCTCTGTAGTGCAAATAGGGTAAAGAGGCAGAGACAGCAGAATGCAAATCATTTCAATACAATAACTCTTGCAGCAGTGTCCATGTTTTGCATATATGTATGCCCTTGGGGTTGTCCACAAGCTTGGAATAGATGCTTACCAAAACTCACAATCTTCGGGATTACCATTGTTAAGGTGGTCAACCTCTTCTGTGAAAGTATTGTACTAACATGGCAACAAAGAGTCTCTCAAAAATAAATCAAAACTTAGGATTACTATCTGGGTGATAATATGCATGTTACTCCTTTTCAGTATTGGATAGCTGTTTGAAACGTAAATGAGAAAAGCATAAGAAAAGAGTTTTTCTGGCACCATCTGGTCTTTGTGCCTGTGAATTCTTAAAGTGCTTTTCTGTCTTATTGTGCAAATTATTTGTCAAAACTCAATCCATACAGGTGCATTGGTTACCTAGTGTAAGAAAAAGGCAGTGGGCCTCATCAGGAGTTGAGCGAAGCAGGAAAATGTGGCCGTAACGCTGTTACTGCTGCATTTACTGCTCGGCCCAATCCTGAGTATGGCCCTACTTCAACACATTCACCTTCAGCTCTGAGCTGTAGGTGAATGTGCAGGCGGTATGGGCATTTTTGGTGCTATGACCACCAGCGGTATTTGCACCAGCAATAAATGGGCCACCAATCCCCATAGGGTCCAATGGACCCGATGGGAAATGGGGATTTACCACCTTACCACTACTTGTTATCCAGCATAAATTGTGCCATAGTGAGTAGCAGTGATTCTAATAGCGTTGGAAGCTATCCTGGCACAATTACCGCTGGAATACCACCCAACTTGTGATGAGGCCCAGTGTGTCTAAACTACCTAGCTATCGTCCTGGAACCTGCCTGAATCTGTTTCTCTTCTTCTTCTTGTTCTTTACTGTCTGCGTCTTGGGCAAGGTGGGTCTCACCTCTGCAGGGCTTGACGTCTCCCAGATAATTCCAAGCTTTCTTCCCTTCCAATTTCACAGCTTTATCAGTCGCTTGTTCTACAGTGAAGGGTCACTCAGAACATGGCTTGTGCCAATTTCTGTTACATTTCTGCAGTTGGAACTGGTCCCCTGGGTAAGTAGGAGGGGCTTTGAGCAGTTTGTGTGGTTCTATTGATGTGTCATCTTCATCATTCTTCTTCGACCTCCTTTGATGGGCTTAAAGCTGTTGAAAGATAAAAGAAGCACTAGCCATCACCGAAGCAAGATAATCATACATTTCACCACCCAAATCAGTTACAGCATTCTGGGCATCTGTCAGTGCTATAGAGGAAGGAGCGAGTGGGAAATGCATGCATCGTCCTGTCACTACCTCACGAGGCATTAAATGGTGGACTGATTGCGCAAGGCGAATAAGGCTATGGGTAGGCAATGAAGCCATCCCTTTT
The DNA here is from genome assembly GCF_040938575.1 of Ambystoma mexicanum. Lineage (NCBI taxonomy): Eukaryota > Metazoa > Chordata > Amphibia > Caudata > Ambystomatidae > Ambystoma > Ambystoma mexicanum. The sequence continues at coordinate 578,489,241 of NC_090929.1, read as the reverse complement.
CAGAGTCATTTTCACTTTTTCAATCTTTTCTTTGAGCAGGCCATTGAGGCGTTCACAAATCCCGTTCACATGGGGGTAGTAAGTGCAGGAAAATGTATGCTTAATCCCCAACAGGTTTGTGATATGCTCAAATACTTTGTTTACAAAGTGAGGTCCATTTTCAGACCACAGGACCTTGCACCCTGTGATGCTGGAAATGCATCGGAGGGACAGGGCCTCCGTATCCTTGTCCTTTACTGCTTTTTATCGTGTGCTCTGTCGTGTTTTCCGCGCAGGAGTTCATGTGGGACTCCTGGCGGTGCAGCTCTCTTTCTTTTGGTTTGGTGAACGGACCCGTGGGATACCCTTATGGCACCCATGGATGGGGGGTACAACCCTGTGCCCCTAGTGTATGTTTTTGGGCACCTGTGGGTGGCCCACCGAGCAGGGTATGGGCTGGTGGCAGCTCCATGCTGAATTTGACAGGTGCGCGGAGTATCCTCCATTTTGGGATACCCCGGCCCTGCCATTGGGATCAGTTGATTCCTGATGGAAAACAAGATGGCCCCGGTGGCCTCTTTCTTTCTATTACCCATTACCTTGTTTTCCCAAAGTCCTGGGAAGCCCTGACTCTGTCCCTTCCCCCTGACTGGCTGTTGGATGGAAGTGCCATATATGGTGTTGTTGTGAAGGCCCAGTCAGACTAGCTGGAGCCTTCCCAGTGATGTATGTTGTGGGTACCTCCTGTGGGTGGGACCTGGGTGAATAGAGTGTGTGACGAATATGCATTCTGTGTTGTGGGTGTCTAGTATCTGGTGGTTGACACAATGACTGAGACAACCCTGCCCGAAACCGGTATGAATGCAGCTTGGAGTGTTGAATGGCTCGGTACTTGTCCCAATACACATAACTTGTTGTGAATGTCTGGAGAGAAGTGAACGGCCTGAATACCTCGTGTGCCTGATTGGCTGCCTGCCTGCATGAATGCTGTAATCGTGATTGGATGCTTGAGTGTGACCCAGCAGAATGAATGGGAGATCAACAGTATATCTGGGGACCTCTCACTGCTAGGAATCGTGTTCAGAAGCTGAAGTCCACTACGACGAGTAACTGGATTAACTGACGCTTGACCTTGAATCCCTGCTGGACGAGAAGAATTGCTGTTGCTCTCCTTCACAATCTGAAAGCTGTTGTGCCTCCAAGGACTGACCCAGAGAGGACCTGGTAAGGCGTCCTCTTCCCGAGCTACGAGGGACCATCGTGCACAGCTGATCTTTGCCAACGCTCCCTGGTAGACAGACCTACGACAGGCTGACGACCCGACACGGGGACTGCTGCGGAACTCCAAGGAGAAGCACTCGGACTGTTGTCTGCCACTGTCGACGACCGCCGTCGACGACCGGAGCCGCCGTACTCCCGTTTGCCTAAGAACTTCCATTGATCATCGGACGCTCTCGTCTGCATCGTCACCCGCTTGTCTCCTGCTGGAGAAGGCCCGACCGTCGATGCGCCGAGGAGTATCCACCAATGGGTTTCCCGCCACCTACAGACCGCAGAGACGCCCACGACTCGACGCCCTTGCTGGGCCACAGTTCTTCATCATCTCTTTGCGGTCCAGAACTATTGTCATCGTGGTGCCCCGCATGCCTCTTCCTTGCAGGACTCCAACGCTCTGTCGTCGACGAGCACTGCTAGGAACGAAGCGGCTACTTCCCTGCCATAGTTCACCCTGTTCACTGTCGGACGTTCGACGACCCGTGACTCCTGCCTTAAAGGGAGGGCACCCAAGAATGGCCGTCGATTCCCCGACACCGAACGCCAAGTTCCCCGACACCTCTCGACGATCCGTGGCTCCCGCCTGAAAGGGAGGCACTCAAGAAGGATCGGTCGGTGCATCGTCGGAGAACTCTACTCCACCAGGTACATTGGGGGGGGTAAAACCTTAATAGGAAGAAGTAAGACTATCGGACAATATATGGACTGGGCTTGTGCTATATATCTCTATTTACAGGTTGCCCAGGTGGGGGGATCTCCATACAGAACTGTGCCTAGTGGTAGGGGTCAGCATTCTGCCTATTGTTTCAACCATCTTATGTTCCTGCCTCTCTCTATTGCTGGTTTACTCGTTATTGATCTGGGTGACATTTTAACCGTACAGTTTATGCACTTTAATGAGATTTGATAACATTAGTGGTACCACTCTAGACGTGTATATATTTATCATTATTGACTTCCAAGTACAAAGTGCGTTATTGTGATCGTGTACATACCTTTGAATATTAATTATATAAAGACTGTGTTTTCAGTAATACAGTGTGTGGACATTCCTTGGTGGGGCTTCGGGGACTGAACTGTACTTAAGAACCAGCCCGCATCACCTCCTGAGAAGCTAGGCCTTGATTGCTCGACTACGTTACCAATAATAGAGAATCTTGGCTGGGGTCCTCTGTGCCTCTCCTCTACCATATAGAGAGCGGAAGTACAGACACCCCCTACCGGTCTTTACACCCCCCCCAACATGAGAATACCTCTCTGATTGAATTTTGCCACACAGGTGGCATCGGAGTGAGTGCATGCACCAGTTTTGGTCCAGTGAGAAAATGGGCACACAACCACTAGAATGTACTTGTAGCCGTTGATAGTCTGGACCATGTCCAAGTAGTCTATATGTAGATGTTGGCAGGGCCCATTAGGGTGAGGAATTGCTCCTCTCACTACACGCAATGTGTGTTCTGCTGTGAATTTTCAACCAATAAAACAATTATTCATGAAGGCGGCAACATGCTCTGCCAAGTTGGGACAAAATCAGTCTTCCGCTATGTGTCCTGCAAGAGCCTCTTTACTTATGTGGGTCAGGTAATAAAGCTGTGTTAAAGCTATCTCTAATAATGCGAGGGGATTGACCGGCTTTTCGGTGCTCTCTTGTCACCACATCGCGTCTGTAGGGGATACTGAACACCCTCTCCTTATCCACAATTTCTTCACTTCTGCTGGTGCTCGTCCCTGTAACTCCATTATTTGGGTATGGGCAATGACCTATATCCTTCTCGCAATACCATGCTGCACGCTCCTGTGTGTCTATTGCAAGGAGTATCAAACTAATTTATCTCTGGAAAGTAGGCTTCTTGTTTTGCTTCTGCGTCTTTGGCTTCGTTGCAGCGGGAAACCATATCCTTCCCCGTCATGTGGGCTTGAAACTTCACCACAGCTATGGTTGGTGGGAGTTGTAGTGCATCTATGAGCATGTCTAATAGGGGCACATGCTGCACTGGCATGCCGTCAGCACGTCGAAAGCCCTGTCTTTTCCAGTGCGACAGTCCTGCATGTACTGTGGATGTCACGTATGCGGAGTCAGAGTACACGGTAATCTCCTCATACTCATGTGTTTCTACCGCTATTATGAGTGCCACCAATTTTGTTGCTTGTGCTGAAAAATGTGAAGGCACCCTTGTGCTTGCCACTACTTCAAATGTTGATTCTATATTAATTTTACAACTGCCATCCTAGTACGTCGTTCCCCTGATATCTGGTTAATCATTGAGGACCAGTAAATTAGGAGTACTTCCCCCCCACCCCAAGGGCATTTTGCCTGGCTTGGGATGTTGTCATAATATTCTGTGTATTTAGTGCAGTTATGTACAAAGTCTCCCTCTTCTACTGGCTCGGTTATAAATGTGGCTGGGTTTACATCTCACTACTTTCACTGCTGGATTTGAGATAATCACCTCATATCTACATGCTCTCTGTGTGGTCAGCGTGCTTTTGGGTTTCTCAAGAATGGCAAAGAGGGCATGCTCCACATAGAGAGTGGTACTGAATCCCATTGTGATACTTGCTGATCTCTCAATTGCAAGGGCAGCAGAATCCAATGCTTGTTCACAAGGATAATGATCTCTCATCACTGGATCCAGGACTATCGGTTTGTGTGCCAAAGTCGTTTTCTGTGTAAGCACTGCTGTCATCACTACTCCATATGTGTGTGAGAACAAGTACAATTCTGCACTGTTGTAGCCCCTGTTTTTGATTAAAAATACAATGAGCCATGAATTGACCACACTGACACCACCCCACCATCCCAGTCCACACATTCTTGTGAGGCGCAGGGCAACCTTAGTAATTAGGAAAAGATTAGTAATTCAGGAGTTGAGCCACAATGCTGAGTTCATATCCTAAATGAGGCACAGTACACCGTGGGTAGTTTTGGTGCCCTGCAGGCTTTGATTAAAATAACATGCAACCCTTGGAAATGTCTGATTCCTTCAAATCAACCCATACCCCAATCCATATCTCTATTCCATGTTAGATGATGCATTAACATAGGTAAGGCATACCCATTGCTCAAACCCCTATTCATATTACCCTTAAGCATGTTATTAATTATTTCACCCTGGGCCTCACTTTTATTACATTCCCAACACTTTCCACATGTACTTTCTACTAAAACACTTTAAATAACCTTGGCAGCTGCAGTCTTCCCTTATTAACCTAACCACAGTCGCATTGGTCAGTGAATAAAAGTCAGTAAATTACAGTACCTTTTAATAGTGCCATCACTGCTGTCCTGTACCCCTGCACTCAAACCCCCCACCCTGCCGCAGGTGGCTATGAGGGGATATCTTGCTGTGAGTTCCTCATAGGGCTTTGAAAGCCCTGATTCTCCTTTTAGGGCTTAGGGAGCCCGTATCTTCCTTTATTTCCTCTGTGGTGGCGGTGTTCACAATAACTGGGCTTTAAAAGCCCTTTTTTTCTATTTCCTTTGTGGTGGTGGTTTTGGTTTGGTTGGGACTCTGGCAGCCCTAAATGTTTATCAGGGCTTATAAGCCCATCTTGGCAACGTTATTGTAAACATTTCCTCTGTGGTGGTGGTTTTGTTTTCCTCAGGCAGGGAAATCTCTTGGTGGACTCTGCCAAGGCCTGCCCATCTGGGTGGAGTCAGCGTCCAGCCGACGCACATCGTACTGAACCCTGGCCACATGAGACATTGTCACTGGGGCTTCATGTAAGTTCTGCTTCTGCTTTCTCAGCTCTCCCTGTCTTGCCCCACGGAGAGCAGATGCTGTACAGACCCCCGGCGGTGCTGGCAGTCTCGCTCTCTCCCCGCCTATGCCGCCTGTTTATTCTTCATCTTCACCACTAGGCCAAGGGGTGGGCTGGCTTCCTACATGGACATGATCCTTACTCCGGCCACACTGTTCATGTGGCCCGAGACTTTGCTCACCAGTGGGCTGTTCAGACTGGCCCCCGGTTTGTGTCACAGCCACAAATGGCCCTGGGCTGGGGTGTTTTCTTCACCCAGGCTGCACACGCAGCCCAGGACTTTATTTTCTTCTGGCCTGCCCGGGTTGGCCACTCGGTGGGCCACTGCCTCCCAGGCCAAGCTCTCGCTCTAATCTTCAGCCAGGCTTACTTTCACGCCGGGCTGCAGCTGACAGAAGCAGCCTGGCTCAGCACGTCCAGAGGCAGCAACCCCCAAGCAGCATTCATCTTCCTTTTCTTTCTTTCTGTGCTCTTTCTCTTCATTGCTTTCTCTGTAAATCTTCTTCTTCAACTCCCTCCTTTCAACTGTCACTTTTAATGGTCCTCTTCTGGTGAGTCCAGTCCATGTCCCTGCTCACTGACAGGGGAGACCTGTCCATTGTCTCTCAGGTTTCCATGTGTCCCCCATGGTGAGGAATTTGGTACATCCAGGTAAGTCCATTAATAAACACAAGCACAAATACATTTTACCATCAATAGACATGCTTTTCATACACTTTTGTGTCTTGTCTGTCTGTATATATTTATTATACACTTTTCCATGACCCCCTATCTTTAAGGGACCCATTTGGGCCGTGGGTTACACTGTAATAGGGAATTCCCAGAACTGGGGCTGTGCATATTGCCCCTTTCAATTCGCCAAATGCTTCTGTCATTTCACCCATCCATATTATCTTGCCCTCCCCCCACTGAGCTTCCTTAAGCCAGGGGTCTACTGTATGTGTTGTAGTCGAACACCCAGGCACTGCAATAATTACAAAGACCCAAGAATTGCTGTATCTGCCTCACAGTCTTTGGTGGCTGTGTTTTTATTATCGCCACAGCTCTTTCAGGAGTCACCTTCCTACCTTCCGGGCAGATTAACTGTCCAATGTATAAAACCTCTTCTTGGAAGTATTGTAATGTTGCTTTGTTCACATTGTATGCCTTTTGTGCTAAAACTGTCAACAACTGCACTGAGTCTTTTCAACACTGCTCTTCTGAGCTTCTACATACCAGAATGTCGTCAATATATGGGATCACTGTGCTGTCTAAGTGTACATTCCCCAGGTCCATTTGAAGGACCCTATTGAATATGGATAAGGATTCACAGTACCCCTGTGACAGCCTTGTATGTTTTCACTTCCGGCTACTATGTTGAAAGGTTAGATCTTGTGATTCTTCATCTAGGGGAATCGAGAAGAATGCATTCTTCAAGTCTATCACCATGAAATGTGTGGCTTCTGATGGTATACTGCATAATATTGTTGCTGAGTTGGGAACCAAGGGAAGCTCTGCTTCAACAATATTGTTCAGAGAGCGCAAATCCTGGATAAAACACCACAATCCCCCGTCGCCTTCTTCACTGGGTACACAGTTGTGTTACATTGAGATTCTGATTGCACTAAGATCCCCTGCTGCACTAGCATGGACATTGTCTTAAAAATGCCTTTCGCTTCCTCTCTAGATACAGAGTACTGCTTTGCCCTCAGTAAAATCACCCCTGGCTTTAGTTTTTTTAACTGCTCCTATCCCTTTCAATAGGCCAACGTCATACGGGCTGTTGGTCCATAATATGCTTGGAACCTGGTCTTCCTCAAGAAACAATGGCGTCTTTTTCATGAGGGCCATCCTCTTTGGGGTATCAGGTAATATCGCCACCAAAAATATCGCCGTACATATGGTCGTCGGGAACGGCCATAGGCGCTATTTTTGGTGGGGATAATTTATGGGGTAAATGGATGGGGGGGTTGGGGGGGTGTCCCCCGCTCCCTTTTAAAATATATGGGGGTTGCGGGGGTGTCCCCCGCAGGTTCCATGGGGTAATATCGCCGCAAAAATATGGCGAAATCTTTGTATGGCGATATTTTTGCGGCAATATTATCACATGGAACCCTCTTTGGGACTTCCCTATAATTGATTGTCACCAATTAAGTAATACTCATGGAAATCACTGTTTCAATATCTGAATAGTCGTCCTGAAACAGTTCTTAATTTGTAAAGTCGGTCAGTCAGTCAGTGTCCTTCTACTGCTATTACTGCTCTACAAGCTCTTCCTGAATTGTCAGTCCCGTGAAGTACTATTCTCATTTCCTATACTATAACTGTTTCCAATTCAAATGTAAAACATGTCCTTCCTCCTTGTCCAAGGAAATATCTGGTCTGAACAAAATCTCATTTGGCAAGTGAAGTAGCTTGGGAGCCATGCTAGCATCACATCTACCCCATACTGGAATAGCTCAAGAGCTAAGGGCACGCCCCTCTGTGCAGTCTGGCCACAGAATGCTTGAATACATTCTCATACATTCATATATTGAATCCCTAGGGTTGAGCACATTATTCCCGGATCAGGGAATGAGATGGTCATATTGAGTTTATTCATCATGTCCCTTCCCATTATGTTAACTGGTGTCTGGTGAGAATATAACAGTGGCATAGTAAGGTCATGCTCTCCAACGGAGATTGTCAATCCGTCAGTGAACGTAGCAAAATCTGTGGCCCCTGAAAACCCTTGAGCTTTCATGGCAATGCCTGACATGGACTGTCTCCCCTCCCAAACACAGGACCTGGTCGCCCCTGTATCTACGAGAAAGGAGAAAGTCTTGTCACCTATTGTAACCCCCACTCGTGGTTTCTCATTCGGGCTGGGTGCAATAGATAGTAATGAACAAATCAAGTCAGTCTGTGTGCTGTCCTATTGTGGGTATTTTGAGTATAAGCTCATCCCGGTCCCTGTGAAAGGATTCCCTCCCACTACTGCCACATTCCCTAGTTTTGCTGCAGGAGTCTGTACTGCGGTATCTGAATGTCTCATTGCTACAGTGTTCTGATGTGTCAGTGCTTGTGATGCTGCTTGCAGTGGCTTTGTGTATACGCATGCTTGCAGTATATGCATCATGGCTTGTTGTGACTATGCCGACGCACGTTGTGCTGGCGCCATTTGCGGTGCATATGCCTGTGTCTATGTGTGATCTTGGGCAAATTAGTCGGGTTGCTCTGAATTGTATGCTGGTGGATGTGTCATCCCCCTCTTGGGTCTTGCCAATTCTGTTGCATCCCTCCCCTGCTTCTACACTCTCTGGCTATGTGGCCAGTCTTTCTAAATGTCCAACAATGTAGTGGGGGTCGCATGGGTCTGGGATGTTCCCCGTTAAGCCTGCCCCTTCTGTGCTATGCGGGATATTCTTCTCCTCTCCCCCTGGGCACACCTCCTCTTCCACATGGCCAATAGTTAGTGTCTCCTCTTCTTACAAAGCTTCCCCCTGCCATTTGCTGTTGATTGATTGATTGATATTTTATTTCTATCGCGCTCGTACACAAGTGTTTCAGAGCGCGACAAGGCAAGGGAGGGGAACAGGGGAGAACAAAACAGCGATCTCACTAGGCCCAGTGACATTGAGAACGCGCAAGTGCATGGGAGATGGAGAGGGGAAAAGTGCATGGAAGGGGGGAGAAGTGGAAAGTGCGAAGCAGAGGAGAAACAGATAAATAAAAATAAATAAATAATAAAGGCAACAACCAGTGGTAATGCAGCCAGCAATTTGCAAGTGCTAGGTTTAAGGCAGCAGACAGGGTAGGTCTGATAAGTGCAGGAAGAAAAAGGGGGGGCTATATGGGTACAGATAAAGACCCCACTGCAAGGGGTGGCCCGGAGGCAGTGCGGGAGGGTGGCAGGATGAGCAGGTACCTTGGCCCAAAAGACAGAGGGTGGCCAGGTGCACGGTGCCAAGAGATAACAGATCAGCAGGGGAGAGGGGGAGCAAAGGCAGAAGAAAAGAGGAAGGTCTTGAGGTGCTTCCGGAACCGGAGATGGTTCTCCTCAAGTTTTAGAGTGGCAGGGAGGCTGTTCCAGAGGGAGGCCCCAGCCGAACACAGAGCTCTCCCCCCAGCTCCTTTCTTAGAAAAATGACTGACCCTGAGTAAGTTGGAGGTAGAGGAGCGAAGAGCTCGAGAGGGGAGGTACTTGCAGAGGGATAGCTGAAGTACTGTGCATTCTGGGTAACCAGCCCTCTCTGCTTGTCAAGATCACCCCTTTTATTGAATACTTTGACAGTTTTTCAGAACTAACTTTACTTCGTCTTCCTTCCTTTCCTCGTGTTTCTTTCTTGCGCTCTCCTGCATTAGCCGACAATAATGTACAATAGTCCACTGCTACAAAACTGCCATTCACCCGCAGAGGAGAAGTGGAGGCATAAGTGGTTAGCATTGGTGAAGAGTCTTTCCACACTGCCCATATTCTGGATGAGGAGTTACCTGCTTGTGCACTTGCTGCAAGCCTACAAATCTGCCATTCAGGCGCGGACCACCACATGGAGAAGTGGAGACATAAGTGGTTAATAGTGGTGAAGTCTTTCCACACTGCCCATATTCTGGAGGAGGAGTTACTTGCTTGTGCACTTGCTGCAAGCCTACAAATCTGCCATTCATGCGCAGAGCACCGCGTGGAGGAGAAGTGGATGCATAAGTGGTTAGCAGTGATTTGTGGATGGTGAGCTGAGAAGAGCAGACAAAGGTAGCCAGCATACAAGTAAGAGTGTGACAAAGCTGACTGTGTTGTTCATAGAAAGTGGGAAACGATACTTGTTTCTTTCCCCATTACAAAGCTTTTTTCTGATTATGGCGGCTTGCTCAAAAAGATATCATATGCGCAGCTAAGAACGTGTAACAAATAAAGGACAAACAGCAAGCTCTGAACGAAGATAGGACCAGCTGACTTAATTGACTGTATTGGCAAAGTGCAAGGCAACTCTAACACGATGCAGGGCAAAATCACTCATTTCTAAATCCTATAGCTAGTTGTGACACGGGAGAGGGCTTACTTTACACTGAAAGGACCGAGGGAGGGACTCATACCTAAGTATACCCTATATGTTCACACATTAGAAGACTCAGGCTGGTCTATTCTGTAGGGGGTATTTTTATCAAGGTTTTTGTTTTTTGTTCTGGGTTCGCCCTCTTGTGAGGTACTTGGGATTTCTTTAAAACTGCTTCATAGATGAAAACCTTTTTAATTTTATTTCTCTATCCACAGCATATTAAAGGAGGAGATACATGTATATGTATTTCTGTTGAATACTATGCTTGTTTGTCTTGAGACATAGTATCGTGTGATCTCAGGGACTTTTGATTCAACTCTCCCATGTCTTCTATATACTGGTCTTTTCGTTATCTTTCCAGAATCCAGTTAGAGATTTAGATGGTTCTCATCTTGTTTTGGAGAATCATAGACCAAAAAAAGCCCACCGAGTCTCAAGCAAATTTTCTACTTGTCAGGGTTGTTTTGGTGAAGAAAAGCCGCAGAAAAGCCTACTGGTCTCAGTGGCACTATTAAGTAGAAGCCACATTCATCAGGGCTGGGCAGACACTCAAGATATGATGTGTCAACAAAGAGGTTGCTGGTCTAGAAGGGATTAAGACAAGAGATCCCACCCAGTTGTGGGGATCCCCAAAGGTATCAATCCGTGTGGTCAGCAAGGGTAAATTGGTGACTTCCTGAGAGAGCATGAGAAAGTTGTCATGCTATGGAATCTTATTTGCTAGAGTCAGGATCTCATGGAGCCGGTTCGCAAGGGATACCGATTTGTGCTTGGCTGCCGGCAAATGTACGCGCATCCTAGATCCTGACTCTAGCAAATAAGATTGAAGAAAGCACAGCAAAAACATCATCAGCTTTTTTAGAGGAATATCTCAAGTACAAAAATACGAAGACCACAAAACAATATTCCAGAAACCAGCAAAACCCAGATACCTCAATACAATCAGGACAAGGACGAGGAGGGGAAAGAGGGGGAGGTGCACCAATACAAATAACTGCCTCAATAGGAGAAGGAGTAAAAACAAGGTCAAAAAATCAAAAACCCTACAAGAAAATATAGTGGTGAATCTATCAAAAAGGGAACTGTCGACAGACTTACTAGAGATACTAAACAAAGGCCTCACCTTCTGCCCACCATTGCCTTCAGACTATTTTCCATTACATGCAGATTTATTTAAACTTTGGAGAAGATTAAAACTTAAGAAACACTTTTCACAAATTGAAACATTGAAGAAAACCAAACAATATACTGATATTCCATCAGAACTAACGGTCTGCCACATGGAAAACACAGCAAATCTTCTAAATTTAACAGAAGTTGAAGAGCTATATTCGGTGGAGAAGGTAACGGAAGAAATGAATATTGCAATTAACCTAAGTAAAGAAACAACCTTAAGACCACAATCATCATTTATACCAGCATTGGCGCAAGAGAATGTTATAGATCTGTTTTATAAAGCTACTACAAAAGAATTAAGATCACAATATTTCGAAGGAAGACTAAATAAAAGGAAGCAAACTCAAAATTGGTCCAAAGAAAAAATAAACATTGACCAGTTAAGGATGAATTCGGAAGTGACAATCAAAAAAGCAGATAAAGGAGGCAACATCGTAGTGATGGATACTAAAGATTATATAACAGCAGCTGAAGAGAACCTCAATCAAGAACAGTGCTATGAAAAACTAATGACTAACCCATTAGCAGAATTATTACTGGAATGGACCCTAATGGTAAAAACCGGGACAGAGCAGAACCTGTTAACAGATTTGGAAAAAGATTTTCTGATTAACTCTTTCCCAATAATGGGTACTATATATTTTATACCAACGATTCATAAACCATGCACCAATTTTCCTTCCTTCAGACCCATAATTAACAGTATAGGCTCAATCACAGAGCCAATATCAAAATACATAGATACTCATTTACAGCCATTTGTATTAAGCCTTACTTCATTCATCAGAGACACCAAGCACGTAATACAGCAAATAGATGGAATACATTGGGAACAAAATGATCTGTTGGTCACACTGGATGTTTCATCATTATATACAAGCATACCACATGAGAAAGGACTAGAAACCTCAAACTATTTTCTAAAAACAAGATCAGTTTCTTTCTACAATCAAAATGCAATGCTGCTGGAAATGCTTAACTTCACACTAAACAATAACATTTTATGTTCAACAACAAGATTTACAGGCAACAACAGGGAATGGCCATGGGAGCCAAATTCGAACCATTTTATGCTAATCTATATGTTGGCTACTTTGAAATTGAACACGCTTGGACTCATGACGCCTTCACCAAACACAACAATATCATATACTGGGGGCGTTTTATTGATGATATTCTTCTGATATGGAATGGCAACACAGAATCTCTGAATGACTATGTTACATATCTGAACTCAAACCAATATAACTTAAAATTCACCACCAACCAAAGTGCAAATCAGATTCAATTTTTAGACTTAGAAATATACATAAAAAATGACAAGATCCTAACAACTCTCTATGTGAAACCAACTGCTGGAAATACAATTCTACATGCAAAAAGTCATCATCCTCAACATATTATTCGGAATATCCCGTATGGAGAAATATTGAGAATTAAAAGAAACTGTACAGAAACACAAGAATTTGAAAAACATGCCAAACAAGCAATGATAAAATTCCGGGAAAAAAGAGGCTACAACAAAAAACACTTAGAGAAATCGTATGAAAAAACAAAAACAAAATCAAGAGGAGAATTGTTGAAAGACAAACAGATCCAAAAAGCAGTAAAGGAACAATAAGTGAGATTCATCACACAATATAGCATTAATAGTAAACAAATTCAGAATATTCTAAAGAAAAACTGGCATCTTTTACAAATGGATCAGGACATATTAAAGTATATTGAAGAAGATGTGCATATAACATTCAAAAGAGCGAAAAGTTTAAAAGACATATTAAGTCATTCGCACTTTATAGAAAAGCAAAAAGAAGAAGGATTACCCCAACTTTGGTCAGACAAAACACTGGTGGGAAACTACAAATGCGGAACTTGCATTAGCTGCAAATACTCGGACAGTGGGAAAAAAAGAGTAACTTTGCCAAATGGAACAGATTACAAAATTAAAAATTGTATTAATTGCAACACAAAAACAGTAGTGTATGCAATTACATGTTCATGCAAAAAAATATATGAGGGAAGTACAATGAGAAAACTCAAGATCAGAATACAGGAACATATGAGAGCAATAAACAACAAAGACATGAGATACCCATTGGGCTATCATTACCTTACAGAACACCCAAACAAACCCACCAATGAGATTAAGTTTTTTGGAATTGAAAAAACCATTAAACCACAAAGAGGAGGAAATTTAGAAAAAATGCTGAGGATAAGAGAAGCATTTTGGATCTGCAATTTGGACAGTTGCCATACAGGACTCAATTCGGACAATGAATTAATACACCTGCTATAATGATTATGTATTGTTCAGCCTTTAATCTGTACATGTAAATTGTAAATATGAATTGTAAATGTATATTCCATGGTTTGTAAACACTAAATATAATTCGTAAAAATCCTCTGAATTACAGGTAAGTAAAAGATGGAAGCAGTATTCTTAAATTTAGCAGCATAACACTACTAAAAATGTCCTTACTAGTAAAAGAAGGACACTATGCCATTAGCGTCAAATATTTTCTTATGTAGCAGACATGGCTAGGAACGAAAATAGCTAGTAAAATAGAGCACCTTTCCCAAACCAAAATGGCGCCTAAACGTGATCACGCAACGCAGCATATCACGTGAATTGAAATTAGCCATAGGATCCATTATGGTCACGCGATTGCTAGCGTGAGTGAAAACAAAACAAAATTAGAAAGTGCTGCATGAATTAATCCCATTTTCAAAAAAGGAGGAGCGGTCAGGTGATTGAAGCTATCACATGACCGCTACACCGACCATATATAAGAACGGCAGGAAAGCCAACAGATACATCAGGTTATCAGGCCATGAGATGGACGCTGAAGAGCAGAATTTGAAAATATATACCAAAAATCAAGGTAAGCTAAGGATCTGATTAGATATTAGGCATTGATTGATTAGGGGTAAGCCGCACAACATTAGCTAATTGAAGTGTCCATCTTTTCCTAGCCCAGAGTTTGCAATTTTCAAATTGGAACTACCGCATAGAAATTAAGATGTTCAAATCAAATGGAAAATAATTCTGACAAACAAGATTGAGAGAAAATTGTGAGTGAGTATATATGCTTTATATTAGTGTCTGCAACCCATACAAAAGGATATTATGCTGAAAATATGTTTTTCCTTTATTGTTTAGATTCAATTTTGAGAAACAATTGTACAACGAACAAATATGGAATTAATTTCTTAGTTATTCCTTCCTGAAGATCTGTCTGAAACCTAAGACAATGAAACACGTGTAGAGGGCACTAAAATTGGAACTAAAAGCAAAAAATAAACTGAGCTGACGGCGCAAGTTATTTGGTTTCTGTCTTTTTTTATTTAAAGACAACATTACTATATTGCATTTTCAAAAGGGGATTAACTGAAGATATTAAAGAAGAACTGGTCCACAGCCCTAGACCGAACTCCCTTGCAGAACTGATAGCCCTGGTTCTTCATATTGAACTCTACCATAAGGAAAGACGAGACGAAAAGAGGAAGTCAAGAGGTGTGACCTGGACACCGCATACCAATCCTTCAGTCTCTCCCAAGGAACCTACAGTTTCAGAGGAACCAATGCAAATTGGCACGACCCGAGGTCCCCACACCCCTACAGAGTGACAGCGAAGACGAGATCTCTGACTCTGCCTCTACTGTGGGACTAAGGGCCATCTTTTACGAGATTATCCAGAGGTTCCCTGTAGAAAACAGGGAAACTTCAGACCGCGGCCTTAGACGGGAAAGGAGACTGGGGAAATTTAGTTAGTCCCTTCATACATCTAGTTTCTACCAAAGAAACCCTGGATGAGCATTTGATGGTTTTACGTGTTCACTTGCATGGTCTACTCATCCTTCTTGGAGGTCTTGGCTCTGATAGACTGCGGAGCAACCGGGCTATTCATGAACATTGAGTGGGCTAAGCAATAAGACATGCCTTTCATCCAAAAACCACTTAACCAAATTTTGGAAGGAGTGGATGGCCGGCCACTGTGTTCCGGACCCATTACCAAAAGACTTTCACTGTACAGATGGTGATCAACTAGCATTCAGAAAGTATTGACTTTGACATAATCTGCTCTGCTCATTTTCCCATCATATTGGGAATACCATGGTTGCGTAGAGATAATCCTGCTATAGATTGGACCTTTAACACGGTTAAATTCTCCTCTGATTTTTGTAGAGAACAGTGTTATTGTTCTACTGAAAGCAGACTTTCCAAGACTGCTTCTGTGTTAGGTCCAGTTCTGTCTCAGCCTAGTATCCATGAAATCAAAAAGATACTTCCGGAATACCTAGAATTTGGAGATGTGTTTGAAGACCGTATTCCACGTGAGCTACCACCACACCGTCTGGAAAACTGTTCAATAGACTTGTTACCCAAGTCGGAAGTACCATTGGGTCGTATGTATCTCTTAAGCTTACATGAAAAGGGGTCTTTGAGGAAATACTTGGACGAAAACCTGGCCAACGGATTAATCAGAAGGTCCTGATCCTCTGCTGGAGCGTCCCTTTTTTTTATTCCGAAAAAGGATACTGCTGAACTCAGACCATGCATAGATTACAGGGGACTCAATCAAGTAACTGAGAAGTAACTGAGAAGGACTGCTATCCAATGCACCTAATCCGTGATATCTTGGAAGCTGTACAAGGTGCAGTGATATTCACCAAGTTAGACCTTAGAGGGGCATACCACTTATTGTGACTCAAGGAAGGCGACCAATGGAATACCGCTTTTATAACACTGTTTGGTCATTTTGAGTACCAGGTCATGCCTTTCGGCCTAGTGTATGCCCCATCAATATTTCAGCGGTTCATTGACCATGATTCTGTTGATATCCTGTTCCATCATGTGATAGTGTATCTGGACTATATCCTGGTGTACTCTTCTTCTGTGTCCAACCATCGAAAACACCTTGTATAGGTATTATCATGACTACAGCAGCATCGGTTATTTGCCAAACCTGAAAAATGTACATTTGACACCATTTCTATCCCCTATTTGGGGTTTATTCTATCCGCAGAAGGCGTAGCTATGGATACCAAAAAGACGATGACTATCCAGAAGTGGACCGCTCCATCCTCGGTCAAGGAGATCCAGCATTTTTTGGGGTGTCAAATTTTTACTGCTGCTTCATCCCTTGTTTTCCAGCTATAGTCCTACCCATTACATGACTCCTTAAGGAGGATACCCTGTTTCTATCGGATACAGAGGCTGGTAAGGCTTTTCATACCCTTAAGGAAGCTTTCTGTACTGCACATATTCTTATTTAGCCCGATCAGGGTAAACCATTTTCTGGACACTTCCCAAGCAGCCGTCGCGGCTTCCCAAACACCGTTTCCAGCTTCCCCACCCCAGTCCTGCCTCCTTCACCCTCCCCCAGGCCCTGATTGATCCTCCTCCCCTTATCCTGGACCGACCTGGGCAGCCCCCTGCCCGGCAGCCCCGGCGGCTAAGGGCTCCTAGGCAAAGGGAGTCTCCCACAGCAGCGGCCCCATACAGTATCTACATGTGTCAGCAGGGGAGGCCAGTGGCCAGCCGTCAACCAGCAGCGACAATCAAAGTAGGTGTGGCCTGGGTGGGGAGTAGAGCAATCACTGTACTCTGGAAGCCCTACCACTCAGCCTTCCCTTACAACATAGCACACCAGGCTATTGACACTGACCAGCTTCACAAGTGAGAATTGTGAACCTTACCAGAATCGCATCTAGAAAGGACTTTGACCATTAGCCTGTACCACCTTGAGATAGAACTGTGAATTCTATCCTGTACCACCTTGAGATAGAACTGTGAATTCTAGCCTGTACCACCTTGAGATAGAATTGTGAATTACTAGGCTGCATCGCACTCAGAGAGAATTGTGAATTTTTCATTGAGTCGCATGTAGAGAGGACTGTGACCGTCAGCCTGCGCCACTTTGAGGTATAACTGTGAATACTATCCTGTGCCACCTTGAGATAGAACTGTGAGCGCTAGCCTGTGCCACTTTGAGATAGATCTGTGAATACTAGCCAGCGCCACATTGAACTAGAACTGTGACTACTAGCCTGTGCCACTTTGAGATCGAATTGTGAATACTAGCCTGTGCCACCTTGAGATAGAACTGCAACCACTAGCATGTGCCCCCTTGAGATAGAACTGTGAATACTAGCTCATGCCACATTGAATTAGAACTGTGAATTACCAGCCTGCGTTGCACTCAGAGAGAATTGTACATTTTGCATTGAGTGGCATCTAGAGAGGACTGTAACCACTAGCCTGTGCCGCATTGAAATAGAGCTGTGAACTACCAGCCTGCACCGCACTCAGAGAGAATTGTAAATTTTGCATTGAGTCGCATCTAGAGAGGACTGTGACAATCAGCCTGCGCCACTTTGAGATAGAACTGTGAATACTAGCCCACACCACTCTGAGATAGAACTCTGAATACTAGCCTGTCCCACACTGAGACAGAACTGTGAATGTTGCATCTAGAGAGGACTGTGACCATTAGCCTGTGTAACTTTAAGATAGAACTGTGAATACTAGCCTGTACCACCTTGAGATAGAACTGTGAATACCAGCCTGTGCCACTCTGAGATAGTAATGTGAATACTAGCATGCGCCACATTGAATTAGAACTGTGAATCACTAGCCTGCGTCGCACTCAGAGACAATTGTGAGTTTTGCATTGAGCCGCACCTGGTGAGGCCTTGCCCATTGGCCTGTGCCACTTTGAGATAGAACTGTGAATACTAGCCCGTGCCACATTGAATTAGAACTGTGAATTATCAGTCTGCATCGCACTCAGAGAGAATTGTAAATGTTGCATTGAGTGGCATCTAGAGAGGACTGTGACCACTGGCCTGTGCCACTTTGGAATAGAGCTGTGAATACTAGCTTGTGCCGCATTGAGATAGGGCTGTGAATACTGGCCCACGCCGCTCTGAGATGGAACTGGGAATACTGGCCTGTGCCACACTGGAACAGAACTGTGAATGTTGCATCTAGAGGGGAATGTGACCATTGGCCAGTGCCACACTGAGATAGAACTGTGAATACTAGCCTGTACCACATTAGGAGAGAACTGTGGGAACATTGAGTGGCATCTAGAGAGAATTGTGACCATTAGCCTGTGCTACACTGAGATAGAACTGTGAATACTTGCCTGTGCCATATTGGGAGAGAACTGTGAATACTAGCCCACGCCACACTAAGATAGAACGGTGAATTACTGGCATGCGTCACAATCAGAGAGAATTATGGATGTTGCACTGAGTCACACATAGAGAGGACTATGACCATTGGCCTGTGGCACACTAGGATCGAACTGTGTATACTAGTGTGTGCCACATTAGGATAGACCTGTGAATACTAGCCCATGCCACACTGAGATAGAACTGTGAAGCACTGGCCCGTGTCGTACTCAGAGAGAATTATGAATGTTGTATTGACCCGCATCTACAGAGGACTGCGACCATTGGCCTATACCCTATTAGGATAGAGCTGTGAATACTGGCCTGCGCTACATTGAGATAGAGCTGAGAATACTAGCCTGTGTTACACTCAGAGAGAATTGTTAATCTTACCTTGAGTCACATACAGAGAGGAATGTGACCATTAGCCTGCGCCACATTGAGATGGAACTATCCATACTAACCGGCGCTAGACTAAAATAGAACGGTAAATAATAGCAAGTGTCGCACTAAGAGACAATTGTTAATACTGCCAAGTCACTCTAGAGAAGACTGGGAACACTAGTTAATTAACCTGCCTCGCCCCTGGAGTAAGGACACTGAATCTCAGCCTACATCGCTCCCAGAGGGGATTAAAAAGTATTTCTCAAAACAGCTAGGGAGTGTGCCCTAGCTATATCCCCCCAAATAGAGCATCCTGACAGCCGCTAACCACACACAGTTGCCTTCCCCTTAGACAGACATAGAACCAGATACACAGTATCTAGCCAGCCCCACCCCAGACAACCCACCACCTTTACTGGACAAAACCGCCTCACACCAGAATAACCCTGCGACATAGCCAGACTAAGCCCAAAAGACTGACTGTGCGAGACGACAGCTACCCGCCTGTAATCACACACACGGAAGTGAAGAACCGAATGAAACCAACCAGGAAAAGCACCTACAATCGTACAATTATAATTTAAAAAATGGGAAAAGCACTGCACGAGGGCTACCGCTCTTGCAACCACAAAGGAAACTCAACCGCATAGGAAACTCAAATGAAACATAAACCAACTAATTTACAAGGAACCAGTCTCCAACAATCCAAACAAAAAAAACAACAAAAGAAGAGCAATACTCCCACACCAACCCAACAATCAGCCACCAACTAACACAAAATACCACGAAAACGAATAGGACAACGAGAAAGGCAAATGGGAAAGAAAACAAACCCAACTGAGTGCCATCACAGATCCTCAACCGTGGAAGACACCCCAACTAACATCGAAAACAGAACTACCGCCGGCAGAAGAGAAAACTCTCTATACCTAACACCATACCTCACAAAGAACCACTCACCGTAACAAACCAACCCAACGAACGAATCAAGAAAAGAAAGACAAACAACAGAACACAGCCACGCAGAAGAAGAACAGCCAGAGGGAACAAGAACACGATCAACGCCCTAACGCCATATATCACAAGAACAGAAGGACCCACCCTTCAACAGCCACACAATATAGAAGAGGAACTTGAAGAAAACAAAAACCTAAGACTTAACCTGAAAGAGATATTCAATGACGACACAAACACAACTGTACCACCACCACAACCGGAGACCTACGTGGAAGAAAACCAAAACATTCAGTCAGAAGACGACACCGACAATAAAGCGCAAACCAAAACATGCCATAAAAGTCCACTGCAACCTAATCAACGCAAGATCGATGTCAAAGCACTTGACAGAGATCTTCAACCTGCTTTGCGACAACGTATCAACATCCTATTCATCACAGAAATGTGGCTGGATGACAACTACAAAATCACACTCCAAAGCTGACTCCCTATCAACTTCAAATGCCTGCAACTAAACAGAAGGGAAAAAAGGAGGAGGCCTTGCAATAGCATTCAAAGAACACCTGAAAATAAGAACAGACACATCTCTAAACATCTAGAACTGAGAATCTATGGACATACACCTATCAGTAAATCCAAAAACAAACATTACATTCATACTGGTTTACAGACCTCCGACATACGATGCAACCTTTGTCGACAACTTCATAGAAGCCATCACCAACGTAGCCATCCAACATGAACATCTGATAACCGTAGGGGACTTCAACATATGGTTTGAAGGAAAACTCGCCAACTTACAAAGTTCACTAATCGGGCAACTAGCAACTATGAAACTACAACAACTGGTCAGAGGAGCAACACACACGGCAGGACACACACTTGATGCAATTTTCACCAACAAAAAACATATCACCACTGCACTGCCGATACAGATGCTCTGGAGCGACCATCTCATCCCGTTTGTGATCACTCTACCAACTGAAACTACCAACCAGACCCTCAAACTCCCAACAACCACAAAAAGAAACTGGAAAACCATCAAAGCAAGCAACCTAATAGAACAACTTGAGCTGACAAAACCCTCCGTAGCCGAAATGGACAAGGCAGACCCAGACAGAAAAACAGACCTACTACATAATTGGATCGCTGAAACATTCAAAAGCATCTCCCCGGAAATAAGGTTTACCCCTTCAAGAAAAAGAGCATTTGCAAAATGGTTCACCCCACTATTGAGCGCCATGAAAAAGAACAAGAAGTTGTTGTAACTAGAATGGAGGAAAGAATATGACCAAATTAAGAAAACTCAGTTCCAAAGGCAAATCCGATCATACAAGAAGGAAATTCAAAAGGCAAAGAAAAGGCAGTATGACGACAGAATCACCAAAGCTACCAACACACAAAAAGACATTTTCAACATCATAAACGAAATGAGAAACCCACCAGGTTGCGACAACACTCTGATACCTTCACAGAAATTATGTGACTACCTAGCAGACCATTTCAAAAATAAAATCCGACAAATCATACAAAACAGATTGACCAATCCTAACACACAACCAACCGGATCCAACGAAGAGCCAGAGCACAAACTCCATAACGTCCCGCAAATATCAATGGAGACATTCGTCAAGCTGGTAAAACATAGCAAGAAATCAGGCTCGCCCATGTATCCCTTCCCCCCAGACATCTACAAATCAATCCTCATACAAGGAATGCCATCAACATATTACAGAAATCTCTTGAATCTGTTGCTCGCGACAGGAACCGTACCAAGATCCTTCAAATCAGCGTATATTAAACCACTCCTTAAGAACACAAGTGGTGACATAGAAGACCGCTCCAACTACAGACCTATTTCAAATATCCCCTACCCGGAAAAACTCCCAGAAACCTACGTACACAAACTAACCCAAGAGCACATAGAAAAACACTAGTTGCTGGACCAAGCACAAGTTGGCTTCAGACCTTCGAGAGGAACAGAATCAGCAATCCTATCCATCTGGGATGACCTAAAGACAAACACTGACTCCAACCGGATACCACACCAAAAAGCTTTGCGAACGGTGGTAACTGAACTGAAGCTGCCAACAGCACATCAAAGCTCCCTTTCTCTTTCTCCAAATTTTGTCCTACTAACGCGCCCTAACCTAACCCCCTTTCTTTCAGATCCGCCAGAGCGCCAGGGGACCACTACGGTGGTGATAGTGTGCGGTATAAATATCCTTTAACATTAACATCAAACAAGAAGGACCAGATGGAACGGAATATCCAGTGGCCTACTATTCTCACACTCTGACCACAAGCGAAGTACATTACCCTGTCATAGAAAAAGAACTCCTAGCCATTCAAGCCATTTGCAGTGAGTGGCAACACCTTCTTTTGGTGCCAGACACAAATTCGAACTCTGCACAGACCATAAAAATCTGCAAGTCCTGCAACAAACTGAATGTCGTAATAGCCGACAAGCCAGATGGCCGTATTTCTTTTCTCAGTATAACTTCAGGATCACATACATCCCTGCAGTCAAAATCTCATAGCAGACGCCTTAACCAGGAATAATGGGGTAGACAGCAGTACTACTCTCTACGAGGAAAAGAATTTGGGAAACAAGTTATTTGTTCACTGTATCTACTTTTTTGCAGCAGCTAAGGGAAGCACAAAGAGAAAGCAACTTCCTCAATTTGTGTCTAGAACGCCACCACGCGATGTAAGGATGGCCTGTACTT
This sequence comes from Ambystoma mexicanum, assembly GCF_040938575.1. Lineage (NCBI taxonomy): Eukaryota > Metazoa > Chordata > Amphibia > Caudata > Ambystomatidae > Ambystoma > Ambystoma mexicanum. The sequence goes on along the minus strand of NC_090929.1, from coordinate 578,466,785 downwards.
CTTCTGAGAACGTTTGATATTACCTACGGAAACATTACAGAGTAAAGCTATTTCCTGGTGCCATGATGGACTCAGAGCCGGTCATCGGGGTATTGCATCTACCCTGAAATTGTTGACTCGTACCTTCTGGTGGCCTACTATAAGGAGAGATGTCTTGGATTACGTCTAAGCCTGTATCTGTGCCAAAAGCAAGTACTCTACTCACAAACAAGTTGGCAAATTAGAACAAGCACCCATTCACCCAAGTCCCTGGACACATCTTTCCACTGGCTTTGTGGTAGATCTGCCACCTTACAGAGGACACACAGCAATCCTGGATACCATCGATTCTTTTAGCAAAATGGCTCACTTGTCACGACCACTAGCCCTGTAACCCACTCACAAGTATTCACCCCAGGGTTTCCCCAGCGGGGTCACAGACCATTGTTACATTTTCATAACACACCATTTAGAAACATGAAGGGAGCCAGCTGGGCTCAGGCATGGCGCTCATGGCACCAGCTACAGTATTCAGTACTAAACTGATCATCCAACATGGAAGGATACCAGCTCTGCATATGTACTGGAGTTGCAGTCTAGTCTCTGGGTGTGGCCGGCTATTTAAGCCACACCCAGGCATGCCTCTCTGCTTCGCGTTGCTCTGCCCAAGGCAGCTGAATGCTCACCGTGCCTCTGAGGTCTTCCAGCCATCTCCAGTGGACTTCAGTCATCTCTGATCATTTTCCCAGCCGACGCGCTAGCAGTGAACCCACCTGGTCCGTGTCAGCGTCCCGCGACGGCTCCTGCATTCCTGTTGTTGCTCGAGGACTCACCCGTTCCTGATCTTCGTTCCGTGACAGTTCCTGGCTCCTCCTCTCGCGGTCCGCGGTTCATCTAGCTCCCGGTTTTCTGCTTCCACAATGAACGCGACCCAGCAGCAACTCGGCGATCCTGTAGGGGAAGACAACAACGAAAAGGAGTTTAGCAATGAACAATTAACCATGTAAGTGCTAAAGGAATGCATACAAGCGGACCTGTATACAAAGGAAGCACACAACATTGCGCTCGTAGCAGCAGCACACAGCATTGCGCTCGTAGCAGCAGCATATATATGTATATAAATGAATGAACAGAGGACATCAGGACTAATTCCACTAGAGTGAATAGAACTCTAAGGACAGTTCAGCAACTCTACCTGAATGACTGAAACTCAAAGGACCCGAACTATCAAGAATAGCAGCCCACCACATAGGAGATGGTGAAACTCTACAGATTAAGGACTAAGGAGCCTCAAGAGTGCTTGAGCAGAAGAAGCTCCACAGACACTATCATCAATGAAGTAACTGGTGACATTGCGCCCCTGCTGACAAGAGCAGGACGGAGAGCCCCCCGCCTAATCACACAAGGTGAGCCCACACACAAGACAGGAGGTCACAGGGTAGTAGAAGGGAGGAGGGTGAGGGTACTTACCCGTCCCAAAAAGAAACACTCATCTTATCTTATCTGTATTCTTGGATTCTCCCTAGACGCAGTCGTCCTTGCAAAAGCAGTCGGGAATGTACACCGCACAGAGGTTCTGGGTGCTCCTGCAGAGCTAAGGTGAGCATAACAGAACGCAAAGCCATCTTTGAAATCTCTGCCTGAGCACCATGGAGACCTCAGACACAGATCAGTTGGCCCAGTTATTAGGGGACTTGCGGGCAGAAGTCCATGCCGCCCGGCAAGAAACAAACGCATTGCGCAGGGAATTAGTTGTTAACAGAGACCAGACGGAGGAGTTAGCAGGTCAAATGCTACATAACCAGGCCCGGACAAGTCCCTTTACCAGGGAGTCATCCTTCCCCTATGCCCCCAGTGACACCGGTGCAAGTAGTACTCCCAGGGGCGGTACCACTAGCCCCACCTGAACGGTTTTCTGGGGATCCAAACAAAACAAGTTTGCCGTTTTTATGAATCAGTTTCGTCTGCACTTCCTTTGTAGGCCTGGGGCATTTCCTAATGAGCAGTCTAGGGTTGCCTTTGTTCTATCATACCTGGGGGGGGAGCACAGCGGACTGTTCCATTCCCCTTGTAAATCGGGATGATCCATTACTGCGGAATTTCACGGGTTTTCAGCGAGAATTGGAAAAGTTGTTTGCCTGGCACACTAGAGGTCAGGCCCTAGATAACGAGCTGTTATGCTCACCTGATATCCACAGGGACGCCACTCAGCCCGGGTTGGTTGCCGGAATCTTCTCCCCAGTTTCCCTGGAAGTTGTCTGCGGAGGATGTTCAGCCTGAAAACACAGGAGGACTGGGTTGAAGACTGGCCAACTGAGGTAAGTTTCCTCCCACCACCCCTTTTGGCTTCAGCCCCTCTGGGCCCTCTCCTCAGCTTGTTGTGGAATTAGGCATGCTCTCTGTCCTGCCTTGGGCGTAGGCGACCAAGTTACTTCACTGGCACATGCCCGTTCAAGTGTCTCTAAGGTACGTCTTATTGCAGCAGTTCTGTATAGCGAGGTTATCCTTGCATGCCTTTCTTTTGATTAATAATGTCTTTCTTTCTCCCTAGGTGTGCGGAGCTTCAGAGTGGCGAACTGGTCGAGTTGGGCCGCGCCGATAAATGATGGCGCGTGATGTGCGCTGTAATGCGGTAAGTAAGCGCTATGGGCGGCGCTGCTTTGTTTTGCCTTTGCTAACCTGTGTTCTTTCTTCCGTATAGGTCACGGCGCTTCTCCAGCATGTGTGGAACTCCGGAGTGATGCCGGCTGGCAGGTGACCAGCCAGGGAAGCTTCTTGTGCTGTTCATAGCTTGGCAATGCCAGAGTATGCCTTTTCTAATGTTGTCTTCTCCTTTTCCCTTTCAGGCCTTTTCGATCCGGAAGGTATGCAGTGTCCAGAAGAAGCTGTTCACTGGAGCTGGAGCGAATGACAGGATGGAGATTGCAGGTAAGATGCTGCTAACGATGTCCCTTTTGTCTCCTCTGCAAGTTCGCTTCTCTGAGGCTCGTGTCATGACCCGGCGAAATTGCCCCTTCTGGACCTCATGGTCATTGTCACGAAGGGCTTGTACTCCTTCTTCCTCCCAACATGGCCGTACCAAGCTCTGTGCTACGCACTAGCTTTCACGTCGTGGCACGTACTATAAATTGGTCACGCCCCTGCGGGTCCGCGCGTCTCAACGCTATCTTCGGTAGTGACGCGACGTGTGCTTACTCTCTACATTGATTTCCTTTGATCCCCTTACTTCCTTCCTTGCCTTTATCCTGTTCCTGGATTTCCCCCCTTACTTACTCGTTCTTCGCTAATCCTGGATACCCTGGAACCACGAACTTCCCGGAACTCTGAACGCGTCCTGCAACCTGACGAGGCTCGGGCGAGCCTATTCAAGACCCGAACCATCCAGAGGAAGAGTCCTGCGGCCGAACAAGGGAGATCCCGATCACAGGTGAGACGGGGGGAGATTTACGACAGTTTGAGACGCCAAACGATCAATACGGATTCTACCATGGAGAATGCTATTCAGGACCTGATGCAGAATTTAAAAGCCGAGAATGCGGCGCTAAGACAGCTTGTCTTGTCACGTGACTCCGCGAACAAGGACAGCGTATTATTGTGGTTGATAAATACGACGGTTCAACAAAGACCTTATGTGGATTCCTGGATTCTTGTTTGGTACATTTTACCTTCAAGCCCTACTATTTCTCAACTCCTAGGGCTAAGGTGGGCTTCATAATATCGCATCTTTCCGGTAATGCCCTTATATGGGCCACTCCTTTACTCAATTCAGGGGATGCTCTCCTGGATGATTATGAAGGCTTCATCGTGGAACTCAAGACCATGTTCGAACGTCCAGAGCTGGTCCACGGTGCTCAAGAGAAGTTACTCGACTTCCAACAAGGATCCCAAGACATGTTGACCTATGTTACCAGATTCAAACAGCTAGCCAAAGAGGCGAACTGGCCCCTGGAAGCCAGTTTTACCTTGTTTCACAGAGGTCTAAATGAAGAGATTAAGGACGAATTAGCCAGAGTGGCACGTCCTAGTTCATTCCAGGCCCTCCTGGACTTGTCTATGCAAATAGACTTCAGAATCCACGAAAGAAAGGCCGAAAAGAAAAATAATAAAGTCTCAATTCAAAGAAACTCCCCAGAGAATACTACAAGGACCGAATCTGCCAAGAATCCGAGCACTGATTCTGAACCCATGCAACTTCGAGCCTTTCGTGGACCAATTTCCCTGCAGGAAAGGTTAAGAAGGATACACACAGGCTTATGTATGTATTGTGCCTCAGATAAACATCTAGTTAAAGAGTGTCCTCTGGCTCCTCCCCGACGCTCGGGAAACGCCAGCTCCCGATCCTAAATGGAGCAAGTTTTCGGGAGAGCGATGTTTGCTCCACATCAATTCCATCCTTGAACTCTACTGGACAAAACAAATTGGTGATATTACAGGCCTTTTTATCGCCATCCAAGGACAAGGTCTACCCCATACTGGCCTTGGTGGATTGCGGAGCAATGGGAGTCTTCATTGATCAAGATTGGGTAAGAAGTCATAACAGTCCATATGAAGCAAGAAGTTTTTCACAGCCAGTGGAAGCAATTGACGGAAGACCTCTTTCCTCAGGACCCATAAGTCTGCAAACAAGGGAGATCCATCTTTCCATAAATCATCATCAAGAAAGGATTGTGTTTGACATTATAAAATCAGCCCATTACCCCTTGGTTCTGGGCATGCCCTGGTTACAAAGGCACAATCCATATATTAACTGGACGGCCGGATCCTTATTCCTGGGCTCGGAGTTCTGTATGAACCATTGTTTAAACCTGGATACCTCAGTCACAGCTCCTATAAGTCTACCAAGGTGTCCAGAGACACCACTCATGGTTTCCAATATTGTACAAGTTCCAGAGATCTATCAAGGGTATGCTGATTTATTATCTACTGCCATTGTTCAAGCCTTACCTCCACATAGACCCGAAGACTGTGCCATAGATACTGAACCCTCAGCAGTGATTCCCTTTGGCAGGATGTTTATCCTTTCAGAACCCGAAAAGAGAGCCCTCCAGGAATACCTAGACACTAATCTTGAGAACGGCACCATAAGACCTTCAAAATCACCAGCTGGTGCTTCATTGTTCTTCGTTCCAAAAAAGGATACTAAAGAGCTCAGACCTTGCCTGGACTATCGGGGCCTAAATCAATACACCCTGAAAGACAAATACCCTCTACCCCTGATCTCGGATATCCTTGAAGCTGTGAGAGGTGCAGTGATATTCACGAAACTGGATCTCTGAGGTGCTTACCATTTGATCCGTATCCGGGAAGGAAACGAATGGAAAACAGCCTTTAGAACACCCTTTGGTCACTTTGAATACCTACTCATGCCCTTTGGTCTGACCAATGCTCACACAGTCTTCCAGCATTTTATGGATAGGGTGTTCTCTGACATGTTATTTCTCAATGTTATCGTCTACTTGGATGACATATTGATCTTCTCCAAGGACTCCTTGAAACATGAAGAACATGCAAAAGCAGTACTTCAACGTCTCCGTGAAAATCAACTCTTAGCCAAACCAGAAAAATGTTTGTTTCATGTTACATCAGTTCACTATCTGGGATTTGTCCTCAGTTCAGAAGGAATTAGTATGGACCCTTCAAAGGTGAAGGCCATACTGGCTTGGCCCGCCCCAACATCTGTTAAGCAAATACAATCCTTCCTGGGGCTTGCCAACTTCTACCGGAAATGTATTCCCACCTTTTCCGAGATTGTTCAACCCATTGTTAATCTCCTGAAGAAAGACGTTCCATTTAACTGGTCTATACCACAAGACAAGGCATTCCAACGCTTGAAAGAAGAATTCACCCAGGCCCCCATCCTGGCCCAACCTGACATAAATCGTCCTTTTCTAGTGGAAACTGATGCCTCCAATTTCGCCATAGGAGCAGTTTTAAAACAAGAATCCGATGATAAGTTGGAACATCCCATTGCTTATCTCTCACGGACCCTGACCACCAGCGAGACTCACTACTCAGTTCTGGAGAAGGAGTTATTGGCTATTCGTCATGCCTTCACTGAATGGAGAAATTTACTCCTGGGTGCTAAATATCCAGTTCAAGTCCGTACTGATCACGGAAATCTTCAGGTCCTACAATCCATGGAGTGCAGGAACAGTAGACAAGCTCGATGGGCCTACTTCTTTGCTAAATATCAATTTCAAATTTCACATGTTCCTGGATCGCAAAACTTGATTGCCGATGCCCTTTCTCGGCGTCCCGACTATGTTGCCTTGGAGGATAAGATCTATACAAAAATGTTTCCACCCACAATCTTTGTAGCTCAAGCGATCAATCTCCTGGAAGAAATCAGAGCACAGACTCGATTATCTGAACTCTGGAAGGACATATCGAAGAAAAATCCCTGGCGTCTGACAATCAAGGAAGGATATTTATTCAAGAACAATTCAGTGGTCATTCCGACAAAAGAACTTCAACAGAAGGTAATGAATCTTTGCCATGATACTCTTCACTCCGGCCATCGAGGAGTAACCAACACCTTCCGTCTTATACAAAGACAGTTCTGGTGGCCAGGGATGAAGTCCAGTGTAGTTCAATACATCAAGACATGTGATATTTGTAGTGTTAGGGAGAATTCTCTGTTTAGGCTGAATTTCCTAACCTAGTGAGTCCCCCAGCAGCTTTGCTGGATTTCTGGAGTTTGTTTTTTTCCATCCTGCCAAGAGTGAGACTCTTTTCTCCCACTCTTGGACATGTATGTGTGTAATTCCTTTGAAATGTCAATGTGTTTGATGGGCTATGGGGTCTTTTACTCCATACGGTCTCATATGTTTTTCTATGTGTGTTACACCGCACCCTATGTGTCGTAACACGGGGGCGCCCTAGCGGGTCCCCCACCATAGACTCCATACCCGGGGACTGACTACTGTCTCCCCGGGCATGTAAAGTCACCATTGGCTTTACTAGACCTAAATTTACTAACAGAACTAGTACCAACCATCTTATTGTGGACGTACTAGTAGGTGTAATTCGATTACTCCTGGATCTGTTACTCGAGGGGGCACTGTCCCGTCCCCCCTCGTCGAGTTTTGGCTGGTGGCAGTGGAAACTACTTGTTATGTTCGATCCCGAACATAACCCTATGGGATTCGTCCCATTGTTGGAGATTGATACTTTTTCTCATTAATCTCTGACGTACCACCGATCTACTTATCTTAAATAGGTTTATCGAGTGGTATTTTCTGCCAGAACTCGGTTTTAAAATGGCGTCTGTGTTCGTCTCTGTGACTCCTAAACCAAAGGTTGAGCCCTTTGTTCCACTTTTGGCGGGCCTCTGTACAGCGACCCTCCAAAGTGGTGCCATTCTGTCTGGGTTACCTCAGGGGTGTGGGAGGGGGTTTAGGCACCCTGGACCGAGTTGCCTTGCCAACTCAGGTCGCACTCTGGAGTGATTGGCCCAGGTGGTGAGCCTTCCCGCTCACCACTTAGCATGTGTTGATTGACAGCTAGGCTGAATGAGTGGGGGTCTTCTGCATAAAAGCAGGGCTTTTGGGACTGGATCTTCAGAAGTCGCCACAGGACCTAAGAATCCGACGAGGGTAACGCTGAGCCGACCTGCAACGACGACACCTCCGGTGGAGCCCTGCTGAGCCGACTCGCCACTTCCCGACGACAGAGGAGATCTCCCTGCCGGAGAGTCTCTTCCCCTGACTGGTGGGAACAACCAGTCCCCTTCACTTTCTATTCGCCTCAGGACGCAGTGGTCGAATTGCCCATGCAGAGCACCTCGGCAACCAGATAGCCACTACCCCTGTACCGCGACCAAAAGGTGGTGCCTTGTGACGGAGCACTCCGCGGCTGGTCTCTTCCCTGGTGGTGCACCGGACTTCACTTTCCTTTGACGACGAGATCATCTCTACTCTTGGCCAAGACCCGACGTGCATGCACCACCAGAAACAACTGCCCCCGCCGGAGCTGCCCTCCACAACAAGGTACTGTGTCCGCCTGGCTTCCCTTTCGTTCGGTTCGAGTGAGTTGTCTTAATCCTCTCCGTTCCGCTGGGTCGCCTCCAAGCTTTGCTCATTCTTTGTTCTGAACTGGTTCGATCTGCCGATAACAATTTGCTATAAAGACTTGAATGCATCTCCACTAGAGTCTTTTTGGTACATCGCGCCTTGCCTCTCTCCGAGTGGGCCTGGCCTCTGAACTTTATGATCTATTGTGATTCTTGCCTTCCTGCCTTGCATTTTATCCGCGTAGGATTGAACTGTGTTGACTTCATAACCTGCCTATCTTTTTCTCTCCCTTCCTAACTAATATTTCGAGTGTCATCTAGGTTGAGGTATACACCTCTGTCTGAAAATAAGTGGTACCGGTAGAACCTAGAGTTGTCGATATTTTGCTAGGGGGATTGATCGTTTTCAATTTCGTAGAGTAATTGTGTTTGATTTGTTTGCCGTGATTTGCTTTAGTGTTTTTCATAGATGTTCTGCTATAAATAAATACCTTACTATCTTTACACTAAGCCTCCTGGCGTGTTTGCTTGTCTTGCTGTGAAGAATTGCCCTATTTTGTATACTCCACATACTGCTCTACTTTTCTTGAGAGAAGTCTGGCTGCTCAGCCACAGCTACCAAGTGAATCTGTGTGGTACAGACTGCTACAAAGTGGGTTCACCGCCAACACCTGTAGTCCTAAATCTTTTGCAGTGGTCCCAGAGGGAACTGCACAGGTTTCCGCCTAACACTGGTGGCAGCGGTGGGATTTGTATCGAGTATACAGTTTAGAGTGCTTTTCGACACTGTAGGATAACTAACCACAAAACTTTGCACACAAAGCAACTTTCAAAAAACATGTCTACGATGGAAACTTACAGTCAAGAGTCTTTGTCAGGTGAAAATACTGAGAGTCTGCGAGCTCTCTGTAGGCAAGAGAATCTTTCTGTAAAAGGCAAGAAGTTAGAACTAATAGAGAGATTGCTGGCGAACCAAAGTCTGGGTACTGGTTCAGAGGAACCAATTTCTCCAGCAACTGTAGACGACAGTAATAGTGTTGATCTGAATTGTAATTGTGATAATAGCGATGAAGAGGCTGACGAGGACGGAGAGGCTAACGAAACTGTCTCCCCCGCTCCTCTACCTGCCTTACCAGCTGTGCCTACGGGGCCCATACCAGGTCCCACAAGTAACCCTGCTTATTTTGAACTTGAAAAAATGAAGCTCGAATTAGAATATAAACGGTTCTTGGCTCAATCTGAACGAAACCAAGAGCTCGAGTTCAGACGGATGAATGCCCAGGATGAGCAGAAGCAAGCTGAATTAAGACTCAGAGAAATAGAACTTAATCACGAGTTAGAGATGAAAAAGTTGTCTATGGAAAATGCTTCTCTCTCCTCTGGTTCCTCTAGGAGCTTCAGTCCCAAAAGACCCCGGACGCCAAAGGAATTAGTGGGTATGTATGAACCGAGATTGGATGTGTTGGATTGGTTGAAACTGTTTGAATACAATCATGGGCTCCAGGACATCACCGGGAATGCGTTGCTTCCCTGGTTGTTCTCTAGGCTCCCTCCTGTTGCGACTGATGTGGTAATGGAGTTGGGGGAGGCGGATAAGACGGATTACGAAAGTGTGAAACTAGCTTTGATAGCTAGATTCGGGAAGACCCCTTCCCAGTATCTTAAGAGGTTTAGAACCCTCAAAAAGCATGATGGTACCCCTTGGGCTACCTGGGTGAGTGAAGGGTTGAAAAACTTAGAGGGATGGATTAAGGGTTACAAAGTGAACACTTATGAGGGTATGAGAAATCTTTTTATGTTGGAGTCTATTTATGATGCCTGTTCTCCTGAGCTCAGACAGCACTTGGCTGATTCGAAGGAATTGGATTCCAGGGCACTAGCTAAGGCTGCTGACTTGTGGGTTGCCAACAGGGCTACTCATAAGGATTCTGGGGCAACTCAGAAAAAGGATGAGGGAAAACAGCCTAACAAAGACTCAAAAGAGAATTCGAATAACTCACATTCCAAAGAGGGCCCCAAACAAAACCAGAAGGGTAAGTCACCGGGAAAACCACAGCAGAATAGTGTGTCTTCTGGTGCCAAACCGGAAGGAGGTCAGAACAAGCCACCATTCCAGAAAGCATTTGGTAAATGCTTTGTTTGTGGCTCGACTGACCACGTGAAAGGAGATCCCAGATGTAAGGGTAAACCTTCAGGGGTCCAGCTTGTCTCCTTAGCCTTCGCTCTAGAGGAGGAAGTCCAAATGGCAAGTGGAAACTTTCTACTGCTAGCTGACGAACCCATTGGAGTCTCAGCCAGCGTTTCTTTAGTATCTCTGGGGTTGTGGGAACAACAGAATTTAGATGTCTATAATTCTATCCCCGATAATACTAAAGAGTATTATAAGGACAGTGTCCAGGTGAATGGTCAGGAGACTCCTGCCATTAGGGACACTGGGGCCAGCATAACTGTGGTGGATAAATCGTTTTTTCAGGCTGAGGATGTTGCTAAGGCACCCAAACGCCTCACCAAGTTAGCTGGAGGGCCTGTGCAGATGCTTCCCCAATTACCAGTTCTCATCCAGTGTAACGACATGACTGTGAAGATACCTGTCAGCATACAGAGTGAAGTACCAGGACGCGTACTGTTGGGTAACGATTTGAAAACTCTCGGAGTTGTATCGCATACTCCCAGACCTCCTAGTAAACGGTTACAGGAGCTAACCAGACCCGCACGAGAGAGGACCATGCGCGGTACTCTCCAGGAGATGATGAAGAAAGAAATCACTCCTACTCCACTGGAATTGTCGGCCGCTGTCTCCAAGAAATCAGAAGTAAAGGGGAAACCTAAGACTTCTATCCCGAAACCAGCCGCCAGCATTCCAGTGCAACCGACACGGACTTCCCCGCGGTTGTCCAACGTCACACCCGTAACTCCACCACCAGCCGAGGCTGAGAGGGAGGTACAACCCTGCGTGGTAGAATTAGACTCTGAGGAAGAGCTAATGGAAGGCCAGGAACTCATTGGAGATCTGGATCCTGTTGACCATCCTGAGCTGCAGTCTTTACTGTCAGAAGATGGACCCAGCAGGGCAGACTTCAGTAAGGGACAGAGAGAATGTCCAACTCTGGAAGGTCTTCGCCATCAGGCAGAAGCTCAGGCTAAAGGGCAAGAGCCTGGGAAATACAGGTTGCACTGGGAAGATGGCCTCTTCTACAGTGAACCGACCGAGTCTGCACCTGGAGACTACAAACGCCTTGTAGTACCCCAAGAGAACAGACCACAGTTCTTGCAGTTAGCCCACGAGATTCCTTTGGCTGGTCACTTGAGTTTCAAGAAGACTAAGGAAAGGCTCTCGCTCTACTTCTATTGGCCAAAGATGGGGGCCGAAGTAGAAAAACACTGCAGGAGCTGCCACACCTGCCAGATCTCTGGTAAGGTTGGATCCAAGAACGTGGCACCGTTAGTGCCTCTCCCGGTTGTGGGAGTCCCATTTGAGAGAGTAGGGATTGACTTCGTTGGTCCCCTTGATCCTCCAACCTCCTCAGGCAACAGGTTTATACTTGTTGTAGTAGACCATGCTACTAGGTATCCTGAGGCAATTCCTATGAGGACTGTTACAGCTCCGGCTGTGGCTAAGGCCCTCCTTGGTATTTCTACCAGGGTCGGGTTCCCTAAGGAAGTAATCTCTGACAGGGGGTCAAACTTTATGTCCCACTACATGAAAGTCATGTGGAAAACCTGCGGAGTAACTTACAAGTTCTCAACGGCTTACCACCCACAAACCAATGGGTTGGTAGAACGGTTCAACCGAACCATGAAGAGCATGATAGGTGCTCTAGAGGAACCCCTTAAGCGTAAGTGGGACCTTCTATTGCCATGCCTTCTCTTTGCTTATAGAGAAGTCCCTCAGGAGGGAGTAGGTTACTCTCCCTTCGAACTACTCTATGGTCATCCCGTCAGAGGTCCATTGGCCCTGATTAAGGAGGGGTTGGAGAGTGCTCCTTCCCCCAAGCCAGTCAGAGTGACTGACTACGTGATAGGTCTCCGGAGGAGAATGTCGCACATGATGACGGAAGCAAGCGATAACTTGAAAGCTGGACAAGCATTGGTCAAGCACTGGCACGATCAAAAGGCTAACATGGTTGAGTTTGCTCAAGACCAGCTCGTTCTCGTTATGATCCCAACAAGGCAGAGGGCCTTGCAAGATAAATGGATGGGACCCTACCGAGTAGTGGGTAAACTCGGAGAAGTTAACTATCTGGTGGACTTGGGCAATCCCAAGGAGGCTCCGACAGTCTTTCACACCAACCGACTTAAAGCGTATGTCTCACGACCTGATGTAGGAGCGTTGCTTCTAGCATCATCCGAGGAAGAAGAAGAGAGTGAAGCTCTTCCGGATCTCCTCAGAGGCTTACCTTTAGATGAAAAAATTGAAGGAGTGAATCTCTCCTCCAATCTGACACCCGAGCAACAAGAAGAGTGCAAGTCTATGTTGAATCAGTTTGCCTCTCTGTTCTCGCTTTCACCAGTCTTGACCCCTTGGGGCCAGCACGACATACTCACTGGTGCCTGTCTGCCGGTAAAAAGCAGAGGATACCACATGTCAGAATACGTACGAACCCACATCAAAGGTGAGGTCAGCAAGATGCTTGATCTCGGGGTAATAGAGCCCTCTACTAGTCCATGGTCTAGCCCAGTTGTGTTAGTACCAAAGGCCGGATCTAAAGAACTTAGATTGTGCGTGGAGTATCGAGCTCTTAATGCAGTCACCACGACTGATGCCCACCCTTTGCCAAGAACAGATGAGTTGGTGGATAAACTTGGCGCCGCCAAGTTCCTCAGCACATTTGACTTGACGTCAGGCTATTGGCAAATAGCCCTGACAGACCATGCCAAGGAGAAAACTGCATTTTCTACCCCCGTTGGCTTATACCAGTTTAAGGTAATGCCTTTCGGACTGAAGAATGCACCTGCTACGTTTCAACGGATGGTAAACCAGGTTCTGAATGGGATGGAGGACTTCTGCGTGGCATACTTGGATGACATCGCAGTGTTCAGCAATTCCTGGGAAGAACATGTAATCCACCTGAGAGATGTTTTGCAGGCTCTTGGACGAGCCAATCTGACCATAAAGGCAAGCAAATGCCAAATTGGACAGAGTAAGGTAGTCTATCTTGGGCATGAGGTAGGCGGTGGAGAAATAAGGGCTTTGCTTAGTAAGATTGAAGCTGTGCAAAATTGGACAACACCGACTACTCAAACCCAGGTGAGAGCCTTCCTAGGCCTCACTGGGTATTACAGGAATTTCATAGAGAACTATGGGACCATAGCTTCTCCACTGAATGTCATCTCCTCGCCCAAATTTCCTAAAAAGGTTAAATGGAACGAGGAGTGCAATCAGGCTTTTGAAAACCTGAAACAGGCTCTTTGCCAAGCCCCAGTACTCAGAGCTCCTGATTACCGCCAACACTTCATTGTGCAGACAGACGCTTCCAATGTAGGGATAGGTGCCGTACTCAGTCAACTGGATGGGAAAGGTAGGGAGCACCCCGTTTGCTTCATCAGCCGCAAGCTGAAGGATCCTGAAACAAGGTGGGCAACAATCGAAAGAGAGTGCTTTGCTATCGTGTGGGCTCTGAAGAAGTTTAGGCCGTACTTGTATGGTTCTACTTTTGTTATTCAGACTGACCACCAACCCTTGATATGGTTAATGCAAATGAAAGGGGAAAACCCAAAACTATTGAGATGGTCGATCTGCCTGCAAGGGTTTGATTTCACCCTTGAGCACAGGTCAGGGTGTCACCACCAAAATGCTGATGGTCTCTCTAGGATGTATGTCATCGACTAGAGGTATGAGATTCATCCAGGAGTGGATTAAATCCTCCTGTCCCTTAGTCTGGGGGGGGCGAGTGTTAGGGAGAATTCTCTGTTTAGGCTGAATTTCCTAACCTAGTGAGTCCCCCAGCAGCTTTGCTGGATTTCTGGAGTTTGTTTTTTTCCATCCTGCCAAGAGTGAGACTCTTTTCTCCCACTCTTGGACATGTATGTGTGTAATTCCTTTGAAATGTCAATGTGTTCGATGGGCTATGGGGTCTTTTACTCCATAGGGTCTCATATGTTTTTCTATGTGTGTTACACCGCACCCTACGTGTCGTAACACGGGGGAGCCCTTGCGGGTCCCCCACCATACACTCCTTACCCGGGGACTGACTACTGTCTCCACGGGCATGTAAAGTCACCATTGGCTTTACTAGACCTACATTTACTAACAGAACTAGTACTAACCATCTTATTGTGGACGTACTAGTAGGGGTAATTCGATTACTCCTGGATCTGTTACTCGAGGGGGCACTGTCCCGTCCCCCCTCGTCGAGTTTTGGCTGGTGGCAGTGGAAACTACTTGTTATGTTCGATCCCGAACATAACCCTATGGGATTCGTCCCATTGTTGGAGATTGATACTTTTTCTCATTAATCTCTGACGTACCACCGATCTACTTATCTTAAATAGGTTTATCGAGTGGTATTTTCTGCCAGAACTCGGTTTTAAAATGGCGTCTGTGTTCGTCTCTGTGACTCCTAAACCAAAGGTTGAGCCCTTTGTTCCACTTTTGGCGGGCCTCTGTACAGCGACCCTCCAAAGTGGTGCCATTCTGTCTGGGTTACCTCAGGGGTGTGGGAGGGGGTTTAGGCACCCTGGACCGAGTTGCCTTGCCAACTCAGGTCGCACTCTGGAGTGATTGGCCCAGGTGGTGAGCCTTCCCGCTCACCACTTAGCATGTGTTGATTGACAGCTAGGCTGAATGAATGGGGGTCTTCTGCATAAAAGCAGGGCTTTTGGGACTGGATCTTCAGAAGTCGCCACAGGACCTAAGAATCCGACGAGGGTAACGCTGAGCCGACCTGCAACGACGACACCTCCGGTGGAGCCCTGCTGAGCCGACTCGCCACTTCCCGACGACAGAGGAGATCTCCCTGCCGGAGAGTCTCTTCCCCTGACTGGTGGGAACAACCAGTCCCCTTCACTTTTTATTCGCCTCAGGACGCAGTGGTCGAATTGCCCGTGCAGAGCACCTCGGCAACCGGATAGCCACTACCCCTATACCGCGACCAAAAGGTGGTGCCTTGTGACAGAGCACTCCGCGGCTGGTCTCTTCCCTGGTGGTGCACCGGACTTCACTTTCCTTCAACGACGAGATCATCTCTACTCTTGGCCAAGACCCGACGTGCATCCACCACCAGGAACAACTGCCCCCGCCGGAGCTGCCCTCCACAACAAGGTACCGTGTCCGCCTGGCTTCCCTTTCGTTCGGTTCGAGTGAGGTGTCTTAATCCTCTCCGTTCCGCTGGGTCGCCTCCAAGCTTTGCTCATTCTTTGTTCTGAACTGGTTCGATCTGCCGATAACAATTTGCTATAAAGACTTGAATGCATCTCCACTAGAGACTTTTTGGGACATCGCGCCTTGCCTCTCTCCGAGTGGGCCTGGCCTCTGAACTTTATGATCTATTGTGATTCTTGCCTTCCTGCCTTGCATTTTATCGGCGTACGATTGAACTGTGTTGACTTCATAACCTGCCTATCTTTTTCTCTCCCTTCCTAACTAATATTTCGAGTGTCATCTAGGTTGAGGTATACACCTCTGTCTGAAAATAAGTGGTACCGGTAGAACCTAGCGTTGTCGATATTTTGCTAGGGGGATTGATCGTTTTCAATTTCGTAGAGTAATTGTGTTTGATTTGTTTGCCGTGATTTGCTTTAGTGTTTTTCATAGATGTTCTGCTATAAATAAATACCTTACTATCTTTACACTAAGCCTCGTTGCGTGTTTGCTTGTCTTGCTGTGAAGAATTGCCCTATTTTGTATACTCCACATACTGCTCTACTTTTCTTGAGAGAAGTCTGACTGCTCAGCCACAGCTACCAAGTGAATCTGTGTGGTACAGACTGCTACCAAGTGGGTTCACCGCCAACACCTGTAGTCCTAAATCTTTTGCAGTGGTCCCAGAGGGAACTGCACAGGTTTCCGCCTAACATGTAGTCAGAACAAGTACGATAATCAGAGGCCGGCGGGTCTGCTTCTACAACCTACATTGCCAACCCGACCCTGGGAAGTTATTGCCACTGACTTTATTGTTGAATTACCACCTTCCCGAGGATATACAACCATCATGGTAACCATTGACTTGTTCACTCATCTAGCTCATTTTACACCATTGTATAAACTACCATCTTCCTCGGAACTTGCTGGAATTTTCCTGGAACATATTTTTCGTCTTCATGGCCTTCCTTCCAAGATTATTTCGGATCGGGGACCTCAGTATATTTCACAATTCTGGAAACATCTCTGTCGTGTTCTAGGAATCCAACGTGCCCCTTCTTCAGGCTATCATCCACAAACCAATGGGGCAACGGAACGAGTAAATCAAACCCTGGAACAATATCTTCGTTGTTTTGCCACCAAGGTTCAAGACGATTGGTCTCTCCTTATACCTTTAGCCGAATTCTCCTACAATAACTCAGATCATTCAGCTCTCAAGATCAGCCCTTTCTATTGCAGTCAAGGTTATCACCCGTCTGTTTTACCATCAGTTCTTCCCGAATCTACTCCGGTACCTACCCTTGACTCTTGGATTCAGACGCTGATCGACTTACAAAGAGAGGCAAAGGATCAGTTAGAACAGGCCCAGACTCGAACCAAAAGATATGCGGACTCTAAGAGAAGACCATCACCTTCCTATTCAGTTGGCGATCAAGTCTGGTTAGCCTCGAAAATGTTACCTCGACATCTACGACCAAACAAATTAGCTCCTCGCTATTATGGTCCATTTTCTACAAAGGAGATCATCAATCCTGTCTCCTTCCGACTTTAGCTCCCGGATTCCTGGAAAAAGATACATCCAGTCTTCCATACTTCCCTGTTGAAACCCTATGTTAGTTCTACTCGAAAACCCTTCAAACCCACATCTGTTGTTGTGGACGACCAGTTGGAATATGAGGTGTCCAGGATATGTGGTTCCAGGTATAGGAGGGGTCGACTACAATATCTGGTCGAGTGGAAAGGCTACCCCCCTAGCGAGAGAACATGGGAACCAGTTTCTAATTTAAAGACCCCTTGTTTGCTCAGAAGATTCCATCTTATTCACCCAGGCAAGCCTGGAGGAACCAGTCATGCTGTCATGACCCGGCGAAATTGCCCCTTCTGGACCTCATGGTCATTGTCACGAAGGGCTTGTACTCCTTCTTCCTCCCAACATGGCCGTACCAAGCTCCGTGCTACGCACTAGCTTTCACGTCATGGCACGTACTATAAATTGGTCACGCCCCTGCGGGTCCGCACGTCTCAACGCTATCTTCGGTAGTGACCCGACGTGTGCTTACTCTCTGCATTGATTTCCTTTGATCCTCTTACTTCCTTCCTTGCCTTTATCCTGTTCCTGGATTTCCCCCCCTACTTACTCGTTCTTCGCTAATCCTGGATACCCTGGAACCACGAACTTCCCGGAACTCTGAACGCGTCCTGCAACCTGGCGAGGCTCGGGCGAGCCTATTCAAGACCCGAACCATCCACAGGAAGAGTCCTGCGGCCGAACAAGGGAGATCCCGATCACAGGTGAGACGGGGGGAGATTTACAACAGCTCGTGGGTATCACAGGACACGGTGAGTGGCACGTTGCAGTCTGCAAAGTAACGCGAAGCGTGCTTTGTTGCTTGGGTGTGGTTTAAATAGCCTCAACAAAGTAGTCCAGGTAAAGTAGTCCCAGGCCACCACACCCAAAACACTATACCGCATAGCTTACTTCCTAGGAACCAAGCTATGTGAGTGCCTCCATGTTAGCTGCAGGCCCAAATGAAAAATGTAGTCCCTTTTTACACATGTTCTCTTCAAAGAGTATGAGCCTGGCGCCAGAGCTGCCAGGACTGGCTCCAAGAGAGTCTTGGGAGTGGGTGCCAGGCCTTCTAGGCCTTAATGGAGCCCTGAGCCCTGATCCTACCTGGCAAGTGGACTTGCCATTGGGGATCTGGGGTAAGGGTCGGGACACAAGCTCCTATCGTTGCGACAAGGGAGTCAAGATCTGTTAACTTACATAGCCACATTTAACAGATTGGTGGCAGAGACCAACTGGCCTGAAGAAAAAAGAACCAATCTTTTTTCATTGAGGGCTACAGGGAGAATTAAAGGACGTTCTTGCCCAAGTCGTGAACCCTCCAGACGATTGTGCGGAATTCATCGATCTCGTGGTATGACGGGACCACAGACTACATGACCGAAAGACTGACCGAGCACGGTCGGAGGGAAGAACGATGTATGTACGTCCCAGAGAACACCAACCCCGCCAACCAGAGAACCAACCTGAACCCATGCAATTTGGCGTAGTACGGGGCCCATTGACCAAAGCAGAGAGGCAAAAGAGACGACAGCAGCAGTTGTGTTTGTATTGCGGAAAAGCAGGACACTTCTTACGTGATTGCCCAGTGAAACCACCTAAGAAAGCCATAGGAGTAGTAGACCGAGAAGAACCCAGACATGTTCTGGAAAACTCCAACGCCCGGCATGCGTTGGAGTTTTCCAGAACAGGTCCGCTTGTCGAGCAAGGAGGAGGAATTACAGACCTCTCATTTTGTTGTCCCAGTGATCCTGATCAGCCAACGGTAGTCATCTCGGATGCATGCCCTTGAGGCATACATAGATAGTGGTGCAATAGGCAACTACATTGATCAGAGCCTGGCGGGCCAAATTGGTCTTCTCACACATCCAAAAGCAACGTCGGAGAACGTTACAGCAGTAGATGGCACCCAGTTGTCCTCCGGACCTGTAACGCACTGCACCGAAATCGTAACTCTCCTCTGCCAGGATGGACACAGAAGACATTGGCCCTCATTAAGACCCTGGCGGAAAGTAACTGACCGGACCGCCATAGCGTAAATAGCGTTTCCGCCATTGCACGACGGAGTAAAGTGCGGCTAATTCTGACCCATCGGGCACGAGCACTACGCCATGGCGGAAGTGCAAAGTCCGCGATGGCGGAAATGTCCCCAAAACGCCCCTCACCGCCGTCGTACGGCGCCCTTGGTGCAATTCCGCCACCCATCATAGCGGTCACCGTAATGAGCGGGAATCGCAAAATACGGTGACCGTAAATATACGGAAACGGAAGTAAAAACATGGTCCCGGAACGGGAAACAGCACGCCGTACACCTATAAAATCAGAATCCCAACACAACCATCAAAAATCCTACCCTGAGACACATCCCAACCCGTTATCCACCCTAGTGAAAACAATAAAAATGGGAAAAGTTGCTAAAAAAGCGTGCGACCGCAAGCGGCAGGTCCACTTCTCCCATGAGGAACTCCCCGTGCTCACAGAGACCCTCCAGGAGAATGCTGCCGTCGTCTTCTCGACGCAAATGACCAGGACGGCACTTGCGAACAAGAAGGCCATATGGGCCCTGGTGGCACAGCGGGTAAGTGCGGTGGGGACCGCACCCCGCAACCCACAGCAATGCAGAAAGCGATGGGACGACTTGCGGATACGCGTACGGAGCATACTATCTGCCAACCGTAACATTGCCACAGCTACCGGGGGAGGATCGGAATCACCCATCAAGTTGACCCCCTGGGAAGAAATCTGTGCCTCCACCATTGGAATGGAGAGTATAGAGGGAGTCGGAGGGATGGAGAAAGGAGTGCAGACATCCGAAGAATCAGGTAGGTGGGCCAAATAAAACAAAGCTAAATCCACAATGTCCAATCATGTGAAGTACCATGTGTCCACATAGTGCAACAGAAACACATGTCCAGGAGAACGTCCACATACATTGGCCTGATAGCGCACTTTAAAACTCACATTAAATACATAAATAATTAAAAATCCTAAAAACACCCTCTACACGTGCAGCATGCACACCCTAACTGCAGGCTGCAAAACAACTGCATCCTCAATCCACACAAAAATGAAACCACCTCCAAGGCCCTGACCCAAATCACCCTCAGGTACCACCCCAATGCATGTGATACATTGCCATTCCAATTTCCACAGACCCAAAAATAACGCTCGCCCTCCTTTACTCCAACACAGGGTCCGATTCAAACGACGAGCTCCAGGACACCCCTACCAGCACACCTGCAAAGAGGGCCAAGACCAACGGCCAAAGACCCTCCACCTCAGCTGCACGGATCAAGACACGGCAGCAGCACAAACCAAGTGGCAGCACACAGGAGGGGACTTCAACAGGCACCCCAGCAGCCAGCATGCCCACAACAGCAGCACCACAGGTCCCCCCAATGGATGCCACAGAAGGCACTGCTTCTGGTGGCAGCAGCACCATAGGTGACACTGCATTAATGGCAGCATGCTCCGACACAGAAAACGGTGCTGTCGATGTAGGATCCATCCATGACCTGTCTCAATCCCCCTGTTTGTTTCATCCCGTACACCATGAGGATACCACGCAGGGGCACCCACAAGACGACGACTGGCCATCCCCCACAAGCCCTGTGGCAAGGCAACATGAGGTGATCAGACCCTCTGTGACACCACCGCAAATGGCCATGGCCCAGCAGAGGCAACAGTCCCTCGACCAGGTGATCGTGCAACAGCAGCAACTGGCCACGCTCCTCAAGGAGCATGCTGATGAATGTGGGGGTACTAAGGCAGCCATAGAAACATCAACTGAGACACTTAGGTCAGAAATGGAGAGAAGCACAGAGACACTAAGGGCACAAATGGAGAGAAGCACCGAGAGCCTGAGGGTACAAATGGAGAGAAGCACCGAGAGCCTGAGGGTACAAATGGAGAGAAGCACCGAGAGCCTGAGGGGGGAACTGCATGCGACGTCCAAAGACGTATGTGCTGAACTTGCCGCTGTGCGCCGTGTGCTCACTGAGCTCTCACAAACCCTTAGGGACATGCATGGACGTGAGCAGGCAGAGACATCATCCGTTGCAAGTTCCGTCCAGGGCAGCCCCCAACGTAGATCTGGGAGGAACCTGCGCTCCACAGGCAGGGGTGCCCCTGATACCCGGAGAGGGGGCTTGCAATAGCGTCTGCCCACTGACAATGAGCATCTTTGGACACTGGTGTTCGGGGGGGAGGTAGGTGGGTGGAGGGGGTGTGTTGGGCTTTCTTGGGTGGCGGGTCGATGGGGTGTGTAACATAATTTCACATATGCTATAAACATTTCACAATCATCCAATGAGATGTGTGGACATTGATCTTTGTGTACGAGGCCTTTATAGGCGTACAGTCCATATTGTGCATGTTCCAGACACACACAGTGCCACAAGTCCCGTGTCCATGTATCAGCCACCAGGCGTGAGTGCTAGAAGCATGAATCTATGAGAATCTGACGAATTTCACGGCCCTCCTGTGCCTCGCGGACTCCTTGAGGTGCTGCCACATCCCCACCCTCATCATGACCATCTTCAGGTGCTTGCAGTTCTGCGTCAGGGGGCATGGGCACATTTCTACGTACGCACATGTTGTGTAGCATGACACATGCCATGACCATCTTTGCAACCTTCTCATGGCGGTACAGGAGTGCCTCGCCAGACCTGCTGAGGCAGCGGAAACGAGTCTTCAGTAGGCCGAATGCCTGTTCTATGACTACACGGGTACGTGAGTGGGCATGGTTGTAGTCCTCCTCATGCTGGTTCTGTGGGTTCCGGAGTGGTGTAAGGAGCCATCTCTTCAGTGGATACCCGGCATCACCTGTATGTGGACAATAAAGGATGTTTGTGGAATGACATAGCTACGTACTCATCCCCCCCCCTTCCTGCCAGGTCATTGCCGCATCACATACCCCACATTATCATGCATGAAATGAGACTCACCGAGTAGCCAGGATCTGTTCCCTGCATGTCGCTCCATGTAGCGTGGTATTGTAGAGTTCCTCAAGACCATAGAATCATGGGTTGATCCAGGAAATCGGGCACAACAATGTGTAATGATCCTGTTGGAGTCACACACCATTTGTACATTAAGAGAATGATATTGTTTTCGGTTGCGGTACTGGGCCTCCATGGCATGTGGCACAACCAATTCCACATGGGTGCAGTCGATGGCACCAATGCAACCCGGTATGCCGGCAAGTGCATGGAATCCCACTTTCGTGTTCGTAATTTCCTGCTCCGAGCGTGGTAGAGAGATGTAGTCGTCTGCGTGCTTCAGGAGGGCATCGAGCACTTGCGATAGTGTCCGTGACAACAGTGGCTGTGAAATGCCATGCAACTGTCCGACTGTGTGCTGGTAGGTGCCTGTGGCCAGGAAGTGTAGTACAGACACCACCTTCAGTAGGGGTGGGATGGCGGTTGGGCTATCTATCATGCTGGCAAGGTCAGCGTGTGTCATGTCCACAATGGCGGTTATGGTGTCCCGGTCCAAACGGTAGAGGGTGTGGATCTGCTCATCAGTGAGGTTGAACGGATGAGCTCGGAGGCGTGGGATTGCGGGCTGCCTGCGTGGTGGTAGTGGCTGTGCTGGTGGGCCTTGCTGGCCCTGCCTTTCCCTCCTCCTCCTCCTCCGTCTCCTCTGTGCGGCCGGTTGTTGTAGTAGTTGGTGTTCGTCTTCTTCTTGAAGTTGGAGTACTTGCAGTGCTATCAGGTCCCCCAGGGCCAACATCGCTAGTCCTGCCGGTAGCATTTTGGAGTGGGTGTGGTTGTGGGAGGGGGTTGGGTGTGCAATTTATGTGTTTTCAGGCTGTATGGCCTCCACCTGTGGTGATTCATTCCACCTGTGCAAGCTGCAATCCCCTTTGGGCGAGCACGTCCTGCACACAACGCTGCAATTCGACGCATGGCATCTTGCTATTACAATCATGTATTTAATCCCGATGGCAGTGAAATATTGGTTTATATGTCCATTCTGCTATGGTCCCATTGTTTCACATACTATCTTTGCAGTCGCGAACAAACTTGTGAAGGGTCAGTGGAATGTAGTACTCGATTAACGGTGGACCCTCATGCAGCACTGTACCGAGGTTCACCGACGGGCGGGGCGTCCCATTTGTGAGTGAAGCCAGTTGCCATTTTCACACACTGCCGCACTACATGGATGAATTTGTGATTTCAAGCGGTCACAGATGCCTTTTCGACGTGATGTTGCAAATGTGGAATTCGAAGGACAGCGCTTTCGGTTTTCAGCTAGCGGCGAGGAGACGCCCACAGGTCTGACTGCAGATATTAAGTTCTATTGTTTAATGTCCTTGGGACAGGGGCCATGGCGAGAATGCAATGATTGATATGAATAGTATGGGATGCGCAATAGCGTAGTGGACGATAAGGCAGGACGTTCCCAAATACATGTTACTTCACAACACTAGAATTCCGGGCTGGAGCACAGTGGATTTTGCAGACTGCATTACGCACAGACTCAATGGAAATTTCACATGTTATGTGAGTAAATAATCAGGCGTTTTCATACCGGGATGAGGGTATGATGTATGGATGCATGGACAGATGATTTAATTGAGAGTTTACCATGTACATGGCTTTTTGTAATCTATCCACTTCCCCTGCGCTATGTGATGCAGAGCTGCCATAGTGGGACCATCGTCTATCTGCCCTTGTTGAACCCTCCCTGTCTCGACGCGCCTTCAAACACTTGTGTCTATGCACGTTACTAATCCCATCTAATGGATTCTGTTTTAACAGACGCATGCACACAAACACTCGTTTGTAATAGTGTATTCACCTCGATTTATATAGTTATGATTCGCAAGTGATTTTTGGGTGGGAATGATCCTTTTGAGTGGGCTAACATGCATATGGCTGTAGATTTAGTGTGATCATTGAAGTGAGTAATTCAAATTAAGTTCTGATGCCCATACCATTCTTTTTCATTTCATTTGGGTGACAGGTATCTCCTCCCCTTTTGCCGCTGCCATCTGTATGCCACTCCTGCAGATGGCTTTTACTCCCGACACCTGCTGCTTCGTGTTAATCAGTGGAGCACCATTACGATCTTATGGGACGATCGCCAATGGGCCACATGCCCTTACGCACTACTAGTGGCTAGGAGCAACATATCGACCTTTCAGCTGGACTAGTGCCTACCTAATGGGACGGCCCTGCGGTTCTAGGCGCTTCCATGTTGCCTTTTTGAACGTGTATGTAGCCCCTGTGTACCATGAAGGAACAGGGCGTCACACAAGCAGAAGCTGGTCATTTATTGCGGATGCAGCCCACAATACTGAAATGTATTTTGGAGTTCATGACCTAATGGCTGTATGGGCTTGGTGATTTTGTAGTGCATTAAATTTCTATTCTGATATTAACCGTGTAGCGTTATTCTTTGCAAGTAATGTAGCATATTCCTATTTGTGGAGCGATGTATTGTGAGTAGATCTGCATTGGGTTCCGGCTTCTGGTTATAGTTGCGTGGTACTGTACTGGGCGCGTTTGCCTACGAAGCCCAGTGAGGTCAGGGATAGGGGCTGCCATTATGACTGTTTTAATGATGTCATGCTCAGGGGCGGGGGATTAGCTTTTGTGTAACAGATGCCGGTCAGCCAGGTGGATTGGTGGAATGATGTGATTATCAGAATATGGCTGGTCACAGGTGCCTGTGTTTGCGTGCGTTTCTTGGAGGGAGACTGAGGTCATGTCCATTGGAATAGCTTCTGTATTCGTGCCATCTGTGCCCTGCAGCTCCCATTGGCCCCTCTTGAGATGGGCCTGGCTACTCAGTCACTCTGCCAACTTGTGTGGTACATGCTTATGCTGATGGTTGGTTTGTTTACTGGCAAGAGTACAGGGCTGGTGCAGTCTCCCTCAGGTTACTGCTTTGAATGTTGCCTTACACTGGTGTCAAGCGATGGGGGCCTGTTGTTGTTTTGTCTCATATTTCAGTTCATATTGCTGTACTTGACCCTTCACGTGCCTGTGCTGCATCAGTACGGCAATGGTGACATGGCAAATATGGATGGCCACTCACAAGGCACTTGGAGCCCCTACATTCATTTGTTCGTTGGCATGCATGGGTGACGTGTACATTTCACTGGTTGCATTGTGTGACTTCATTGCACCTACGAGGAGTTGTGCAATGTGGCCAGGGAGTGGTGTACAGGCACTCAGTAGGGCCATTTACGGTTGGTTCGCGTTGCCGTTCTTCTCACCATGGCGGAATGGTACTTTCCGCCATGCTTGATGGCGTTAGGTAAATGTCCGCTAGGGTCAGAATTCGCGTACCGTTGCGCCATGGTGGTAATTACGGTTTCGCATGGCGCGCGTGCGCGTACTTGGTGCAGTTAGCGTTGGCGTTCACTACGGTGTCGCTAATGGCATCGTACTTTACGGTGACGGGTCTTAATCGCACCGAGCGCTATTCGATGGCGGTATTGCATTTCCGCCATCGTTTTTCGATTTCCGCCAGGGTCGTAATGAGGGCCATTGCCTTCGACCTAATCAGTGTTCCTCAGTTTCGATTGATATTGGGAGTCTCATGGTTAGAGGCCCATAACCCGCATATTGACTGGCGCACAAGTGTGTTAACCTTCTCCGATGACTGCACCCGTTCTTATACACCATCACAAAGCTCCAGGAAAAAAATACACCAGTCCCGTCTAAGAAGGAAGTTGTGCATGGCCTCCTAGGCGTTCTACCTCCGGCATATCCCGAACTTCAGGATGTATTCCAAAAGGGTCGAGCTAACACGTTGCCACCACATCGCGCATACGATTGCCAGATAGACCTCATTCCTGGTGCCCAGGTCCCATGTAGTCGCATTTATACGTTAACCGAGCAGGAGAACGCCCACCTGAAAACATACCTAGAACAATATCTGGCAAACGCTTTTATCCGCCCCTCCAAATCCCTGGCAGCCTCGCCTCTCTTCTTCGTCCAAATTAAGGAGGGGGATTTGAGGGCTTGCATAGATTCCAGAACTCTTAGATCAGGTGAAGGATGCACAAATCTACACTAAATTGGACTTGTGAGGGGCATACCACTTGGTACGAATCAAAAAGGGAGATGAATGGAAGACAGCCTTCCTGACAAAGTACGGCCTATATCAGTAGCAAGTAATGCCCTTTAGGTTATGCAACGCCCCGGCCGCCTTTCAGAACTTTATGAACGATGTACTAAGGGACTTACTAGACTTCTGCACCGTGGTGTACATCAATGATATCCTGGTGTACTCAACCACAGAATAAGAGCACTTCAAACATGTACGAGCTGTCCTAGACCGACTCTGACACCATCAACTCTACGCTAAACTGGAGAAATGTTCCTTTCACGTATCAGAAGTGGAGTTCTTAGGGTTTATCCTAACCCCTCAAGGTATTCAAATGGACAACAGAAAAGTGAACGCAATCCAGAATTGGCCCTCACCCACTTCCATTAAAGGCATCCAGAGTTTTCTTGGCTTTGCGAGTTTTTATCGCCGCTTCATACCAGACTTCTCTCAAGTGGTCCATCCGATCACATCTCTGCTACGAAAAAACAAATGATTTGAATGGCCCATTGAAGCAGAAGCAGCCTTTCAGGACCTCAAATTGAAGTTCACCTCAGCTCCAATTTTGCGACACCCAAAACCTGATCTCCCTTACACAGGAGAAACCGACAGCTCCAGCACTGCCATGGGAGCGATTCTCTCGCAGAGAGACCCCGAAACTGGCCAATTACATCCGGTTGCGTTCTGGTCCAAGAAGTTTTCTCTGCCTGAAAAGAACTATGCCATTACTGACAACGAGCTTCTTGCAATCAAAGCACCCTTCAATGAGTGGAGACACTATCTCTTGGGGGCCCGGCAGACGCTTACTGTCATCACAGACCATTGCATCTTGCAATACCTAAGAACAGCAAAAGCACAGTCCTCTCGCCAACTCTGATGGGCTTTATTTTTTGCGGAGTACGATTATGTCATCACGTACCGCCCGGGAGTGTGTAACGGGAAGGCTGACGCCTTGTCACGACTGGACAGTGGGGACCAAGCACAAGAAGAAACTGAACCAGTAGCCATTATCCCCGAAAGTAGACTCCTGGGAGTCATGGTAACTGCTCCACTTGATGATTTGAAGACTGACATGCTTCAGCATATGAGTAAAGAAGAACTTCAAGCATGGGTTTCCAGGAGCAGTCAGCACATGATTATCAATGGATTGCCATGTTTCAGGGGACGGATATATCTTCCAACTGTAGCACAACGAGAAAAGATCACCACTACCTATTACAACGCCTTACTGGAAGCACACCCTGGTATAGCCAAAGATACAAAGAGCTTATTGGTGGCCCACCTGGCGGAAAGACGTCACTCAATTTGTGCTCTCCTGCGGCATTTGCGCACAAAACAAATCACACAAACAAAAAGCAGTGGGCCTCCTACACCCCTTAGCAGTTCTACCTATGCCGTGGCATACATTGTCCCTTGATTTCATCACCGATTTACCCACTTGTAATGGTTATAATACGATACAGGTCGTTGTGGATCTCTTCTCAAAGATGGCCCACTTCATTCCTCTGAAAGGACTACCCACCGCAGTTACCTTAGCAAAGGTGTTTCTGGAACAAGTAGTGAGGTTACACGGTTTCCCATCAATTCTAGTGTCGGACCGAGGCTGTCAAGTCATCTAAAAAATTTGGCAGAACAGCTGCAGGCTAGCACAGGTGGATGTTCGCCTGTCCACCAGTCATCATCCCCAGACCGACGGCCAAACAGAGCAGACGAATCAGATGCTGGAGCAGTACCTAAGGTGCTTGCTCCATCAATCAGAAAACACCTGGAAAGATGAATTATGGATTGCGGAATATGCTTACAACAACTCGCACATTCCACTACCGGGCAAAGCCCATTCTATGTCTTGTATGGACGACATCCGCGAACCTCCATCTTGGATCCGCCAGAAACACTCGAGATGCCAGCAGTAAAGACTCTGCATAAAACCATCAAGCAAGTATTCAAGGAAGCCACAGAGCACCTAACAAAAGCCAAAGAAAGACATAAGAAATTTGTAGATCAGCATCGGAAGGCAACACCGGCTTATCAAGTCGGAGACACCGTATGGCTAGCCTCGAAATACATCCCAATGAAGGCACCTCGAACATTCCGCCCAAGATACCTGGGGCTGTATACCATTAAGTCAATCATCAATCCAGTGGCAATAAAGTTGGCTCTACCTGTGAAAACGTGTATTCACCCGGTGTTCCATGTTTCTCTTTTAAAACCAGTTCAACCGGGCACTCGGTTACAAGAACCCCTGACACCGACAATTGTGGACGGGGAACTGGAGTACGAAGTTAAAAACATACTGGACTCCAAAACCGTTAGGTCCAGATTATATTATCTAGTTGAATGGAAAGGATATGGGCCACAAGATGCATCATGGGAACACAGCGAACATGTCCATGCCCCTCGACTTGTGAAAAGGTTCCATCGCACACACCCAACTAAACCCGGACCCCGAGCTATCACTTTAGGAGGGGCCTTTGGGGGGAGTACTGTCACAACCACTAGCCCTGTAACCCACTCACACGTATTCACCCCAGGGTCTCCCCAGCGGGGTCACAGATCATTGCTACATTTTCAAAACACATCATTTAGAAACAGGAAGGGATCCAGCTGGGCTCAGGCATGGCGCTCATGGCACCAGCTACAGTATTCAGTACTAAGATGATCATCCAACATGGAGGGATACCAGCTCTGCATATGTACTGGAGTAGCAGTCTAGTCTCTGGGTGTGGCTGGCTATTTAAGCCACACCCAGGCATGTCTCTCTGCTTCGTGTTGCTCTGCCCAAGGCAAGGGGGGGCCCAAGGCTTTAGGAGGGGCCTTGGGGGGGGAGTTCTGTCACGACCACTAGCCCTGTATCCCACTCACACGTATTCACGCCAGGGTCTCCCCAGCGGGGTCACAGACCATTGCTACATTTTCATAACACACCATTTAGGAGGGGCTATTTAAGCCACACCCAGACATGCCTCTCTGCTTTGGGTTGCTCTGCCCAAGGCAGCTGAACGCTCACCGTGCCTCTGAGATCTTCCAGCCATCTCCAGTGGACTTCCAGCCATCTCTAATCATTGTCCCAGCGGCTGTACTAGCAGTGAACCCACCTGGTCCGTGTCAGCATCCCACGACAGCTCCTGCATTCGTCTTGTTGTTCGAGGACTCGCCCGCTCCTGATCTTCATTCCGTGACGGTTCCTGGCTCCTCCTCTTGCGGTCCGCGGTTCGTCTAGCTCCCGGTCTTCTGCTTCCACGACGAACGCGACCCAGCAGCAACTCGGCGATCCTGTAGGGGAAGACAACAACGAAAAGAAGTTTAGCAATGAACAATTAACCATGTAAGTGCTAAAGGAATTCATACAAGCGGACCTGTATACAAAGGAAGCACACAGCATTGCGCTTGCAACAGCAGCACACAGCATTGCGCTGGTAGCAGCATATATATATATATATCTATATATATATATATATCTATATATATATATATATATATATATATATATATATATATATATATATTACATGGCCACAGTAGTGGCCATGTAGTTATGGTTAAGTTGGTGGTTCCATAGGAAGAGCACTTTTTGGGCGGCTTATAACTTCGCTCCCCCTGGACGAATCCTCACCAAACTTTGCAAAAAAAGTATATGGCCCGATCTGAATCGTTTTGCAAAGTTTGGTGAGGATTTGTCCAGGGGGGGACAAGTTATAGGGGGGTCCCAAAACTTTTGTTTTTTCCCATAGACATAATGGGAAAAAACTTTGCTCACGCCTACAGCCCAAACCGCTGGACGGATTTACACCAAATTTGCGGCAGGAGCGGCGGCTTGGTACCAAAAGCGTGCTTTGCTTTATTTGGTGTAAATCCTTCCAGTAGTTTTTAAAAAAAATGACAAAAATGTAAGTGAAAAAAATTAGTGATATCTGTGTTCGCTTTGCGGACACACTTCCCTGTTCGCTCCGCGGACAGGACAGTGATTGGGCAAGCAGCTTGCGTGATGTCCGCGGACATCTGACGTGCTCTCTCATTGGATGCGGTGAAAGCGTGCAGTGCATCTGGCTTCAGAGACGCCTGCCATCTTTGTTCCTCGCATGAGAGGCTTTGTCAGCAGGAGCGGGATCTGCCGCCTGCACAGTAAGTCCGCCTGTGTCTGTCTCCTGTTCCTCCCACCCCCGCTCATGCCCCCTGTGTCCTTCTTGTCCCCCCCACCGACACTCATGCTCCGTGTCTCCCCTGTTCCTCCAGCCCCCCGCTCACGCCATCGGCACACGGTGGCCAGCGGAGGGCCGAGGAGCGGGATCTGCTGCCTGCACACGAACACTGTGTGTCTCTCTCTCCCTCCCCCCACCTGCCGCTCATGCCCTGTGTGTCTCTCTCCCTCCCCCCCGCCCCCGCTCATGCCCCGTGTGTCTCTCTCTCTCCCCCCAGCCCCCACTCATGCCCCGTGTGTCTATCGCCCTCCCACCCACCCCCCGCTCATGCCCTGTGTGTCTCTCCCCCTCCCGCCCACCCCCGCTCATGCCCCGTGTGTCTCTCTCCCTCCCGCCCACCCCCGCTCATGCCCCGTGTGTCTCTCCCCCTCCCGCCCACCCCCCGCTCATGCCCCGTGTGTCTCTCCCCCTCCCGCCCAACCCCCGCTCATGCCCTGTGTGTCTCGCTCCCTCCCCCTCACCCCCGCTCATGCCCCGTGTCTCTCTCCCTCCCCCTCACCCCCCCTCATGCCCCGTGTGTCTCTCCCCCTCCCGCCCACCCCCCGCTCATGCCCTGTGTGTCTCTCCCCCTCCCGCCCAACCCTCGCTCGTGACCCGTGTGTCACTCCCCCTCCTGCCCACCTCCGCTCATGCCCCGTGTGTCTCTCTCCCTCCCGCTCATGCCCCGTGTGTCTATCCCTCCCTACCGCCCACCCCCGCTCATTCCCCGTGTGACTATCCCTCCCGCCGCCCACCCCCACCGCTCATGCACCGTGTGTCTATCCCTGCCGCCGCCCACCCCCCGCTCCTGCCCCGTGTGTCTGTCCCTCCCGCCGCCCACCCCCGCTCATGCCCCGTGTCTCTATCCCTCCCCCCGCTCATGCCCCGTGTCGCTATCCCTCCCGCCGCCCACCCCCCGCTCATGCCCCGTGTCTCTATCCCTCCTGCCGCCCACCCCCGCTCATGCCCCGTGTGTCTATCCCTCCCACCGCCCACCCCCGCTCATGCCCCGTGTGTCTATCCCTCCTGCCGCCCACCCCCGCTCATGCCCCGTGTGTCTATCCCTCCCGCCGCCCACCCCCCGCTCATGCCCCGTGTGTCTATCCCTCCCACCGCCCATCCCCGTTCATGCCCCGTGTCTCTATCCCTCCCGTCGCCCACCCCCCGCTCATGCCCTGTGTGTCTATCCCTCCCGCCGCCCACCCCCCGCTCATGCCCGGTGTGCCTCTCCCCCTCCCGCCCACCCCCCGCTCATGCCCCGTGTGTCTCTCTCTCCCCCCCGCTCATGCCCTGTGTGTCTATCCCTCCCGCCGCCCACCCCCCGCTCATGCCCGGTGTGTCTCTCCCCCTCCCGCCCACCCCGGCTCATGCCCCATGTGTCTCTCCCGTCCACCCCAGCCTCGCTCATGCCCCGTGTGTCTCTCCCCTCCCCCAACTCCTGCTCATGCCCTGTGTGTCTCTCCCCTGCCCCCCACCCCCGCTCATGCCCCGTGTGTCTCGTCCCCTCCCCCCACCCCCGCTCATGCCCCGTGTGTCTCTCCCCTCCCCCCCACCCTGCTCATGCCCCGTGTGTCTCTCCCCTCCCCCCCACCCTGCTCATGCCCCGTGTGTCTCTCCCCTCCCCCCACCCTGCTCATGCCCCGTGTGTCTCTCCCCTCCCCCCCACCCTGCTCATGCCCCGTGTGTCTCTCCCCTCCCCCCCACCCTGCTCATGCCCCGTGTGTCTCTCCCCTCCCCGCCACCCTGCTCATGCCCCATGTGTCTCTCCCCTCCCCCCCACCCTGCTCATGCCCCGTGTGTCTCTCCCCTCCCCCCACCCCCTGACCCCCGACCCCCCGCTCATGCCCCGTGTGTCTATCCCTCACGCCGGCCACCCCCTGCTCATGCCCTGTGTCTCTATCCTTCCCGCCGCCCACCCCCCGCTCATGCCCCGTGTCTCTATCCCTCCAGCCGCCCACCCCTGCTCATGCCCTGTGTGTCTCTCTCCTCCGCCCCACCCCCCGACCCCCCGCCCATGCCCTGTGTGTCTATCCCTCCTGCCGCCCACCACCCACTCATGCCCCGTGTGTCTCTCCCCTCCCCCTCACCCCCTGACCCCCCGCTCATGCCCCGTGTGTCTATCCCTCCTGCCGCCCACCCCCGCTCATGCCCCGTGTGTCTATCCCTCCCGCCCACCCCCGCTCATGCCCTGTGTGTCTATCCCTCCCGCCCACCCCCGCTCATGCCCTGTGTGTCTATCCCTCCGGCACCCCCCTCATGCCCTGTGTGTCTATCCCTCCGGCCGCCCAGCCCCCGCTCATGCCCCGTGTGTCTATCCCTCCCGCCGCCCACATCCCGCTTATGCCCCGTGTGTCTATCCCTCCCACCGCCCACCCCCGCTCATGCGCCGTGTGTCTATCCCTCCCACCGCCCACCCCCCGCTCATGCCCCGTGTCTCTATCCCTCCCCCCGCTCATGCCCCTTGTCTCTATCCCTCCCGCCGCCCACGCCCCGTGTCTCTATCCCTCCCGCCGCCCACTCTCCGCTCATGCCCCGTGTGTCTATCCATCCCGCCGCCCACTCTCCGCTCATGCCCCGTGTCTCTATCACTCCCGCCACCCACCCCCCGCTCATACCCTGAGTGTCTATCCCTCCCGCCGCAGACCCCCCGCTCATGCCCTGTGTGTCTATCCCTCCTGCCGCCCACCCCCGCTCATGCCCCGTGTCTCTATCACTCCCCCCGCTCAGCCGCTCATGTCCGGTGTATCTCTCCCCTCCCTCCACCCCCTGATCCCCTGCTCATGCCCCGTGTCTCTATCCCTCCCACCACCCACCCCCCGCTCATGCCCCGTGTCTCGAACCCTCCCGCCGCCTACCCCGGCTCCTGCCCCGTGTCTCTATCCCTCCCGCCGCCCACCCCCCGCTCATGCCCCGTGTGTCTATCCCTCCCGCCGCCCACGCCCCGCTCATGCCCCGTGTGTCTATCCCTCCCACCGCCCACCCCCTGCTCATGCCCCGTGTGTCTATCCCTCCCGCCGGCCACCCCCTGCTCATGCCCTGTGTCTCTATCCCTCCCCCGCTCATGCCCCGTGTCTCTATCCCTCCCGCCGCCCATGCCCCGTGTCTCTATCCCTCCCGCTGGCCACCCCCCGCCCATGCCCCGTGTCTCTATCCCTCCTGCCGCCCACCCCACGCTCATGCCCCATGTGTCTCTACCCTCCCCCCCATGCCCGACCCACTGCTCATGCCCTGTGTGTCTATCCCTCCCGCCGCCCACCCCCGCTCATGCCCCGTGTGTCTATCCCTCCCGCTCACCCCCCGCTAATGCCCCGTGTGTCTATCCCTCCCGCCCACCCCCTGCTCATGCCCTGTGTGTCTATCCCTCCTACTCATGCCCTGTGTGTCTATCCCTCCTGCCGCCAACCCCCCGCTCATGCCCCGTGTCTCTATCCCTCCCGCCGCCCACTCCACGCTCATGCCCCTTGTCTCTATCCCTCCCGCCGCCCACCCCCCGCTCATGCCCCGTGTGTCTATCCCTCCCGCCGCACACCCCCCGCTCTTCCTCCATGTGTCTATCCCTCCCGCCGCCCACCCCCGCTCATGCCCCGTGTCTCTATCCCTCCTGCCGCCCACCCCGCTCATGCCCCGTGTGTCTATCCCTCCCACCGCCCACCCCCGCTCATGCCCCGTGTGTCTATCCCTCCTGCCGCCCACAACCGCTCATGCCCCGTGTGTCTATCGCTCCCGCCGCCCACCCCCCGCTAATGCCCCGTGTGTCTATCCCTCCCGCCGCCCACTCCCCGCTCATGCCCCTTGTCTCTATCCCTCCCGCCGCCCACCCCCGCTCATGTCCCGTGTGTCTATCCCTCCCGCCGCACACCCCCCGCTCTTCCTCCATGTGTCTATCCCTCTCGCCGCCCACCCCCGCTCATGCCCCGTGTCTCTATCCCTCCCCCGCTCATGCCCCGTGTCTCTATCCCTCCCGCCGCCCACCCCCCGCTCATGTCCCGTGTCTCTATCCCTCCTGCCGCCCACCCCCGCTCATGCCCTGTGTGCCTATCCCTCCTGCCGCCCACCCCCGCTCATGCCCCGTTTGTCTATCCCTCCTGCCGCCCACCCCCCGCTCATGCCCCGTGTGTCTATCCCTCCCGCTGCCTACCCCCTGCTCATGCCCCGTGTGTCTATCCCTCCTGCCGCCCATCCCCGCTCATGCCCCGTGTCTCTATCTCTCCCGCCGCCCACCCCGCTCATGCCCCGTGTGTCTATCGCTCCCGCCACCCACCCCCCGCTCATGCCCCATGTGTCTCTCCCCCTCACGCCCACCCCCCGCTCATGCCCCGTGTGTCTCTCTCCCTCCCTCTCATGCCCCATGTCTCTATCCCTCCCGCCGCCCACCCCCCGCTCATGACCCGTGTGTCTCTCCCCCTCACGCCCACCCCCCGCTCATGCCCCGTGTGTCTCTCCCCCTCACGCCCAGCCCCCGTGTGTCTCTCCCCTCCCCCCCAGCCCCGCTCATGCCCTGTGTGTCTCTCCCCTCCCCCAACCCCCGCTCATGCCCTGTGTGTCTCTCCCCTCCCGCCCACCCCCACTCATGCCCCGTGTGTCTCACCCTCCCTCCGGCCGCCCACCCCCCGCTCATGCCCTGTGTGTCTATAACTCCCACCGCCCACCCCCCGCTTATGCCCCGTATGTCTATTCCTCCCGCCCACCTCCCGCTCATGCCCCGTGTGTCTATCCCTCCTGCCACCCACCCCCCGCTCATGCCCTGTGTGTCTATCCCTCCCGCCGCCCACCCCCACTCATGCCCCGTGTCTCTCTCCCTCCCCCCGCTCATGCCCCGTGTCTCGATCCCTCCCCCGCTCATGCCCCATGTCTCTATCCCTCCTGCCACGCACCGCTCATGCCCCGTGTCTCTATCTCTCCCCCCGCTCATGCCCCGTGTCTCTATCCCTCCCGCCACCCACCCCCGCTCATGCCCCGTGTGTCTATCCCTCCCGCTCATGCCCCGTGTCTCTATCCCTCCCGCCGCCCACCCCACGCTCATGCCCCTTGTCTCTATCCCTCCCGCCGCCCACCCCCGCTCATGCCCCTTGTCTCTATCCCTCCCGCCGCCCACCCCCTGCTCATGCCCCGTGTGTCTATCCCTCCCGCCGCCCACCCCCCGCTCATGCCCCATGTGTCTATCCCTCCCGCCGCTCACCCCCCCCTCATACCCCATGTGTCTATCCCTCCCGCCGCCCACCCCCAGCTCATGCCCCGTGTCTCTATCCCTCCCCCCGCTCATGCCCCGTGTCTCTATCCCTCCCGCCGCCCTCGCCCCGTGTCTCTATCCCTCCCCCCGCCCACCCCCCGCTCATGCCCCTTGTATCTCTCCCCCTCCCGCCCACCCCCCCCTCATGCCCCGTGTGTCTCTCCTCCTCCCGCCCAACCCCCGCTCATGCCCTGTGTGTCTCGCGCCCTCCCCCTCACCCCCGCTCATGCCCTGTGTCTCTCTCCCCCCACCCCCTCTCATGCCCCGTGTGTCTCTCCCCTTCCCGCCCACCCCCGCTCATGCCCCGTGTGTCTCTCCCCCTCTCGCCCAACCCTCGCTCGTGCCCCGTGTGTCACTCCCCCTCCTCCCCACCCCCCGCTCATGCCCCGTGTGTCTCTCTCCCTCCCGCTCATGCCCCGTGTGTCTATCCCTCCCTACCGCCCACCCCCCGCTCATTCCCCGTGTGATTATCCCTCCCGCCGCCCACCCCCACCTCTCATGCCCCGTGTGTCTATCCCTGCCACCGCTTACCCCCTGCTCATGTCCCGTGTGTCTGTCCCTCCCGCCGCCCACCCCCGCTCATGCCCCGTGTCTCTATCTCGCCCCCCGCTCATGCCCCGTGTCTCTATCCCTCCCGCCGCCCACCCCCGCTCATGCCCTGTGTCTCTATCCCTCCTGCCGCCCACCCCCGCTCATGCCCCGTGTGTCTATCCCTCCCGCCGCCCACCCCCGCTCACGCCCCGTGTGTCTATCCCTCCTGCACCCACCCCCGCTCATGCCCCGTTTGTCTATCCCTCCCGCCGCCCCCCCCGCTCATGCCCCGTGTGTCTATCCCTCCCACCACCCATCCCCACTCATGCCCCGTGTCTCTATCCCTCCCGTCGCCCACCCCCCGCTCATGCCCCGTGTGTCTATCCCTCCCGCCGCCCACCCCCCGCTCATGCCCCGTGTGTCTCTCCCCCTCCCGCCCACCCCCGCTCATGCCCCGTGTGTCTCTCTCCCTCCCGCTCATGCCCCGTGTCTCTATCCCAAACCCCCGCCCACCCCCACTCATGCCCCGTGTGTCTCTCCCCTCCCCCCAACCTCGCTCATGCCCCGTGTGTCTCTCCCCTCCCCCCAACTCCTGCTCATGCCCTGTGTGTCTCTCCCCTGCCCCCCACCCCCGCTCATGCCCCGTGTGTCTCGTCCCCTCCCCTGACCCCCGCTCATGCCACGTGTGTCTCTCCCCTCCCCCCACCCTGCTCATGCCATGTGTGTCTCTCCCCTCCCCCCCACCCTGCTCATGCCACGTGTGTCTCTCCCCTCCCCCACACCCTGCTCATGCCCCGTGTGTCTCTCCCCTCCCCCCACCCTGCCCATGCCCCGTGTGTCTCTCCCCTCCCCCCCACCCGCTCATGCCCTGTGTGTCTCTCCCCTCCCCCCACCCCCCGACCCCCCGCTCATGCCCCGTGTGTCTATCCCTCACGCCGGCCACCCCCGCTCATGCCCTGTGTCTCTATCCCTTCCGCCGCCCACCCCCCACACATGGCCCGTGTCTCTATCCCTCCCGCCGCCCACCCCT
This sequence comes from Ambystoma mexicanum, assembly GCF_040938575.1. NCBI lineage: Eukaryota > Metazoa > Chordata > Amphibia > Caudata > Ambystomatidae > Ambystoma > Ambystoma mexicanum. Next base: position 578,429,896 of record NC_090929.1, on the reverse strand, counting down.
GTGTCTCTATCCCTCCCACCGCCCACCCCCCGCTCATCCCCCGTGTGTCTATCCCTCCCCCCGCTCATGCCCCGTGTCTCTATCCCTCCCACCGCCCACCCCACGCTCATGCCCCGTGTCTCTCTCACCCCCCACCCCCAGACCCCCCGCCCATGCCCTGTGCCCGTGTCTCTATCCCTCCCACCGCCCACCCCACGCTCATGCCCCATGTCTCTCTCCTCCCCCCCACCCCCAGACCCCCCGCCCATGCCCTGTGCCTGTGTGTCTATCCCTCCCGCCGCCCACCCCCCGCTCATGCCCCGTGTGTCTCTCCCCTCCCCCCACCCCCCGACCCCCGCTCATGCCCCGTGTGTCTATCCCTCCCGTCGCCCACCCCCGCTCATGCCCAGTGTGTCTATCCCTCCTGCCGCCCACCCCCCCACTCATGCCCCGTGTGTCTATCCCTCCCGCCGCTCACCCCCCGCTCATGCCCTGTGTGTCTATCCCTCCCGCCGCCCACCCCCGGCTCATGCCCCGTGTCTCTATCCCTCCCCCCGCTCATGCCCCGTGTCTCTATCCCTCCCGCCGCCCACGCCCCGTGTCTCTATCCCTCCCCCCGCCCACCCCCCGCTCATGCCCCGTGTCTCTATCCCTCCCGCCGCCCACCTCCCGCTCATGCCCAGTGTCTCTATCCCTCCCGCCGCCCACACCCCGCTCATGCCCCGTGTCTTTATCCCTCCCGCCGCCCACCCCCCGCTCATGCCCTGTGTCTCTATCCCTCCCGCCGCCCACCCCCCGCTCAGGCCCCGTGTGTCTCTGCCCCTCCCGCCCACCCCCCGCTCATGCCCCGTGTGTCTCTCTCCCTCCCGCTGCCCACCCCCCGCTTATGCCCCATGTCTCTATCCCTCCCGCCACCCCCCGCTCATGCCCCGTGTCTCCATCCCTCCCGCCGCCCACCCCCGCTCATGCCCCGTGTCTCTATCCCTCGCGTCGCCCACCTCCTGCTCATGCCCCGTGTCTCTATCCCTCCCGCCGCCCACACCCCGCTCATGCCCCGTGTCTCTATCCCTCCCGCCGGCCACCCCCCGCTCATGCCCTGTGTCTCTATCCCTCCCGCCGCTCACCCCCCGCTCATGCCCCGTGTGTCTCTGCCCCTCCCGCTCACCCCCCGCTCATGCCCCGTGTGTCTCTCTCCCTCCCGCTGCCCACCCCCCGCTTATGCCCCATGTCTCTATCCCTCCCGCCACCCCCCACTCATGCCCCGTGTCTCTATCCCTCCCGCCGCCCACCTCCCGCTCATGCCCCATGTCTCTATCCCTCCCGCCGCCCACACCCCGCTCATGCCCCGTGTGTCTCTGCCCCTCCCGCCCACCCCCCGCTCATGCCCCGTGTGTCTCTCTCCCTCCCGCTGCCCACCCCCCGCTTATGCCCCATGTCTCTATCCCTCCCGCCACCCCCGCTCATGCCCCGTGTCTCCATCCCTCCCGCCGCCCACCCCCACTCATTCCCAGTGTCTCTATTCCTCCCACTGCCCACCCCCCGCTCATGCCCCCATGTCTGTCTCCTGTTTCCCCCCACCCGCTCATGACCCGTGTCTATCTCCTGTTTCCCCCACCCGCTCATGCCCCGTGTCTGTCTCCTGTTCCCCACACCCGCTCATGCCGCGTCGGTAGACCCCGTTTCGGCGTCATTGGTACGGCGACGGGATGTTTTGGCGCGCCGCACACCAGTGCACATCGCCTGCTGTTTCGGGAAAAGTTCTTTGCCGTGCACTGAAATGTGAGTTTCAACTTCACCCCACACTTCACTGTTCTAGAGCGGTTTCATTTTAAAATAGTGTGGGATGAAGTTGAAACTCGTACTTTCAGTGCACTGCACTGAACGTTTCCCTAAACAGCAGGCGATGTGCACTGGGGTGCCGCGCACAGAGCAGAATTGATCTGCTGGGCTCACGAGGGTGGGGGCTGTGCTGCTCGGAGCAGACTGCTCGGCCCGGCTGTGTACTCTGCGTGGCTGTGGTGCCTGCATGAAGAACTCGCAGGACATTTATGTGCGGCCAGTTCGGCGCGGGCTGCTGCGCCGTGCCTAACCGGCTCCTGCACCAAACCGGCCACGCCAAATCGTCCCGCACCGAACTGGCCGCTCCGAAATGTCCTGCTCCGTGCCCCGTGTCTCTCTCCTGTTGCCCCCCGCTCATGCCCCGTGTCTGTCTCCTGTACCCCCACCCCCCGCTCATGCCCCGTGTCTGTCTCTTGTTTCCCCCCACACCCCTGCGCATGCCCCGTGTCTGTCTCCAGTACCCCCTCACCCCCGCTCATGTCCAGTGTCTGACTCCTGTTCCCTCCCACCCCCCGCTCATGCCCCGTGTCTGTCTCCTGTTCCCCCCACTCCCGCTCATGCCCCGTGTCTGTCTCCTGTTCTCCCCACCCCCGCTCATGCCCGTGTCTCTCTCCTGTTGCCCCCCACCCCCTGGTCATGCCCCGTGTCTGTCTCCTGTACCTCCCCACCCCCCGCTCATGCCCTGTGTCTTCCTCCTGTTCCCTCCCACTCCCTGCTCATGCCCCGCGTCTTCCTCTTGTCACCCCCTCCTATGATGCCCCTTGTTGACCTCCTGTTCCCCCACTCCCTCTCATGCCCCGTGTCTCCCTTCTTCCCCCCCACCCCCGCTCATGCCCTGTCTTCCTCCCCCCCACTCCCCGCTCATGGCCCGTGTCTCCCTTCTTTCCCCCCCACCCCCGCTCATGCCCGTGTCTGCACTGTTGTAACAGGGCAGACACGGAGCATGAGCGGGGGTGGGGGCCCCACCTTGCCCTACCCCCGCTCATGCCCCGTGTCTCTCTCCCTCCTTTTCCCCCCGCTCATGGCCCGTGTCTCCCCTGTTCACCCCCACCCCCCGTTCATGCCCCGTATCTCCCTTCTTTCCCACTCATGCCCTGTGTCTCCCTTCTTTCCACCCCCTGCTCATGCCCCATGTCTCCCTCGTGTTACCCCCCACTCATGCCCCATGTGTCTATCCCTCCTGCTGCCCACCCCCCGCTCATGCCCCGTGTGTCTATCCCTCCCACCGCCCACCCCCCACTCATGCCCCGTGTCTCTATCCCTCCCCCCGCTCATGCCCCGTGTCTCTATCCCTCCCGCCGCCCATGCCCCGTGTCTCTATCCCTCCCGCCGCCCACCCCCCGCTCATGCCCCATGTCTCTATCCCTCCCGCCGCCCACCCCCCGCTCATGCCCCGTGTGTCTATCCCTCCCGCCGCCCATCCCCTGACCCCCCGCTCATGCCCTGTGTGTCTATCCCTCCCACCGTCCACCCCCCGCTCATGCCCCGTGTGTCTATCCATCCTGCCCACCCCCCGTTCATGCCCCGTGTGTCTATCCCTCCCGCTCATGCCCCGCTCATGCCCGGTGTGTCTATCTCTCCCGCCCACCCCCCGCTCATGCCCCGTGCCTCTATCCCTCCCGCCCACCCCCCTCTCATGCCCCGTGTCTCTATCCCTCCCGCCGCCCACCCCCCGCTCATGCCCCGTGTCTCTATCCCTCCCGCCGCCCACCCCCTGCTCATGCCCCGTGTGTCTATCCCTCCCGCCGCCCACCCCTCGCTCATGCCCCGTGTGTCTATCACTCCCGCCGCCCACCCCCCCACTCATGCCCCGTGTGTCTGTCCCTCCCGCTGCCCACCCCCCCGCTCATGCCCCGTGTGTCTATCCCTCCCGCCGCCCACCCGCTGCTCATGCCCCGTGTCTTAATCTCTCTATCCCTCCCCCGCTCATGCCCCGTGTCTCTATCCTTCCCGCCGCACACGCCCTGTGTCTCTATCCCTCCCGCCGGCCACCCCCCGCTCATGCCCTGTGTCTCTATCCCTCCCGCCGCTCACCCCCCATTCATTCCCCGTGTCTCTATCCCTCCCGCCGCCCACCACTCGCTCATGCCCCGTGTCTCTATCCCTCCCGCCGTCCACCCCCGCTCATGCCCTGTGTCTCTATCCCTCCGGCCGCCCACCCCGCGCTCATGCCCCTTGTCTCTCTCCCTCCTTTTCCCCCCGCTCATGGCCCGTGTCTCCCCTGTTCACCCCCACCCCCCATTCATGCCCCGTGCCTCCCTTCTTTCCCGCTCATGCCCCGTGTCTCCCTACTTTCCACCCCCTGCTCATGCCCCATGTCTCCCTCGTGTTACCCCCCACTCATGCCCCGTGTGTCTATCCCTCCCCCGCTCATGCCCCGTTTCTCTATCCCTCCCACCGCCACGCCCCGTGTCTCTATCCCTCCCGCCGCCCTCCCCACGCTCATGCCCCGTGTCTCTATCCCTCCCCCGCTCATGCCCCGTTTCTCTATCCCTCCCACCGCCACGCCCCGTGTCTCTATCCCTCCCGCCGCCCACCCCCTGCTCATGCCCCGTGTCTCTATCCCTCCTCCTGCCACCCCCCGCTCATGCCCCGTGTGTCTATCCCTCCCGCCGCCCACCCCCGACCCCCCGCTCATGCCCCGTGTGTCTATCCCTAAAGCCGCCCACCCCCGCTCATGCCCCGTGTGTCTATCTCTCCCGCCGCCCACCCCCCGCTCATGCCCCGTGTCTCTATCCCTCCCCCCGCTCATGCCCCGTGTCTCTATCCCTCCCGCCGCCCACGCCCCGTGTCTCTATCCCTCCCGCCGCCCACCCCCCACTCATGCCCTGTTTCTCTATCCCTCCCGCCGCCCACCCCCCGCTCATGCCCCGTGTCTCTATCCCTCCCTCCGCCCACCCCCCGCTCATGCCCTGTGTCTCTATCCCTCCCACCGCCCACCCCCCGCTCATGCCCCGTGTGTCTATCCCTCCAGCTGCCCACCCCCCCGCTCATGCCCCGTGTGTCTATCCCTCCCGCCGCCCACCCCCTGCTCATGCCCCGTGTCTCTATCCCTCCCCCGCTCATGCCCCGTGTCTCTATCCCTCTCGCCGCACACGCCTCGTGTCTCTATCCCTCCCGCCGCCCACCCCCCGCTCATGCCCTGTGTCTCTATCCCTCCCGCCGCCCACCCCCCACTCATGCCCCGTGTCTCTATCCCTCCCGCCGCCCACCCCCCCTCATGCCTCGTGTCTCTATCCCTCCCGCCGCCCACCCCCCCGCTCATGCCCTGTGTCTCTATCCCTCCGGCCGCCCACCCCGCGCTCATGCCCCGTGTCTCTCTCCCTCCTTTTCCCCCCGCTCATGGCCCGTGTCTCCCCTGTTCACCCCCACCCCCGTTCATGCCCTGTGTCTCCCTTCTTTCCCGCTCATGCCCCGTGTCTCCCTTCTTTCCACCCCCTGCTCATGCCCCATGTCTCCCTCGTGTTACCCCCCACTCATGCCCCGTGTGTCTATCCCTCCCGCTGCCCACCCCCCGCTCATGCCCCGTGTGTCTATCTCTCCCGCCGCCCACCTCACGCCCCGTGTCTCTATCCCTCCCCCGCTCATGCCCCGTTTCTCTATCCCTCCCGCCGCCACGCCCCGTGTCTCTATCCCTCCCGACGCCCACCCCCTGCTCACGCCCCGTGTCTCTATCCCTCCTGCTGCCACCCCCCGCTCATGCCCCGTGTGTCTATCCCTCCCGCCGCCCACCGCTCATGCCCCGTGTGTCTATCCCTCCCGCTCATGCCCTGTGTTTCTATCCCTCCCGCTCATGCCCCCTGTCTCTATCCCTCCCACCGCCCACCCCTCGCTCATGCCCCGTGTGTCTATCCCTCCCGCCGCCCACCCGCTGCTCATGCCCCGTGTCTCTATCTCTCTATCCCTCCCCCGCTCATGCCCCGTGTCTCTATCCTTCCCGCCGCACACGCCCTGTGTCTCTATCCCTCCCGCCGCCCACCCCCCGCTCATGCCCTGTGTCTCTATCCCTCCCGCCGCTCACCCCCCATTCATGCCCCGTGTCTCTATCACTCCCGCCGCCCACCCCTCGCTCATGCCCCGTGTCTCTATCCCTCCCGCCGTCCACCCCCCGCTCATGCCCTGTGTCTCTATCCCTCCGGCCGCCCACCCTGCGCTCATGCCCCATGTCTCTCTCCCTCCTTTTCCCCCCGCTCATGGCCCGTGTCTCCCCTGTTCACCCCCACCCCCCGTTCATGCCCCGTGCCTCCCTTCTTTCCCGCTCATGCCCCGTGTCTCCCTTCTTTCCACCCCCTGCTCATGCCCCATGTCTCCCTCGTGTTACCCCCCACTCATGCCCCGTGTGTCTATCCCTCCCCCGCTCATGCCCCGTTTCTCTATCCCTCCCACCGCCACGCCCCGTGTCTCTATCCCTCCCGCCGCCCACCCCACGCTCATGCCCCGTGTCTCTATCCCTCCCCCGCTCATGCCCCGTTTCTCTATCCCTCCCACCGCCACGCCCCGTGTCTCTATCCCTCCCGCCGCCCACCCCCTGCTCATGCCCCGTGTCTCTATCCCTCCTCCTGCCACCCCCGCTCATGCCCCGTGTGTCTATCCCTCCCGCCGCCCACCCCCGACCCCCCGCTCATGCCCCGTGTGTCTATCCCTAAAGCCGCCCACCCCCGCTCATGCCCCGTGTGTCTATCCCTCCCGCCGCCCACCCCCCGCTCATGCCCCGTGTCTCTATCCCTCCCCCCGCTCATGCCCCGTGTCTCTATCCCTCCCGCCGCCAGCGCCCCGTGTCTCTATCCCTCCCGCCGCCCACCCCCCACTCATGCCCTGTGTCTCTATCCCTCCCGCCGCCCACCCCCGCTCATGCCCCATGTCTCTATCCCTCCCGCCGCCCACCCCCCGCTCATGCCCCGTGTCTCTATCCCTCCCACCGCCCACCCCCCGCTCATGCCCCGTGTGTCTATCCCTCCAGCTGCCCACCCCCCCGCTCATGCCCCGTGTGTCTATCCCTCCCGCCGCCCACCCCCTGCTCATGCCCCGTGTCTCTATCCCTCCCCCGCTCATGCCCCTTGTCTCTATCCCTCCCGCCGCACACGCCTCGTGTCTCTATCCCTCCCGCCGCCCACCCCCCACTCATGCCCCGTGTCTCTATCCCTCCCGCCGCCCACCCCCCGCTCATGCCCCGTGTCTCTATCCCTCCCGCCGCCCACCCCCCCGCTCATGCCCTGTGTCTCTATCCCTCCGGCCGCCCACCCCGCGCTCATGCCCCGTGTCTCTCTCCCTCCTTTTCCCCCCGCTCATGGCCCGTGTCTCCCCTGTTCACCCCCACCCCCGCTCATGCCCCGTGTCTCCCTTCTTTCCACCCCCTGCTCATGCCCCATGTCTCCCTCGTGTTACCCCCCACTCATGCCCCGTGTGTCTATCCCTCCCGCTGCCCACCCCCCGCTCATGCCCCGTGTGTCTATCCCTCCCGCCGCCCACCCCACGCTCATGCCCCGTGGCTCTATCCCTCCCCCGCTCATGCCCCGTTTCTCTATCCCTCCCGCCGCCACGCCCCCTGTCTCTATCCCTCCCGCCGCCCACCCCCTGCTCACGCCCCGTGTCTCTATCCCTCCTGCTGCCACCCCCCGCTCATGCCCCGTGTGTCTATCCCTCCCGCCGCCCACCCCCGACCCCCTGCTCATGCCCCGTATGTCTATCCCTACCGCTGCCCACCCCCCGCTCATGCCCCGTGTGTCTATCCCTCCCGCCCACCCCCCGCTCATGCCCCGTGTGTCTATCCCTCCCGCCCACCCCCCGCTCATGCCCCGTGTGTCTATCCCTCCGGCTCATGCCCCGTGTGTCTAGCCCTCCCGCTCATGCCCCGTGTGTCTATCCCTCCCGCCGCCCACCGCTCATGCCCCGTGTGTCTATCCCTCCCGCTCATGCCCTGTGTTTCTATCCCTCCCGCTCATGCCCCCTGTCTCTATCCCTCCCACCGCCCACCCCTCGCTCATGCCCCGTGTGTCTATCCCTCCTGCCGCCCACCCCCCGCTCATGCCCCGTGTGTCTATCCCTCCTGCCGCCCACCCCCCTCATGCCCCGTGTGTCTATCCCTCTCGCCGCCCCCCCCCCGCTCATGCCCCGTGTCTCCCTTCTTTCCCGCTCATGCCCCGTGTCTCCCTTCTTTCCACCCCCTGCTCATGCCCCATGTCTCCCTCGTGTTACCCCCCACTCATGCCCCGTGTGTCTATCCCTCCCGCTGCCCACCCCCCGCTCATGCCCCGTGTGTCTATCCCTTCCGCCGCCCACCCCACGCTCATGCCCCGTGTCTCTATCCCTCCCCCGCTCACGCCCCGTTTGTCTATCCCTCCCACCGCCACGCCCCGTGTCTCTATCCCTCCCGCCGCCCACCCCCTGCTCATGCCCCGTGTCTCTATCCCTCCTCCTGCCACCCCCCGCTCATGCCCCGTGTGTCTATCCCTCCCGCCGCCCACCCCCGACCCCCCGCTCATGCCCCGTGTGTCTATCCCTCCCGCCGCCCACCCCCCGCTCATGCCCCGTGTGTCTATCCCTCCCGCCCACCCTCCGCTCATGCCCCATGAGTCTATCCCTCCCGCTCATGCCCTGTGTGTCTATCCCTTCGCTCATGCCCCGTGTCTCTATCCCTTCCGCCACCCACCCCTCGCTCATGCCCCGTGTGTCTATCCCTCCCGCCGCCCACCCCCCCGCTCATGCCCCGTGTGTCTATCCCTCCTGCCGCCCACCCCCCTCATGCCCCGTGTGTCTATCCCTCCCGCTCATGCCCCGTGTGTCTATCCCTCCTGCCGCCCACCCGCCGCTCATGCCCCGTGTCTCTATCCCTCCCGCCCACCCCCCGCTCATGCCCCGTGTCTCTATCCCTCCCGCCCACCCCCCGCTCATGCCCCGTGTGTCTATCCCTCCCGCTCATGCCCTGTGTGTCTATCCCTCCCGCTCATGCCCCGTGTCTCTATCCCTCCCGCCGCCCACCCCTTGCTCATGCCCCGTGTGTCTATCCCTCCCGCCGCCCACCCCCCCGATCATGCCCCGTGTGTCTATCCCTCCTGCCGCCCACCCCCCTCATGCCCCGTGTGTCTATCCCTCCCGCCGCCCAGCCCCCCGCTCATGCCCCATGTGTCTATCCCTCCCGCCGCCCACCCCCTGCTCATGCCCCGTGTCTCTATCCCTCCCCCTGCTCATGCCCCGTGTCTCTATCCCTCCCGCCGCCCACGCCCCGTGTCTCTATCCCTCCCGCCGCCCACCCCCCGCTCATGCCCCGTGTCTCTATCCCTCCCGCCGCCCACCCCCCGCTCATGCCCCGTGTCTCTATCCCTCCCACCGCCCACCCCCCGCTCATGCCCCGTGTGTCTATCCCTCCAGCTGCCCACCCCCCCGCTCATGCCCTGTGTGTCTATCCCTTCCGCCGCCCACCCCCTGCTCATGCCCCGTGTCTCTATCCCTCCCCCACTCATGCCCCGTGTCTCTATCCCTCCCGCCGCACACGCCCCGTGTCTCTATCCCTCCCGCCGCCCACCCCCCGCTCATGCCCTGTGTCTCTATCTCTCCCGCCGCCCACCCCCCACTCATGCCCCGTGTCTCTATCCCTCCCGCCGCCCACCCCCCCGCTCATGCCCTGTGTCTCTATCCCTCCGGCCGCCCACCCCGCGCTCATGCCCCGTGTCTCTCTCCCTCCTTTTCCCCCCGCTCATGGCCCGTGTCTCCCCTGTTCACCCCCACCCCCGTTCATGCCCCGTGTCTCCCTTCTTTCCCGCTCATGCCCCGTGTCTCCCTTCTTTCCACCCCCTGCTCATGCCCCATGTCTCCCTCGTGTTACCCCCCACTCATGCCCCGTGTGTCTATCCCTCCCGCTGCCCACTCCCCGCTCATGCCCCGTGTGTTTATCCCTCCCGCCGCCCACCCCACGCTCATGCCCCGTGTATCTATCCCTCCCGCCGCCCACCCCCCGCTCATGCCCCGTGTCTCTATCCCTCCCGCCGCCCACCCCCCGCTCATGCCCTGTGTCTCTATCCCTCCGGCCGCCCACCCCGCGCTCATGCCCCGTGTCTCTCTCCCTCCTTTTTCCCCCGCTCATGGTCCGTGTCTCCCCTGTACACCCCCACCCCCGTTCATGCCCCGTGTCTCCCTTCTTTCCCGCTCATGCCCCGTGTCTCCCTTCTTTCTACCCCTGCTCATGCCCCATGTCTCCCTCGTGTTACCCCCCACTCATGCCCTGTGTGTCTATCCCTCCCGCTGCCCACCCCCCGCTCATGCCCTGTGTGTCTATCCCTCCCGCCGCCCACCCCACGCTCATGCCCGGTGTCTCTATCCCTCCCCCGCTCATGCCCCGTGTCTCTATCCCTCCCGCCGCCATGCCCCGTGTCTCTATCCCTCCCGCCGCCCACCCCCTGCTCATGCCCCGTGTCTCTATCCCTCCTGCTGCTACCCCCCGCTCATGCCTCGTGTTTCTATCCCTCCCACCGCCCACCGCCCGACCCCCCGCTCATGCCCCGTGTGTCTATCCCTCCCGCCGCCCACCCCCCGCTCATGCCCCGTGTGTCTATCCCTCCCGCCCATCCCCCGCTCATGCCCCATGTGTCTATCCCTCCCGCTCATGCCCCGTTTGTCTATCCCTCCCGCCGCCCACCCCCCGCTCATGCCCCGTGTCTCTATCCCTCCTGCCGCCCACCCCTCGCTCATGCCCCGTGTGTCTATCCCTCCCGCCGCCCATCCCCCCCTCATGCCCCGTGTGTCTATCGCTCCCGCCGCCCACCCCCCCGCTCATGCCCCTTGTGTCTATCCCTCCCGCCGCCCACCCCCCGCTCATGCCCCGTGTCTCTATCCCTCCACCCGCTCATGCCCCGTGTCTCTATCCCTCCCGCCGCCCACGCCCCGTGTCTCTATCCCTTCCGCCGCCCACCCCCCCGCTCATGCCCCGTATCTCTATCCCTCACGCCGCCCACCCCCGCTCATGCCCCGTGTCTCTATCCCTCCCGCCGCCCACCCCCCGCTCATGCCCCGTGTCTCTATCCCACCCGCCGCCCACCCCCCGCTCATGCCCTGTGTCTCTATCCCTCCGGCCGCCCACCCCCCGCTCATGCCCGTGTCTCTATCCCTCCCTTCCGCCCACCCCCCGCTCAAACCCGTGTCTGTCTCCTGTTTCCCCCACCCGCTCATGACCCGTGTCTAACTCCTGTTTCCCCCCATCCGCTCATGCCCCGTGTCTCTATCCATCCCTCCTGCCCACCCCCCGCTCAAGCCCCGTGTCTGTCTCCTGTTTCCCCCACCCGCTCATGACCCGTGTCTAACTCCTGTTTCCCCCCATCCGCTCATGCCCCGTGTCTGTCTCCTGTTCCCCCCACCTGCTCATGCCCTGTCGGTACACCCCGTTTCTGCGTCGCTGGTACGCCAACGGGATGTTTTGGCGCGCCGCACACCAGTGCACATTGCCTGCTGTTTAGGGAAACGTTCTTTGCCGTGCACTGAAAATGCGAGTTTCAACTTCACCCCACACTATTTTAAAATGAAACTGTTCTAGAGCGGTTTCATTTTAAAATAGTGTGGGATGAAGTTGAAACTCGCACTAAACAGCAGGCGATGTGCACTGGGGTGCTGCGCACAGAGCAGAATTGATCTGCCGGGCTCACGAGGGTGGGGGCTGTGCTGCTCGGAGCAGACTGCTCCGAGCAGCACAGCCTCCACCTTCGCTGGCCCGGCTGTGTACTCTGCGTGGCTGTGGTGCCTGCATGAAGAACTCGCAGGACATTTACGTGCGGCCAGTTCGGCGCGGGCTGCTGCGCCGTGCCTAACCGGCTCCTGTGCCGAACCGGCCGCGCCAAATCGTCCCGCGCCGAACCGGCCGCCCCGAAATGTCCTGCTCCGTGCCCCGTGTCTCTCTCCTGTTGCTCCCCCACCCCCCGCTCATGCCTCGTGTCTGTCTCCTGTACCCCCTACCCCCTGCTCATGCCCCGTGTCTGTCTCCTGTTTCCCCCCACCCCCCCGTGCATGCCTCGTGTCTGTCTCCTGTACCCCCCCACCCCCTGCTCATGCCCCGTGTCTCCTGTTGCCCCCCAACCCCCCTGCTCATGCCCAGTGTCTGTCTCCTGTTCCCCCCACCCCCCGCTCATGCCCCGTGTCTGTCTCCTGTTCCCCCCACTCCCCGCTCATGCCCCGTGTCTGTCTCCTGTTCTCCCTACCCCCCGCTCATGCCCCGTGTCTCTCTCCTGTTGCCCCCCACCTCCTGGTCATGCCCCGTGTCTGTCTCCTCTACCCTCCACCCCCCGCTCATGCCCCGTGTCTCCCTTCTCCCCCCCACCACCCCCGCTCATGCCCCGTGTCTGCACTGTTGGAACAGGGCAGACACGGGGCATGAGCGGGGGTGGTGGCCTCACCTTGCCCTACCCCCGCTCATGCCCCATGTCTCTCCTGTTCACCCCCGCTCATGCTCTGTGTCTGTCTCCCTCCTTTTCCCCCCGCTCATGGCCCGTGTCTCCCCTGTTCACCCCCACCCCCCGCTCATGCCCCGTGTCTCCCTTCTTTCCCGCTCATGCCCCGTGTCTCCCTTCTTTCCACCCCCTGCTCATGCCCCATGTCTCCCTCGTGTTACCCCCGACTCATGCCCCATGTCTCTCTCCTGGTCTTCCCAACCCCCTGCCGATGCCCTGTTGTGTTCTCTTTATACACCCTGCCTTCCCTTTCCCTGGTGTCCATCTTGGTAAAAGATTTTCCTTCTTACACTGGGACGCCTGCCTGCGGTGTCCTGGTTTGGGAAGAAAAATCTTTTTTTTTACCACCTCGGGTTTGTTTCCACTTTGAGAACCTAGGATGCTAGTGGTCTTCCTCCATTGAAAAGGACGTTATGGTTACGTTGCACTAATAAAACACTATGAAATTCAGTAAAAATAAATGTGTTAAAGTGACTTTATGGTTAAGTTGCACTAATAAAAACCTATGAAATTCAGTAAAAAAAACTTTGTTAAAGGGATGTTGTGGTTAAGTTGCGCTACTAAAAACCTATGAAATTCAGTAAAAAAACTTTGTTAAAGGGACGTTATGGTGAAGTTGCGCTACTAAAAACCTATGAAATTCAGTGAAAAAACTTTGTTAAAGGAACGTTATGGTTCAAAGTAAAACCGAAAAACCCCTGAAATTTGGCAGTTAAGGTAAGATAAGCAACCATAACTCGCGCCACCGTGCACTGTTAACACTAACACCCAGGACATCAAAGATGACGTCACAAATGTCATTGATGACATCACTGATGACATCACATGTGCATTTACTTTTCATGAAAACTCTGTACAAGGGATTCTTATAATGCTGACCAAAAACTGTCAAGGATCATTGGGGATAAATATCATGAGCTAATTAGTGCATTAAGCAGTGCATTGATATACATAGCATTCTATTATGAAGTTCTATCCAGTATACTAAGCTACTCATGCAGAAACATAGGCAGTGTGTGCAGCATACATGATGAAGGTGCAATATTCATAATCTTGCCATGTTGAATAGTGAAATAATAACTGCTTTCTTATTACAGTTTTTGCGTACTGTGAAACATGTAATAAGTAGATAATAAAACCCACTTAATACATAATTATTACAGACAAAACACAAAGAGACAACAACACATACAAATATGAGTATATACAGGGACAGTGAAGTAAACAAAAAAGCAGAAGTAGTAGCAGAAAGAGTTCATAACCTAACTGATTGTCTTTATGCACAGAAATTATTGTTCTGTTTCAAAGCTGCTACTTACCATATGTATGTGTATCACATGATGTGACTGCACCCTAAGGAAAGGAGAGTGAGTACAATGTATACAAATATGAGCATATACAGGGAATGTAGAGTAATAAAAATAAAACTATGAGAAAGTGCTGATAACCCTAATGATTATCTTCATGCACAGAAAGGAGTGCTCTCTTTCAAGCCTGTGTCTTCCGCTAGGGATATGTTTCATATGTTCTGACTTGACCCTAAGTCTACAAATATTGTACCTTTTCCATTTTTACTTCCTGACTGTTACTGAAGAACTATGTGGCCTAGATATGTCAGTAAACGGAAAAAGGAAGAGCCAGACATGTGATGTCATCAGTGATGTCATCAATGACATTTGTGATGTCATCTTTGATGTCCTGGGTGTTAGTGTTAACAGTGCACGGTGGCGCGAGTTATGGTTGCTTATCTTATCATAACTGCCGAATTTCAGGGGTTTTTCGGTTTTACTTTGAACCATAACGTCCCTTTAACAAAGTTTTTTCACTGAATTTCATAGTTTTTTAGTAGCGCAACTTAACCATAACGTCCCTTTAACAAAGTTTTTTTACTGAATATATATATATATATATGTGTGTGAACAGAGGACATCAGGACTATTTCCACTAGAGTGAATAGAACTCTAAGGACAGTTCAGCAGCTCTACCTGAGTGAATGAAACTCAAAGGATCCAAACTATCAAGAATAGTAGCACAGCACATAGGAGAGGGTGAAACTCTACAGAGTAAGGACTAGGGAGCCTCAAGAGTACTTGAGCAGAAGACGCTCCACAGACACTATCACCAGTGAAGTAACTGGTGACATTGCGCCCCTGCTGACAAGAGCAGGACGGAGAGCCCCTGCCTAATCACACAAGGTGAGCCCACACACAAGACAGGAGGTCACAGGGTAGTAGAAGGGAGGAGGGTGAGGGTACTTACCCGTCCCAAAAAGAAACACTCATCTTATCTTATCTGTATTCTTGGATTCTCCCTAGACGCAGTGGTCCTTGCAGAAGCAGTCGGGAATATACACCGCACAGAGGTTCCGGGTGCTCCTGCAGAGCTAAGGTGAGCATAACATCACTTTATCGCTTTAAATGGTGTAACATCGGCACCGGAGATGGCAAGGATATTTTTCAATGAAATATTCTGACTACATGGACTTCCTAACATCATCACTACAGACCAAGGTTCCCAGTATACATCATGCTTTTGGGGTTCGCTCTGTAGATTGCTGGATATTGACAGAGCACTGTCATCCGGTTATCATCTCCACACCAATGGACAAACCGAGAGATTAAATGACACCATGGAGCAATACCTTCGATGTTACACAGCACATAGCCAAGATACCTGGTCCGAGATCCTACCAAGTTTGCATACAATAACTCGGTCCATTCCGCTACTGCAATGACTCTTTTTTTGCCATTCAGGTTATCATCCTAGAATCTTACCCATCATTGTGGTTCCTCCAACTAACCTTCCCACCTTAGATGAACACTTGGAAACCATATCTAAGAATCACAAGTTAGCCTATCAACACTTGTCCTACTCCAAAGAAAAGAATAAGGAATATGCTGACAAACAACAAGGCAATAACCCTGAGTGAAAGGAAGGCGATAAGGTATGGCTATCCATTAAATTTCTACCACATTGTATCCATCCTTCAAAGCTTTCTCCCAGATATGCTGGGCCTTTTGTAATTACTGCCAAGATAAACTCAGTGGCATTCAGTTTGCACCTCCCTAATACCTGGAAATGGATCCACCCAGTTTTTCACTCTTCTTTGCTTAAAGCCTATGTTACGGATAGGTTTTATAAACCCTCAACATTTACTTCTCACAAACAACCTCCTACCTCTGAGCCTGATGAATGAAGTTTCGTATATATGTGACTCCAGATATTATCGCAGTTCTCTCCAATATTTGGTGCATTGGAAGGGTTATTCCACACAAGAAAGAACTTGGGAACCTGTATCTCATCTGCATGCACCTGCTCTTGTTCAACGATTTCATCGTCGATATCCCTGGAAACCTGGACCCAGCAGGAGGAAGAAGAGTCATACTGTCACGAAGGGTCATTGGTCTGCATGGTCTTGTTGGAAACATAGACAATGGCATTGCCCTCACGTGCATGTCCCGTTCTAAGGCTTTGGTCTAGTTTATTTTCAAGATGGTGACCCGCTGTTCCCAGCAGCCTTTCATCTACGGGTCAGCCGCAGAACAAGCCCCTTTGCAACCCTTGCTTTTGCTCTTTGCAGTCTTTGGGTAAAATGCTGTTTTTCCATCCTGTCCTTCATGTGCCCCCTTCTTGTTCTGGCTCACTTACCTCTTCCGCAGCCCCCCTCATTCTCTCTCTGTGTCACTCCATGCTCATCTGTTCTGACTCCTGCTTACCTCTCTCCGTGCCTGGTGTGCTCATTTCTGATCCTTTGTTCCTGAGAAGTCTGCTTCTCTGCCTTCTTGCCTCCCCATCAGCATTGTGTGCTATTATACATGAAATATGGATAGAGCGTGGGTTCTAGATGTTGAACACTCCTGTGCTGAGCTCTGTGTATGGTTTTTGTTGTATTCAATTATTCTCTGCAAGGTCACAGGTTGGAAGAGGTAAACCCAATACCTCTTGTGGAAAAGGTTGAGAACACTCCTGTTTACCTTGCAACTAGAGTCATTTTGTTTGACCCTTGTAAATAAGGATCTCACACATATTGCTATGCTTTATAGTGTGCTTTTATTGACCAAACACCATTGGCTCTGCAACGCTCCATTACGGTATTACAAAGATATTCTTCAGAAAATTGTTTGGATATTAATTATGGAAAAACAAATATTATGATCTTCCAAAGAAATAGGCAAAAGAAAAATACATTAAATTGAAAAACAGATAAAGAAAGCTTTGAGATAGTTGACACAGACATAATGGGAAAAAACTTTGCTCACGCCTACAGCCCAAACCGCTGGACGGATTTACACCAAATTTACGGCAGGAGCGGCGGCTTGGTCCCGAAAGTGTGCTTTGCTTTATTTGGTGTAAATCCGTCAAGTAGTTTTTAAAAAAATGACAAAAATGTAAGTGAAAAAAATTAGTGATATCTCTGTTCGCTTCACGGACACACTTCCTTGTCCGCTCCGCGGACAGGACGGTGATTGGGCAAGCAGCTTGCGTGATGTCCGCGTACATCTGACGTGCTCTCTCATTGGATGCGGTGAAAGCGTGCAGTGCGTATGGCTTCAGAGACGCCCGCCATCTTTGTTCCTCGCAGGAGAGGCTTTGTCAGCAGGAGCGGGATCTGCCGCCTGCAAAGTAAGTCCACCCGTGTCTGTCTCCTGTTCCTCCCACCCCTGCTCATGCCCCGTGTGTCCTTCTTGTCCCTCGACCCCCACTCATGCTCCGTGTCTCCCCTGTTCCTTCAGCCCCCCGCTCATGCCATCGGCACACAGTGGCCAGCGGAGGGCTGAGGAGCGGGATCTGCCGCCTGCACCCGAACGCTGTGTGTCTTACTCCCTCCCACCCACCCCCCGCTCATGCCCCGTGTGTCTCTCTCCCTCCCCCCACCCCCCGCTCATGCCACGTGTGCCTCTCTCCCCCCCCACCCCCGCTCATGCCCCGTGTGTCTCTCCTCCTCCCGCCCACCCCCCGCTCATGCCCAGTGTGTCTCTCCCCCACCCCTGCTCATGCCCCGTGTGTCTCTCCCCCTCCTGCTCACCCCCCGCTCATGCCCCGTGTGTCTCTCCCCCTCCCACCCACCCCGTGCTCATGCCCTGTGTGTCTCTCTCCCTCCCCCCACCCCCGCTCATGCCCTGTGTGTCTCTCTCCCTCCCCCCACCCCCGCTCATGCCCCATGTGTCTCTCTCCCTCCCGCTCATGCCCCGTGTGTCTATCCCTCCCTCCCGCCCACTGCCCACTCATTCCCCGTGTGTCTATCCCTCCCGCCGCCCACCCCCCGCTCATGCCCCGTGTGTCTATCCCTCCCGCCGCCCACCCCCGCTCATGCCCCGTGTCTCTATCCCTCCCCCCGCTCATGCCCCGTGTCTCTATCCCTCCCGCCGCCCACCCCCCGCTCATGCCCCGTGTCTCTATCCCTCCCGCCGCCCACCCCCGCTCATGCCCCGTATGTCTATCCCTCCCGTCGCCCACCCCGCTCATGCCCCGTGTGTCTAACCCCCCCGCTGCCCACCCCCCGCTCATGCCCCGTGTGTCTATCCCTCCCGCCGCCCACCCCCCGCTCATGCCCCGTGTCTCTATCCCTCCCACCGCCCACCCCCCGCTCATGCCCCATGTCTCTATCCCTCCCGCCGCTCACCCCCGCTCATGCCCCGTGTCTCTATCCCTCTGGCCGCCCACCCCCGCTCATGCCCCGTGTCTCTATCCCTCCCGCCGCCCACCCCCGCTCATGCCCCGTGTCTCTATCCCTCCCGACGCCCACCCCCGCTCATGCCCCATGTCTCTATCCCTCCTCTCGCCCACCCCCCGCTCATATCCCGTGTCTCTATCCCTCCCGCCGCCCACCCCGCTCATGCCCCGTGTCTCTATTCCTCCCTTACCGGCCATCCCCCGCTCATGCCCCGTGTCTCTATCCCTCCCGCCGCCCTCCCCCGCTCATGCCCCGTGTCTCTATCCCTCCCGCCGCCCACCCCTGCTCATGCCCCGTGTCTCTATCCCTCACGCCGCCCACCCCCCGCTCATGCCCCGTGTGTCTATCCCTCCCGCTGCCCACCCCCCGCTCATGCCCCGTGTCTCTATCCCTCCCGCCGCCCACCCCCCGCTCATGCCCCATGTCTATCCCTCCCACCGCCCACCCCCCGCTCATGCCCCGTGTGTCTCTCCCCCTCCCGCCCACCCCCCGCTCATGCCCTGTGTGTCTCTCTCCCTCCCGCTCATGCCCCGTGTCTCTATCCCTCCTGCCGCCCACCCCCCGCTCATGCCTCGTGTGTCTCTCCCCGCCCCCTCACCCCCGTTCATGCCCCGTGTGTCTCTCCCCTCCCCCCAGCCCCCACTCATGCCCCGTGTGTCTGTCCCCTCCCCCGCTCATGACCCGTGTGTCTCTCCCCCCCACCCCCGCTCACGCCCCGTGTGTCTCTCTCCTCTCCCCACTCCCCGACCCCCCGCTCATGCCCCGTTTGTCTATCCCTCATGCCGCCCACCCCCCGCTCATGCCCCGTGTCTCTATCCCTCCCGCCGCCCACCCCCCGCTCATGCCCCGTGTCTCTATCCCTCCCCCCGCTCATGCCCCGTGTCTCTATCCCTCCCGCCGCCCACACCCCGCTCATGCCGCGTGTCTCTATCCCTCCCGCCGCCCACCCCCGCTCATGCCCCGTATGTCTATCCCTCCCGTCGCCCACCCCGCTCATGCCCCGTGTGTCTAACCCCCCCGCTGCCCACCCCCCGCTCATGCCCCGTGTCTCTATCCCTCCCACCGCCCACCCCCCGCTCATGCCCCATGTCTCTATCCCTCCCGCCGCTCACCCCCGCTCATGCCCCGTGTCTCTATCCCTCTGGCCGCCCACCCCCGCTCATGCCCCGTGTCTCTATCCCTCCCGCCGCCCACCCCCGCTCATGCCCCGTGTCTCTATCCCTCCCGCCGCCCACCCCCGCTCATGCCCCATGTCTCTATCCCTCCTCTCGCCCACCCCCGGCTCATATCCCGTGTCTCAATCCCTCCCGCCGCCCACCCCGCTCATGCCCCGTGTCTCTATTCCTCCCTTACCGGCCATCCCCCGCTCATGCCCCGTGTCTCTATCCCTCCCGCCGCCCTCCCCCGCTCATGTCCCGTGTCTCTATCCCTCCCGCCGCCCACCCCTGCTCATGCCCCGTGTCTCTATCCCTCACGCCGCCCACCCCCCGCTCATGCCCCGTGTGTCTATCCCTCCCGCTGCCCACCCCCCGCTCATGCCCCGTGTCTCTATCCCTCCCGCCGCCCACCCCCCGCTCATGCCCCATGTCTATCCCTCCCACCGCCCACCCCCCGCTCATGCCCCGTGTGTCTCTCCCCCTCCCGCCCACCCCCCGCTCATGCCCTGTGTGTCTCTCTCCCTCCCGCTCATGCCCCGTGTCTCTATCCCTCCTGCCGCCCACCCCCCGCTCATGCCCCATGTGTCTATCCCTCCCCCCGCTCATGCCCCGTGTCTCTATCCCTCCCACCGCCCACCCCCCGCTCATGCCCCGTGTGTCTATCCCTCCCGCCGCTCACCCCCGCTCATGCCCCGTGTCTCTATCCCTCTGGCCGCCCACCCCCGCTCATGCCCCGTGTCTCTATCCCTCCCGCCGCCCACCCCCGCTCATGCCCCGTGTCTCTATCCCTCCCGCCGCCCACCCCCCGTTCATGCCCCGTGTCTCTATCCCTCCTCTCGCCCACCCCCTGCTCATATCCCGTGTCTCTATCCCTCCCGCCGCCCACCCCCGCTCATGCCCCGTGTCTCTATTCCTCCCTTACCGGCCATCCCCCGCTCATGCCCCGTGTCTCTATCCCTCCTGCCGCCCACCCCCGCTCATGCCCCGTGTCTCTATCCCTCCCGCCGCCCACCCCTGCTCATGCCCCGTGTCTCTATCCCTCACGCCGCCCACCCCCCGCTCATGCCCCGTGTGTCTATCCCTCCCGCCGCCCACCCCCCGCTCATGCCGCGTGTGGCTATCCCTCGACCGCCCACCCCCTGCTCATGCCGTGTGTGTCTATCCCTCCTAAAGCCCACCCCCCCGCTCATGCCCCGTGTGTCTATCCCTCCCGCCACCCACCCCCCGCTCATGCCCCATGTCTCTATCCCTCCCCCCCGCTCATGCCCCGTGTCTCTATCCCTCCCGCCGCCCACGCCCTGTGTCTCTATCCCTCCAGCCGCCCACCCTCCGCTCATGCCCCGTGTCTCTATCCCTCCCGCTGCCCACCCCCCGCTCATGCCCCGTGTCTCTATCCCTCCCGCTGCCCACCCCCCGCTCATGCCCCATGTCTCTATCCCTCCCGCCGCTCACCCCCGCTCATGCCCCGTGTCTCTATCCCTCCGGCCGCCCACCCCCCGCTCATGCCCCGTGTCTCTATCCCTCCCGCCGCCCACCCCCACTCATGCCCCATGTCTCTATCCCTCCCGCCGCCCACCCCCCGCTCATGCCGCGTGTCTCTATCCCTCCTGCCGCCCACCCCCGCTCATGCCCCGTGTCTCTATTCCTCCCTTACCGCCCATCCCCCGCTCATGCCCCGTGTCTCTATCCCTCCCGCCGCCCACCCCCGCTCATGCCCCGTGTCTCTATCCCTCCCGCTGCCCACCCCTGCTCATGCCCCGTGTCTCTATCCCTCCCTCCCGCCCACCCCCTGCTCATGCCCCGTGTTTGTCTCCTGTTTCCCCCACCCACTCATGACCCGTGTCTGTCTCCTGTTTCCCCACACCCGCTCATGCCCCGTGTCTGTCCCTTGTTCCCCCCACCTGCTCATGCCCCGTCGGTACACCCCGTTTCAGCGTCACCGGTTCCGCAACAGGATGTTTTGGCGCGCCGCACACCAGTGCCCATCGCCTGCTGTTTAGGGAAATGTTCAGTGCCGTGCACTGAAAATGCGAGTTTCAACTTCACCCCACACTATTTTAAAATGAAACTGTTCTAGAGCGGTTTCATTTTAAAATAGTGTGGGATGAAGTTGAAACTCGCACTTTCAGTGCACTGCACTGAACGTTTCCCTAAACAGCAGACGATGTGCACTGGGGTGCGGCGCACAGAGCAGAATTGATCTGCTGGGCTCATGAGGGTGGGGGCTGTGCTGCTCGGAGCGGGCTGCTCCGAGCAGCACAGCCCCCACCTTCGCGGGCCCGGCTGTGTACTCTGCGTGGCTGTGGTGCCTGCATGAAGAACTCGCAGGACATTTATGTGC
The DNA here is from genome assembly GCF_040938575.1 of Ambystoma mexicanum. Lineage (NCBI taxonomy): Eukaryota > Metazoa > Chordata > Amphibia > Caudata > Ambystomatidae > Ambystoma > Ambystoma mexicanum. The sequence goes on along the minus strand of NC_090929.1, from coordinate 578,408,476 downwards.
GGCCAGTTCGGCGCGGGCTGCCGCGCCATGCCTAACCGGCTCCTGCACCAAACCGGCCGCGCCAAATCGTCCCGCGCCGAACTGGCCTCCCTGAAAAGTCCTGCTCCGTGCCCGTGTCTTTCTCCTGTTGCCCCCCACCCCCCGCTCATGCCCCGTGTCTGTCTCCTGTACCCCCACCCCCTGCTCATGCCCCGTGTCTGTCTCCTTTCCCCCCCACCCCCCGCTCATGCCCGTGTCTGACTCCTGTACTCCCCCACCCCCCGCTCATGCCCTGTGTCTCTCTCCTGTTGCCCCCCACCCCCCGCTCATGCCCTGTGTCTGTCTCCTGTTCCCCCCACCCCCCAGCTCATGCCCCGTGTCTGTCTCCTGTTCCCCCCACCCCCCGCTCATGCCCTGTTTCTGTCTCCTGTTCTCCCCACCCCCCGCTCATGCCCTGTGTCTCTCTCCTGTTGCCCCCCACCCCCTGGTCATGCCCCGTGTCTGTCTCCTGTACCCCCCACCCCCGCTCATGCCCCGTGTCTTCCTCCTGTTCCCTCCCACCCCCTGCTCATGCCCCGTGTCTTCCTCTTGTCACCCCCTCCTATGATGCCCCTTGTTGACCTCTTGTTCCCCCCAACCCCCGCTCATGCCCCATGTCTCCCTTCTCCCCCCCACCCCCCACTCATGCCCTGTCTTCTCCCCCCCCCACTCCCCGCTCATGCCCCGTGTCTCCCTACTTTCCCCCCCACCCCCCGCTCATGCCCCGTGCCTGCACTGTTGGAACAGGGCAGACACGGGGCATGAGCGGGGGTGGGGGCCCCACCTTGCCCTACCCCCACTCATACCCCGTGTCTCTCCTGTTCACCCCCGCTCATGCTCGGTGTCTGTCTCCCTCCTTTTCCCCCCCGCTCATGGCCCGTGTCTCCCCTGTTCACCCCCACCCCCCGCTCATTCCCCGTGTCTCCCTTCTTTCCCGCTCATGCCCCGTGTCTCCCTTCTTTCCACCCCCTGCTCATGCCCCGTGTCTCCCTCGTGTTACCCCCCACTCATGCCCCGTGTCTCTCTCCTGGTCTTCCTGACCCCCTGCCGATGCCCTGTTGTGTTCTCTTTATACACCCTGCCTTCCCTTTCCCTGGTGTCCATCTTGGTAAAAGATTTTCCTTCCTACACCGGGACGCCTGCCTGCGGTGTCCTGGTTTGGGAAGAAAAATCTTTTTTTTACCACCCCGGGTTCCCACTTTGAGAACCTAGGATGCTAGTGGTCTTCCTCCATTGAAAAGGACGTTATGGTTACGTTGCACTAATAAAACACTATGAAATTCAGTAAAAAAAAATGTGTTAAAGTGACTTTATGGTTAAGTTGCACTAATAAAAACCTATGAAATTCAGTAAAAAAACTGTGTTAAAGGGACGTTATGGTTAAGTTGCACTACTAAAAACCTATGAAATTCAGTAAAAGAACTTTGTTAAAGGGACGTTGTGGTTAAGTTGCGCTACTAAAACCTATGAAATTCAGTAAAAAACTTTGTTAAAGGGACGTTATGGTTAAGTTGCGCTACTAAAAACCTATGAAATTCAGTGAAAAAACTTTGTTAAAGGGACGTTATGGTTCAAAGTAAAACCGAAAAACCCCTGAAATTCGTCAGTTATGGTAAGATAAGCAACCATAACTCGCGCCACCGTGCACTGTTAACACTAACACCCAGGACATCAAAGATGACATCACAAATGTAATTTTCAAACAGACAATGGTGAGAAGTTGGGGAGCTCAGTTGTCAACAAGACTCTCAAAAAATGTAATGCTATAAGAAACCACATAAAATATAAAAGGAGGCTATTCAGTTGGAGGCTTATTGAAAATCTATAATGCTAGTTTTATAGCAAGTATACTTTATGGACTCAAAATCTATACAAATAAGGAAAGGGTTGTCTTATGGCACTGGAGGCAAAAATGTGTAGACAAGCTTTGGGCTTGCCTTAAATGTACACCAGTAGAGGCAATACGTAGTGAATTAGGCCTCACAGCTTTAAGTGCTATAAAAAAATAACTTGGGCTGTTTATTATTTGAAAATGCAAACAGTGGAAAATACCCAGATTCGATGTACAGTAATTTTAAACATCTTATTAATGAACATCGCCCTAATTTTCCTATAGGAGTATGGATGAAGGAGATTTTAACCTTTCTAGAAGAGATTGGCTTTGATATAGGAACATTTAATAATATCACACTTGCTATGAAAGAAATTAAAGAAAAAACCTATATTTGGAGAGAGACAACAATTGTATTTGGCTATCCTCTAGGAGCCTATATAAGAGATATATTTTCCAGTTTTTCCTTATAATGAACCATTCAGTTATCTGAAATATATCAGAAATGGTAAAGTGAGACATTTTGCATTACTATTACGACAAGAACGTTTACCTTCATTATCAAGATTAGGAGCCTGGAATACATTTTTTTTAAAAAACGTTATATGGACCTCAATGCAGATTGTGTAAATATGAAATAGCAACTGCAAGACATCTTTTAACACAATGTACCGCAATTAAACACGTAATAGAAAAGTGTTATTGTAAAATCAGCTACCCCTTGGAAACATTAAATACAGATCAGACGTGGGGTTTTCTCCATTCAGATAGCAGTTTGGTATTACATTATGCTATGTGCTATATTAGGACTGAAATTGAAAAACTTTTGAATCAAAGATAATGGAAAGTGTGATATTAGCCAGTATAAGTGCTTTTAGTATGATTTTATATATTTTGATAATAAGGTTTAGAAATTAGGATTGTTTTATATTGTTCCTTTGACAAGTTATGATATGCTTGTGTTTGTTATTTTTAACAGTGTTAAAGGTGATTTGTAACCCAACACTCAAAAGTCAATTGAATTTCTGACCATGGCTTTGCCTCCATCCCCACTAATTTCTTCAATTGCTTCTGCACTTGCTCTGGTAGACTCTGACTTAGTATGTGGTAAAATAAAACCCACAGTTTTGTCCCACGGTTCTCGAGTCTCAAGACGCCAATGTTCTTGCATATCCTGAATATATCGAATTGGGTCTTCGCTCTCACGCATTTTGCGTGCCATAATTGTGCTTATGTCAGATGTATCTGGGTATTATACTCTCAGGGCCTGCCATACTGCTGCCCTATAGTTATTGAAAGGTGCTCCGTAATGCGCTGTGTTTTACGCTGTCACTCCAGGATACCTTGCCCGCTTCCAACCATCATCAGCTAGCTCCCCAAGAATGGCAGAGAGTAAGCTCTTCATTTTGCCCACTGCTAGTGTTGTCCTTGCTGTCAATCTTTCTAATTCACAAATCCATGTTCCTGCCCCTGCTGTCAACAATGGCAATTTACATCTCAAATTATCCTTGTCCATCTGTTGCCATGGTATATATATTGGTCGCCCGCCACCCTTTTCTAACAGCTGAAATTGCATCAGCCCCATATTTTTGTCATGTTTCCCTATGTTTTATTTTACTGTAAATGCTCCAGCCATACTAGCTCTCTTCTGTCCTGGTTCCACTCTCAACCTCTCCGTGTATGCAGTAACCTCACCTGCTCTATGCAATCGGCCTTTTGAGCACTTGGTGTGTCCTTCAGGCTCTAGCTTCCACCTTTCTATATTCTCCTATTCACCCCATAGTGTCTCACACTCTGAGATTTTCCCCTCAGAGGGGCAACGCTGCCTCCTCCCTTCTTTGACATGGCTCTCCCCTAGTTCCTCATCTGACCCCATTTTCCCTAAACTGTCATCACTCTCTTTGTCCCCTTTGCCCTCAAAGTAAAGTCACCTAAGCATATTCTTTCCCTGTCTCCTTCTTACTGTGCTGTCCAGTGAGCTCGCTTCCCTCCCTCAGCAGGGATCCTGCTATGCTCCTGCTTGTCTTAAGGGCAGCAGCACTATCTCTCCTGCTTCTGTATAGTGTCCCAATCCTCCTCGGTATTCCCGCTTCCCCATCTTCGCTTGAAAATCTGGGAACCGTTGTTATATCCTCCACCTCCTGAAGGGATCTCTCCTTGCTTCCCTCTCTTTCCTGTTCCTGTCTTTTGTCCCTTTCTTCCTCCTATCTGTGCTGACGTTCTTTAACAAGTCTCTTAATCTCCATTTTCCTCTTCTCCCTTCTGAATTGCACGTGCCTTTCTTTTTCCTCTTCAGCTTTTCTTGTTTCCCTCTCCTCCATTTCCTTCTGTTTGCTCTTATTTTCCTTTTCTTCTCTCTTTCTCTACCTTCTCTGATTCCCTCCTCAGCTGTTCCTGTTTCTTCTTTTCCTCTCTTTCTCTTCTCTTTGCTTCCTCCATTAGCTCTGCCCATTCTCTTTCGTCCTCCTCTATTCTCTTTCATTCATCCTCTTCCTCTTTTCCCTTTTGTTTCTTAGCCTCGCCCTCTGGGTCACTGGGCTCCGTTACACTCCTGTCTAGTTTAAGCAATATTTGTCCTCCCACCCACTCATTCGATGGGATTGCCATCTCGTCATTCTTCCTACGTCTCTGAGTCCCCTCCTCACCCCCATTAACTTCACTTGCAGCTCGCTGCGCTCTTTGCATTCATCCACCATAGTCCTTGCTTTCTTATTCACCAGCTTAGCGTCGCTAAGTGTATCTTCGCTACTATATGCAGGAGGTGCACACACGGGTTTAGTGTAGTCTACATCTGCTTTTAATTCTTTCAAGGGGTACAATCCCTGTTCTCCTGTTGTTGGGTCAGTTTTTTGAGAAGTAGGAGGAGCCGTGGGCACTTCGCCCCCCACATTATGCTGCCTGAGCGTTCACCACCTCTTGGGTGGGTCCTCTTCCTTGTCCTCAAATATTTTCCATAGCTTGAATATTGCTAATCTGTTCCTCAATTTCTTTCCCTTAAAAGCAACATGTAAATATGGGTTAATGTGTTGCAGCACATATTTCGAAAGACTGCCTTCCCTGGGCCATAGCTTTGCCATTTCCCCATCTGTATCTCGAGTCCATTTCATGCTATACTTGCATATTTTGTCCTTATATCCCGCAAGGGACTTGCACAAATGTCTGAGGGGAGTTTCTTCCATGATGGCACGTCACTTTCTGACTGCCAATACTTACTTGATCTCAAATCGTGATTGTTTTTACACTTCAAATAATGCCATTCTTATTTTTACAGTTCTTTTCAACGATAGATCAACTTATCCAAAATAAAACAATCTCCAGTCTATTCCACCAGCCTCTCTGACTCACCAACACCAACAAGTATGTGTTCCACACACTGCCTGCCCTCAAAAGCCAAACCTCCAAGTTCTCCAAGAGCTCAACCCAATGGTACTACAATCTTTTTGTTTTCCAAAGCTTCAAAACCACTTCACCCTGCTACAAAACAACACCTTTTCCTGCTTCTCTTCACCGCCAGCTTCGTTCCCCACTGCGAGCCGTCAACCTTCTGCGAATGCGTTATGACCTATTCATAACCTCCTTGTGACGTCACCAACCACTATGCATGCGCAACAATCGAGTGCACTATTAAACACTCACAATAATAAAAAAATACCCCAGCACAAACAACCCACGGCCGTCATCCTGCTTTTCAATCACAGGGGATTCATCTCTTAAAATGCCCACTCAGGAGCATGGCCCTTCTTCTACACCGTAGCACAGGATAACCTTTTTCTTTCTTTTTTTATTCTTTTATATTTTCTGTAATATTCAACAAGGTGCCACCTTCTGTGACCAAAGCTAACGCCTAGAAACAGGGATTCATCTCTTCATCCATAACCTAAGCTAATGTCTGGAAAGAGGGATTCTCTCATCTTCCGTAACCTCAGCTTACACTGGGAAACCGGGATGCTCTCATAAATAACATAAATGACAAATCACAATACTACAATTCCTTCCCACCTGTATTTGTCAGATTGCTGGACTCATACTTACACTCTGTGGATCCACCGAAGCCTTTGGACACAACACACCTTCAGTCCCACAATCTGCCACTGCGCCTTCCAGTCTGCTGGGCGTCCCACGGGGAACAGACAGGTGTTTCAACAAGGGAGATCCTGACGACCGTCTCGGTTTTCATGCGTGGTTAACAATCCAGTCCTTGCGGGTTACGACGCATCCCTTCAGGCATGTGGTGGGAAGTAAAACGGCATTCACTGGGGATCTTGGCAGACCGTCCTCTACTACCACTGGAAGTGGAGGGGTTTATTCATTCCCCCTAATTACAGGCAAGAGGAACTTGTTCAGGAAAAATCCCCACACCCAAGAAATGGAGAAGTCCAAAAATGTGACAAAACCCACTGATTATTAAGAGATCTCACAACAGGGACAACACATGGACATCTCAAGATTCCCAATGCTCTCAACTGGTTACAGGCTTGTCCACAGGTTTTAATGGATGGTGTGGCAGGAATGACAAAACACTCTACAAAACCGAAGGTAGATTGCGATTGGTTAGTAGGGTAGGCTACATATAGAAGCTATATGGGTGTCATGTCCCCAGGAGTGCATTATACACACCCTCAAACTGTAATGGGGGGAAGCACACAAACATGGGTAAGGAGTGGACAATCAGGGGTGCTGGCTGGCACAGACACCTAATGGCAATGGCAGCCCCCACCAAGATGCCCGCCAGGTTGGGACTCAGCCAGGAACTTAAGATGGCCCCCAGGCAGCCCATGCCTCAGTGACTCTGTTGGTCTAGTTTCACAGGGTGCAGCCCAGGCCTATAAAACCACGCCCTGAACCACACCATGTTCTTAGTTTTTTTTCTGCTGTGCTCAGCAGCAGTGCAACGCTTACCGCTCTGCCTGATTCCCGTGCTGAAGTTACTCATCGGACTTCCTGCAAGCTCAGAATACTGACCGGACTCCAGTACTAACTGGACATCAGCTGCTGCTTCGCTCCTTTGACATCGGGCTCCTGCAATAGAAAACATACAGTAAGGAAAGCGTTCACTTTTGGATTCACACCCTAGCTGAGCACCGCGTGGAAACCTGCTTACCTGACACCGAAGCCACAGTCCCTCTGTAGTTCCTCTGCTTGCGCTACGGAGGCATCGCACAGAGTCCCTATCAGCCTCAGCAGTCAGGACAAGGCACCTGCAGGACAAACAACAAAAGACAATAGAACATTATTATTGTGCAATCCACGCGCCGTGCAACAGTACCATTAATACATTGCAACGCGCTGCCTCGCGCCCCGCACTGCAGCCATAGACACACACAGATCCTAGCAAGACGCATCACGTGTGTTGCAGCTGGACTGGACCACAACTTGCCATTGGCAGAACTGGGCCTGGCGCTTTCCTTGCACACTTGGGTGCACTGGTTCAACACAAGAGGTGAACCAGTCTCCTTGCCATCCAGCAGACCCTGGGCACAGGAGAGGGGAGATGGGATAGAGTTTGGAATAGAGTTTTGGAATAGACACTAAAACTCCCCATTGTTTTCCCATAGGTTCTCACCCTGACCACATCACAGCCATTCCAAACAGTGCTGAGGAACCTTTACCAAACCACTCCCAACTGCACCGTGTGCAGGGCTATTTGGTTTAAACATAGTGTGCACGTGTCCCATGATGTTATGTTATATCTACTAAACCTCCTGTAACCTTCAAAACTCTGTTTAGATGTTCAAGCGGTTTATCTGCTACTTGCGCGCAGAATGGAATATTAGTTTTCCTCACAACACAGTTTCCTTTTTCTCAAACTCTTTGCTTATTGCAGGATCCGGCTCATTCAAAGCACTCATTTATAATAGTACACCACCATTCTAGAGTAAAAACGAAGGTTTCATGCAAAGAAATACCCTATGATTGCTTCCACTAATGGAATATGTGCATTCCAGGCGCCACAACTAACAGACCTCATTACTTGCATGCGTCACAGATGGTCTTACTCACCATGCATGGGTGATATGTCTTAAGCTGTCTTGCCGAGGGCCCCTCAACCTCCCCGTGGCTTCCCTGACAACCAAGGTCAAATGAAACATTAGAGATTGGTAACTCTGACTAATTAGAAAATACTCTATCGTCAGAGGGCCTACAGGCAGAGGCTTTCTTTAGTTAACACCCTGTGGGCCTTTCTAAGGGGTCCCATAGTCTAATCCTACTCCAATGAACGTCCTCAGAAAGGGGCAGTGCCAATTTTCCCTTTGCCATTCTCCCAGTCACTCTCTCCTCCTCACTTCCATTCACTCCTCTCCCTGATTTTACATCTCACTATTATCTCTACTCCCTCTTTGATCTTCCTCCCCTCCTGCTCTCCCTACCCATTCCTCTCACCTCCTACTCTCTCTGGTCGTTTCATCCTGTGCTCCCTAATTCCTCTAATCGGGTATTACTTTACTCCCCTTTTCCCTCCTCACCTCTCTCTCTATCTCCTCCCACCTTTTGTCTCCTCTGTCCTCCTAGTCTTCTATCACTCCTCTCCCACCTGCCTCTTGGACCTCCTACTCCTGCTCTTAATCTACCCTCCTCTACTGCCTCCCATCCACTACTCCCTTAACTCTTCCAATCCTATCCTTCCATGCTACTCTCACAAACTCTCTCTCTCTCTCTCTCTCTCTCTCTCTCTCTCTCTCACACACACTACCCTTCTCCTTTCTCTCAGACTCTCCCCCCCTGCACTACTATTTGTTTTCACATGCACCCTTCCAATCACAAATTCTCTCTTTCTACTAGGTACCACTCTCCTATCCAACTGCTCCAGATACTCCACAGTGCTCCAATCCAAGAATGCCAGATTCATCAATAAAAGAGGCCACAAGTACAAAGTAATGCCATAAATATGTAATGTTCACTGGGATGTAAGACAAATCAAGCACAAACACACTGTTGATACAGTATTAGTTGCTTCTCAGGATGGCAGAGACACTAATCTGTTTTGTTATATTTTCCAGATGTTTCAAGAAAGTCAAAGGAATTGATGGATCTGTTATGGTAGCTGATAGGATTTGCCAAACATATAAGCAAGTTATTTGCTTCAGCACTTGTACAAGAAACTATTTAACTAGTTTTATTTCCGGAGACTGTCACCATTGCATCATCTTCTTCATCATCATCCATCCTGTTTGTAGATTCAGTGTTTTCGACATTCAAGCAATAGGATTTGCTAAATGCCCAGTTTTGCATAGAAAACAGGCCAAATCGACTTCTCAAAAGGGTTTCAGATCCTTAGCTCTTCTGTTCACATCAGATTCCTTAAAATCTGTACTCTTTGGTATTAGGAGCTTTGTGACATTGTAGAAGATGAAGTTTGTCATGTAGCAGGGTAGTTTATGTATTGAACGATTCAGCATGCTTGCATTGTACAAATTTGTGGATTGCGATTCATCTTTGTCATGACAATCTTGATAACACCATCACAGTTGCAGGAAGGTTTCCCTTTCCATCAGGTGTGTCCTCGCGAAATTGGAATTATCTGCAGAATAGTACATAAATCTTCCTTTCACGAGGTTCAGTAGTAGATACACTCCTCCATTAATTTCCATGCGGCGTAGAACCTCATTAGCTAAAGTGAGCGCTGGACAACCTGCAGCCTTCCTGACATTTTGGCCCACCACTCCTATCATCCCTCTCCATTGACTATACTGGATAGGGCTAAATGGAGATTTAGGCCAAAATGTTTGGAGGGCGAAAGGTTGCCAATAAGCGTCTAAAGATGTCCTATACAAGATAACTTTATAATAGTCGATTGGGGAACCCAAGTCATGCATATGCTGCACCAAGAATTTGCAGCAGGTTTTGGACTGTATCATTAGGCCCTCAGCAACTTCAAGTGGAAGTTCACGTGTGTGCCTTACTTTACTGAAGTTAAGGCATCATGAGGGGTCTACCTTTCTGTTCTATAAGAGTTTGTGACAAAGCAGCAAGGTCATGGATCAAATGTGTTTTTTCAACCTGTGGGCTATCAACATTTCTTCTTCCACTTACACACCATTTGAAAATAATAACACTTTTGTTATCTTGCTTTTCTAACTGTGCCCTGCATGATGCAACCAGTGAATTTCAAATTCTTCTCTGCCAGGATTTGTTAACCATAGTAATTTAGCAGCCTGATATAGTGCCTTCATATTTGCCTTTATGTTGTATCTGGTTTCTATGTATGAAAGCACAGCATTGTTAAATGATTTAAAAAAATACACTGATTGGTTGTTGGAGACAGGATCACAGAACACTATGCTCCTATCAAAAACATGTATTTCAATAACTATTTTCAGGGTGGATTTTCTCAATGACATACCTTCCTCTTTAACACCTATTGAGTAACAGATTTCCTTCTAGTGTGGCTCAGCTTCTGCTATTGAGACAACCTTTGCTTCGAAAAGGGCCTCTAATAATTCTGAATTCTACCTGACTTGCATATTAGACTTGCATATTATGGGACATTCGATGGTGCATGGGGAGGTTTCACTGCATTTTTCAAGAAATTGTTCTTTATTACTTGTTTGGAATTACCCAAAACTCAGTTATCTTTACTAACACCCGTTCCCGCAGTTTAAACTCAGATTACGAACGGTGGTAAACAGTGTTAATACTCATTTTTGAAGTCCCTAGATCTGCCTATGATTTTGTGTGGGATTTACAGCGAGGTGTAATTCTGCCACATTAAATTTGTTGAATTCCGGAGGTAAAATTGAGGTTTTACCTCTAGATGTACATTGGAGGTAAATCTTTCACTTCACCTCCAAACTACAGTAAAGTGGTGGTGAATGTATCACTGCCATTTCACTCCCAGCCTCATAATGAGGTCCACCGTGTACATTTTTGCATGACAATGAAGCTTACCCCTGCTAATTGCGCAGGGAGTCTTGATTCTATTAAAGACTAGGAGGCGAGCATGTTTCAACTTCTATTTATCTACTCCTCAGCAGTTTCAACAAAAACATAAGAAAAACTTAAAAGGTCCTTCTTCATCTCCTTTTTTTTTCTTATAAACTACAAATCCCACTGTGTCTGTAGTCCCGTTATGGTCAGTCCAGCCTATGACCCACTTCCTGTTCCTGGACTTCTTGAAATGCTCGCAACTGCATCCCTTGAACTCTCACAACAATGTCCAACCAACGGGACGAACAAATCCAATTTTCGCAGACTCAACTTCGCTGCTTCTTGCCTGTGTAAATCTGCTGCTTCCCGGCTTTGCTGCCTACGATTCCTCCTCACTCAATTATTCTTTTGGTCTTCCCGTAAGGATCATACAAACAACAGTATCAGGGTGGAGTCCTTGTACTGTCGCTCAGTCATCACAAATTCCATACATTGTAAACAGTACATGAAAGGGCGGGAAATTAATGCTCGCCGCCTAGTCTTTAATACAATCAAGACTCCCTGCACAATTAGCAAGGGTAATCTTCATTCTATGTCACGATTGGAGGCAAGCATTATGCTTGTTCAAAACGTCCCCAATACAGCTGTAGCCAACCCTTCAATCGGCTTGAAATAAAACTCTTAAAAAGTAGTATTGCTAGCTCAATCGTCTGCTTGCATAATATCCCGCAGTGACACCCCTGCTGTGAATGCTCCGGAAGCCATTGCACCCCTCACTGAATGTGCTCCGCACTCTCTCAGATGTATGCCTGCAAGTTGCATCTCCTCTTGCACCCATCTAGCTATGGTGGCTGTTGCTACCGCCTGGAATGGCTTTCTGCGTGCTATTAACAACTGTGTAGTACCTGCTGCTCTACATTCTGCTGTTCTACTCTTGTATTCCTTAATACATCTCGCTACACACCATTTAGTGTTGCTCGAGAAATAGGGATTATGCACTATAGTGGACCCTGTCTTCGTCCTTTTAGCTATGGAAAAGGTCACTCCCTCCGGACTGAAAGTTTTCTCGTGTATTTCTAGGGGCTTGACATCCTCTACTCGCTTGCAAGACACTAGACATAGCAGCATTGCCAATTTGCCTGACAACTGCTTCTCAGACAGATATCTGTCTGCTGGCCAACTCACTAATAACCACAGCCCTACTATAACATCCCACAATTGGTTGTATCTCGGTTCCGGGGGGTGGGGGTCTCTATATCTCCCTTTATGAGTCTGGTTACTGCCGGATGTTCCCCTGCTGGAACTCCTTCGACTGGAAGGTGGCCTGCCAAAATAGCCGACCTGTACACTCCGATGGTCCGAAATGCTTTCCCATCTTGTAAAAGATGTGCTAAAAAGTTTAAGATCGCAACTACAGGCACTGAAACGGGATGTCATTTTCCCCCTCTGTACCAGCTTGACCCAAGCAGCGTCATAGCTCCTCCTAGTGGATGGGGCCCACGATTCTGCAATGAGCTCTACAGCTTGCGACTAAATGAGTGGCAGCACCCAACGTCTCCTGATATTCTGCACACTATCAGCGAGAGAGTCCCTCTCACTCTCAGAGGATGAAATGACCCAGCTGGGTCCGTGAGCAACTGTTTTCCATGTGGGAGCATTCGCGGAATGTCTGTTGCCAGCTCCATTAGCGTCAGAAGCCATATTTGCGACTTCCATATTGGCCCTATTATAATGAACTCCTCTTTCTCTCTCCTGCACTTTACTAGGGCTCTGCTCAACCTTACGAAGGGGGGAAACGCATAATGCAGCTCTTCTGCCCACACTTGGAAAAATGGGTCTGTGTCCTGAGCGGACGGGTCCACCCTCCAGCTGAAGTAGCTGTATGTCTTCGTGTTGAGTCACGACACGACAGATCGGTGTGCCCTGGACCCCACAGCTGATTCAGCTGCCAAAATACTTCCGTGCTCAGTCTCCAATCGCTGGAGTTAGATATTGAGAGTTCCAGTCGGCTACTACATTGATCTCTCCTGGGAGGTATTCCGCCATCATTGAGGTCCCTGACTGAAGGCAAACATGCCAAAAATCTTCTACTAGTTCTGCTAGAAATGTGGACTTCATCATCCCCTAGATGGTTTATGTACCTGACCACTAATATATTGTCTATCTTGAGAAGGACACATGAACTCACTCTCGCTTTCGTGAACACCTTGATGGCGAAGGAACTCGCCAGAAGCTCCAAACAGTTTATGTGAAGGTGGAGTTCTTCTCTGCTCCATTTCCCTCCGGTCTTTAGAGACCTGCATCCTGCTCCCCAGCCCACTTGGCTGGCATCCCATTCTATCAATAGATCCGGTCGATCTCCGAATATGGCACGTCCATTCCAGGCGTCCATATTCTTCAACCACCATTCTAGCTCTGTGATGGATTCCTGGGATTCCTGGTCGAAGGGCATTAACTGATGATACTTCAGACCTTGCTGCAAATGCCTTAGCTTTAGCCTCTGCAGGTCTCAATAGTGTAGTAGACCTGGGAAGATAGCTTAAATCAATGCTGCTAGCATCCCCAGTATCCTCGCTAGTACTCTGATCAATATCTTCTGTTTGCTCAGGCAGTTCCTGATCTCTTTCTTGATGTCCCTGATCTTTCAGGTTGGCAACTCTACAGTGGCTTACCTGGTGTCTAGAACGAAACCCAGGAAGTCTAATCTCTGCGCCGGTGTAGCGTCCGATTTCTCCAGGTTCACTAGAAATCCCAGCAATGACAGGAGATCTCGAACCCACCCGGTCTGATATACCAGCGCCTCTTGACCCTCTGACAGAAGCAGCAGGTCATCTAGGTATATGATTATCCAGATAACCTTCTCCCGGATCGCTGCTGCTACTGATCACATCAGCTTGGTTAAAGCCCAAGGCGCTGAGGCTAGCCTGAAGGGCATTGTTTTGAATTGCCATAGTTTGCTGTTCCAGCAAAAAGCCAGGAAAGGCCTGAACTCTGCTTGCATCGGCAGTGTAAGGTATGCGTCCTTCAAGTCTATTCTTGTTAGCCAGTCTCCTTCTCTTATGCAGTCCCTCAGTTGGTGTATCCCTTCCATATTGAAGTGGCGGTACACCACCCAGCCGTTCAATTCTCTCAAGTTTGTGGCAGGTCGCACTTTCTCATTCCTGTGGACCAGAAACATATTACTTACAAATCTTGGGGCTGCTCTTCACTTCTCTATGGCCTCTTTCAACTCTAGTTGGCGAAGCTCGCTGTTCAGACTCTCTTGCTCTGCCTGCGCTAAACGTGTCTCCTGGGGCCAGCTCTCTTGCACAGGCTCCTGCATAAATTCCAGCTGTAGACCTCTGATGGTTTGCAAAACCCATGTATCGCTGGAAAGCGTGCGCCAATTGCCCTAGAAAATCTGTTATCCCCCCCACTGGAGGATATTTTGTGGCTCTCACCTGGTATAAAGCTTTGGCCTATGCCGGCTCCTCTTCCTCTGTGCCCTCTCGGAAATTGTCCTCTGGTCCTGGTGCTTGTTTTCCCAGTACTGGGCTCTGGATTTCTGGGGTCTACTGCCTCCGTGAAAATGACCAGATGCTCGACCCCGATAGTGGCCGGGCCTGGCAAAATACACTGCCAGGAAAATTTTGCGTATTGACGCTTGTGCTTTTTCCAGAGATCACAAACCTGCCCATCTCCTTGCCAAAGGTCTTCCCGAAGAGCAGACCATGAGCTGCTTCCTCAGCTTCGTAGGAAGCTAGATCACTTAGCTTAGCATCTATCTTAAGCAGTAGACCTCTCCTCCTCTCTGAGGAGATGTCACAGTTAGCATTCCCTAATAGGCAGACTGCCCTCTGCGCCCAATTTGCTAGGTCTTCTGGGTCGATCTCTTCCCCGGTGTCTCGGGCTCTCTCTGCCAAATCCATTATCTTGGCCAGCGGCCCAGAGATATCTAGTACCTTCTCCTGGCAGCTCCTCCATGACCTATCTATGCCTTTTCACATGTCTTTTCTAGTCTTTGAAATGAACGCTAGCATTTTTGGATCCAATTCCGTCGTCTCAGCCTCTTTGCCCGGTAGGTCTGGCCGCAGGCATTCTGCCTGCAAGTGCTGCCTCACTTCCTTGTCTAGCGCTTTTCTGAGCCTCAGGGCCATGTATTTCCTCACTCTGCGGGAAGGCTGCCAATCAGAGGATCTGGGGTTCCTAATGCTGTCTGGGTCAAATATGTTGTCACTTCTTCCAGCTCTTCGTCTAGATGTTTCTCCTTGCAAGCTTTCTTGCCTCCCCTGGGTCTTTCCCACTCTTCCTTTCTTTTCTTCCTCCCCCTGGGAGGACAGATCGCCTTCTAGTGGCTCTTCTTCCCAGCCAAGGTCATCATTGCCCAGATTGTCTTCCCCTGGTGAGGGGGTTGTGAGGCTTGGCACTGCCGACCTTTGCATGAAGGCCTCTCTCAGCTTGGCAAAAGCATTGGCTGCCTCTGGGGTCTTTTCTTCTACCCCGGAAGGTCGACCCGGGGGGTCAGAGGATTTCCTCTTGCAGGTCTGATTACTCCCCTGCATTCCTCTTCTCGAGGGCTTCATGGGTGTGCTGTCTGTTTCTCTGGTGCTTTCTCTGGGCTGGTTTAGTATAGATTCTAGGGTTTCCAGCCTCTCTTGTAAGGGTTTCACCCCTTGCGCCACAGCATCGATCAACGAGCTTCCCAGCACTTCCTTAAAACTGGAGGCGAGGTCCAGGGACTGCTCCTCCTCGCTCCACTCGAACTCTGACATGGTATTGGGTACTGTGTGCCTGTTACATGTACTAGGTCTCTTATGCACACCCACTGCTGCGTTGAGTCAGATGCTTTGATATTCCAAAGAATGATCTCTTTCTTTCTCCAAAATGTAATACTAGAAAATGATTTATTCTTTTTTTTTCTTTTTAATTGTGGCTAGCACCTGTATTAGTTGTTATTTGCCTTATGTGGCTATTTGCCCCTTTACTGGGCTGTCTTGGGCCGGATTCTGCTGAGAGTGGTGATCTCTTGAGTTTTCGCAGGCTTCTTGTGCCGTTCTAAGCTCTTCCGAGCGTAATGATCATCTGATCCAATCTGGCTGCTCTCTGTACTTATATCGCTGGCTGTAGCTACAGCAACACCGGTCGCGATGCCTGCACAAAATATTCTATGATCACTGCCGGGCCCAGTTTCTAAATATTACTGTGTTCGCTTTGGTGGTGCATTATCCATGCGATCATGCGACGCGGGGCCCCGCCTCCACCTTCCTGTTGGAGGGATCTGGAGTGCCTTGCATGCGCTTGACTCCACCCCCACGAGGGTGGGGGTTGTAATACCAACACCGGCCGCGAGGCAGCGAGAGCCCCCGGGCATGCCGGGTGTGAGGCACGGGGCTCGCCTCACTCAGGCTGATCTCTAACCTACACTGTGAGTCTTCCCGACTTCGCACTCTAACACACTGTCCTGATTCACACGCTCCTGTTTAGCTAGTATTCAGATAAATACCTCGGTTGCTGCTATCTGTGACTAGCATACATATAGTAAAAAACTTCAATCAACATTAATGTCCTCTCTTCCTCGGTTCTCTGACTTTATATTTCGCTCTCTGTCTAATTCATGTCTCTGAAAACGTTTAAACAACATGCGTTACTTGGAGTAATGGTAAAATCGTACTTATCTGCTGAAGAGAAGTAAAAGAAGAGGAGGAGTCCAGGAACAGGAAGTCAGTCGTAGGCTGGACTGACCATAGCAGGACTACAGAGACAGTGGGATTTGTCATTTATAAGAAAAGGAGATGAAGAAAGACCTTTTCAGTTTTTCTTAATTTTTTGTTGAAACTTCTGAGGAGTAAATAAATAGAAGTTGAAGCATAATGCTTGCCTCGAGTCTTGATATAGAATCGCATGAGAATGTTTTAGATCGTTGCACCCACTTGAGTTCAGTTTCCATTGGCTATTTTCACTCAACGGAATAGCATTCTAAATCTTCTTACCCTCACCTTCGGTTCAAATAGAGTTCAATGGATGCCTCCTAGCTCAGGGCTTCAGCAAAAGAAGCAGCCATTTTTTAATTGCATACTGGTACTTTAGAATCTTGTACAGGGAAGCACCTTCCAGCTCACTGAACCCTCACCATCATCTTCATGTTTTGCCCGTTTTTTTGTATTTGGCCTGTCTACAAGATTACCTCTATGTGTGCACTTCTTGCAAAAGGACAGATGCCATCTTGCATTACATTGATTTATTTATTCTTCAGTTGTATTGTTGAAGTGTTCTGCAAGGAGTTTATAATCACTGTCTTGACAATAATTTTTAATTCTTACAAATTCCAATTGTTTTCAGTAGATTTTCGGTTTCCACCTAAAGCCTCCTTTTCTTTATTATTAAGTGCATTTGGCTATACAATAAGCCTTTTGCACTAACAGGATAATATCAAAAGAGAACATCATAATAAAAATATCATCAGCAGCCAAAATAAGAACGATTAAACAGTACCAAAAGAAAAAAAACATGCCTTAAAGTATAATCACATAATAAGTATACGATTAAAAGTAATTCTAAAAGTTGTAGGCTATTAGTAAACAAAATAAATAATACGTTTAGCATGCAATACTGGCCATATAGAGCTAGTATTAGGCCAAGTTAAAGTGCTTAAGTGCCCCTTCCCAGATATAAAAGGAAGCAGCCGCCATCACTAGAGATTCTGCCATAAAAATAGATTACCAAAATTGATCAGAGAGTACACTGTCACATGAACTAACAAGATTCCCATACCCCCTAATATATTGTTAATCTAAACAGGGACAACATGTCAAGATTTGCCTTGCTGATTCAATCTTACTGTGGCAAAAGCGGCATAGCCTAGCATCTCAAGAAATGCACTACCAAGCACCAAAACATTCCAGCACAGGTAGAATATTAAGGGCCCGATACATAGAATTAAATAGCGCTGAAAAACATGCGCAAGCGTGCAAAACAGGCTCAAGTGCTGTTTGTTGATTCATGGAACACATAGCGCGTGGCTTACCGGAGACTTGCGCTGAATTCCTGCGGGTCCAGCACGTCACTGCAACACCATGAACGCCTTGCGCGAGATGCCCAACCAAGGCGCATACCGTCTAGCGCAGTCACATACAAAGGGGGCGGAACACTTGGAATGGGGAACAACAAGCGTACATGTGGGCTTACGTGTGAAGAACCTGTCAGGAACTGAGATCCACGTAGACTAGAATACCTCCGTCCCCAACTACCAGTCAGAGATAATAATTATATTCGCTGACCGATCGTTGAGGCCACAGGTGGTGGTAGGAACAGGAATCGCTGGAACCCGGAGGACTGTAAGGAAAGAAGGCCGGTAAGAATATACACCAAAATACCAACTTAACACCACAATTTGGAAAAATGAAAAAATAGAAAGTGTCCTACCCGTATATGATAGCTGTTCCCTCCAGGGGTCGATAATAGGCTAATGTAAAGTACCCAAGAGGCTACTCACACTAAGCAACCATGGGAAGCCACCGCGAGTATCAGGAAAAAGGGTTGGAAGGTGCAGCATGAAGGGAGGATAGGATGGGACCAGGAGCAAGAGGGGTTCCAGACAGGGAAGCAATCCAAAGTCCAAGGTCAATAGTTTCAAGAATCAAAAAAGGATGATCCAAAGGCAGTCCAAGTTCAGAATCCAAGGTCAGAGCAGTTCAATGTATCCAAAATGAAGACAGGCGCCAAATCCAATGGGTAGAATCCAGTAGAAGTCCAAAAATGCAAGAGCCAAGGTCCAAAATCCAGGAAAGCAAAAGAAAGAGGAAGAAACGCCACACGCTGCAAGAAAACAGCTGAGAAGCGTATTGCGGCGTGTCGTGTGTTACTTTATACTTCCTGGTTAAGGTCACATGAGCGCGTGGACAGAGCGCGTGAGGAGACACGTGACCGTAACCTACTCTGTTGACTGGAGGGAGGCTGGGGAATCATGTGATGCGGAAGTATTCCGCGTTAGGGAATGGCCCCGCCCCCAACACACGACCGTCCCCCTCGACCTGCTGTAAGCCGCCACGGGACCCGCCAGGATCGGGGCGGCCAGCGCCTCCAAGTAAGACCCCTCCCGGAGTGCCCCGAACGCAAGCGTGACCTTACGGGGAAGCGGGGCAGGGCAAGTGCGGGCAGAGGTGACAGAGATGAGTTCATGACAGAGTGCCCCCTTAAGGGCCCACAAACCCGTCGGCAAGAAGGATTGTCTAAATGAAATCGGGAGACAAGGAGAGGGGCGTTCACCTGAGAAGCAGGTTCCCAAGAGTGCTCCTCCGGTCCGTAGCCCCCCCAATACACCAGGTAGTAGAGACAACCCTTTTGGAGACGAGAGTCCAAGATGCAGTTAACTTCGTATTCATCTGTAGAACCCTGCACAGGAGGAGCAGGATGTAAGACAATGCGTGTAGAAGATGGACAGGGTTTCAAGAGTGAGGCATGAAACACAGGATGTATATTCCAGGCAGCAGGCAACGAGACACGGAAGGCCACCGGATTGACCACTTTGGAGATAAGATAAGTCCCCACAAAATGTGGAAGAAGTTTCCTACAGCCCGGGATTGGTAGATGTCTGGTGGATAACCAAAGCTGATCCCCTACAACATAGGAGGGGGCCGGCGCACGTCTTTTGTCCGCTGCTAGGCGCATTGTTTTCTGCGACTCTTTGAGATGAACCAGAGTCTGATTATGCATGTGTTTTAGTTCCTGTAAACAAGAGGAGACAGCAGGTGTTTGGATGGGAGAAGGTGATAGATCGGGGAAAGGCAAAATTTGAGGGTGTTGACCGTACAGAGAAAAGAAAGGGGAATAACCAGTGGAGGAGTGTGTGGCGTTATTATATGCAAACTCGGCAATGTGTAAAACTTGGTACAAGGTGTGTTGGTGTTGTAAGGAAAGGCAACGTAGGTATTGTTCCATGGTCTGGTTCACACGCTCCATTTGTCCATCTGTTTCCGGGTGGTATGAGGAAGAAAACCTTGCACCTATCCCTAGTAAGTGTGTGA
Organism: Ambystoma mexicanum; assembly: GCF_040938575.1. Classification (NCBI taxonomy): domain Eukaryota; kingdom Metazoa; phylum Chordata; class Amphibia; order Caudata; family Ambystomatidae; genus Ambystoma; species Ambystoma mexicanum. The sequence continues at coordinate 578,388,760 of NC_090929.1, read as the reverse complement.
GGGCACGCCAGAAATGTGAGGTGAACTGAGAACCTCGGTCTGATATTATGACTGAAGGTAAACCAAAAAGGCAAAATATAGAACGAAAAAACAAGTTGGGAAGAACAGGTTCTGTAGGGATACCGGTGCAAGGTATAAAACGGGCCATCTTGGTAAATGAATCTATGAACACCCATATGGTATTGAATCCTTTCACCCTGGGCATGTCTGTGACAAAGTCCATGGTAATGGTATGCCAGGGTCGGGGAGGTAATGGTAGTGGCTGTAAAAGGCCAAGAGGACGCCCCTTTCGGTTTTTACACTGGGCGCAGACAGAACAAGAATTCACATAGGTAACGGTGTCTTTGCGCATGGACGGCCACCAGCACCAACGTTGTAACAATGAAAGGGTGCGTTTCTGTCCTGGGTGACCATTAATGACTGCATCATGGGACCATTCTCGAGCTTGGGTACGAGTATCAGGAGTGGGCAGATACAATTTGCTGTTAACAAAAGGTAAACCGTTATACATAATAGCACCCCATTCGTCGATCAATGTCGGATGTTCGGACGTCTACTGGCGTATGGAGGTTAACAGCTCAGTGGAGGGTGTACAAAGACATATAACATGCTTGGGATCGAGCAGGGTTTCAGGAAAGATTGGAAGGGAAAACCCCCCCCGAAAAGCGGGACAGAGCGTCCGCCTTTCCATGCATAACACCGGGGCTGTGTTTAATGATGAAGTCATAGGTGGAAAAAAACAAATGCCATCTTAGTTGACGACTGTTGTTACAGCGGAAGGAAGCATGTCTTGGAGGTTGCGGTGGTCGGTGTATATGGTTACCTGATGTTTTGCCCCAAGGAGATGGTGTCTCCACACTTGAAGGGCGTCTTTTATTGCCAGTAGCTCCTTCTCCGTCACTGTATAGTGACTCTCTGCAGAGGAGAATTTGCAGGAGTGATAGGCTACAGGATGTAACAGACCCGTGGTGGTACAGACTTGGGACAAAACTGCGCCTAAGCCATAGGAGGATGCATCTGCTTCAATGATGTAGGGGTGTTCGGGATTTGGATGCTGCAGTATGGGGGCCGAAGTAAATGCTGTTTTAAGGGCAAGAAAGGCCTCCTGTGCATGGAACAGACACTTCTCGGGTTTGGCATAGAGGGAATTAGAGCGAAGTCTGGTAAGGACTTCCCGAACATGTCTCACATGTTCCTTGAACGAAGAGGAAAAGACCAAAATGCCGTCTAAGTATACGACTACATAGGTATCGATGATATTGTGGAATATATCATCCATAAAGCGTTGGAATGTGGCAGGGGCATTACAAAGCCCGAAGGGCATGACTGTATACTCAAACAACCCGTGGCGTGTACAAAAGGCTGTCTTCCACTTGTCCGACTCTCTAATATGGATCAAATTATAGGTGCCCCGTAAATCCAACTTCGTGAAGATCTTAGCGTGAGATAGACGGTCAAGCAGGGGTGTGATGAGAGGAATAGGGTAGCGGTTCCTTATAGTGACCTGATTCAAACGCCGGTAGTCGATGCACAGACGTAAATTGCCCTTCCTCTTGGGGATGAAAAAGATGGGACTAGCGGCTGGAGATTTTGAGGGTCATATGTGGCCTACCCAGAGTGAGTGTAGCAGGTATTCTTTCAAGATATGCTCCTCGGTTGGGGATAGAGAGTAAATGCGCCCACAGGGTACCACCGCTCCCGGGAGAAGGTCAATGGGGCATTCATAATTTCTGTGCGGGGGTAGTTCGGCACAGCCTTTATCAAAGACCTCCAGAAAGTCATGGTACTCCAAGGGTATGTTGGTAGTAACTGCACCTGTTACATGACCCGAAGGTTCAAGGTCCATGGCTCGAGGTTCGTCCAAAGACAATTGTGCCAATGTCCCCAACACTTGAGATGGAGAAACAAAACCAATTGAGGCAAGCAAACAGTGTTCCTGACAATGGGCTGATTTAAAGGTTTAGACCAATGAACAGTGGGATTATGGACATGCAACCAAGGGATACCAAGGATGAGTACGAATTGTGGTGTTGTTATCAAATCGAATGCAATGCTTTGCTTATGTGGATCCTGTATCAACAAAGTAAGTGGTGCTGTTTGCTGTCTAATAGGACCGGATACTAGGGAAGTACCATTGACTGCATGTACTGTATGTACGTCTGCATGTACTGGTCTGGATGTTTTTTGTTCTGTAGAGGGAGATTAAGGGAGGCGGCTAGGGAAATGTCTACGTAATTACCGGTGGCCCCTGAATCAATGAGCAATTGTACAGCATATTTTACCTTATCCGCACAGTACAATAGAGCGTGAAGCAAAATGGGTTTTGTAGTGCATAGTGGCAGGAGTGTAGTACAAGTGTTTTGGTATGGGCTCGTCCGTACCCTTGTAGCTAAGGACGAACCTTCTGAAAACCCGTTGTCTTGGTCTTAGGATGCCTTTGGCATTCTTTCACGAAGTGTCCACCCAACCCACAATAGAAGCATGCATTGGCCTGTCTTCTTAGTTCCCTTTCTGTGGAGGAGAATGGGCTGCGAATTCCCCCTATCTGCATGGGTTCACTAGCTGAGGTAGGAGCCGTGGGATTGGTAGAAAATGAGAGAGATGTACCCTTGAGGCTTTCAGTTCTTCGCTCCGTACACCGAGCATCGACCTGAAGACCTAGATCAACAAGATCGGGGTACTGAGCCGGCAAGGCGGTAACCACCGTGAGGGAGTCCTTCATGTGATCATTGAGACCCCTATAGAATACCACAGCCTTCTTGTTTTCTGACCAGGCTGTTTCAACAGATAGTTGATTAAATCGGGTGATATATTCAATCAGGGTAGTCTTCCCCTGAGCTAATTCAAGGAGTTCTAAGTCATGGGTCTGTGCCTTATGTCGGATATCGAATACCCGTGTCATCTCAGCAATCAACAAATCAAAATCGTACAATACCGGGCTGTTACCTTCCAATAAAGGATTGGCCCAGGTAGCCGCTATGCCGCTCAGGTGTGACAGCGTAAGTGCTGCTTTAGTCGTCGAGTCTGGAAAGGCCTGAGGACGACAAATGAAGTGAATCTTGCACTGATTAATAAATGTGCGAAATTTCCGGGGATCCCCTTGAAATTTTCCCGGGGCACCCAGCAGGAACGGGTTGTGTACAAAAACAGGAGCGGGTTGGCCAGCCTCAATGCAGGACCTGGTGGAACAGGAGGTTCCTCCATATTTGGGTTAGGGGGCAATGCCTGACGTTCATTCTGCATTACGTCTAGGCGTTGATGAATGGCTACCATATCATCCTGAAAAGTGGTTATGGCCTGAACTAGAGCAGTCACCGGGTCCCCAGCTGAGGTAATCATAGTCTAGTGGAGGGAGAGGCTTGTCAGTCTGTCAGGAACTGAGATCGACGTAGACTAGAATACCTCCGTCCCCAACTACCAGTCAGGGAGATAATAATTATACTTGCTGACCGATCGTTGAGGCCACAGGTGGTGGTAGAAACAGGAATCGCTGGAACCCAGATGACTGTAAGGGGTCGATAATAGGCTAATATAAAGTACCCAAGAGGCTACTCACACTAGGCAACCATGGAAAGCCACCACAAGTGTCAAAAAAAGGGGTGGAAGGTGCAGCATGAAGGGAGGATAGGGTGGGACCAGGAGCAAGAGGGGTTCCAGACAGGGAAGCAATCCAAAGTCCAAGGTCAATAGTTTCAAGAATCACAAAAGGATGATCCAAAGGCAGTCCAAGTTCAGAATCCAAGGTCAGAGCAGTTCAAGGTATCCAAAATGAAGACAGGCGCCAAATCCAATGGGTAGAATCCAGCAGAAGTCTAAAAAAGCAAAAGCCAAGGTCCAAAATCCGGGAAAGCACAAGAAACAGGAACAAATGCCACACGCTGCAAGAAAACAGCTGAGAAGCGTATTGCGGCGTGTCGTGTGTTACTTTATGCTTCCTGGTTAAGGTCACGTGAGCGTGTGGACAGAGCACGTGAGGAGACACGTGGCCGTAACCTACTGTGTTGACTAGAGGGAGGCTGTGGAAACATGTGAAGCAGAAGTATTCCGCGTTAGGGAATGGCCCCGCCCCCAACACGCGACTGTCCCCCTTGACCTGCTGCAAGCTGCCACGGGAACTGCAAGTGCGGGCAGAGGTGACAGAGGTGAGTTCAGGACAGTACCACAGTAAAATACTTGCAATGCCCACATGCGCGCTAACAACACATATTCATGGAATTGAACAGGGCTCTCCTGCACGCGGAAAAAGATGCGCTAATCCGGAAACATGTCCGCCAAGGGAAAGCAGGCATAAGCGTCACTGCGCATCAAAAACAATGCATAAAAAGAGCACGCAAACACAAACGTGTGTATACAGCTACGATGAATGTTCCATTTTTCGCAGCAGGGATCCCGGGACACCGCAGGAGGAGGAGGATAGCCAGGGCACGCATTTTTCTACGGAGGACCAGCCTTTTTGGGATGCCTGGTGACCAGGTCTGTGGCAGGTATACATTTCCACCCCACATCATATTAGACCTGGTCACGGAGTGTGAAGATGACCTCACATCACCCACCCTGTGCTCCCAAGCACTGAGCCCCTTCGAAAAGGTGCTCAATGTACTGCATTTTTTGGCCACTGTGTTATTCAGCGGACAACTGCCATTGTCGGGGGCATTTCACATGCCAGACTGTCACGCTGCCTACACCAGGTGTTGGCAATCGTGACTGCACACCCCTCAGTCCGCAGGCACACATACATGCCCAGAACACCCACAGAAAGGTAGGCAATGGTCCAGGACTTTTATGGGGTGGCGCACTTTCCCTAAAGTGTTGGTGCCATTGATTGCACCCATGTGGCCCTATGTCCAACTAGGGCCACAGAGCACATCTATCACATTCACACGCACTGGCATTCCATCAATATGCAGGTTGTATGTGAGGCCAAGGGAATCATCACCTCTGTTCATGCCAACTCCGCAAGGTCCACTTATGATAATTTCATATTCAGAATGTCACCCCTACAGCAGGCTCTGGAAGCTGGGAGGCATGGCAACACAAGGCCCATTGGTGAGTACAAATGGCCCTGCAAATGCATGCATGACTCAAGTCCACAACCACACCAATGACAGCCCATCTCACCTCGACAGGGGGTAGTGCCTACCCTCTGAGCACCTACATGATGACGCCAATACGGAACCCCACCACACCACCCCGAGTTAGATACAACGCAGCCCATATTGCAACTAGAGGCATAGTGGAGCACATATTCGGAGTGCTAAAGTCACGCTTCCGCTCCCTTGACCACTCAGGTGGTGAGCTAGTATATGCACCACCAGTAGTGTACCGGATCATTGTGGCAGCAAGTGTCCTGCATAATGTTGCAACACAGCGTGGAGTACCGGTGGACATGGTGGAGCCCCCACATCCCCAACCACATGCACGCGGCTGCGCATGGAATGGGAAAGGGCATGTGGCGAGGCAGCCCATACCCAGCTTGTGGCACCATTTTTCACCTAAAATCCAACCCCTGCGGAGTGCACACAGGCCTAGCACATTTCAGGTGACAATCGATGAAGACAAAGGGACAATCATCTGTCCCAACCTTAACACCCTGAGAATGTGTCCTCTGAAGTGCTACATTGTGTGCATCCCTTAGTATTAACCGTATCTCAATCTGGTGTGCACAAAAGGAGCACATGGAAGATGGAGTATGGCAGAAACGGCATGACAAAGTACACAAAGTAACCCAAAATGCTGGTATGTCACCTAAACCCTCCCACACTTCATGTCACCTGCTTGACACACCATTCCATGGCATGCAATGTCTAAACAGAGAAATAAATGGCCAACACATAACACTACTGTCACAAAATGTGCAATGATCAACCTAAAAGTTCCACAAATAACTCACTAATCAATATAATCATGTACACAGGCACATCAATTGGGCAGTACAACAAACCAGAAACACAGGACCCAAGAGTTCATCTGTCTGACGGTGACCATACCCAAATGCACATGTGCCTCAATGTGTTGTGACTAGTACATGCCACCCTTCTAAATTCCACCCTTCTAAATTCGTGTGGCACTGCTAACCAAAGGGGGCCAGGGAAAGGCATACAGCAGGAAGGCTAAAAACAATGGAGACAGTCAAGGCAATACATGAAGATGGAACATGAACAAAGGATGCATCTCAATGTACGAACATAAAATGATGGCAACCATGCACTGGACAAACAATCATGAATCCCACTAGGGGTGTATACACAGGTCGGACTTGAGACTGCCCACAGATAGAATGGAAGCCCAATGCCAACGTGTAAGTTACTTTCACACGCTGCACTACTAGCAAGCCCATGGAATGGGGAAGCAGGAGTGTCATATGTGTCTGGACGCAAGGCACAAACACCAACATGAGACAAACCTCTATGGGACCAGCTGGAACCTACAGTGGATGCCCTCGGCTGCCCCTCAAATCAACACACTGTCACATAAATGCACAATAGACAAAAAACGAATAAAAAAAATAAAAAAATGCCCATAGGGAACCAGGGGGCGCACCCAGGAGGGAGGAGGTGCAGCGTGCACATCAACAACCACATGTGTGGATGTTAAAAAAGATCCCTCCATGGGTTAATGGGCTGCACGGCTATGATGGAGGGGGAAAGCTGTTGCTGCTGTTGCCACACTCTGGTGCTGCATCAGAATGTGGTAGTGGAAAGGGGGGATATCCACGCATAGCCCTGGTCTAGTCCTCAATGGCAGTGGCCATGCGGGAGTGAGATGCTTGCATCTGCAACATGATGGCCCAGAGGTCTCCGTGCAACACCTCACTGGATGCACACAGTTCATCCGTGATGGTACGAGTCATCAGTTGCATCTGCTGTTCAGACCGTCTACTGCTGGATGCCTCGAGTGCAGCCAGTGTAGTCCTGAGGGACCTATACTCTGACATCAGGGCTTCCCTGTTTGCCTGACCCTTTGCAGCCAAGTATGCACCCAGAGCCCTCAGTTCCGCCCACCGGCTCCTGTTGCTGGCCACCATGTTCAGCCTATGTGAGCGGCATGTGGACCGCAATGCCTGCTGCTAGTGCTCCATCTGTCTTGCTGGGGGTATCGTGGAATTGGGCACCCTATCCATGCCCTGAGCCATCATCTCATGTGAAGTAGCCTGTTGTTGTGCAACAGCATACATGGACTGCTCCCACACAGTATGGCCAGCTAACACACGACTTCCCCGTTGGCAGAACCCATGCCTGCCTAGGCCAAGGATACCTGGCCCTTGATGTGATGACCCCATCTGTGGCTGCAGGACTGCATCCCTCCCTTGATCTGCTGGCCCAGGACCAGGAGTCAATACTGTGGAGCGTGACCCTGCAACTGTAACCACCACAGACAGATGTCCCAACACTGACTGGCCCTGTGAGTGGTTGGGACGTCTGCCTGTGGTGGTTACGGTTGCACCCACAGTCAATAAACTCACCTGCGACACCGCAGAGGTATCCATATCTGATTCACCACCAGAGCGTAAGGCTTCCTCAGAGGCGGACTCAGACTGAGTCTGGGGCAGGATGGCCTGTAGCACCAGTGGAACTTCATGGGCTACCACACCACGTCCTCCACTGGTGTCTGGTCGTGGCACACTGTCCTGTTCCTTCTCCTCTGCATCTAGTGCCTCATCACCTGCACATGGACAGCAAGAAAATGAAGAGCTATGTAAATACCATAGACCACACACATAGGCATCACAATGTCGTTGTGTAACAAATCAACCTGCCATGTCACAAACTCCCGCATCTACACAGTGTCAATGCAAGTGAAGGCTAGCATGAAAGCAGCCATGGACCTGTGTGGAAGGGCTAAATACAACTTGTAGTAAATGGTGCATAGTACCTGCTACACATATGAGCACCTGACTGGCATAGATCATCCACCAACATCACAGATGCAAAAACACATATGCCACGTACCATAGCCATGCCTGATCTGTAATACTGGTGTCTGGTTGTGGCACACTGTCCTGTTCCTTCTCCTCTGCATCTAGTGCCTCATCACCTGCACATGGACAGCAAGAAAATGAAGAGCTATGTAAATACCATAGACCACACACATAGGCATCACAATGTCGTTGTGTAACAAATCAACCTGCCATGTCACAAACTCCCGCATCTACACAGTGTCAATGCCAGTGAAGGCTAGCATGAAAGCAGCCATGGACCTGTGTGGAAGGGCTAAATACAACTTGTAGTAAATGGTGCATAGTACCTGCTACACATATGAGCACCTGACTGGCATAGATCATCCACCAACATCACAGATGCAAAAACACATATGCCACGTACCATAGCCATGCCTGATCTGTAATACTGGTGTCTGGTTGTGGCACACTGTCCTGTTCCTTCTCCTCTGCATCTAGTGCCTCATCACCTGCACATGGACAGCAAGAAAATGAAGAGCTATGTAAATACCATAGACCACACACATAGGCATTACAATGTCGTTGTGTAACAAATCAACCTGCCATGTCACAAACTCCCGCATCTACACAGTGTCAATGCAAGTGAAGGCTAGCATGAAAGCAGCCATGGACCTGTGTGGAAGGGCTAAATACAACTTGTAGTAAATGGTGCATAGCACCTGCTACACATATGAGCACCTGACTGGCATAGATCATCCACCAACATCACAGATGCAAAAACACATATGCCACGTACCATAGCCATGCCTGATCTGTAATACTGTATTAGATGTGACTTGCTGACTACTGTCCCAGAGCCATGTACAATGGATGTAACATGACATGACATGTAAATCAAAGTCAATGCACACAGGTGTCACACAGCGCAACGATGCAAGGGTGGTGGATGGAGTGAAGCCAGACACACCCATCTCATGAGGCCAGCTCACATTGACATCCCGCGATTGAATAGGCGTGGTGAAGGTGCAACCTGGGGTTGGAAGTGTGAGTGGGCAGTGCAGTACATGGGAATGGCATACCAAATAAATACAATTACATTATCATCAATGAAAATGGGGTGTGCTGGTGGAAGTGTATGTGAAGACATCAGCTGTCAATAGCTGCTAGAGCGTTGCAGGGATACAGTTAACAGCCACCGAGTGTGGAGTATGACAGGGAGGCAGTGCATGGGTACAACTGGTGGCTCAGAGGCCCGTTTCGGAGATCATAGTGTGGGCAGGTAACTAGTGCATTCTCTCAGTCATCCAGGACTCCAGCAGGGGAGAGGAGGTAGAGAAAGCAGAATACATGAGAAAGGATCATAAGAGCCCCCAGACCCAGAGAAGGTTCACCTCCAGTGTCATTGAGGCAAGGAGGCTGTAGCAGAGGGAGGCCCCAGCCGAAGATAGACATCAACCACCAATTTATTGTTCTGAGAAGTAACTGACCCTGAGGGAGTAGGAAAGGGATCAAATACCATGAGAAGGAAGCACATTTGGAAGATGGAGTTAAAGGAACTGCAGCACCAGGAGCCATAAGGCCCTGTGGACAATGCAGAGTGATTGACAATGAACAATCGTAGCCACTGGGAGCCAGTGCCATCATCACAGTCCTACGGCGACACAATACCTGGCATCAAGACAAAAGGACAATCCCCACTGCCCAGGTCAGGATGAGTTCCAGAGGGAAGAGAGTAGAGGCACAAAAACTGGGTATAGGCCATTGCAGTACCCCACCATAAGTATGACCAGTCCTCTGGAGACACTGAGCTACTGGGGGAATCAGAGGAAAGGAGGAATCCCCCTGAGAAGGTGCAGCTGGCCGAGTAACCCATAAGAGATTTGTGGAGAGAAGGCCAGTGTGGAGTGCAAGATTGTGACAGGCTATCCGCCATCACAAGTTGAAGCAGGAAGAGAGCCAAGAGAGCCTGGACAGAGTGAGATGGAAGGAGTGAGCAGGTGTGGTGATGGGGTTCATCCCAGTGTGCTGCACATTGCGTGTGTGCAGTCTGCAGGTCAATGAGCATGTGTCTGTCCACCATGACATGGTTCACCAATTGCAGTCATGCAAATGCAGCCAGAACTGCCAGACAACCAACACACTTCATCCAAGCAACATACACATGACCTGGACACACACGCATCACCACTTACCAGACATTGCATCATAGATTGGCAGGTCTCTCATGCCTTGGATCAGCTCCACATCATTCATAGTACCTATGATCTCCAACTGTGGAGTGAGTTCATCGTCCTCTTCTGGTAACCCACCTCCAGTCACCAGAGTAGATGCGTAGTTGGCAACAATCTTCTCGGTGCCGCAGGTCATACCAATGCTTCATTGCATCAGCAGCTGAGCACCTCTCATGGCCGAAGGCGTTAATAAGGTCAGCGACACACTGCCAGTGGGCCATACGCAGGGTAGGCTTATGTGTGCTCCCTGCCTGCACAAGCATGTCACATTGGTGTAGCTGCACGTAGTCCACGAGGACCTGGAGCTCCTCATCAATAAAGCTCCTCTTCCTCAACATACAGGTCTCCTGTGCCGTGCCTTGGGACTGAGCCTCTTTGCCTACTGCACACTTTGACTTCTTACGAGGCTGTGCACATTCCAAGTGGCTGGGACCACTTGGGTCAGTAGAGGCTGGAGCACTGGTGCCCTGGGCTGTGGTATCACACACTGATGGTGTGACTGTAGGTGCCCTTGCAGGTGGCTGTACCTGGGTGCCGGTGCCCTGATGCTACACAGCAATTCCCTTCCCTCCGATGCACGGATATCATCTGCCTCTGCGTCTCTGTGGACCAGGGCGGGGAGCACCACAGGCATGGCTGAGTGACCTGGAAGCTGGTGGTGGTTGCTACAGCTGCCCCTGCAGCTTCCTGACCCTGTTATGGGGGGCACGGCTCTCCCTGCACGGGGCCAGGCACTGTCATGATGCCTACCCCCAGACATCAAGACCAGGTCCATCAGTCCAGGGAGCAGGCATCCAGACACCTATTGAAAACCCAGCCACCCCGGCTAGGGGCTATTTGGGTTCAGTCCTGGCGCCATAGGAGCCAGGCTCATATATGGGATCAGTCCTGGCGCCATAGGCGCCAGGCTCATATGAATAAACTTACCTCATGCAGACCAAGCTGCAAAGAATCCAAACCAACGTGAGGCCTACTTTGTTTCAGGGACTATTTTTTTACTCGGGTGTGGTCTTGGGGAACTTCTTACCTGGGACTACTTTGGAGGCTATTTAAACCACGCCCGATGAGCAGCACACGCTTCGTGTTATTCTGCATCCTGCAGCGTAACGCTCACCGTGAAAATAAGAAGAAAAGGTTAGAGCAAGAACATTACCACCTGGATCCTTTGCGCATCCGAACAAGGAAAAAGACTTTATTTGTACACGTTGCACCGCCAGCTGCAGCGCCACGCTATACTTACTAGTCTTCACAGCACCTCCTCGACCCGGAGCTGCTCCATCATTCATCGCCGAACTCCGGGCACCTAAAGGAGACGAAGAAAGATAAAAGGTGAGCCGTGAAAACCAACAAAGACAATTTCAATTATCACAATAGACTTACCGAGTTACCGCCGGAGATATTATTCTTCTACACACCACATCGTCTTACGCTGCACCTGTAAGGAAAGAGAAAGCAACAGGTTAAGCACTGGCATTTTTTACCGGACAGTGTTGGGTAATACAGATTCTTACCTAAACGCAATCAGCTGCTACGGGACAATCTCCTCTCGAATCAAGCTGCAAGACAAAGGAAGGAATCGGACAAGAGTGAATAACAGACATTTTGAACTCTTATGAACCAAACACTTACGGCTCCTCGCCACTTACCTCTGAGTCAATATTAATCTGGAACTCACCCAATTCCTTCGGACCAGTGAAGTAACTGGTTATCTACGCGCCTCTGCACTCCACGCAGGATGGAGAGCTCATCATTCAAAACCATAAGGTGAGACTGGTGAAAGGGAATATCGGAGGTGATTAGTGGGAAAACGGAAGGGAGGTGTGCTCGCTCAATCCATGGGTGGCTAATTCCCTTTCTCTGCTTTCAGGAGAATACTCCTACGGGTCAAGCAGACGAAATTGAGCAGGCCAGTCCAGTCAGTCATCTCTACTCTACGAGTAACGTTGGTGGAGGCCGCAGCTATCCAGTTCCGACCGTCGCCCCTGTGGGAGCCAGGTGAGCGTAACAGGCACCTCTGCCACCTCAGGCGCCTCTGCCACCTCGCACAACTCCACCACCTCGGGCACCTCCGCCCCCTCAGGTGCCTCCGCCACCTCACACACCTCGGGTGCCTCCGCCACCTTGGCCGCCTCCGCCACCCCGGTCACCTTTATCTCCCTTCCCACTAGTTGCACTCCCAGTCATGGCACAGATGGAATGGTGCAATGGGAGGTGTAACTATCGATTGTCCTGGGAAATTTGAGTGAGGGGGCAGTGTACATGATGTCAAACATACCAGTGTGCCCCAGCAAGGCTCAATGTAACCCCTGGGGAAAAGATAAATGGGCCACATAATGCACAGGCACTCCAAAAATGAAGAAAAAAATGTGTATGCGACCCCTCTGCAGCCCACGTGTAAAGAAAAAACCTAATGCAGTACGCTGTGGCACCCAGCAAAAAAGAAATACATATGCGAAGGACACATAAGCTACAGTGATGTTAAATAAGGGGTTATGCGACACACAGGGGAACCCACAGATTGCAAAATGCATACGCAACTCACCGTCAGCCTCAAAAGTACACGCGCGTGTTAGGCAGAATCACATGCAGTACCCTTTGGGAACACTACATGTAATTAAGAATACAAGTGTCAGTACAATTTCACCTTTGGTACAAGCCTGTACTACACAGTTATGTGGTAGCAGTGGCTGAGCAGCCAGACTTACCTCAAGAGTTGAGTGAGCAGTAGAACAAGTTACACAAACGACCAACAAATGAAGTGATTCAAATATATGTTTATGTTTATGTTTATTGAGTTTCTTGGTAAAAGAATATACATTTATTTACACAGTTAGTTTGAAAAAAATACACTAGCAAGAGCAGCTCAATATCATGTACTAACACACTACAAATATACAACCAATAAGTTACTGAACAAGTTCAGCTCCCCTGAAGTGGGAGCAAAATGGCACCTCAGATACTTTAAAAAGGGTAAAAAGACAAGGTAATAAGAATCAGTAGCACAAATACTTGCATTGGCAGGGCAAAGGGTTTCAGTGACCTACGACCAGCAATTCAGTTCAAAGGCCTGGGCCTAAGTCAATGGTTCAGAGTCTTTGTATAGGATAGCACAGTTCTGGTAGTAAGCGGTTAAGTCTTTGCCATGGATTTTAGAAGAATTTGGCTAGGTGAAAAGTTAGACGACTGTTTAAGGAAGGACAAGCCTTCGAAGTCGGGAAAATTTCACAAACTTTCACAGTGGCCGAAAAAGATTTCTGGACTGCGTTTGCACAGTACCTTTAAAGTGAAGAAGAGCTGTAGCTGAGGCAGTTGTTCCTGGCAGTTCGAGCAGATCTGGTTGTTCCTGAGCTTCAGTCGTGGGGACAAGAAGGAGGACGTCGGGAGGTTCCTGCACTGCCCAGGGGTGAGGCCACAAGCTTGGCAAAACGTCGGTTTAAGGTGTGAGTGCCTTAAAGTCCACCAACTGGTTTCCTTCCCACTGGCTATCCGGTTTTCAACAGCACTCTGAAGAAAATACGACCCGGATGGGGACGGTGTCCAGGTGGCTTGTGAGTTGGTTGTTCCCACCAAACTCAAGGGAAGAAGTTAACCTTGAAGGGCTTCTCTGTCGATGGAGTTTCAGCCAATTTGGACCTGCAGCAGGGCTTCACTGGTCATCCAGGAGTTGCAGCAGTCCTCTTCCTTCAGCTTGTCTTCGGTTCTTTTGTTCCAGTGGTCGACTCTCCTTTCCAAGTCCCAGAGACCTGCTTTTAAACAGTTTTCCCCCATTCATTCCAGCCTGGCTGTCAATCATACAGCAGGGTGGCTGTCCTTGCTGGACAGCCAGCCGGCCCATCATGCCAGAGTGCATTCGGGGCCACCTAGGAGACTAAGAACAAGGAGTTTCAGGCACCTCTCTCACCTCCTGTCCACCCCAGACACCCTTGCACCAGAGGAGGGCTTCAGCACTGAAGCCCGCCAAAGGCCAACAAACAGAGGGACCAAACCTGGTTTGGTGCGCAGAGACAAACACAAGAAGGACCTTTCCTAAAAGAAATGGCGAACAAAGTTGACCGTAGTCAGTTTTCACAGATAGGACTTGGGCGCCATATTGAAAAACATGGCTGACCAGATTTTTAGCTACCGTTGTTTGCGGTCAGGAAAAATCATGGTAGTTTGATCTAAACCACTGCCAACAGCCATTGAAAGTAAGGGTAACATTTGATGGTTACATGAGTGTTTTGACTCAGGGGAAGCTAGGCAACCCCTCCAGCACTCTTTAGGAAGATAGTGTGTGCTGGGTCTGTAAATGTAAAGAGACTAGTAAAGTCAATTTAACTGTACATGCTCTGGAGACAGTAGTCAGTCCCAGAGAAGGTATTTAAACCTTGGGAAGTCTGAAAGACATCCCTGTGTCACTGCACTGAAGGTGCTGTGTGACACACAGAAAAAAGATGATGCCTATGGAGTTATTTTAAAACTCCATAACCAAAGAACACAAAAGTAAAACACACATCAAAATACATGGAAGAGTGGGAAAAAAGGCTCACACTCTTCCCAGGTAGAAAATCAAATCCTAGAAATCCAGCAAAGTTGCTGGGGGTCTCAAAAGGTAAGGAAAATTAGCACACATTGAGAAATCTCCCTAACACTAGCCCCCCCAGACTAAAGGACAGGAGGATTTAATCCACTCCTGGATGAATCACTTTACTCCAGTCGGTCAAACATTCTGAGAGACCATTAGCATTTTGGTGGTGATACCCAGACCTGTGTTCAATGGCAAAATCAAACCCTTATAGGCTGACTGACCATCTCAGTAGTTTAGAGTTTTCCCCTTTAATTTGCATCAACCATCTCAAGGGTTGGTGGTCAGTCTGAATCACAAAAGTAGATCCATACAAGTATGGTCTAAACTTCTTCAGTGAACACACAATAGCAAAACATTATCTTTCAATGGTTGCCCACCTTGTCTCAGGTTCCTTCAGCTTCCTGCTGATGAATAAAATGGGGGGCTCCCTACCTTTCTCAACCAGCTGACTCAGAACTGCACCTACACCTGTATTTGAAGCATCTGTCTGCGCAATTAAGGTTTGGTTATAGTCAGGAGCTCTTAGGCTGGAGCTTGACAAAGGGCTTTCTTTAGGCCTTCAAATGCTTGAGGGCACTCCTCATTCCACCTGACCTTTTTAGGGGATTTGGGGGAGGAGACCACATTCAAGAGACAAGCTATGGTCCCATAGTTCTCTATGAAGTTCCTATAGTAACCAGTGGGGCCTAGGAAGGCTCTAACCTGGGTTTGAGTAGTAGGGGTGGCCCAGTTTTGTACAGCTTGTACTATGCTAGGCAATGACCTGATTTCACCTCCGTCTACCTCATGTCCAAGGTAGACCACTTTGCTCTGACCAATTTTTTACTTGCCTTTATGGTCAGATTGGCCTGTTCAAGAGCCTGCAAAACATATCCTAAGTGGTCAACATGTTCTTTCCAAGTAGGGCCGAACACTGCAATGTCATCCAAGTATGCCAATGGCGAAGTCCTCCATGCCATTCAGAACCTGGTTAACCATCCTAAGGAATGTAGCAGGTGCATTCTTTTTTTAAATTTTTTTTAAAAATTTGTTTTTATTGATTTTGAAACAAAAAATAAAAAGAGAAACAAAAGATTAACAGAAGATCTGAGCATTTCACTTGTTACAACTCTGTTAGCATATGGTTACATCAAAAGAACAAAACTAGAGTCTCATTATACAATTGATCGTCCTTGTGTTCGTTTCCGATCTCTAGTAATAACAGTCAGTATAACATACCCCATACCCACTCACCTCCCTCCCCATGGTTGGGCAGACATCATTGCGGCATCTTTTCTCTGTTGACATGTTCATAGCAGGTAATGTTCGGTTCACTATTGTGAGGTTTCCTTGATTCTTGGGTCATAACTGTCCGGTATTGAGAGTTTTTGAGATTCTTGGTTCAATTAGGATCCTGTACTGTCTTCGGGTTGGGAGTCCGTCGTCTCTGAGAGGTGTTTGCCTCGAAATTCTGACCATAAAATCTCGCATTGCGATGCCTTGTTGTGTAGGGATGCCGTGATCAGTTCCATTGTATAAATGTTGGTTGACAAATTGATCCATTCCTTTTTACTTGGAACCTTTTTGGATTTCCATTTTGTTACTTGCAGTGCACGGGCTGCTAGTAATAGGTGTGGGGCAAAGCCCCTGAGTCAAGTCCATTCATCCTCGCTTTTTCCATTCCGAAGAGAACCAAATGTGGATCAACGTCTCTTTGTATGCCGTCTATGTCTTTGATCCATGCCAGGACTTCCTCCCAGAATACCTTAATGCGTGGGCAACTCCACCACGTGTGCCAATAGTCGGCTGTTTCTCCACATTCTCGCCAACATCTCGGGCTCAGAGTCTGAAACATCTTGGACAATTTGAGTGGGTCGTATTGCCATCTATGTAGGAGTTTAATGGCGTGCGATTTGTATTGACTGGATAAGGATGTTTTGGATACGTTTTTGCACATCATTTCCCATTGTTTTGGATCTATCTCCTCTCCTAAGTCTCTCCTCCATCTGCTTCTGAGATGTTCCATGGACCCAGTGCCTGCTTCAATAAGTTCTTTGTACATAGCAGATATCAAACCCTTCATTTCAGACTTAGAATCCAAGAGTTGTTTGAATGGGGTGAGTTCTCTCTGCAGCTTTTCCTTCCATGTAGATTTTGTGAGGACTCCTTTATCTGGATATATTGGAAGGTGGATAATGGGCCTATCCCTAGGGCTTCAGTTAGGTCTGGAAGAGTTATGAAGTTGTCCTACCCTTTCGAGTCCCGCCTCATACCAGGATTGGAATCTTCCTACCTCGGGTATGTGATCGTTTATGCCAGGGGACCATAAGTGGCTAATTAGGGTCAGCCAGGTGGTGATCTTGTTCATTGCTTTGCTTGGTTGCCAGATGTTCCAGATGGTACTCAGTATCGGGTGGCCCTTAATTTTCCGTTGTATTCTTTTGTGAGGGGTCCATAGCCATTCTGACACAGTGGCCGCGAGAAGTAATGATTGTCCATGTGGACCCATTGGAAGTGGTTGTGATCACGTAGGTGTGGGATAAGGATACGTAGTTGTGAGGCTTTGTAGTATGCTCGCAGGTCGGGGAGACCTACTCCTCCTTTGTCTTTGGAAAGCGTCAGAGTGTCGCATGCAATCCTCGCCTTCTTTCCCTGCCAGAGGAACTTAAGCATATGTTTTTTGGCCGCTTCAAAAAACGCATTTGGTATCTCGATAGGTAAAATCTGGAAAGGGTACAGGAATCGGGGGAGGCATACCATTTTAATGGTGTTAATCCGTCCTAACCACGAGATCGTGAGTTTGTCCCACCTATTCAGATCGGCAGAGAAGCTCTGGAGGAGGGGAGGGAAGTTAGCTTTGTATAGTTCCGTTATGTTTTTAGTGATCTGGATGCCTAAGTATTTAAACGCAGAGTGTTCGAGCAAGAACTTGGTTTCGTTTTCCTCTTTCGTTCCTTGCAAAGGGAACAATATTGATTTAGTCTTGTTCACCTTAAACCCAGAGAGTTTGCCATATTCTTCTAATAGTTGGAGAGCATGAGGGAGAGATACAGAGGGGTTGCTAATGTGTAAAAGTATGTCATCAGCATAGTGTGCTATCTTCTATTCTTTTGTTCCCAAACGCATGCCTTCTATTCTGGAGTCGGATCGTATCTTTTGGGCCAGGGGTCCTAGGGAGTGCGCAAAAAGTATTGCAGAGTGGGGGCACCTCACTCTAGTACCACGTCCCATATCAAACCATCTGGAATGTTCCCCATTTACAGAGATAGATGCCTTTGGGGATGTGTATACTGGTTGTATTCCTTTCCTAAATCTCGGCCCTATCCCTACCTTGCGAAGGACTGCCATCAGGAATTCCCACTCCACTCTATCAAAAGTATTTTTCTGCGTCTATTGACAGTAGGGCAGGGTCACCTGGTAGTTCTGGTGATGAGTGGATGAGATGGAGAGTTTTGCGCATGGTGTCGGCCCCTTGCCTACCCAATATAAATCCGACTTGGTCATTGTGTATGAGGTGAGGGATCACTATTTCCAATCGGGCGGCTAGTACCTTGGTGTAAATTTTGGCATCTAAGCTGAGCAATGAAATTTGGCGGTATGAACCACAATGTTTGGGGTTCCTTCCCTCCTTTGGGATCACTGTTATGAGTGCCTTCGTAAAGGAGTCGGGGGCTGTCCCTGTTTCTAATATCTCGTTAAAGAGCTTCGTCAGGAATGGTGTTAGCTGGTCGCTGAAGGTTTTATAAAACCCAGCGGTGTAGCCGTCCTCACCGGGGGATTTGCCTACAGTTAGTCTTTTAATTGCCTCTTGGACCTCAGGTTCGGATAACGGGGATTCTAAGAGCTCAGTTTCGGGGTACGAGATTTTGGGCATGTCTATCTGGGAGGGATAGTGATCTGTATCTGATTGTCCTGGAGTCACTTCTGAGGTGTACAACGCCTCGCAGAAGTTGGCAAAACTCTCTGGGATAGTGTGGAGGGTTGGGGGGGGGTCGTAGGGTTTTCCTCAATTATCTCTTGCACTTTCCACTCTGCCCTTTGTTCTCTGAGTCTGGCTGCCAATAGTGCGTCAGCCTTGTCCCCCTTCTCATAGAATTTCTGTTTGAGGAATCGAAGTTTACGCACAATTTGTTCGTGCTCCAATAGTCTTAGTTCTTCCCTTTCACGTTGTGCTATGTTGATGTTGTCGCGGTCCGTGCCCAGGTGTTCCCTGTTCTCGCTTTCCAGTTGGCATATTTCGGACCTAAGTCTGTGCTCAATGATGTTTCTCTCTCTTTTTTTGGTAGATCCTTCTCGTATCAGGATGCCTCTACAGGTGGCTTTACCTGCATCCCATATTGTCTGCTTGGAGACTTCCCGATTGTTGTTTAGTTTGAAGTACTCCTAAATTTCAGTTGCCATTTTAATTTTAAATACTGTATCTTTCAACAGGCTTTCATTACAGCGCCACTTCCCTCCTGAAAAAGGTAAGTCTGCCCATCTTATATCTGACAGGACCATGTCATGGTCTGACCATGTTATCGGAATTATTTCTGATAGCGTTGTGATGTCAAGGAGGTCCTCGGTGAGGTACAAATAATCAATCCTGGTGAATGTTTTGTGCGGATTGGAGTAAAATGTGTAGCCTCTTTCATTAGGATGTTTAATTCTCCACACATCTTGCAGGTCATATATCTCCATTATGTCGGAGAGCCCAGTGCGATCACTTCTCGTTTGGCTTCTTATCTTGGGGTTGCCTGGTTCCCAGTCTTTGGTCGGGTCTGCCCATTGATTAAAGTCTCCTCCGAGAACAACTTGGCCGGATGCTTCTAACATTATTTTGGCTATCGTCTTTTCTAGGAACTTGGCTTGTCCAGCGTTGGGAGAGTATATTACTGTGACTGTCACTTTAACCTTTGCGATTGTCCCAGATATTAGGAGGGCACGCCCGCTTACATCGGACCAGGTCTTATCTACTTCGAAATTGATTCCTTTCTTGATCAGGATTCTAACTCCTCCCTTCTTGAGTGGGCCCGAGCCCCAGAATTCCTTTCCCCCTCTTTTTCCTAGTATGCTTCTCTCCTCCCCCTTGGCAAACTTTGTCTCTTGTAGAAGGAGAATGTCTATTTGAGATCTACAGAATTCCTTTGCCACTAGTGATCTCTAGGTCGGTGAGTTGAGGCCTTTCACGTTAAGTGTTCCTATCCTTAGCGACTCCCTACCCTTCTGCTCTTCAATTGGTGCCATTATCAGAGTATTTTGGTTGTGGATTCGTGACCCGTGTCAAGTAGATATATTGTTCATAAGGACTCACGTCGTCTTGAGTGATCCTTTGTATTGCCGATAATGCTTCATCCTCTGTACATTTATTGTCTGCCCAGCCCCCACACCCTCCACCCTTCCCACATTGACGGCGTCCGTACGGACCCAGATAAAGACACTGGTCCGGCATCGAACCACCTTTAGGGACCGTCACTCCGGGTCCCCAAGATTATTATAACATCATAATCTTGATTGAGCCCCCTTACACCCCCCTCCTTCGTTTACATGGCCCGAGTCTCTTTTGAGCCTTTACATCCTTACACAGTTCAGGCCATGGACATATGTATTAGAATATATGTCATCTTACCAGTGTTGCAGTTCATCGGTTCTCCCCCCCTGGGGGGGTATTACCTCTCAGAAATTTCCTCAATCCCTTGACACGTTTCCTTCTGGGGCCCTGTATACGCCATCCTCTTTCTTCTCGACGTGGGTCTCCCCGATCGTGTTCCTCTGCGCTTGGTCCAAGGAAGTCAGAGATGTATGCCTTGATCTCCCCCTCTGAGCTTAGCTTGATTTTGTTTCCGTTGTATTTGAAGGACAGAGAGAAGGGGTATCCCCACCTGTATCTTATGTTCTTTTCCTTCAGATCTTTGGTGATAGGCCCGCTCATGCGTCGGAGTGCCAAGGTCATGGATGATAGGTCCTGGTATATCGCGATTTGGGATCCTTGGAGGGTAATTGAATCGCTGCTTCTTGCTTTCTTGAGGATCTGTGTTTTGTCCTGAAAGCGGTGAAATCGAGCAAGGACAGATCTTGGTCCACCTGGAGGCCCTCCGGCTCTGTGTATCCTCTCTGTTTTAGGTTCATCAACCACGTCATCGGCAACTAAGAGTTTGATGGTGTCATGCAGGGTGTTCTTCAGATTGCTCTCCGTCTCCCCTTCTCGTTCTGGGGATTCCGAAAATCCTCAGGTTGTTCCGCCTCTCCCGGTTTTCCAAGTCATCAAGCTTGAGTTTGAAGCTCTCCTCTCGTTGCTCCAGTTCGGTCATCCACTGGTCGAGTTGTGCTTCAAGGGTGTCTATGGATGCTTGATTGTTCTTGACCCCTTCGAGCCTCTCCTCCATGGTATCTAGGCGTTGGGTGATCTTGTCGATTATGGAGCCAATGCTGGCACCCATATTCTTTATTTCACCCAGCAAGGCAGCAATGTCCCCTTTGGTAGCTGCTGATTCACTCCCCGAGGTATTTTGGTTCGCCATGTGTGAAGGGTGGATTTATAGTCGGAGACAGACTAGTGCTAAAATAATATTTATTTTAGGCTTAAGGCAGCAGATGCTGAAAGAAAAACTGTTAAGTCCTCCCGGTTATCTTCACCGGTATCTTGTCCTCCTGTAATACAACGGCGTTGGGCCTGGCTTGGTCCTATCTCGAGCCGCTGTCCGGATAGGCCCACCACTCTGGTTCGCTCTCCTCTCTCCTCCCCGTGTCCTGTGTAATGAGAACCACCCATTAGTCATCCTGGTCGCTCTTTTATCACAGCCGGAGGTATCAAGCCCCCACCAATCCCTGAGGGTTTGAGTTAGCCCCCTTTTTATTGGTTCCTGGGACATGGTCCCACCTCTCTTAAGGGTTGCCAACCCAGTGTGTTGCTCTTCCCGATCCCCTGGTGGTAGAGGGCGGTGGTGTAGGCCCCGTTCCCCTGCTGGTGGAGGGCGGTGGTGTTGGCCATGCGGTTGTGGCCGCGACGCGTAGGGACGCGTCCTGAGGCTGGGCCCTCCCCCCCTGCAACGTGCAGCTCCAGCAGCGTCATGAGCAGCACGGGACCAGCGAGCCGGGCGCTGCTCCCCCGTGTCCCGGCGCCGTCGTGAACACTGCTCCCCACCCCCCGGACTGGGGCGAACAGGTGAGTGACGAGCGGCCCCGCCGCGGCTGCACATAGCGGCTTCCTCCGCGGCCCCGCCGGGTCCACCCGTATCGGCTTTAGTCGCGCGGCTAGCCTCCGCGGGTTTTCCTTTCCCCTCACTGGCCGCGGACTCGGCAGCGCCTCCCGACCCGTGTGGGCCGGCTTCACGCCGCGGCTGCCGCGGCACCATCCGAGGCGCTGCTGCTTCACACATCCCCACCCCAATCCCAGGCCGTTCGGGCCAGGGTGAACACCTAGACAGATAGTCAGCCACCAGCTGAAACCTGGCAGGTCTGTGCAATGTGACGAAATCAAATGGCTGAAGGGAGAGAAACCAGCGGAGGACCCTCTGGTTCGTGTCCTTATGTTGGGCCAGCCACTGGAGGGGTGCATGGTCGGTGTACAGAGTGAACCGGCGACCCAACAGATAGTACCGGAGCGAGTCAACAGCCCACTTGATGGCCAAACACTCCTTCTCAATGGTTGAGTAAGCCGCTTCATGGGGTAACAATTTCCGACTGATGAAGCACACCGGTTGCAGGCCCTCCCCATTCTTCTGCGATAACACAGCTCCCAGGCCCTGGTTTGAGGCGTCCGTTTGTAAAAAGAAATGTTTCTGGAAGTCCGGGCAACAGAGGACCGGGTTGGACGTGATCCTTTGTTTTAGGTGTGCTATGGCGTTCAAGGCCTTCGGGTCGTTGGTCAGGTTGGGATTCCCCTTGAGTCTCAATGCGTCCGTTAAGGGAGCGGCTATCGAGGAGAAGTCAGGGATAAATCTTCTGTAATACCCGATCAATCCCAGGAAAGCTCGTATTTGTTTCCTGTTGGTAGGAGTCGGTATATCTTGGATAGCCTGTGTTTTGGACAACTGCGGTTTCAGCACTCCCCCACCCACTATGTGGCCCAGATATTTGGTTTCGTTGGTTCCCATCGTGGTCTTCCTGGGGTTGATATGTAGGCCTGCCTTCTGTAATTCAGCCACTACTTGTTCCAGATGGTTCAGATGCGATTCCCAGGATTGGCTGTATACCACAATATCGTCCAGGTAGGCAGCGGCGTATCCAGTATGTGGTCTCAGTATGATGTCCATCAATCTCTGGAATGTGGCGGGAGCCCCGTGGAGACCAAAGGGTAGGACTTTATACTGATATAAGCCTCGTGGGGTGGAAAAGGCAGTTTTCTCCCTGTCCTGGGAGCGAAGGGGTATTTGCCAATAGCCCTTGGTTAAATCGAGAGTGCTTAAGAAACAAGCTGCTCCAAGGCCCTCCAGGAGTTCGTCCATCCGAGGCATCGGATAGGCTTCGTATCGGGACACCGCGTTCAATTGTCTGTAGTCCATACAGAAACGAACCGAGCCATCCGGCTTAGGGACAAGCACTATGGGTGATGACCAAACGCTGACCGAAGGCTCGATGATGTCCATCCTTAGCATCTCGTCCACTTCGGAATTGATGATGGTTCGCCTGGCTTCGGGTATCCGGTAGGGTCTAAGCCTCACAGGTGGTCCGGGATCTGTTTTGATGACATGCTCAAGCACATCTGTTCTTCCAGGTAATGCGGAAAAGGCGTCAGCATAAGGGGACAACCGGTTCCTGATGTCCGTCTTCATTTCGAGGGTAAGGGTGTCTCCCCAATTGACTGAATCTAGGGTATCAGGAACGGTGTTCGGGATCTCGTCCGGTTTGGCTTCCTCTATGCATACAAAGGCGCCCAGAAGAGGCTCATTCCATTTTTTTAGAAGGTTGATATGATAGACCTTTTCAGGGGTGGTACGATCAGGCTGGTGTACCCGGTAGGTTACTGGGCTTAGTACTTCCGTGACCTTGTACGGCCCTCTCCATCTAGCCAACAGTTTATTGGTGCTAGTGGGCAGGAGTACCAATACCTGGTCCCCTGGGTTAAAGGTTCTCATACGGCTCCCCTTGTTATAGTTTCTTTCTTGTGTTGTCTGTGCACGTCCAAGGTTATCTTGGGCCACGGTACGAAGTGCGGTTAGGTGTTCCTTTAATTCCTCTGTATACTCGGTTAAAGACACTTCTTCTGTGGTTTCCCATTCCTCTTTAACCAGGTCTAGTATTGTTCGAGGTTGTCTCCCAAACAAGAGCTCGAAGGGAGAAAAACCGGTGGACGACTGGGGGGTGTCTCTTAACACCATTAACACTAGGGGAATCACCCGATCCCAGTTTTTTCCGTCTGGTCCCGTCACCCTTCTTAACATCTTCTTGATTGTTTGATTATAACGTTCTACCAGCCCATCAGTCTGGGGATGATATACTGAGGTTCTCAACTGGTTGATCTGGAACTGTCCACATACCTGTTTTAAGAGGGTCGACATAAAATTGGTCCCCTGGTCGGTGATTATCTCGGAGGGAATCCCTACTCGGGCAAAGAATGGAATTAGCTGGTCGCATAACAACCGGGCCGATGTTCCCTTTAGGGGAAAGGCCTCGGGGTATCGAGTGGCGTAGTCGACTACGACCAGTAAGTATCTATAACCACGGCTGGCTGGTTCCAGGGGCCCCACTATGTCCATGCCGATCCTCTGGAATGGGATTGAAATGAGGGGCATTTTCTGTAGTGGTGCCCTTGCGGGTAGAACCCCGCTAGTCAATTGGCAGGTGGGGCAGTTCTTGCAGTGTTGGGCGACCTCCCCATATATGCCGGGCCAGTAAAACCTCTTTAGTAGGTTTTGTTGGGTTTTAAGAGAGGCCATGTGACCTCCACAGGGATGGTTGTGGGCCAATTGTATCACTATAAGTCGATGGCTCTTTGGTAGCACCAGTTGTTCCTTCATGGCGTCGTCGTCACCCTTATACCTTCGGTATAGGAGACCTTGTCGCAGTAGAAACCCTGGGCCTCTGGCGATGTTGGGTTCCCCTTCCCGGGCGGCCCTTTCTCTGGCCACTCGTAGGGTGGGGTCAGTTAGGGTCTCCCCCCTTATGGTGTCCTCGTTGTCTTCTAGCTTCCAGTCGATAGGCCGGGTCATATAACTGGCCTGACACCATGCCATCCGGGTCCTCCTCTTTCGCCCGGGTGGGGGTTCCTGGGAGACGGGGTCGGTTCCTGTAACATCGGATTTGGACGGGGACTGCCCCTCCCTGGCATCCCTTAATGTCTTACCGAAACCGGGGAGGTCGGTCCCAATTACCACCGGGGTTGGGAGACAAGGTAGGACGGCAACCCTCAAGGGAGAGGAGGTTTCATTCAAGTCAATTACTACATCCTTCATCGGATAACATTTGGTGTCCCCATGAATGCATCGGATAGGTACGGTTACATTAGGTAAGCAGGGAGCGTTACTCACAGTTGGTGATATGGCGGTCTGCCTGCTGCCGCTGTCCAAAAGGGCACGTGATGGTCGGCCGTCGACTCGAACGTCCACCACATATGGTCCTGGGACACCGTTCTCGTCTATCGGGGTCAGATAGCCGATGTCCATGGGTTCGACTGTTCTTCTCCTGGGACAAAACCGGGCTATGTGGCCCCACTCGTTGCACTCATAGCACTGCGGTTGCTTGTAACCAGAGGTCGGTGCTGGGGCCTTCTCCTCGTTTCCTGGTCTCTTGTCTTCGGGTCTCCTGTTGTTCTCATCGGGAGGTCTCCATCTTATGGGTAAGGCTCGGTTACCCCTAATCATATGGGGGTCGGATATCGGGATGGCGGTGCGGGCCGATACCCCTGTAGCTGGTAGTCGGAAGTGGCATGCCTTCTGGTATGCCGATGCAATATCCACGGCTTCGGTCAGGGTGGGTTGATGGTGTTGCCTAACCCATTTCTGCATCTGGCCGGGCAGGGCTTCGATGAATTGTTCCAGAATGATTTTATCCATTAGGGGTTGGTTAGCGGGGTTTGGAGCCGACAACCACTTCTCTGCTAGGTCCTTTATCCTATAGTACAGCTGGCGTGGATTCTCCCCGGTCCTGAGCCTGGTTTCCCTCAGTCGGATCCGGTAGGCCTCGTCGTCCAGGCCCAAGCGGTCTAGTACGGCAGCCTTGATCTCCCCGTACGGCGTGTTGCCGTTGGGGTTTACCGCCTGATAGGCGCCCTGCATCACCCCGGACAGTAGGGGCGCGACGTACTGACCCCACCGGTCAGGAGGCCACTGTGCGTTTCTGGCTATACGTTCAAAGCTCGTAAAGAAGAAGGCGGGATCCTCTCCGTCCTTATACTTTTGTAGGAGGGCCGAGGGCACCAGTGGTTGGTTTCTAGTGCTGGCCACTGCATCGGTGAGACGGGACATGGCCTCATGCTGGTTGTCCTGTGCGGTGGTCAATATAGAGCCTTGCAGCTGTATGGCTTGTTGAAAGGCTTGCCGATCCGCAGCTGCTTGTTGGGACTGCAGTTGTAGCATCTGTTGCAATTGTTGTTGGCCCTCAGACAAGGTCTTTATCAATGACTCCATCGCGCTGTCTAAAATCCCACCTTCGTCGCCAGTGTGAAGGGTGGATTTATAGTCGGAGACAGACTAGTGCTAAAATAATATTTATTTTAGGCTTAAGGCAGCAGATGCTGAAAGAAAAACTGTTAAGTCCTCCCGGTTATCTTCACCGGTATCTTGTCCTCCTGTAATACAACGGCGTTGGGCCTGGCTTGGTCCTATCTCGAGCCGCTGTCCGGATAGGCCCACCACTCTGGTTCGCTCTCCTCTCTCCTCCCCGTGTCCTGTGTAATGAGAACCACCCATTAGTCATCCTGGTCGCTCTTTTATCACAGCCGGAGGTATCAAGCCCCCACCAATCCCTGAGGGTTTGAGTTAGCCCCCTTTTTATTGGTTCCTGGGACATGGTCCCACCTCTCTTAAGGGTTGCCAACCCAGTGTGTTGCTCTTCCCGATCCCCTGGTGGTAGAGGGCGGTGGTGTAGGCCCCGTTCCCCTGCTGGTGGAGGGCGGTGGTGTTGGCCATGCGGTTGTGGCCGCGACGCGTAGGGACGCGTCCTGAGGCTGGGCCCTCCCCCCCTGCAACGTGCAGCTCCAGCAGCGTCATGAGCAGCACGGGACCAGCGAGCCGGGCGCTGCTCCCCCGTGTCCCGGCGCCGTCGTGAACACTGCTCCCCACCCCCCGGACTGGGGCGAACAGGTGAGTGACGAGCGGCCCCGCCGCGGCTGCACATAGCGGCTTCCTCCGCGGCCCCGCCGGGTCCACCCGTATCGGCTTTAGTCGCGCGGCTAGCCTCCGCGGGTTTTCCTTTCCCCTCACTGGCCGCGGACTCGGCAGCGCCTCCCGACCCGTGTGGGCCGGCTTCACGCCGCGGCTGCCGCGGCACCATCCGAGGCGCTGCTGCTTCACACCATGGTATGGTCACAATTTTCGGTAGTCGAGTCGAGACGTAGGAGAATGTAGCTAGTTTCTCCCTTATGTCCATTGGTTCTCCCGAAGTTCCGTGGGTCACTAGTGCTGTTCGACGGGGAAATGGGGTCGGGGGCAGAGGAGGCACACGCCCCTGGGTCGGGGGCCCTACCCTCTGCACTCCGACGTCGGTGGTCTCGGGAAGTTCGTTAGGTGTTGGGAGGGGTGTCCGTGGTGTGTTTGTTGATATGCCCAGGGTACGGGTGGCACAGTAATGCGTATAGGTCACCCAGGGTGCCCTTCAAGCGGTCTCTGGGTCAGCCGACGCTTTGGGGGTGTTTTCCTCTTGTGCGAGATGCGGGGGTGAACATTCAGGGCGAGAGAGGTCTGAACCTCTGCTGGGCGGTGATGGCGCACCACCCGTTCTTCACGGGGTAGATGGGATGGGCCTACCGTCTCCCCGCTCAGCGCTGTCTCAAGGCCTAGTCCGATCACGCTCTTCGGAAGCTCCGCCGACTCGACCGAGGCTGTCACGTCCCCTTTGCGGTGAGGAACGTCGTTGGGAGTATGAATTCCGTGGCCGGGGTTCAGGTTCTTTCAGGCTTTCTTCGTTCTTCAGGCCCAGGGTCCGCCTCCGACCGTTGCACAGTTCCTTGCGAGCGGGCCGCGGAGCCGTTATGTGTGACATCTTTTGGAAGGACGTATACCTCAGGTTTGCAGGGGTCATTTTCGATCGGGTTTTCGACCGAGTGGAGGGGGGGGTCCTCAGCTGGCGGCACACCTGTGTAGAATCTTGGGGGGGTCATCAAAGTGGGGGCTCAATCCCTTCTAGGGACCCAAAGTAGCGGAGCTCACGAGAAGTCAGACCACATCCGCGCGCCCCCTGGTGGCCACCCTCGCAGGTGCATTCTTTAATCCAAAAGGCATTACCTTAAACTGGTAGATGCCAGCTGGGGTTAAGAATGCAGTTTTCTCCTTGGCATGGTCTGTCAGTGCTATTTGCCAATAGCCTGAAGTGAGATAAAATGTACTGAGGTACTTGGCTGAACCAAGTGTGTCCACCAGTTCATCTGTCATAGGTAAAGGGTGGGCATCAGTCTTGGTGACTGCATTAAGACCTCTATAGTTTACACACAATCTCAACTCCTTCGATCCTACCTTTGGTACTAGAACAACTGGACTAGACCATGGACTCTTAGAGGGCTCTATTACCCCGAGATCAAGCATCTTGTTGACCTCCTCTTTATGTGGGATCTTACATGATCTGACATCCTGTAACCTCTGCTTTTAACAGGTAAACAGTCACCAGTGTGAATACCATGCTGGCCCCAAGGGGTCAAGCCTGGTGATAGTGATAACAGGGAGGTAAAACTGATTTAACAGAAACTTGCACTCCTCCTGTTGTTCAGGTGTCAAATTAGAAGAGAGATTAACTCCTTCTATTTTCTCATCTAAAGGCTTGCCTCTGAGTAGGTAGGTAGAGGTTCCCTCTCCTCCTCCTCTTGAGCTGAAACTAGAAGCAAAGCTCCCACTTCTGGTCTTGAGCCATAATCTTTTAGACGGTTAGTGTGAAAGATTCTTGGAGCCTCCTTAGGATTTCCTAAATCCACCAGATAGTTGATCTCTCCAAGTTTTCCCACAACCTTTAAGGGTCCTATCCATTTGTCCTGTAAGGCCCTCTGCCTTGTAGGTACCATAACTAGAACTAGCTGGTCTTGAGTAAACAGAACCATCTTGGCCTTCTGGTCATGCCAATGCTTCACTAGAGCCTGACCTGCTTTCAAGTGATCGGATGCTTCTGCCATCATGTGTGACATTCTCCTCCGGAGACCTATCACATAGTCAGTGACTCTCAAGGGCTTGGGGGAAGAAGCACTCTCCAACCCCTCCTTAATTAGGGCCAAGGGGCCTCTAACTGGATGGCCATAGAGAAGTACAAAAGGACTAAATCTAATTCCCTCCTGAGGGACTTCTCTATAAGCAAATAGAAGGCAGGGCAGTAGAAGGTCCCACTTTCTTCTAAGGGGTTCCTCTAAAGCACCTAACCTGCTATTCATTGTACGGTTGAACCTCTCTACCAATCAATTTGTCTGAGGACGGTAGGCAGTTGAGAACAAACATGTAAGTTACTCCACAGTTTTTCCACATGGCCTGCATGTAGTGGGACATAAAATTGGATCCCCTGTCAGAGATAACTTCCTTAGGAAAACCTACCCTGGTAAAAATACTAAGTAGGGCCTTAGCTACAGCCTAAACTGTAACAGTTCTCATAGGTATGGCTTCAGGATACCTAGTAGCATGGTCTACTACAACCAGGATAATCCTGAAGATGTTGGAGGGTCTAAGGGACCAACACTGTCGATTCCTACCCTCTCAAAAGGGACTCCCACCACTGGGAGAGGCACCAAGGGTGCCACATTCTTGGCTCCACTCTTGCCAGAGGTTTGGCAAGTGTGACAGCTCCTACAGAATTTATCTACATGAGACCCCAATTTAGGCCAGTAGAAATACAAAGAGAGCCTTTCCTTGGTCTTCTTAAAACTTAAGTGACCAGCCAAAGGTATCTCATGGGCTAACTGTAGGAACTGGAGTCTGCTTTCAAGAGACACTACAAGTCTTCTGTAGTCCCCTGGGATAGACTCAGCAGTTCACTGTAGAAGAGGCCATCTTCCCAGTATACCCTATGCTTCCCTGGCTCTTGCCCATCCAGCTGGGAAGCTGCCTGTAGGCGAAGACCTTCAAGAGTAGGACACTCTGTTTGACCTCTGCTGAAGTTTGCCCTACAGGGTCTACCTTCTGCCAGTAAAGACTGCAGCTCAGGATGGTCTGCAGGATCCAGATCTTCAACAGGAGCAAGGTCCTCTTCCAGCTATGATTCCTCAGCAGCTGATTCACCCACACAAGGTTGTTCCATGCACTCAGCCTCAGCTGGTGGAGGAGTCACAGGTGTGACTTTGGACAGTCCTCTCGGGGATGTCCTTGTTGGTAGCACAGGAGTGCTGGCTGGTTTCTTCCTGGAAGTTTTAGGTTTCCCCTTTTCCTCCTTCTTCTTTGAAATTGCAGCCAGTAAGTCCTGTGGAATGGGAGTTATAGTTTCCTCTATAATCCCCTCTTGAGAGCCCTTTAAGGTACTCTCTCTGGTCTTCCTAGTCTGCTCCTGTTTCTATTTGCTGAGAGGTCTGGGGGTTCTTAATACAACTCCAAGAGTTTTTAAGTCATTCCCCAACAGGACACTCCAAGGTATTTCATTCTGCACACTTACAGGTATCTTCACAGTCATGTCATTGCACTGGATGAGAGCTGGTAACTGTGGAAGCATTTGGACAGGGCCCCCAGCAAGCTTAGTTAGGAATTTGGGTGCCTTACCAACATCCTCTACCTTGAAAAATGATTCATCAACTACAGTTTTGCTGGCCCTAGTGTCTCTGATGGCAAGGGTCTCCTGGCCATTCACAAGAACACTGTCTTTGTAATACTCTTTAGTATTGTCTGGAATGGAATTATAGACATCTAAGTTCTGTTGTTCCCAAAGACCCAGGGATACTAAAGAAACACTGGCTGAGACGTTCATGGGTTCCTCAGTCAATAAGTTAAAGTTTCCATTTGCCATTGGTACTTCATCCTCTGGGAGAAGGCTAAGGAGACAGTGAAACAGGTTCCTCATACCTTCATAAGTGTTAACTCTGTAACCCTTAACCCATCCAACTTTTTCAAACATTCAGTCACCCAGGTAGCCTAAGGGGTACCATCATGCCTTTTGAGGGTTCTAAACCTCTTAAGATACTGAGAAGGGGTCTTCCCAAATCTAGCTATCAAAGCTAGCTTCACAGTTTCATACTCATTTCTGTCTGTATCCCTCCATTACCACTTCCGTTGCACCAGGGAGTAGCCTAGAAAAAAGCCAAGGAATCAGCTGATTCCCTGTAATGTCTTGAATCCCATGGTTATGTTCAAAAGCAGCCAACCAATCCAAAATATCAAGCTTAACCTCATACATACTTACTGCATATTTGGCCATGCAAGGCCTCTTAGGACTGGAAGACCTAGAAAACTCTGGGAGAGAACCAGTTTCAAGAGACAACTAGTTCATTTCAAGTGCATGATTCAACTCCATTTCTCTGAGTTTAAGTTCTTGATGTTTGCCTTCAGTTTGAACTTAGATTCTTTTAAATTCTAACTCAAATCTCATTCTTGCCAAAGAGACAAATTCAGGACTTAGTGTTGGACCTGATGGGGTCCCTGTGTTCAAAGGTTGAGGCCTATGAACAGGTAGAGATAAAACAGGGCCTACATTGTGAGATTCTTCTGCCTCATCTAACTCATCCATAACATTAGAGCTGGGCTATGACATATTATCATCCTCATCAACATTTTCCACATTTGCTGCAGGGGTAGGGAGTTCAGACCCACCCCTCAGACTTTGGTATTCTAACAACTTTTCTATCAATTCAATCTTCTTGCCTTTTACAGTGAGATTCCTAGCTTTTCACATATCTCTCAATTGATCAACTGTTAAAGTGACTAGGGTCTCCTGTCTGTAGCTTTCCATATCAGTCATGATAAAACAATTGCTTCTCTAGTGTTGCTTAGCCTTGTGAGGGTTATTTGAACAAAGGTAAGAGCAGTACTCTAAATGCAACAAGTATACTTTTGTGGGATGTATTGACCCACTTTGCTGTGCTATGCGGTATCACTCTAATATTTATGGTGCAAGACACTGCAACAACAGTGGCAAAACTCTTGTGCCAAGCTTCAGCACACAAAAAGAGGGATGCACAACCTGCCACCTATGGTGCATGTGTGGTGGAGTAGCGCACACCCTGCAGAAAATGTGCCAGTGGGCTCCATAACCAGCAAACAGAGTGCTAAGAAAGAAGCAGCGCTTTGTAAATAAAACTCCAAAATGTGCTTACAAATGACATTTGCTTTGGTGCTAAAAACTCCAAAATGCCTATAACACAACACTTCCCAAAATCCAAAATCTTGCTTGGTGCGAAAATTCATGTAATCTTATGAAGCATTGCAAATATACAAAGTCCTAATGTGAAGAGCAAAACATTTCTTCAGAAAAACTGGATTGTCTGTAAACTGACAGCCCTGTCAGAATCTGGGTGCAGTACCCTGGGCCATTGTCTTTCTGTAGACAAAAGTCTGAGTTAAAGTTTCATCAGTAACTCATCTGACAGCTGTCACATGAGTTACTGATGAAACTTTAAAGTGATCGGAACAAAAAATCTGCTGGATTAGCAAACATAAAAAGGATTGTGGCTAAAAAGAATACAGATCTCAGTTGCATTTATCCGACAGAGTTAAAGCTAAGGAAGTAATGTATTTATGTTTGATGCAACAAGTTTGGTTTTTCCTGGATCTTTAATCAAGAAGAAATTAGCGTGGCTGAGCGGCAACCCTGTGGAAGTGGACAAACAGGTTTCTTCCAGGAGGAGGGATATCCTCTCAGCTGAAACTCACGGGGAGATGATAATTGTGG
This sequence comes from Ambystoma mexicanum, assembly GCF_040938575.1. NCBI lineage: Eukaryota > Metazoa > Chordata > Amphibia > Caudata > Ambystomatidae > Ambystoma > Ambystoma mexicanum. Next base: position 578,356,167 of record NC_090929.1, on the reverse strand, counting down.
GGTAACTCAGACTTTTGTCTACAGAAAGACAATGAACAATAGCAGGCCCTTCAGCCCAGGAAACAGAGGTGTGAAGGTGGTCATGAACTGCTCCTGGAAGGACTCCCAAGGTGGGGCCTGTTCCAGGACTGCAGGGAGACACAAATGGGCGGACCATTTGCTGTGAAGCATGAACAAAGAACATTTTTTAAAGACTCATAACTTATGATTAAAAATGGTGAAAAATATACCAAGGACATATTTGTTGGTCTAATTTTTGGCTGCACATTTTAAGAGGTGGCAGAACCGTGTAACATGTTCTGGACAAGAATGGCAATATATGTGGTTTTATGTGGAAGGTATGAATCCTAGAATTGTGAAAATTTACACACACACCCCTATGTTAAACACACACATTTGTGGAAATTTGCATAAAGTTTGGAAATCGTGTTCATAGCATAAAGGACAAAAAAGTCTGTAGAAAGTTGAAACAAGATCATACAGCTATGAGATTTTGATGAACAGCTACTACATAAAATATGGCACCTTGGTGTGTGATTTGTATAAAAGGGACCAATGTAGAAATGTGTATTTAGTAGAAAATCCGATTTTGAGACCAGTAGCTAAAGGGAGGTCTCTGAGAACTGTAAAGCAAACCATAAAATGTGACATCATCCGGCTTTGATCCAATAACTCAAAGGCAAGGTGGAAATGAATTTTTGATTCAATCCCAGCTCACAGGGGCAAGCTTAGCTACGCCGGCCCATACACGCACTTTGTGATGTCATTTTAAAGCATAAATAGAGACATCTGACAACACATAGGGACTCACAGATCCACTCACCTTCCTGATTTCGGCAAAGCACTCTGATCCAGAATTCTACATCCAGCTTTAACATCCTACCAGATCCAGATGCCAAGACTCTTGCAAGCAGTAGAGAACTATTGACTTTCTGCAAGGCCTAAAACTTCAAACTTATTCTTGCAACCCAGTGTAAAAGCAAAAAGAGAATATCGGGGCTGAGTACCCCAAAAGGAAATACACCAAACATGGGCTTACAAAGATACACAGATCTTTATTCTACAACTGAACAGTTTTCAAAGGAACAAAGTATCTGATAGCTATCTGGCCCTCAGTACATCACAGCGAATACCAGCCCTTTCGGTGTGAGAAGTGAGTGGGGCTGTACATCAGAACATTCACTCTTTTTATACAATTTCTAAAATGATGTCCAGCCCATCTACAGGTTAATCATTCCTCGGGCTAGGGGTTCGTGCCGAGTTCACTTCTAATTTATTCACCTATATGCATATGGATTATTCCTAGTTTATACACAAATAAGTCACAATGGCAACAGTGTACCTTTGGATTTAACATTAAGCCTTCGTACATGTTTTATACAATGTAGTTCAACAAGTGTCCACATTCATTATTTAAACAGCATTGTGCTTAATATATGCTCGCAGATCAGTTTCGTTGGCACAGGTAATCCTTGATCTACAGGTCAACGAAGGACAAGGTCTCATTACATGACCCTAACATTTGGCCTGTGGGCAGTTTAGACATTAACTTACATGTAGACATCAGAACATTCACTCTTTTCATACAATTTCTAACATGATGTCCAGCCCATCTACAGGTTAATCATTCCTCGGGCTAGGGGTTCGTGCCGAGTTCACTTCTAATTTATTCACCTATATGCATATGGATTATTCCTAGTTTATACACAAATAAGTCACAATGGCAACAGTGTACCTTTGGATTTAACATTAAGCCTTCGTACATGTTTTATACAATGTAGTTCAACAAGTGTCCACATTCATTATTTAAACAGCATTGTGCTTAATATATGCTCGCGGATCAGTTTTGTTGGCACAGGTAATCCTTGATCTACAGGTCAACGAAGGACAAGGTCTCATTACATGACCCTAACATTTGGCCTGTGGGCAGTTTAGACATTAACTTACATGTAGAGGTCAGGACGGCCAAGTTACAAACAGAACACTGTCCACCATTTTAGAACACAGGGTGACTTTGGAGTGAGAATCAAAATGGCGGATGAACCTAAAATGGCAGCTAAATCAATCTAAGATCGTAACTTTGCAATGCGGATTTCTTCACAGAGCGACTGGGCTTAGGCCAATATATACAATAAAGGAGGCACAATATAATATCCCATTTAACAAACCCTCCTTTTGGCCTAAGCCAAGCGCTAAACGACTTCTAGTCACTTTACGAGTAACTCCACGTCTCAATGTCCATACACCCTGAATCACTATTGGGGATATCAATTGCCATAAGATCAGATACTAAGATTTCTTTCAGCACATATTCATTGGAGATCTCTTCTGGGGAGTATAATTTATGTCCTAATGTACCCATCGCTTGTGCGCAACATCCTCCTAACATCTAACACATACCAGGAAGACATTGCATACAACAACAAAGAAACAACAGAATACCTAAAATAATCAGCAAGACTGAAAGTAGTTTCCATTCCCAAGATCTCAAGAAGTCTCAGAACCATGCGCTAAGATCCCAGTTTCCCTCGGGAATATGCACTTCTGAACTTAGGACATGCAGATCCTGTATTGCCTTAAAGATAATTGGGGAGGAATCTGGTACGAAAACACAGCAAGCGGACCCCACCAATTTACATACCCCACCACGCTCAGCCAGGATGACATCTAATTCCATCTGGTTCTGAAGTGCTACTAACCTTATTGCTTTCTGTTCTAGGGGTCATATTATAGAGTATGTCAGTGGTCCGATTGATGGTCCTCTCCAGTACTCTCGCTAGTCTCCTGATGTCTTCTGAGTTCAGTATCTGCCCCCAAAATGGCACAAAGGATTTAGCTACATCACCCAGAACTTGTGCTGAAGTATCGCCATTCTCGTCCCGCCGCGGACGAGCCTTTGAAATTTCAATAGTACTAGCAATGAATACCCCGGGTAACAGAATCCCTAAATAACAAGTTCCCTGCCAATCCCTGGCTAACCATGGAAATGCTACATTCCCGCAAACAAAGTAGACAGGTTCGCCTACATACAAAGGTCTGTTCTCACTAGTCAAATTCGCAACATTGGTGCAACCTTTAAAATCACCCATTAACTGAGTACCATTCCTTTGTATGCAGAAAGAAACTGAATCGGGGCTATGGTTAACAGTATAAGAAGCTGGCGTGGCATCCCTATTGCCTATAGGAGCCATCTTAAAAGAAATTAAAGATTGGAAAGGACGGGACAGTCTGTCAGAAGGCCTAATAGAAGCAACATTTGGCTTGCTCCTATTCCCAAAAAGTGAGCATCCCAGGGGCGTCAGAACATGTCTTTCAAACTTGTTCAAGTTAGTCCCATCGAAGTTCCCCGAGATGCTATCGTTCCATCGGCAAAAGAATAGTGCTCTAAGAGAAGCATAGCAAGCAGTTGTCAAAGGTAAAGGATGAATATACCAACCCAGCCCCTTATCCCCGTGTTGTGGTAAATGCGAACAAACCCAACAATTAGACCAATTAAGAATGTATGTGTAGCGTTCATGATGAGTAATAGAGTGTTGTTGTGATAACTCTGTCAGTGCTGAGATAGAGTATGCGGATGCACGAAAAGAGTAGAAACAGTAGGTACATTTTCAGTAGGTAACAAGTTCTCAAACGGATGAACTTCTTCTAGATACCAGAGACCTAAGACAATGACTATTGTGAATCCAATTAACATTATCACAAGACAGCAATACATTTTCGGGGCCCACACATTGGATTAGCCATTTTCGCAGCTGGTCACACATTTTCTTACCTGTTCTGTGCGTGCGGCAGCGATTGTAGGCATTGTTTTCTTCAAACGAAAGCACCAATGTTATTTGTTGGCGACCTCCAATGATCAGCCCAAAAAAGACAAGCCCTTCGATGATTTTCCTTGATGGGACAGCCGAACCGTGGAATAAGTCTACTTCCTCGGACGCAGATCGTACCTTGTAATCCCTGGTACTGAGTGATCTGTGAACAACGTGTCGTTACTTCCCACTGGAAGTGGCAAATGAATGGAAACAAGATCCGAAACAAGATTCCGAATAACTTCCGGAAACAAAACTGTTGGAGAGTGTGGAGATGAAATGGCTGTTTCGCCAGACCTCACAGGCTCAGGGAGAGTCTCTGATGCACTCTTGATGCTGGTTGCTGCTTCGTGATCGGTGGTTACAGCATTGGTGAGGGGTTCTGTATCTTCTGTATCGTGTGGTACTGTGTGTGTAATCCTCTTGGTGTGCGATGCGTGTATCCAATGCTTCCGGCCTGCTACCCGCACCACAGTCTGTTTCACCAGCAAAACTTGGAAGGGGCCCCGCCAACGAGTTACGAGGCAAGAAGATCGCTCAAACGATTTCGTGAGGATCCAATCTCCCAGTCGTATGCTGTGACCGGGGCTCTCGTACGGTACAGGTAAAGCCTCTCGCACCTGGTGATAAATCAAATACAGGTTTTTAGTTAACTGGCCACAGTAGTCAGAGAGAAGTACATTTTCGACATCTCGTAAAGAATGAGATTTCGGAACATTCCAAATATTAGCTGGCCTACCCATAACCACCTCAAAGGGAGAGAGCCCAGTCGTAGTTTGAGGGGTTGTTCTCATAGATAACAACACGATCGCTAAGGCATCCAGCCATTTTAGTTTGGTGCCAGCACACGCTTTAGCAAGTGTTTTCTTGATGATGCCGTTGTGTCTTTCTACTAGTCCAGCACTCTGAGCGTGTCTGGCCGAATGGAACCACTTATCGATCTGTAATCCCGCGCATATCTGTAGAATTACAGCAGCGATAAAGTGTGGACCATTGTCCGACCAGATGACTCTCGGCAACCCAAATCTTGGAAAATATTCCTTTAACATAGTCTTTGCCGTGGTCATAGCTGTGGCATCTTTGACAGGATAGGCTTCAATCCATTTGCTAAAAGCACAGATGACGACTAATACATACTTGAAATTGTTGCAACGCTCCATCTCAATAAAATCAAAATGAATAACCTCGAAGGGGACAGAAGGTGGACCAAAACTACCCCTAGGAGTTGATATGCCCTTTCCCACATTATGCTGCAAACAAATCATGCACCCCTGAACGAAGCGTTCAGCTACCTTAAGGATTTTGTCATTTACCCACACATTTTGCAACATTTTAGTGATTTTACGAGCACATACATGGGTGGGACCATGAGCCATAACAACCATCATCATAATATTTGCGTCAGGCAGTAACCACTTCCCTTCAACTTTGTCCACCCAACACCCATCATCATCCAGTTTTCCCAACCCCTCAGCCCACTTCTTAGCTTCTTCTAATGTGCATCGGCTTGGATATCCCTTATGGAATCAATACACTCATCCAAAGTACAGGCATTTGTGGCTTCCCTTGAAGTATACATTTCTGAAGAGAGATCAGTGGCAGTCTGTTTGGCTATCTGGTCAGCAAAAGCGTTCCCTTATCCTACATGATCTACAATCTTCTGATGTGCTGCGCATTTTATGATAGCTAGCTGAGTAGGGAGTGCAAGCGCTGAGAGTAACCGTACTATCAAGGAGCGATGTTGAATTTTTGTACCATGTGAAGTCAAGAAACCTCTTTCTGCCCAAAGTCTACCGAAGTTGTGAACCACCCTAAAGGTGTACTGACTGTCAGTATATATGTTTACTGTAAGCCCTTCGGAAAGTTCACAAGCTCAGGTCAATGCTATAATCTCTGCGGCCTGCACGGCGTTATGCATGATTCTCTTGGTTCCCACGACCGTACTCAATGTAGTGATTGCATAAGCAGCTGTGGGTGTACCATCCGGAAGTTTGAAGCAGGAGCCATCGCAAAACAGCTCCCCTTGTGGATTGTTCAAAGGAGTATCTTTCAGATCGATTCTAAACTTTGTCTCTTGTTCGGTAGTGTAAAGGCAGTTATGTGACTCTTCGTCACTGCAAGCAATACCTTGCGGGAAAGGTAAAAGTTCAGCCGGATTAAGAACACAACACCTCTTAATTTCTATGTGCGGTGCAAACAAGATCAATTCATATCTCATTAATCGTGCGGAGGTGAGGTGTTGCATTTGTGTTCTGTTCTGTAGAATATCTACAGAGTGAGGTACCATCAGGGTTAAAGCATGGCCTAGGACCATTCCCTTGCTCTGTTTTACGGACGCAGCAGCAGCAGCGACAGCTCACAAACCTCTTGGCAAAGCGCATGCTACAGGATTAAGGGCAGAAGAAAAGTAGCCGCACAGCCTATTCTTCCCTCCATGTTCCTGCGTTAATACAGCCAAAGCACATCCATCACATTCATGCACATACAACACAAAGGCCTTTTCATAGTTTGGTGTGCCCAAAACTGGTGCCGAGCACAATGCAGTCTTGAGCAGATCAAATGCTTGCTGGTGTTCCAAGTTCCACGGCAATGGTGAAGAAATGCCCTTCTTTGTCAAAGCCAACATTGGTTTAATCACTATTGAGAAATTGGGGATCCACTACCTACATTAAGAAGCCATACCTATCAAGGCTCTAACTTCTTTCTGCGTATTTGGGAGAGCCATGCTAGAAATGAGTTTTATCCGTTCAGGAGTCAACCTTCTTCCGACCTTTGACAGGAGATAGCCTAAATAGCCGACCTCCTGACAACAGTATTGAAATTATTTAAGCAAAGCTTTATGTCCATGTTTAGTCAAATGAAAAGGCAACAACACAGTGCCCTCCTTACAAGAGCTCTCTGAGTCAGCAGCTAAAAGCAAGTCATCAACATATTGAAGCAGTGTACAAGTAGAGGGCAACTCAAGGGTATCGAGCTGCTCTTTCAAAGCCCTACTATAAATACTAGGACTTTCCGTGTAACCTTGCGGTGCACGGGTAAAAGTAAACGAGCGTCCCCCTAAGGTGAACGTGAACAATTATCTGCTGTCCTTATGTATAGGGATACTAAAGAAGGCGTTCTTTAGATCCACAACGCTAAAGTAAGTAGCTGAAGCCGGGATCATAGTCAATATTGTTGTCACATCAGGTACAATAGGAAATTGTGGAGCAACTATCTTATTAATGGCACGTAGATCAATAATAAAACGGAAGGGAATTACATTATCGCCTTTTTTGTACATGGGCAGAATCGGACTATTGCACAAACTACCTGCAATTTCCTCAATCACCCCTCGATGCATAAAATCGGAGACGATGCATTTTAAAGCTTGCTCACCATCGACCGAGATCTTATACTGGGGAATACGTGGCAACTTCACTCCATGTTTCAAAACAATCTTAACAGGCTCAATTTGTAAAACACCGACATCGTTGTCGTCAATCGCCCACAAACACTCTGGAACATCTCCAAATTCCGGCGGCAATGGTCTGGTCTAGAATTGAGAAACAGAAAGTTTCTGTGGGGAAATCATCAAACGCACTCTATCAGAAGAACAATGAATTACCGCATTTAATTCCTTCAACAAATTCAACCCCAACAAATTCTCTCCACAATTTGTATTCAAAAGGAATGGACAACGGTCCGTAAAGGGACCCAAAGAGATAGGTACCGACAAAGAAACCGGACAGACAACTGGTGTGCCGAAAACCCTACAGAAACATTGGTTTGCCCTGACAGTCGAATGTTTGGAACCCGTGAGTGATCAATGGAACACTTCTGTGCCCCTCTATCTATCAAGAATAGATGTTTCCTACTTCCCACTAACATCTCAACGTAGAGACCTTTCTGATTAAGGGGAATAGGTGTTGGTTCCAAGCCCTGTTTCGGGCAATCCGAACGAAACAGAATATTGTTGAAAGGAAGTTCTTCAGAGAGTTAAGCAGCAGAACGATGGTCAAAAATGTTTCTATTATCCACACTTGATGCCTGATTGTTCTGCGAAAAAAGTTGCTGTGAATTCTGTGAAACCTGACCTCTACCAGGACCCCCTACACCTGGGCAACCTCTGGATCGTCTGCCCATATTCCCAAATGCGTTATTTGACCTTTGTTGGAGGATCGGGCATTGTGCACGCCAATGACCCTCTTGTCGACAATAAGCACACTGGTTAATGTTTACAGGACCCAATGGCACATTTCCCTGCAGAACGTACTGACCTCTAAATTGCAAATTACCCCCTCTAGGGCCTCTAACAATTTGCTGCAATAATACTTTCGTTTTTAAGTCACCTTTTCTCTTTTCAACTCTTTCTTTTTCGTTATTGATACGATTCTCGTAGTACTGAGCCATGTGCAATACTTCTGACTGAGACTTTGCTTGCCAAGCGCTCTCGGAGGACATAATTTGCAACTGGATGTCAGGCAGCAATCCACGCACAAATTTGTCCACGAATAATCTTTTCCCAGACTCTGTGCCTAAGTCTTGTCCACTGAAATCTGAAAATACTTGTTTAACCTATTAAAGAACTCGGTAGTACCCTCAGACTTCCCTTGGACACAGGCAGTAAGCTTGTCCCAAATAATTCTCTTTACAGGAATTATAGTTTTCAATTTCCTAACTATTCTGTCAGGCAAAGTTAGAATTACCTGAGGCGGTCTTTCGCCAGCTGGACTTTCTCCATCGAGTCTAACCATGTTAGTCCATGTATCTCCTAGCCCTGGTACATCATCTACAGTTCTAATCCTTTTCCACAAGTCGACAGGCAGGAGTACGGAAAATAACAAATCAATATCACTTAAGGTGAATACCGATGATTGCAAGACAGACTCTATTTCTTTGTAGAACCCTGTCGGATTCTTCCTAATGTGGGGAATAGATTGTTTAATGGTGTTCACTTCCTGTCTCGAGAACGGGACGTGAATGAATAGCGACACATAATGTGCAGGAATATCATAGGCCTGCGCACCCGTTCCGTCATCTGCTGGAACCTCGACTTTGGGGACAAGTGTCGGAGGGACCTCTCTCATAGGCAACTGAGAAGTAGGCAACTCCGAACGCTTACTAAGCAACAGAGCCAAATCGAGCGCTAAAGCAGCTGAAGAAGTGTCAAACGAAAAAGCCCTTTTATAAATACTCAATAACTCTGCGGGACAACAAATCTTCTTTTTTACACACTCATCCTGTAGGTACTCTACCATTACCTGTATCACTTTCTTCTGCATTTCTGGTGTATACTGACTATAGGTGTCATATACTTCTACGGGAGTTATCGACGTGTCTGAGATCCATCTAATCGCATCTTTCGTGCAAATTCAGTTATCGATTTTCAACAAGGAAAGAACCGTTTCTGTACGAACATAACGTCCAAGCTATCACCATCTGCATTCCGTAACCTTTCCAGCTCCCTTCTATACTCAAGAATCCTCTCAACATGCTCTAGCACTTTCTCCGCAGTATCTCTAGAGAACGCTAAAGCATTCAGATCCCTCAATCCTCGTGGGAGATCTATATCATTTAGCCTGTTCCACATTACACATAAATGAATTCCTAATCCTTCAATAAAAACGTTTTTCTCAGGAAGATTCTCTATATTAGAAAGTGTGGCAAAAACATCAGCTTGTTCACCCTTCTCCATGCAATTCTTAGCCCACGCAGTTAACTCACGTTTTTTCTCTGAAGACACAGTATTACGAGTTACAACCCTCGATCCCGCTCCCAATCTATTACAAGCGGGGTAGAACCACTTAGAAGAGGGAGAGTAGGCAAGTTTTGAACATCAGGGAACAGAGGTGCTATTACTGGTACAGCAGGCAAAGGTGGAGGAACGGGTAGAGGAGCAATGACAAGAGGAGGAACAACGAATGGAGGAAGAGGAACAGCAGGAGGAACAGGAGGAACTATGGGAGGAGGAATAACAACAGGGAGAGGCAAAGCAGCAGGAAGAGGAACATACGGAGGTGGCGCAGTGGCACCAGGTCTTCATTCATTTAATAGTTTATCAATAAGTTAATCAGAAACATGAAAGTCTTTAGAAGGCTACATTTTCTGAATCCCAAGTGAAAAAGCCCTATCCATATTACTAACTGACTCAGACTGTTTATTTCGGTCATACAACAACGCTTTTTCGGCATTCGTCATATGACGGCGCGCATACTTTTCTCTATTTTTAAGCTGCTGCATAGCTTCTTTCTTTCAATTTTGTAGTACATCAAATGCTGCAGGTCTAGCCTTTTTCTTCAATAATATAGATTCTAAGTATTTAATACGAGAGATTTCGTAACTACCATTGATTGGCCACTGAAGTTCGGAAGCATGTCTAGTTTGTCTGTGCCAAATATACTACCAATGCCGTGCTTACAGTACATAGTACACGCCGGCGACCCCTCCATTGGTGCCGGTCGGCCAAATTCCAAAGATTGTCTGTCCTTGCGGAATAATGCCCTGAAGCTGGCAGACAATTTCCCAGGCATATCAGAATACTGGTGTTACCTGGTCAATAATTGAACTTGCGAGTGCAATGCGCCAAAACAAATTAGCAGGATACTTAAGAATCGGGTCACGACTCACCCGATCAAATCCTAAGGAGGTCTGATCGGATTACAAAGTTTTCTAACAAAGATTTCCTCATGGTTGGTGATTTCGACAAATTTGCCCGCCTCTATATGTGGACCCTTGTCAAGATGCCTGTCATGATGCCTACCCCTAGGCATCCAGACCAAGCCCATCAGCCCCGGGAGCAGGCATCTAGACATTTAGTAAAACCTCAGCAGCCCCGGATAGGGGCTATCTGGGTTCAGTCATGGCGCCTTAGGTGCCAGGCTCATAGTAGAAATCAGTCCTGGCACCTAAGGCGCCAGGTTCATAGTCATTACTTACCTCAGGCAGACAATGCTGCAAATGACTCCAATCCAACATGAAGCCTGAAAGGGACTATTTTTCTACAGGGACTATTTTTTACTCGGGTGTGGTTCTAGGGACTTCTCACCTGGGACTACTTTTGAGACTATTTAAACCACGCCCGACCAGCAACACACGCTTCGCGTTATTCTGCATCCAGCAGCGTAACGCTCACCGTGCCTGCAGCCTGCATCCAGTCTTCTGCCACGCCTGCCTCGAATACGGAGCTCCTAAAACAAAGAGGAAAGAAAGGGACAAGGTTAGAAAACAAACTTATTTCTATTCCACACCTGATTCTGGATCCATCTCGTCTCCGGACCTGTAAAGAACATCATTTCTGCACGCGCAGCACCTCCAGCTGCAGCGCCGCGCCATACTCACCAGTCTTCACAGCATCCTTCAGGTCGGCGCTGCCTCCATCATTTCTTCGCCGAACTTTGGCACCTAGGAGACAAAAGAAAACCACAAGGTGAGCCGAGGGAACCAACAAATATAATTCTTACCACCATAGACTTACCTGATTTACCACCGGAGGCATCCTTTTGTGACTCTCCATATTTTCACGTGCCGCATCTGTAAAGAGAGATAAAACGACACGTTTTCCACGTGCAACATTTACCGGACAGCGCCGGGTAATACAGACTCTTACCTGAGCGCCACCAGCTGCCACAAGAGCATCTTTTCACGAGCCAGCTGCAAGACAAGAAAGGAAGGGGGGAACAAGAGTGAACATCGGACATATTGAACTCTATGAACTTAATACTTACTGGTCCTCACCAGGAACCTCAGAATCAATACTCTCCGGAACTCTCCCGAGCCTTCAAACCAGTGAAGTAACTGGAACCGACGTGCCCCTGCGAATCCATGCAGGATGGAGAGCTCATCTTTCAAGAAGATAAGGTGAGATTGCTGTGAGGGCATTTCGGAGGTGATTAGTTGGGGAGGACTGTGGGGGTGCCATCACTTGAATCCACAAGTGGCTAAATCCATCTCTCCACTTGCAGGAGAATATTTCTACGGGTTAAGCAGACAAGATTAGGAGGGCAGATCCAGTCAGTCATCGCTGCACTACGCATCACGTGTGTGGCGACCGCAGCTGTCCGGGTCCGACCGACGCCCCTGTGGGAGCCAGGTGAGCGTAACAGAACGCAAAGCCTATCTACAAATCCCCACCCGGGCGTTATGGAAACCTCACAAACCGACCAACTAGCCCTATTGTTAGGGGAATTTAGGTCAGAAATGCACTGCGCGCGCCAAGAAACTAATGCCCTCAGGAGAGAACTGATTTTGTCAAAGGAGCGCACTCATGATCTTGCTAGACAATTACTGCAAAACCAAGCTGGGCAAACACTATTACCTGGATTCGGGGGGAATCCAACTCCTGTTTCATCGAGCAATCCTGTGCAAGTGGTTCTACCAGGGAGCATTCCTTTAGCTCCATCTGAACGTTTTGCTGGGGACCCAAAAATGTTCGCCGTGTTTATGAACCAATGCCGCTTGCAATTTTTATGCAGACCTGGAGCTTTTCCGAATGACCAAACCAAAGTAGCCTTTGTACTATCATATCTTAGTGGCAGCGGATTGGTCAATTCCATTAGTTAACCAGGAGGACCCTCTTCTTCGGGATTTTCAAGGTTTTCAATTGAGCATGGAAAGACTATTTGCCAGACATTCATTGGGACAGGCCCTGGATAACAAACTTTTATCATTACAACAAGGTAACCAGGATCTACTAACCTATATCGCCACTTTCAATAGGTTAGTGGTGGAAACCAGATGGCCAGAGGTAAAACGAATTACATTATTTCATCGTGGACTTCGGGGTGAACTCAAAGACGTTTTGGCCCAAGTTGTGAACCCACCTCAGGATTGTGCAGAATATATAGACTTAGTGGTCCAGTTAGACCACCGACTTCAGAATAGAAAGGCTGATCGAGCTAAGTTCGAGGATCGGGTATTGGTTAAACCCAATGTTGCCCTCAATGGAACAGATGTATCGGAACCGATGCAGATCGGGGGGGCCAAGGGACCCTTAACTCAAAAGGAAAGAGAAAGAAGACGACAGATGCAATTGTGTCTGTACTGTGGGGCCTCAGGACATTTTCTACGGGATTGCCCTATAAAAACATCTAAAAGAGTAGTCAGAGTTTCTGATAAAAATCAAACAGAGACTGATTCGGGAAACGACCACGCCCGACAAGCGTAGAGGTCCGCTTGCCGAGCTTGAAGAAGGATACTCAGACCTCGCACTTCATCATACCAATGGTCCTTATAGATCCAAGGCAGCCATCACGTATGCACGCAGTGAGGGCATACATTGATAGCGGGGCCATAGGAAACTATGTGGACCACGAGTTGGCTTCTAGGATGAATCTATCTCTCTGCAAAAAGACCACTTCGGATGTCATCACCACAGTTGATGGAACTGAAATTGCCTCTGGGCCTGTAACTCATTCCACCGCAGAGATGACACTATTGGGTCAGGATGGGCATCGAGAGACTATTGTGTTTGATTTAATCAAAGCCCCGCAGTTCCAAATAATACTCGGGATACCTTGGTTGGAAACACATAATCCTTGTATTGATTGGTGAGAGAAGAGAATAACCTTCCCGGATTGTGCACATACTTGTTACCCGAAGAAATCCTTGAACCAAGGCCTGGCCACAGTCGCTACTCCAGTCGTGCAGTTAACTCAGGAATATCAAGAATTCCAGGATGTTTTCCAAAAGGAACAGGCAAACACCCTACCACCTCACAGATCATACGATTGTCAAATCGATCTCATGCCCGGTGCACAACCTCCATGTAGTAGTATCTACGCCCTTACGGAACCCGAAAACCTTCACCTACGACAATACTTGGACCAATACCTTGCTAATGGCTTCATTCGTCCATCCAAGTCCCCTGCATCTTCAGCTTTGTTCTTCGTGCCTAAAAAGGAAGGTAACCTCAGAACGTGCATAGACAACTGCGCATTAAATCAGATCATGGTTAAGAACTGATACCCATTGCCTCTGATCCCCGAATTACTAGACCAAGTAAAGGACGCTTGCATCTACACTAAATTAGATCTCCGAGGGGCATATCATCTGGTACGTGTAAAGAAAGGCGACGAATGGAAGACTGCTTTTCGCACTAAGTACGGGTTATTCGAAAACCAGGTGATGCCCTTCGGGTTGTGCAATGCACCAGCAGCCTTCCAGTATTTTATGAACGATGTCCTTCGTGAACTCATTGACGTCTGTGTTGTTCTATACATAGACGATATTCTAGTGTACTCCTCTTCAGAATCAGACCATGTGAAGCACGTTCGTGCAGTCCTTGAGAAACTACGCCAGCACAAGTTATATGCAAAATTGGAAAAATGCATTTTTCATGCTACGAAAGTTGAATTCCTTGGGCTTATCCTGACTCCAAAAGGAGTCCGAATGGACTCTCGAAAGGTGGATGCAATCCTCAAGTGGCCATCACCCAATTCAGTTAAAGGGGTACAAAGCATGCTCGGATTTGCTAATTTCTACCGCAGATTCATTCCGGATTTCTCACATGTTGTTCACCCTATCACAGCACTTTTGTGAAAAACAAACGCTTCTTGTGGACAGAAGAAGCTGAAAAGGCCTTCCAAGAGCTGAAAGCGAAATTAACGTCTGCACCTGTCTTAAAGCATCCACGCCCCGAACTTCCATACATAGTTGAAACTGATGTATCCAGTTTAGCCAAGGGAGCTGTCCTGTCCCAGAAGGATCCTGAAACCGGTCAACTTCACCCAGTAGCATTTTGGTCCAGAAAGTTCTCGGCACCCGAGTTAAACTATGCGGTTACCGATAAAGAATTATTAGCTATCAAATCCGCCTTCAAGGCTTGGCGGCATTATCTTCTCGGTGCCAGGCATACCATTACGGTAATCACGATCACCGGAGCTTGCAGTATTTAAAAACAGCCAAGGCCCAATCGTCGCGTCAACTTCGATGGGCATTGTTCTTTGCCGAGTTCGATTTCGTGATCACTTATCGACCAGGTTGTAAAAATGGCAAGGCAGATGCCTTATCCCGAATGGGGATGGGAGAAGCATATGCGAACCCGGAACCAGTGCCTATAATTTCAGAACAAAGAATTCTTGACATAACCACTCTACAGACACTAGAGGATATTCAAGTAAAAGATCCAACAACTCTTCGATCCAACAGCCCTGCAGGACTGGGTGAAGAAAGGCTCGGACTACTCATTCATCAATGACCTACCTTATTATCAAGGGCGACTATTTCTACCACACAAGGAACTACAAGAACTAGTCATCTCCAATTATCATGACACCTTGATGGAAGGACACCCAGGTATCGCAAAAACTGAAGCTAAAATTAAGAGACAATTCTGGTGGGCCACCTGGCGAAAAGACGTAAAGTAATTTGTAATGTCTTGTGGCATTTGCGCCCAAAGCAGAAGTCAGAAGAAAAAACCAGCTGGCCTCTTACAACCTTTGGATATTCCACCTACACCATGGCACACCTTATCGTTAGACTCTATTACAGATCGACCTCCATGTAATGGATTTAACACCATTCTAGTTATTGTGGATCTTTTTTCCAAGATGGCCCACTTTATTCCTCTAAAGGGATTACCTTCTGCTTCAATTCTGGCCAAGGATTTCCTCGAAAACATTGTTCGAATACACGGATTTCCTTCCGTATTGGTCTCTGACCGAGGTAGTCAATTAATTTCACATTTTTGGAAGAAATGTTGTCAACTGGCGCAAATTGACGTGAGGTTATTAACCAGTCACCATCCCCAGACCGATGGTCAGACGGAGAGGACCAACCAGACCCTTCAACAGTACCTACGTTGCATGCTACACCAGACCGAAAGTAATTGGAAAGATATTTTATGGATTTCCGAGTATGCATACAATAACTCTGTACATTCAGGAACCGGACAAAGCCCCTTTTATACCATATATGGACATCACCCTCGAACCTCAGAACTAGATTCGCCTCAGCATTTAGAAATGCCTGCAGTTAGTCATTTGCATTCTACTATTACACAAGCCTTTAAAGAGGCAACAGAACATTTGAAACAAGCAAAAGAGAAATATAAGAAAAATGCTGATCAACATAGAAGTGAAACTCCACAATACCAGATTGGGGATCAAGTTTGGCTGGCTACAAAACACATACCTCTGAAGGGAACTCAGACTTTTAACCCTAGATATTTGGGTCCTTGCACTATTAAGGCCATTATCAACCCGGCAGCCGTTAAATTGGAATTACCCTCTAATATGCACATTCATCCTGTCTTTCATGTTTCACTTTTAAAACCAGTTCAACCAGGAACAAGATTAACCAAACCACCCAACCTCATCTTGATAGATGGAGAACCTGAATTTGAGGTAAAAAATATCCTGGACTCCAAGATGGTTAAATCAAAACTTTTTTATTTAATCGATTGGAAGTGCTACGGACCACAAGAAAGGTCATGGGAACCTAGTGACCACGACCATGCACCTCGGTTGGTGAAAAGATTCCATCAGAACTTCCCAGACAAACCAGGGCCCAAGGGAAGAACAACTTTAGGAGGGGCCTTGGGGGGGAGTGCTGTCATTATCCCTACCCCCAGGCATCTGGACCAAGCCCATCAGCCCCGGGAGCAGGCATCTAGACATTTAGTAAAACCTCAGCAGCCCCGGCTAGGGGCTATCTGGGTTCAGTCCTGGCGCCTTATGTGCCAGGCTCATAGTAGAAATCAGTCCTTTCGCCTAAGGCGCAAGGCTCATAGTCATTACTTACCTCAGGCAGACCATGCTGCAAATGACTCCAATCCAACATGAAGCCTGAAAGGGACTATTTTTTACTCGGGTGTGGTTCTAGGGACTTCTTACCTGGGACTACTTTTGAGGCTATTTAAACCACGCCCAACCAGCAACACACGCTTTGCGTTATTCTGCATCCAGCAGCGTAACGCTCACCGTGCCTGCAGCCTGCTTCCAGTCTTCTGCCACGCCCGCCTCGAATCCGGAGCGCCTAAAACAAAGAGGAAAGAAAGGGTCAAGGTTAGAAAACGAACTTATTTCTATTCCACACCTGATTCTGGATCCATCTCATCTCCGGACCTGTAAAGAACATAATTTCTGCACGCGCAGCACCTCCAGCTGCAGCCCCGCGCCATACTCACCAGTCTTCACAGCATCCTTCAGGTTGGCGCTGCCTCCATCATTTGTTCGCCGAACTTCGGCAGCTAGGAGACAAAAGAAAACCACAAGGTGAGCCGAGGGAACCAACAAATATAATTCTTACCACCATAGACTTACCTGATTTACCACCGGAGGCATCCTTTTGTGACTCTCCCTATTTTCACGTGCCGCATCTGTAAAGAGAGACAAAACAACACGTTTTCCACGTGCAACATTTACCGGACAGCGCCAGGTAATACAGACTCTTACCTGAGCGCCACCAGCTGCCACAAAAGCATCTTTTCACGAGCCAGCTGCAAGACAAGAAAGGAAGGGGGGAACAAGAGTGAACATCAGACATATTGAACTCTATGAACTTAATACTTACTGGTCCTCACCAGGAACCTCAGAGCCAATACTCTCCGGAACTCTCCCGAGCCTTCAAACCAGTGAAGTAACTGGAATTGACGCTCCCCTGCAAATCCACGCAGGATGGAGAGCTCATCTTTCAAGAACATAAGGTGAGATTGCTGTGAGGGTATTTCGTAGGTGATTACTTGGGGAGGACTGTGGGGGTGCCATCACTTGAATCCACAAGTGGCTAAATCCATTTCTCCACTTGCAGGAGAATATTTCTACGGGTTAAGCAGACAAGATTAGGAGGGCAGATCCAGTCAGTCATCGCTGCACTACGCATCACGTGTGTGGCGACCGCAGCTGTCCGGGTCCGACCGACGCCCCTGTGGGAGCCAGGTGAGCATAACAGAACGCAAAGCCTATCTACAAATCCCCACCCGGGCGTTATGGAAACCTCACAAACCGACCAACTAGCCCTATTGTTAGGGGAACTTAGGGCAGAAATGCACTGCGCGCGCCAAGAAACTAATGCCCTCAGGAGAGATCTGATTTTGTCAAAGGAGCGCACTGATGATCTTGCTAGACAATTACTGCAAAACCAAGCTGGGCAAACACTATTAACTGGATTTGGGGGGAATCCAACTCCTGTTTCATCGAGCAATCCTGTGCAAGTGGTTCTACCAGCGAGCATTCCTTTAGCTCCATCGAACGTTTTGCTGGGGACCCAAAAAAGTTTGCTGTGTTTATGAACCAATGCCGCTTGCAATTTTTATGCAGACCTGGAGCTTTTCCGAATGACCAAACCAAAGTAGCCTTTGTACTATCAAATCTTAGTGGCAGCGCAGCCGATTGGTCAATTCCATTAGTTAACCAGGATGACCCTCTTCTTCGGGATTTTCAAGGATTTCAATTGAGCATGGAAAGACTATTTGCCAGACATTCACAGGGACAGGCCCTGGATCACGAACTTTTATCATTACGACAAGGTAACCAGGATCTACTAACCTATATCGCCACTTTCAATACGTTAGTGGTGGAAACCGGATGGCCAGAGGTAAAACGAATTACATTATTTTATCGTGGACTTCGGGGTGAACTCAAAGACGTTTTGGCCCAAGTTGTGAACCCACCTCAGGATTGTGCAGAATATATAGACTTAGTGGTCCAGTTAGACCACCGACTTCAGAATAGAAAGGCTGATCGAGCTAAGTTCGAGGATCGGGTATTGGTTAAACCCAATGTTACCCTCAATGGAACAGATGTATCGGAACCGATGCAGATCGGGGGGGTCAAGGGACCCTTAACTCAAAAGGAAAGAGAAAGAAGACGACAGATGCAATTGTGTCTGTACTGTGGGGCCTCAGGACATTTTCTACGGGATTGCCCTATAAAAACATCTAAAAGAGTAGTCAGAGTTGCTAATAAAAATCAAACAGAGACTGATTCGGGAAACGACCACGCCCGACAAGCATAGAGGTCCGCTTGCCGAGCTTGAAGAAGGATACTCAGACCTCGCACTTCATCATACCAATGGTCCTTATAGATCCAAGGCAGCCATCACGTATGCACGCAGTGAGGGCATACATTGATAGCGGGGCCATAGGAAACTATGTGGACCACGAGTTGGCTTCTAGGATGAATCTATCTCTCTGCAAAAAGACCACTTTGGATGTCATCACCACAGTTGATGGCACTGAAATTGCCTCTGGGCCTGTAACTCATTCCATCGCAGAGATGACACTATTGGGTCAGGATGGGCATCGAGAGACTATTGTGTTTGATTTAATCAAAGCCCCGCAGTTCCAAATAATACTGGGGATACCTTGGTTGGAAACACATAATCCTTGTATTGATTGGCGAGAGAAGAGAATAACCTTCCCGGATTGTGCACATACTTGTTACCCGAAAAAATCCTTGAACCAAGGCCTGGCCACAGTCGCTACTCCAGTCGTGCAGTTAACTCAGAAATATCAAGAATTCCAGGATGTTTTCCAAAAGGAACAGGCAAACACCCTACCACCTCACAGATCATACGATTGTCAAATCGATCTCATACCCGGTGCACAACCTCCATGTAGTAGGATCTACACCCTTACGGAACCCGAAAACCTTCACCTACGACAATACTTGGACCAATACCTTGCTAATGGCTTCATTCGTCCATCCAAGTCCCCTGCATCTTCAGCTTTGTTCTTCGTGCCTAAAAAGGAAGGTAACCTCAGAACGTGCATAGACAACTGCGCATTAAATCAGATCACGGTTAAGAACCGATACCCATTGCCTCTGATCCCCGAATTACTAGACCAAGTAAAGGACGCTTGCATCTACACTAAATTAGATCTCCGAGGGGCATATCATCTGGTACGTGTAAAGAAAGGCGACGAATGGAAGACTGCTTTTCGCACTAAGTACGGGTTATTCGAATACCAGGTGATGCCCTTTGGGTTGTGCAATGCACTAGCAGCCTTCCAGTATTTTATGAACGATGCCCTTCGTGAACTCATTGACGTCTGTGTTGTTGTATACATAGACGATATTCTAGTGTACTCCTCTTCAGAATCAGACCATGTGAAGCACGTTCGTGCAGTCCTTGAGAAACTACGCCAGCACAAGTTATATGCAAAATTGGAAAAATGCGTTTTTCATGTTACGGAAGTTGAATTCCTTGGATTTATCCTGACACCAAAAGGAGTCCGAATGGGCTGTCGAAAGGTGGATGCAATCCGCAAGTGGCCATCACCCAGTTCAGTTAAAGGGGTACAAAGCATGCTCGGATTTGCTAATTTCTACAGCAGATACATTCCCGATTTCTCACATGTTGTACACCCTATCACAGCACTTTTGCGAAAAAACAAACGCTTCTTGTGGACCGAAGAAGCTGAAAAGGCCTTCCAAGAGCTGAAAGCGAAATTCACGTCTGCACCTGTCTTAAAGCATCCACGCCCTGAACTTCCATACATAGTTGAAACTAATGCATCCAGTTTAGCCATGGGAGCTGTCCTGTCCCAGAAGGATCCTGAAACCGGTCAACTTCACCCAGTAGCATTTTGGTCCAGAAAGTTCTCGGCACCCGAGTTAAACTATGCGGTTACCGATAAAGAATTATTAGCCATCAAATCCGCCTTCAAGGCTTTGCGGCATTATCTTCTCGGTGCCAGGCATACCATTACGGTAATCACCGATCACCGGAACTTGCAGTATTTAAAAACAGCCAAGGCCCAATCGTCGCGTCAACTTCGATGGGCATTGTTCTTTGCCGAGTTCGATTTCATGATCACTTATCGACCAGGTTGTAAAAATGGCAAGGCAGATGCCTTATCCCGAATAGGGATGGGAGAAGCATATGCGAACCCGGAACCGGTGCCTATAATTTCAGAACAAATAATTCTTGGCATAACCACTCTACAGACACTAGCGGATATTCAAGTAAAGATCCAACAACTCTTCGATCCAACAGCCCTGCAGGACTGGGTGAAGAAAGGCTCGGACTACTCAGTCATCAATGACCTACCTTATTATCAAGGGCGACTATTTCTACCGCACAAGGAACTACAAGAATTAGTCATCTCCAATTATCATGACACCCTGATGGAAGGACACCCAGGTATCGCAAAAACTGAAGCTAAAATTAAGAGACAATTCTGGTGGCCCACTTGGCGAAAAGACGTAAAGTCATTTGTAATGTCTTGTGGCATTTGCGCCCAAAGCAAAAGTCAGAAGAAAAAACCAGCGGGCCTCTTACAACCTTTGGATATTCCACCTACACCATGGCACACCTTATCGTTAGACTTTATTACAGATCTACCTCCATGTAATGGATTTAACACCATTCTAGTTATTGTGGATCTTTTTTCCAAGATGGTCCACTTTATTCCTCTAATGGGATTACCTTCTGCTTTTGGCCAAGGAGTTCCTCGAAAACATTGTTCGAATACAGGGATTTCCTTCCGTATTGGTCTTTGACCGAGGTAGTCAATTCATTTCACATTTTTGGAAGAAATTATGTCAACTGGCGCAAATCGACGTGAGGTTATCAACCAGTCACCATCCCCAGACCGATGGTCAGACAGAGAGGACCAACCAGACCCTTGAACAGTACCTATGTTGCATGCTACACCAGACCGAAAGTAATTGGAAAGATATTTTATGGATTTCCGAGTATGCATACAATAACTCTGTACATTCAGGAACCGGACAAAGCCCCTTTTATACCACATATGTACATCACCCTCGAACCTCAGAACTAGATTCGCCTCAGCATTTAGAAATGCCTGCAGTTAGTCATTTGCATTCTACTATTACACAAGCCTTTAAAGAGGCAACAGAACATTTGAAACAAGCAAAAGAGAAATATAAGAAAAATGCTGATCAACATAGAAGTGAAACTCCACAATACCAGATTGGGGATCAAGTTTGGCTGGCTACAAAACGCAAACCTCTGAAGGGAACTCAGACTTTTAACCCTAGATATTTGGGACCTTACACCATTAAGGCCATTATCAACCCGGTAGACGTCAAATTGCAATTACCCTCTAATATGCGCATTCATCCTGTCTTTCATGTTTCACTTTTAAAACCAGTTCAACCAGGAACAAGATCAACCAAACCACCCGACCCCATCTTGATAGATGGAGAACCTGAATTCGAGGTAAAAAATATCCTGGACTCCAAGATGGTTAAATCAAAACTTTTTTATTTAATCGATTGGAAGTGCTACGGACCACAAGAAAGGTCATGGGAACCTAGTGACCACGTCCATGCACCTCAGTTGGTGAAAATATTCCATCGGAACTTCCCAGACAAACCAGGGCCTAGGGGAAGAACAACTTTAGGAGGGGCCTTAGGGGGGAGTGCTGTCATGATGCCTACCCCCAGGCATCCGGACCAAGCCCATCAGCCCCGGGAGCAGGCATCTAGACATTTAATAAAACCTCAGCAGCCCCGGCTAGGGGCTATCTGGGTTCAGTCCTGGCGCCTCAGGCGCCAGGCTCATAGTAGAAATCAGTCCTTTCGCCTAAGGCGCCAGGCTCATAGGCATTACTTACCTCAGGCAGACCATGCTGCAAATGACTCCAATTCAACATGAAGCCTGAAAGGGACTATTTTTCTACAGGGACTATTTTTTACTCGGTTGTGGTTCTAGGGACTTCTTACCTGGGACTACTTTTGAGGCTATTTAAACCACGCCCGACCAGCAACACACGCTTCGCGTTATTCTGCATCCAGCAGCATAACGCTCACCGTGCCTGCAGCCTGATCCAGTCTTCTGCCACGCCCGCCTCGAATCCGGAGCTCCTAAAACAAAGAGGAAAGAAAGGGACAAGGTTAGAAAACAAACTTATTTCTATTCCACACCTGATTCTGGATCCATCTCGTCTCCGGACCTGTAAAGATCATCATTTCTGCAGGCACCGCACCTCCAGCTGCAGCGCCGCGCCATACTCACCAGTCTTCACAGCATCCTTCAGGTCGGCGCTGCCTCCATCAATTCTTCGCCGAACTTCGGCACCTAGGAGACAAAAGAAAACCACAAGGTGAGCCGAGGGAACCAACAAATATAATTCTTACCACCATAGACTTACCTGATTTACCACCAGAGGCATCCTTTTGTGACTCTCCATATTTTCACGTGCCGCATCTGTAAAGAGAGAAAAAACAACACGTTTTCCACGTGCAACATTTACCGGACAGCGCCGGGTAATACAGACTCTTACCTGAGCGCCACCAGCTGCCACAAGAGCATCTTTTCACGAGCCAGCTGCAAGACAAGAAAGGAAGGGGGGAACAAGAGTGAACATCGGACATATTGAACTCTATGAACTTAATACTTACTGGTCCTCACCAGGACCCTCAGAGTCAATACTCTCCGGAACTCTCCCGAGCCTTCAAACCAGTGAAGTAACTGGAATCGAGGCGCCCCTGCAAATCCATGCAGGATGGAGAGCTCATCTTTCAAGTATATAAGGTGAGATTGCTGTGAGAGCATTTCGGAGGTGATTAGTTGGGGAGGACTGTGGGGGTGCCATCACTTGAATCCACAAGTGGCTAAATCAATCTCTCCACTTGCAGGAGAATATTTCTACGGGTTAAGCAGACAAGATTAGGAGGGCAGATCCAGTCAGTCATCGCTGCACTACGCATCACGTGTGTGGAGACCGCAGCTGTCCGGGTCCGACCGACGCCCCTGTGGGAGCCAGGTGAGCGTAACAATGCCGACTCGGACCACATGCTCACTGTCCAGGGATCGGGTCGTGCAGTGCTGCTGAGGTGTCGCGTCTCATCCAAGAAAGGGGCCCCCTTTAGACCATCCGATCCCGGTCCGATAGCCGCGTCAGCCTTCAACGAGCTCGCATCAATCTTGAGGGTCCCTATTCGGGTGCCATCTGTAAAAGCAAAAAGAGAATATCGAGGCTGAGTACCCTAAAAGGAAATACACCAAACACGGGCTTACAAAGATACAAAGATCTTTATTCTACAACTGAAAAGTTTTCAAAGGAACAAATTATCAGATAGCTATCTGGCCCTCAGTACATCACAGCGAATACCAGCCCTTTCGGTGTGAGAAGTGAGTGGGGCTGTACATCAGAACATTCACTCTTTTTATACAATTTCTAACATGATGTCCAGCCCATCTACAGGTTAATCATTCCTCGAGCTAGGGGTTTGTGCCGAGTTCACTTCTAATGTATTCACCTATATGCATATGGATTATTCCTAGTTTATTCACAAATAAGTCACAATGGCAACAGTGTACCTTTGGATTTAACATTAAGCCTTCGTACATGTTTTATACAACGTAGTTCAACAAGTGTTCACATTCAGTATTTAAACAGCATTGTTCTTAATATATGCTTGCGGATCAGTTTCGTTGGCACAGGTAATCCTTGATCTACAGGTCAACGAAGGACAAGGTCTCATTACATTACCCTAACATTTGGCCTGCGGGCAGTTTAGACATTAACTTACATGTAGAGGTCACGACGGCCAAGTTACAAACAGAAGAACACTGTCCACCATTTTAGAACACAGGGTGACTTTGGAGTGAGCATCAAAATGGTGGATGAACCTAAAATGGCGGCTAAATCGATCTAAGATCGGAACTTTGCAACGCGGATTTCTTCGCAGAGCGACTGGGCTTAGGCCAATATATACAATAAAGGAGGCATGATATAATATCCCATTTAACACCAGCAGAGCGCTGTGGTGTGAGAAGGCCTTTTGAACCAGT
Source organism: Ambystoma mexicanum (assembly GCF_040938575.1). Taxonomy (NCBI): domain Eukaryota; kingdom Metazoa; phylum Chordata; class Amphibia; order Caudata; family Ambystomatidae; genus Ambystoma; species Ambystoma mexicanum. The sequence goes on along the minus strand of NC_090929.1, from coordinate 578,331,673 downwards.
ATCCTGAAATTCTCTCGCTTGCTACCACTAGGCTTGCCTGAGGAACTCGCTATCAAGCTGATTGAAATATCCACAGACTAGGAGGGCTGATCCTGTGCAAATCCGCTGACCGGCCTAGCTGACCTGATCCCGTGCCTGATGTGCTGTTCTTCCTAGACCAGATCCAATATATGACCAGAACTGACGGTCCAATTTAATATCTTATCCTGTGAGTATTAATAGGAAGATCTGTGTCCAATAGTATATTTTGCATTTTCTTATCCCAATAGCATCCCATCCCATCTTTAAGTCAGAACCATTGTATTGCTAGAACTATCTTTGCGCTGACTCTTCTCTCATCAGTGTTCCTAAACCCTAACTTCTTATTGATTGATTAAGACAAGTAATTCCCAAACCAAACGGAAACTAGAGTATCACACATGAATTGTTATGATCGGCCGTGAATGACCTTCCTGTGTGGAATTCTCCTTTTTGTAGTCCTTAAGATAGCATAAGAAAACCTACCTGTCATTTCTAAACCCGAATTTCTGTTTCCCATTCTCGTGCCTATTTTATAAAAACAACATTCACTAAACCATCTATAACTCCCTCAGTTTTTATGATAGAAACGAGATTTCAACTCCTACTTGTACCTAACATCCGTAACTATTCAGCAAAGTGCGATTCACCCGTTATAGCGAATATCGCGCAAGGAAAAGTTTGCCGCGATTTTACATTCTGACAAATTTTACATGTGTGAAATAGCTTTAAACTGCTCCCAACTTGGACTATGAGATTTCAAATGTTTTCTTCTGAATAAATCATTTCTTGTGATTGTGTGCAACTGTTCAAAGTGGATCCCACTGAAATGTATAACAAATTAAGTATTTGTGACCACATTTGGTGTTTTTACTCAGTCAATTCCAAAGACAATTTCAAAGACAATTTTGACAGCTGAAAAATCAATTCTGTTTTTCTCTTGTGTTTGAAGGGGGAAGGTGGGACTGATATTCTGTTTGATTTGTGCTATTCCTAATACCTGCTCTCTCCTCACATCTATTTAACTGCCTATTAGGGGGTTGAGGGGTGTTGCAGGGGGAACCTCTAACTAGAGTGCCATCTATACCAAACCAACTCAAAGTATTCTTTTCTGTGCTGCATTTGTTTTTGTGCTCATTACCTATTCCTAGTGTATTAAAGGGATTATTCATAGTTCTGTCACCCCATTGGTGATTGTTGTTACCTATTAAAATACATTGTGATTCAATTCTAAATACATAAATAAATATTTACCTTTGCAAACTAGCCTGATTCCTGGTTCAGTGTGACCGGGGGGTCTCAGGAGAAGGGTGTGATACGAGTGGTATATCGTTCAGATTATTGAACTTATAGATAAAATAAATAAGAGTTTTCAATTGCGCACTACACGCTTGGCATTACTTGGGTGAATCACTTACACTTTATCCTCACCACTGTACACCAGTGTTAGGCAGAATTACATGCAGTACCCTTTGGGAACACTACATGTAATTAAGACTACAAGTGTCAGTACAATTTCACCTTTGGTACAAGCCTGTACTACACAGTTATGTGAGTTATGTGGTAGCAGTGGCTGAGCAGCCAGACCTATCTTAAGAGTTGAGTGAGCAGTAGAACAAGTTCCACAAACGACCAACAAATACAGGGATTCAAATGTGCACTTACTCAAGGTATCTTGGTAAAAGAATATACATTTATTTACATAGTCAGTTTGAAAACATTACACTAGCAAGAGCAGCTCAATATAATGTACTAATACACTACAAATATGCAACCAATAAGTTACTGAACAAGTTCAGCTCCCCTGAAGTGGGAGCAAAATGGCACTTCAGATACTTTAAAAAGGGGTAAAAAGACAAGGTTATAAGAATCAATAGCACAAATACTTGCATAGGCAGGGCAAAGGGTTTCAGTGAACTACAACCAGCAATTCAGTTCATAGGCTTGGGCCAAAGTCAATGGTTCAGAGTCTTTGTATAGGATAGCACAGTTCTGGTAGTAAACGGTTAAGTCTTTGCCACAGATTTTAGAAGAATTTGGCTAGGCGAAAAGTTAGACGAATGTTTAGGGACGGACAAGACTTCGAAGTCGGGAAAGTTTCACAAACCTTTAAAGTGAAGAAGAGCTGTAGCTGAGTCAGTTGTTCTTAGCAGTTCAAACAGATCGCGCAGTTCCTGAGCTTCAGTCGTGGGGACAAGAAGGAGGACGTCGAAAGGTTCCTGCACTGCCCAGGGATGAGGCCACAAGCTTGGCAAAATGTCAGTTTAAGGTTTGAGTGCCTTAAAGTCCACAAACTGGTTTCCTTCCCACTGGGTATCTGGTTTTCAACAGCACTCTGTAGAAAATTCGACCAGGATGGGGACGGTGTCCAGGTGGCTTGTTAGTTGGTTGTTCCCACCAAACTCAAGGGAAGAAGTTAACCTTGAAGGGCTTCTCTGTCAATGGAATTTCCGGCAATTTGGACCTGCAGCAGGGCTTCAATGGTCGTCCAGGAGTTGCAGCAGTACTCTTCCTTCAGCTCATTTTCGGTTATTTCGTTCCAGTGGTCGACTCTCCTTTCCAAGTTCCAGAGACCTGCTTTTAAAAAGTTTTCCCCCATTCATTCCAGCCTGGCTGCCAAATCACACAGAAGGGTGGCTGTCCTTGCCGGACAGCCAGCTGGCCAATCATGCCAGAGTGCATTCAGGTCTCCTAGGAGACTAAGCACAGGGAGTTTCGCCACCTCCCTCACATCCTGTCCACCTCAGACACCCTAGCACCAGAGGAGGGCTTCAGCACTGAAGCCTGCCAAAGGCCAACGAACAAAGGGACCAAACCTGGTTTGGCGCACAGAGAAAAACACAAGAAGGACCTTTTCTAAAAGAAATGTCGAAAAAAGTTGACCGGAGTCTTTTTTTACAGATAGGTCTTGGGCGCTATATTGAAAAACATGGCTGACACGATTTTTAGCTACTGTTGTTCGCGGTTGGGCAAAATCATGGTAGTTTGCTCTAAACCACTGCCACCAGCCATTTAAAGTAGGAAAGGGTAACATTTGACTGTTTTGACTCAGGGGAAGCTAGGCAACTCCTCCAGCACTCTATAGGAAGATAGTGTGTGCTGGGTCTGTAAATTTAAAGAGACCAGTAAAGTCAATTTAACTTTACATGCTCTGGGAGAAAGTAGTCAGTCCCGGAGAAGGTATTTAAACCCTGGGAAGTCTGAAAGACATTCCTGTGGCATTGCACTGAAGGTGCTGTGTGACACACAGAAAAAGATGATGCCTATGAAGTTATTTTTAAACTCCATAGCCAAAGAATACAAAAGTAAAACACACATCAAAATACAAAGAAGAGTGGGAAAAAAGGCATACACTCTTCCTAGGTAGAAAAATAAAATCCTAGAAATCCAGCAAAGTTGCGGTGGGTCTCAAAAAGTAAGGGAAATTAGCACATTTTGAGAATTCTCCCTAATAGCGCATTTGCGCGCAGGGAATCCCCCACCAAAAGTAGTGGCTTGCATGCAGTGAAGAGATTGCGTGAAAACAAAGTCCAAACGTCCGTCTGCTATAACTCGGCAAGCGTATGATGCTCTCTTACGCACTACTTTATCCCGATCCTGAACGCCACGCCCACTGTTCAGCACGTTTCCCGTATGTTACGCGCTTAGGGCCTTTCCTGGCCCTAAGCATGGAAGACCCACGTTCCTGCCTACCAGCCAATTTACCTGCCTCCAACTGCCTGAGCTGTTTCCTATGAGCCATCTGCTGCTGCCTGCCCACTCTGTTTGCCTACTACCCACGTGCCCTGCATTTTTGTGCCTGCTCATCAGCCACTGCCAGTGATCCTGTCGTTGTGACCACCTCTGCTGATCCTGAAGGCTCCCGACTGCCATACCACCGTGCCACAGCCCAACCCCAGGACCACCTTGCCCACCCACACCTGCCTCGGGGGTTGCCATGTCTGACACAGCACCATCTGAGGCAAGTGGCAACCCCCAGGCAGAGAGGCAGAGGGCTGCCCGCTTCTCACCCAGGGAAGTTAGCATCCTGGTGGAGCAAGTCCTGTGCAATTATGAGGCCCTCTTCCCCAGACCATCGCAAGTTGGCAATGAAGGACGGAAGAAGATCTGGGACGGACATTGTGGGTGCCATCAATGCGGAGGGGGTGGCACCCTGCGACTACACACATGTCCACAAGTGCTGGGAAGACTTCAAGTCCACGACCCCCAACAAGGCCCAGTGCCTTCACAGAGCTGGTGATGACCAAAGGGGGTGCCAGGGCCAGTTGACCAACAATGGGATGTGGGTCCTGGAGCACTTTTACCCAGTGCTGTACGCCCTGGTCTTGGAGTGGTGCTCCGTCTGGAGTGAACTGGTAAGTGTCCATGTGTTCTTGCCCACCATAGTGCATGTGCATGTTGACGTGTGGCTGGAGTGTGCACCTTGGACTTATGTCTTGCATGCCTCTTGTGCAGATGTCTGTGTGCATGTCCCAGACACTGCTGCATGTGAGTCCATTCAAAGTGTGCAACATCAATGGTGTCTGTGTTGAAATGCACGATGTGTGCCAGCATGTAACGACGTGCACATGTTTGCATCCCTGAGTCTGGACTGTGGCATGCCAGAGATGTGACACATTGGTGCTTTGGCCGACATCATGGACATGCATGGTGTACATGTGCATGTGTCTGAGTAGTGAGTGTGTGACTGGACAACACTCCGTGATGTATGTTACTTGAGCTTTTGATTGTGTGATTGCCCCACGCTGCAAATTTGACTTCGAATGCACTCTGACGTGATAGCTCCAAGGCCTGCCTCATGACTGTCAGGTGATGTGTGTGAATGAGATGTGTATTTCCCATGATGCGTGTGGGCTGAATGCATAATTCTGATTAGCTGGCAGTGCCTTGTCCAATGATGTGAATGTCTGTTGTGAATGACAGACATGATTGTGCATGTGTGTGAATGGCATTTCCATTCACACACATGCACAATCATGTCTGTCATTGACGGTGATGATGGGTGTGACCTTTGACAGTGCCACTGATGTACATTTGCATTGTGACAAACATACATATGTTCAGTACCCTGATGTATGTGTTCTATGTTTCCCTATCCACAGCGACGATGGGAGGAGAGGGCAGAGATGGTGCTGTGGAGCACGGCAGCAGGGATGCCTCCACCATGTGTAGACGCAAGGCCCAGTCTGCCTCCCAGGTACTGTCATCTTTCCGGAGCAAGGAGACTGGTGTCACGTCCAAGTCAATGGCCGCAGCTGCTGAGGGTATGTTCAAGAGGGTGAATGTGGTGGAGGACTCCCCAGCAGTGGGAGGGACAGATGAGCCCGCACAGGGGCAAGACACTGCGAAAGAAAGTGGGGAGGCATCCAGGTTGGCGGGGGAGAGAGAGGAGGAGGAGGCCACATCAGCCCAGCCCATGCGGCCCGGCGGGGGTGATGATGTAGATGTGACTGGTGCAGTCCAGGGTCAGGGGCTGGAGGCAGTGCAGGCTACCGTGGAGGGGCCTGTGCCTGATCCTGTCCCTGGTATTGCGACTGCACCAGTATGCACCTGCGGGCACGCCCCAGGCCTGACCCATCCGGGTTTAAACCCAGACGGAAACACCAATTCCTGCGGATGTCGCCCTTTGGTACAGGGTGGAACCTGTGCTAGCTGGTATCACGAGGCGGGCAGACTCTATCAGTGATGATGTGCAGGCTTCCAATCGGGGGCTTGCATGTCATCACGAGGAGATCTGATGTCTCATGAACTGGCTAGCACATTTCCTGGTATCACAATGGCTGCATGGGCTGGCCACTTATGTGACCCCCCTCCTCGTCCGCCTCCTCTGTGCGCCAGTCGTCCTCCCTGCCGTCTTCTGGCCCACATACCACCACGGTCCCCTGGGTACCTGTTCCAACCCCGGCGGCCAGTCTGGTGGAGACCACATCCCTGCCAGGATTGCGAGTCAAAGGAGGATCAGCAGAGGTGGTCACCACGAAGATCCATCCTGCGACAGGACATGTGGCAATGGTGGAAGAGCAGGCACCAAGCAGCAGGGTAAATGCATGACAGCCCCGGGGGTTGTCATCATCCCGGAGGCTGTCCCGGAGGTGCAGGCACTGGGCTATTCGGCAGCAGCAGGCTCGGCGTAGGAGGTGACAGGACTCGGGCCTTCCAATGGCGAATTGAGGGTAGACAGGTATCGGGCAGGAGGCATACGTGGACCTTTCAACAAGGATGTCTTCCATGTTGGAGCGATTTGGCCAGCAGATCGGAGCAGAGCGGCAGCAGTCACAGGGGGCACGATTCACCATGGCCAGGGCGGAGAATACCCTGCATCGGGCAGACAGGTGGGCCGAGTTACTCGAGTAGTTTTGCAGGGAGTTTGAAAGGAGCACATTGGAGTCCATGCAAGCCCTCCAGGGGAGAGCACAGGCACGCCTATTGGGAATCGATGTAGAGTTCGATGATGCCCTGGCCGAGACCAGGGGGGAAATGGTGAGTCAAAGGACTAGCCCGCTGCCATTGTACACAGTTTTTTAGGAGTAGGTTTCATTTGTTTTTTCCCTTTTTTTTTGGAGTTGTTGGACTTTGCTACGCATCTTGTATATAGTTCTTTTTTGATGGTTTTGTTTGGAAGTTCATACAGTTGACTTTTTCTTGGAAACATTTATTGTGCACCATGGAAGAATTGTTTTGTTCTAATTTGTGTTTTTATTTGGATATATATTAATGGACATGGACCACTTTTTGGAGTTTTTTATTTAGTGCAGACCTTTCCACGTGATTTGGCTGGTGCGACCGAGGTACGCATTTGCGCTGGGGTGCGGATGGGATACAATTGGGCCTTTCCAAGCGATATGGCTGGTGCGACCGGGGTACGCGTTTACGCTGGGGTGCGGATTGGGTACGCGCGGGACTTTCCACGTGATTTGGCTGGTGCGACTGGGGTACGCGTTTACGCTGGGGTGTGGATGGGGTACACGTGGCACTTTCTACACGATTTGGCTGGTGCGACTAGGGTGCGTGCAGATTTTTCACGCAATCAGGATGGGGGGGGCTCTGTGCTGGCCCACGGATGGCACGGGGGCCTTGCTTCGTATTAGGCAGTTCACTGGCTTTTTCCTGCGCACGGGGGCGTGTTGGGGACAAACTGGCCCTGCTTGATGTCATTGCGCCACCGCTACTGGTGCCTCGGGAAATCCATGAATACACGTGCCGCGTAATTCCTTCTCGGCATGCAGCGCTTGCTCTACTTCTGCACTTTATTCTATGAATCGGGCCCTAAACATTAGGTATATAATATAAGGTCTAAAGCAATGAACAGGGCTTGGTAAGATAACTAAAGGGAAGGCCAGGGAGAAAGCTTTGCCTAGCATACTGAACATACCTTTTCTTCGAGGCTAACTTCATAATCGATTGGGAACGATCCCACACTAGTGTTTTAATCTTCAGCTTGGAATGAAAGGCAACAGCTTCTACCTCTGCCAGGATTGTCGGAGCAGTAACCTCAAGATGTTCAGTGACAGTAGTGTGCACTCTGTATGCCTGATTCCCAGGTCTGAGACATTTATTCTGTGCGGATAAACCAAACAAATCCGATTCTTCATGCTCTGCCTAGGTTATTTTGGCAAACAATTTGCATCTAGCAATTTTCCAGAGGGAAATAAGAGAGGGAAACCCTAAGTCGAGTGGCAACGCCTCCACTGGTACTGCACAAGGAACACCTAATAGAGAACACAGCAACTTTCCCTTCAGTTTGTTAAGCCACTGAACATGATAATCAGGAAGCATCTCAAATCCATATGGCTCCCCCGAGATTAAGCACTCATTATAAATCTACAAGAGCTTTGCCACAGAATATCCCCCTTTCCTAGCTATGAAGTTTTGTATGCCCTGCCACTTCTTAGTGGTTTTAGGGGGAAGGACCTTGCCATAAAAGAAAACCGTTGGGAAGGTTGCTGAGAGGAATTCCTAGATAAGTATGTGTGTTAACAATATCGAGGTTTTCGCCTCCCATTTGCCAATTAAATTTCTTTTTGCTGTGCACTTTCCTGCCAATAATCATGATTTTCGTTTTTCTCTGGTTAATTTTAAGATTATTGCCCTCAGCATAGTCAACAATAGCATCCATTGAGCGTTGCAGGCCCAGAGGTGTTTGATCTATTGGCACAGTATCGTTGGCAAAAGAGAGCCATGCCACTCTCACTGCCGAGTTTGGGAGGACATTTGTTACAATTTGGAAGCGTGATGTCAATATCAGCAACATATTAATTATAGAAAGAGGGAGCCAACACCCACCCTTGCTTGAGTCCAGTGTTTGTTGCAAAAGGCTTAGATGTGCTTCCATCTTTTGATAATCTAAAGGTGAATGAGGTGTTAGTATATAATTGTCTAAGAAATGATAATAAAAGCAAAGGGTTGACCCCCCAGTGCTGTATTTTCTCTCAAAGCCTCGGTGTATGCATGTAGTCAAATGTTGCTGGGTAATCAACAAAGCACAAATAGAAATGGCGATCCGCGTGCTGATATGTGTCACAGATAAGATACTCTAAGGTCCAAATAGTGCATATTGTGCTATGGGCCTTTCGAAATCCTGTTTGCTGAAATTAAATTAGTTTGCGGCTTCCATCCACTTCCACTTACTTACCAGGTTTAATAGAATGGAAGATAATATTTTACTACTAGCATCGAGCATGACCAAGAGACGTAATTGCTTAAACACAGGTATTAATACGGATTCCCACCAGCTCCTAGGTGTCTCGTCTTGTTCTACAATTTGCCTGAACAAATCATTTAATAACTGCGCCCAATGCCCAGGATTATCCCTGATAACTATGCTGGGAATGCCATCTGGGCCAGGAGCTCTAGACGCTTTAAGGTTGCTGATAACTTCAGCTATCTCTTCTAGGTCCAAAAATAAATTGCTCTTCCAAAACTTGGGAACATACTCGCAAAGCTCCCTAGCAGCTGAAGGTTCGGCTCAATATAGATTCTTTATACGATTGCCCAAGGTGTCTTCCATAATACAATTAATTTCCTTAGGGGTTTCATTAACCTTACAAGTGTGATATAAATACCAAATTTTCTTTGAGTCGTGAGTTTTTAATAGCCCAAATATCATCTTCCACTTGGCGTTATTCAATTTGTGTTTATATCCACATAACCAGTTCGCATTTTATTTTTCCCTTCCCTTCCTCCCACCCGCCCCCCCAACTTACCTTCTTGATCCTGCGGCCCCGGCTGGGGACGAGGGTACGCATCACAGCTATGCGTTCTGCCTTGTCATACAAGAGGATGATCCCAGATCTTAAAGTTTGAGGCATGGCAGAACGTACATTTTTGTTTCTCCTGGTGGATAACACAATCGAATAGCCAGAATGAGTTTTGTCATTTTGAATGGCTTACCTGCGCCGCAGGTACCAAGGCCATACATTATCTATAATGTCTCTAATGCCCCATTGACTCTTCATGAACAGTTCCAGCTGGGAATATCCACAATTGGTCAAAAGTGAATTAACCTTAATAATATTTGACTCCAACCAAACAATTCTATTGCCCTGCGGATTAATAACTACTTTATTTAGGACATTTTTCCACACCACTTTCTTATTAGACTTAATGGCTACATTCAATGTTACATAATCATTAATCCTGTAAAATCAATAACACGTGCGTGAATGACATAGTTTGTAAAAATATAATCTAACCATGGTGCACTAGTACCATTACTCCAAGTAACCGGCTCAGATTTGCAATCTACCCTAGTAGCCACGATGGGTGATAGGTCAAACTCCAACAGCATGTCTACCCATAGATGGCATTTTTTTTAATTAATTTCATAAAATGTCGGCCCTGATGCTCACCCTTAATTGGCAATTTACTACAGGAGACATCAAACGTTCATTCGTAGTCTATATCAGAGGCACATCAAATAAAAAAAATAAAAAAGATTTACCCGAGTCCCCAGCGGGGGGCGAAGGCAGCCTCCCAGCCGCGGAGCAGCTCGGAGCGGGGATGGCCCCGCTTCGAGCCTCCTCATTGGCTGAGGGGCTGCCACGCCCCCCACCGGGGACAAAGGCCGTTGAATCCCGACAGAGGGATTCCCGGCCGGGTAGGGACCTGGCGAGAGCCAATCAGAATGCTTGTTGCATTCTGATTGTCTCTCGCCGGGGTACTAATAACCTGTAAAGATCATTCTGATTTAAATGCAACGAAATGGCATGGTGAAACACTTCAAGGTCTTGTTCGAAATATGGGGGCTGTAGCCAAAATGCACCAGGCCTCAGTCTCCAAAACCATCTTGCATGTCTTTAGACATTGCTGTTACATGCCTTGTTTTGATTGCCGCTAATGAAGAGACAAGTCTGGCAGGCCAGGATAATAAGTATCAACAAGTATCAACAAGTATCAGGATAATAAACATCTCTGAGACAGAGACTGTGAACAGAAGCTTATCATGAAGGCCTACTGTGCAGCATAAGGTAGGAGAGAGTGAATCCTGGCCCAGCTGCAAAAGAGTGCAGTTTCAAGCTAAGTACTGGGTGGCTGAGGTAGAGTCGTAGTCAATGAAATGAGAAGTCCACTTACAAGGGCCAGACCATCTAGAGGTCAAGGGACCGCCTTTTCAACTGGAAAATACTTAGTTTCTAAGGGAGGGGATAGGTAGTTAGAGGATACCCACATTAAGATCCAGGAAGAAACTGTTTGCTGGGAGACATACTTCTTAATAGTAGAACATTTATGGTAATTTGAGACTTCCATTAAATCAAGTATGATATTTGGAATGTAAATGTAGCTATTCAAATGTATCTCATTTTATGGTCTGATGTCTCGGGAGGACAGCACAGGGGCAACGTGCTCGCCTTGGAAGCGAGACGACACGGGTAACACAATCCCACGGTCCGCGCTTAGAAACCTCTGGGTATTAATCACGTTATAAATAACCAATCATATCAAGTCAAATATCTGAGGAGAAAAAGTCTGTGTGTCTTGGAACATCAAGCTTTGGGGTTGGTGTGGAGGTTCCGAAATGTTAGAGCGGTTAGATTGTTTTTTGCAGATGACCAAAAGCTTTCTCCAGAAGTTCTTCATCCACATTTTTAGTGTGAATGCACTGTTCTACTATGACCGTCCAACAAGCATCGTGTTCATGATACATTTAGCAGACCACACGCTTCCCTTTTACACAAACATCAAGATTCAAATAACAAATGCGCAGGGAATGCTCTTTTTATTTTGCACTACTTTGATAAATGCGTGGGTCATCTTATTCTCAAAGGTGAGCTGCGCATTTGTACAGGACCATGTGACAACACAAAAGAGGTGTTGCCAGCCCCCTTGCATACATTGATGCGAGCATGCCACCAACAACAGTGTATGTGTATGACAGGCTCAAAGGGCCTGTCACTGCGAAATGTACAGCACAAACAAAAAAACATTTCTATCTCTGAGGGATAGAAATGAAAGTGGGAAATGTCCACTTGAAAATGCATAAGAAGGTCAGTAATGCTCACCCTCTTTGCCTATTCCAAACACATACAGAATGTCTGTTTTAAATTGCAACCTCTTAGTGAATACGGGATGAACTTTAAAATATGCAGAAATGCACTGGGAAAGGAAGGGAATTTGAATGTGCGCAGCTGTGATGTGGCCGTTTAAATGCTCTTGGTGAATTGGGCGCATCTTTTTTTGGCGCAAGAGATAAACTGCATTAATGCATCTCTATACTTGCGCAAAAAGACAGTCACAAAAAGGGCCGACTTCACGGAATTTTTAGCTCAGTGCAAATGGACTTTGCACTGCCAACAGACACCCTGATTCAGAGCGGTGCAAAATGACTTAGCACTGGTGCAAAAGTGGTGCAAAGTCACTTTGCAATGCAAAAATACACTTTGCCGCGGTTTGTGAATCAGGGTGTCTGTTCGCAGTGCAAAGAGACTTTGAACCGCGCAAAAAAATCCTTAAATCAGGCCCAACGTTTTTTTTCTGGTCAATTAAGCTCTCTTCTGCATATATGTAGGCTCCAACCCTTTACCCAGTGCTATTACGGCAAAGATAGGTTTGAATCCAGTCTTTCAAGATTATGGGCAGGGCTTTGCTCGGGCCGGGACACCGATTGCTAGACTCTGGCAGGGGTTTAAATTCTGCCTTGAGACATGTTCCTGCATCGACGCCATAAGGTGGGCAATTCCCCCCTGCTCTCTGGACAAGCTGCTGTGGGCATTGAAACACAAAAGGGGCCAATTGGATAGATGAATACCTTAATGTACATTGCAGATCTCTGTTAAAGAGGCTCTATATCTTTTTTTATGAACAGTAAATGCAGAATATATTTTGGAATGTTGGTCTGGAATTGTGTGAGTGGGACCACACCTCTTCGACTGTTTTTGTGCCGAGAGTTTCCATGTTTATAACACACACAGGGCTCGATAGCACACTTTAACCAATTGTGTTCTCTTACTGGTATGACAAATTCTGAACTTCAGCGTAGAGCCATATTTCTGACAAGCACTTTAACACAGTCAGCTATCATTCAAGGATTGGAACATGTATTGACCAGCACTTTATTATCTTGAATGCTCCAGTAACCTATGCTAGGGGTCAGAAATACAAGACAGACACAAAGGTAGAGTTTTCTCACAAGTTGCCATTTTATTAAATAAAAAGGCGTGACACAAGCGCCTATCGTTCCCTAGCCTAAAACGGATGTCCTTGCCTAACAAACTAAGACTAAAGAAAAAGACCTAGTGTCCAAAAAAGTATCTGACCCTCAAACTAACATATACAACACCATTATACAAGGTTTGTTTGGCTGTCTTAAGTTCCACAAAATAACAGATAAATTCAAACTCAAAAGCTTTAGCAAGTACTCCTTGTGACCAGAGTTGGACTCCCTTCCCCTGGATCAATTCAAGAATACCTTGAGCAAAGTTCAGATTGAAGAAAGGTGTGTGCAATGACAACGTTCCATTCAAAGTAGCACAAAAGGTATTTTCTATTTAATATATCTTTCCACTTAACAAAGTAAATATCTCTCTCCCAAAGGCTTGTTCATAAATCAAAGCCACTGTTATTTTTCCACAGTCTCTTGCTTGGTGAAACAAGAGTCTTTTCCGCAAAACACAAGTTCATAACGCAGGACAAATGTTAATTTCTCAAAGGGCAAGCAATTCTTAGCACACCGTTCTTCAACAGAAACACTTTAGTAAGAATAGCTTAATAATCATACTTCTTCTTCAAAAGAACCACTAAGGTGATGGAGTTAGCACTTCTTTTCCAACACACCTTTTTATCACAACCACAGTGCTTTAAATCCTCTACTTCCTTCCAGGTATACTTGCCTGCCAGGTTAAAACTCCTACTACTCCAATTGTACTCTGAGGCAATGCTTGTTCCAAACTTCTCCACACCTGGATTCTAAGTGAGGAGGTTTGAACAACAACTGCTTCTCTCTATAGTCTCTTGACAAAGTGGATTATAGCTCTTCCCAAATTGATATTCCATAAAAAGGGAAGTTGCTCCCTTGCTGTCTCTGAAGTATTCTTTGACTGCCTTTTCACTGTAGGCAATGCAGGTTACAGTTACCTTCCACTTCATCTCTCATATGAGGAGGGCTTTGCTCCTGCAGATTTTATTTTATGCTTATACAACCTCTTGGCTGCTAGCAATGTGCGTTACAATTGTCCCCTAATTGGTAACTATTGTTAGGAGAGTTGCACCAAGTCTGCCTTGGAGTCACTCTTCTGCAGTTTTGGCAACACAGGTTACAATTATCTCCCAACTTGTGTCCCTTGTTAGGAGAGTTGCACCCAGTCTGCCTTATTTCATTTCTTCGGTATTCAAAATCATCAAATTCATCTAGTGGTCTTTTTTGGAGCACACCGGGGTCGCCTGCTTCAGGCCAACTCACTGGTATGCCTTGGTGTCTCCTTCTGACTCACGGGTGTTGTTGCAGAGCTCTTCGGGTCCCACTACACTTTTAACAGTTCCAGTCAGACTTCTGCGGTATGCGCAGTCCTTTAGGGGAGCTCTGACAGCTCTGCGTGATCTCCAGTTCATTTTCTGTACCGGATCGGTTCACGTCATGTCAGGAGCTCATCTCGAACACAGCATAGCTTTCTTCAGAGCCGATTCCTTCTGCGCTTTCTCTGCATCGCCACGCTTTCTCTGCTTCCACAGCGTCTCGCGCACGTAGTCCTGATGCTCCCACAAATACACCATCAGCTTCTCCTTCCTCCCTCTTCTCCCGCATCTGAAACTCATTTATATATTTAAAGGCCCTGCTCAGGTGCTTTCTACCACAAGAACTAAACCACTCATTATACTTCATCAACTCTGAATCCATCTTCCTCGTCCCAGTAGCACACACATCATGGGACTTGAAGTGCCTCGTTGTTTTTATGTCAAAATTGTCAGTTGGTTTATAATAAGCCATTAAGGCATTAGGAACATTGGGGCAATCATTTAGAGAGGTTTCCCACTCCCCTTGGCATGGGTCCCCCCCCATGTGATCCTCGCGCATAATACCACCCACGGGGTAAGGATCAGGCAACGGCTGCCTTTCCCTGGCCACATGAGAGGAGGCCCATGTCGGGATTTTAGGGATGATCTCACTTGATTCATCACACCTATGAGCCTTGTTATCTGGCACTTTATTATCTGCAATGCTCGGTTAACTGGCACCTATCATTAGCATTAATAGCACCATTCTGAATGATAAAAAATCTCCGGGTATGAGAGATTCCGAATGATATCTCGCTTTTGTATAGAGTATAATTCCAGGAAGCGTTGCTATCTGTACTTGAACCTCTGTTTCCTGGCACTCTTCCTTACTTAATACAGGCATTCCATTATCTGACATATTTTGTTATCCAGCACCAATGACTTTCCCAAGGGTGCTAAGTAACAAAGCTTTGACTGTATTTCTTTTGTACTCTTCTCCTTTTCATGGCAAATGTACTTTGTAATTTATTCAAAACTCGACCTCCTACTGTAGGCCACTTCTTGAGTTACATAGGCCTCACCCTTTTAAAGGTTTCTAGGTTGCTAACCATTCTTAGCCTGGGGCAAACACTTCTCAGGCCCCTCCTCCAACTATTGTCTTGGGACTCCTGTGGGCACCCCCTCTATTTTTCATCTGACTTAAAGCAGTGATCCTGATTTTTTTTCTATTGCCCATTTGCGCAACTCTTTGCAGCACCAACATCTCATTTGTAGAACTTTGGATTTCTAGGGCTTACACATAAAACCTGGGTAACCTTCAGAGGTTAGCAATCCATTGACTGTTTCTTAGCGTTCATGGGGCGTATTTCTTTAGGTGGGAATGAGTATGCTGGCCTCTCCATCTTGTGCTAATGGTGTGCATGCAAATCATAAATACATTCAGCTCCAGCTGCAACGAACCCTGCTTTGCAGTAATCAGTGGTGGGCTTGACTTTAGGGAACGCTCGATATTTCCCAGTAGGCCTCTGCACCGTGGGCCTCTTTTGGGTGGTAATCTGTTTTATTTCTAAATGTTCTCATAGGAAAAGGGTTGGACTTGCTGAAAATGTGTAATATGGGGCCACTTTGAAAATTATTTACAGGGCCTCCTTTGGTTCCCAGTCCACCTATGGCAGTAATACAGTTGCAACCATGGCTATAAAGCTGTTTGCTTTGCAGCCAGATAAGCGAAAACAATCACAATTGTTCTGCGCAGCGTTCCAGGAGGGAGAAAAAGCTTTGAGCCGCAGCATACTTTTCCTTTGTTGTTTCCTGTCATTCTTGCTCCTCTCCAGGGAGCATGGGCTAGAGATAAACCACTGCTTCGTTCTGTTAGTTCCTCTTTGCAAATACTAATGAGGAAAGGGCTGAAAGACTTCTGTAATTATTAGGGCTATACAAAATGTCAAAAGTACATTTAAATGTTTTTGTTTTCCAGTTAATACTCAATGTAGTATACTGGAATTATATGCAGGAAGCACAACACTGCTGTTAAATACTGTTGCCGTAGATTTCACCGAATAAAATTTCACCTAAGGAGAAGTGACCAAATTTATTTGACCGAAAAGGGCAGTTAAGGTGTTATATGGTGGGGTGTGGGGTAAGGGTATAAGTTAGGATAGGGAGGGGTAAGTAGGCTGCGGGGGTCTCCCAATCATAGAGGTAAAATAGGCCCAGCCCTGAAATATACCTGGTAATGTGGGCAGTGGGAAGACTACTCTTAGAAGGGGTATGAATGTGATCCAGTAGTGACCCAAACAGCAAAGTACAAAAGTACAAAATAACGTAATATCGAATCAACGTTCTATAAAATATGTACTTTAATTAAACACACAAATGTACAAATAAATATTAAAAACACAATAGAAACACATCCTTGTAAGAGAGAACACAGAATATGCAAAGATAGAGCGATGCAGCATTCTGGGTAATGAAAACCGGGTGAAAAGGCAATAAGCAACCAAGGATTTCAAAAGGATATGCTGTTTGGTGGAAACATGGTGTGAAATTGATCTAACCTGTCTGTATGGCCCAAAGATAGACCAGGGTGTCAGTTATTGGTTAATATTACCTTTGCACTGTTCTTAGGCAGTTTGACACCATCAAGTCATGTTTTGAGCTGTACTGCAGTGCGGGTCAAACCAGGATCAGGTGCTGCGAGTGGTGCTGGGTCAAGCAGCGAGCTGGCATCTAGTAGGTTCAAATTGGGAGCTCAATGTGGTTTGAATGCAGCTTTCAGGTCATGCAGTTCAGATGACTCACCAGAGTCGGATCAGGATTCAAGTCGGTCCGAGACGTTGGTAACCACTTGTTTGGGTCGGCAAGGGATGCGATTCTCTAGGGTTTCGAGTAGCGATCTGTCCAATCAGTTCGATAAAGTGAACTTGGTGCTCTGATGCAGGGTTCGAAGAGGAAACAGTTTGGGTTTGGTCTGCAGCAACTATTAGGTTGTTCGAACCCAACAGGTGATGGGCTCCACTTGGTACCTTGTGGCCATAAGCCGGTTTGACAGCTGCGATGCAGACATAGTTCAAGTTCGGTGGAGTGCCAACAGGAGCACTGACGAGTCCCTTTCGTTTTGATTGTGGAGAACATGGTTCAAATACAGTTTGACCAGTTTGATGCGGCAGAACAGGAAGCCTTTGGCTGATCTAGTCCGCCAAATGCTGTGAGACCCACTCCAGGGTCCCTAGGACAGGATAGTTCCATTCAGGTTATGCTCTCCAAAGCTAGGGAGGTTTGGTGCAGAATGAGTGTCAGGTCCTGGTCGTCAGCAAGAGTCACACCCAATGGTCCTCGTAGTGAGTACAGAGCATAGCTTGCCTCTACCTAGGACGGCTCCTTCCTCACCCCAGTGTTTGAGGGCTTTGGAAAAACCAACTCTCCCAAAAAGAGGTCCAAATGAATTCTTCCTCAGGTTTTTCTCCAAGAGTGAATCAGAGAAGGAATGGGAGACCCCTTCTTTTAAAGACAAAGGTCCACAGGGGATCGGGCTACAGTCCAATCCCTGTACTTGAGACAAATGGCCATTGCCTTCTGACATCATACCCAAAGGCTTTTGTGTCTTTTCTCTGATTAAATAGCTCCCTGATGCCTCCAGGCCTGGTTTTCGCGCTTTATAAATCATGTAACATAAGATAACAGAAAGGAAGTGAACGGAACTGGAAGGTAAGCCAGATACAGAAAGAAACAAGATGGTGGAATCCTAATTCAACTATGCTGAGTTCGCTGGCTACACTCATTTCAACCCTTCCCTTATCAAGAGCATCAAAGGTCCTTTTGGTATGTAGCACCCTAGTGTGAGCCTAGTCCTATTGTGGTGAGTATGCACTTCGATATCTGTTTTCCAGGACAGCTCCTGCTGGGAAACTGTCTTGCTGGAGGGAGGCATTCTCCAACCTGACAAAGGATAAAAGGAGAGGCATAGCCATTCAGTCTACTACCCTGTAATGTGGCAGGGCCAGAATACACATAACTTTTCCACAGCTGTGCTAGGCTCCTAGTACTGACACAGATATGACATCAAATTGACATGGATTTAATAAGTGTGAGAGATGGTAGCCACCATGCCCAACTCAGGTATGGCTTATATTTAAAGTTTACAACTTCCACCGGTATAGTAACTCTCATAGTTATACGGTTGGGGAACAGAGGTGCATATCTCAAATGCAGCCACTGCAGTCCCTTCAGCAGTGAAGAAGGTACCTGTGACCTGACCCTGCTCTGTGCCACTGGAGAGCAGGTGCTGCAGATCAGAATACTGATTGAGCAGGGCACAGGTGTACACTGTATTTTTTGCATGGAGTTTGCCGAAAGGGAGACCTGGGTAGCAGGACACACTTTCTGAGATAGATTTTCATGGATCATTTTATTATTAATACAAATCAAAACGCTAGAGTTTCTACCCCCTTGTGAGATGACAATCCTTCACATTCACACAGCAGGGGGCGTTTGGGTTGTGATTCTTCCCATGGTTTGGGGAAGGATGTCACACTTTCTGGCTTTATCTGTCACATTTATCCTTCTCCCATTCTTCCATCTTATACCTCCCTTGGAGTAACCTTCACATCTTAGTTTTTTATCTGCTCTTCTGATTGGGAGTGCCTTAAAATGGATGCACACATTTAAAATGCATTAATTATAGCAGGTTTTTCAGTCTTCATGCCTTATTCCTGCTTCTAAGTGCCAGAGTATTACTGTTATTATAAACAAATTTAAAGATACTCAATGGGCCTCATTCCAAGTGTGGCAACCCAGAAATGAGGCTGCCAGTCGCACTGTACCCGCTCCCTTTCCGGTCCCCACCACACTCCAACTCTGACTTCCGGGGCCATTGAGCCCAGCAGGTCTGACCTGCCGGGCGCCACGGTATTGGTAGGTGGAGTTGTCATAGAAGCACCGGTGCTGGTGCTTTCTTGTACCCATTCCGCTGCCTGATATCCTGGGCTGACGGGACTGTAATGTCCCAGTGGCACTATGATATCAGGCAGTGGAAACAGTGTTACAAGTTCAGTGGCAACCCCCCGGGAGCAATGGCGAGTAACAGACAAACTCGTAATGATGTCCAGTATCTATGCTCCTGTATATACGCTTACTTTGCTGACACACAAAATCACACAGTTCAACCACAGGCTCCATATCGAGATTGTCTCTCCATTTTTCTTTGGGCTACACTGTGGGTGTCTCCTACAAAGAGAAAATGCAGACATATCACCCCAAGATCATTCAACCTCTTCTCCTAGCAATTGTTATGCACCTATTTTATGGGATTGCAGGTTTAATCAGTTGAAATAAATAAAGGTGATGTAATCCTAAGGCACACGTTTGGCAGTATGCTATCGGGGATGCCACCTCTTAAATTTGCTAGGGGGGCGGTGGATTCTATGGCACAACCTTTGACCCCGGTGATTACATAGGAAGTAACATCACAGCAGGTACGCGCCTAGGGTGACATACTGGGTAAGCTTTGTTTTTTTTATGACAGTCTGCTTTCTATCAAAAATAAAAAAAAGCATGGATAAAAGTTTTTTTTTTTAAACTGTTTATTTTTGCAACTGAGCAGAGTGAAACCATTACAAATACAATCAGCACATGGCAGTCAGACCCCAACCTTTCCCGCCACCCCCACCCATACCCCCTGTGCTTCTTCCTCCCCTCGACCTGTCACTGCTCCTTCCAGGATTCTCGCCGTGTTCCGGGGTAGGTAGGTTATGGCTGGGAACCTCCGGTTGTAGTCTAGAAGTGGGGCCCAGGCGTCCTAAAAGCGGTGCAGAGTCCCGGCTCTGGCCGCTGTTATCTTTTCTGCGATCAGAATGTCCCACATTTTTCCCTACCATAGTGCCATCAGGGGACCTTCAGCGGTCTTCCAAGTGCGGGCCACCACAATCCGCGCTTCCAGGAGACATTGAGTCAAGCGTGTTGCCTTTCTTCCAGATCTTGGGTAGCATCCCGGGACTGGGGCCCACAAAGGGATGGCTTCGGGTTCAAGTGGGATTGTCTTCCGGGTAATGTCTGGGAATGTGGTCACGCATTGGGAGCAGAAAAGTTACACCTTCGGGCATGACTACCAAATATGGTAAAAGGTACCTGGCTGTCCACATTGTCTCCAGCAGGCGGGGCTCAGGGCCTGATTTATGTGGTGAAACCTTAGGGGGGGGGTAGTACCACTGCAGTAGGAGTTTGTATGCACATTCTCGGTTTGTGATGCAGGAGGATGCTGAGTGCGTTCGTGACTAGATATCCACCCAGTTCTGGTCAGTTAGAGAGTGCCTCAGATCTGCCTCCCATTGGGCCATTGCTCGGGTTTTGGAGCTGAGAAAATCTCCCGAGAAGCGTTTATATAAAGCCGAGATTCTTCCCCGGGTTGGGAGATCTTGCAGTGTTAATTCAAGAGGAGTTGGCGTACGCGTTGCTGCTAGCCGGGTTTGTGGTTGAGAGCACCAGTGGCGAAGTTGAATATAGGTAAACCTGTCTGTTTCTTTCAGCTGAAAGGACTCTTTACATTGTTCAAATGTTCGCGGGTGGTCTTCCGCGAACAGTTGGCCCAGCGTCTTTAAGCCTCCCTTTATCCAGTTCTTGAAGTTGTGGGGATTGGTTCCGGGGGTAAAAGAGGGATTCATAAAGATCGGGGAGAAGGGGCTAAGGCTCTTTGGGTTCTTTTGTCGCCGCCGCACCCAGTCCCATGCTTTTAATGTCTGTTTGGTGGAGAGTAGGAGTACGTCTTTGCTTTGTCGGAGATTGATTGATTGATTGATATTTGATTTCTATCGTGCTCGTACACAAGTGTTTCAGAGCGTGACAAGGCAAGGGAGGGGAACAGGGGAGAACAAAACAGCGATCTTACTAGGCCCAGTAACATTGAAAACACGCAAGTGCATGGGAGAGGCGGTGGGGAAAAGTGCATGGAAGGGGGCAGAGGTGTAAAGTGGGAAGCAGAGGAGAAACAGATAAATAACAATAAATAAATAATAAAGGCAACAAACAGTGGTAATGCAGCCAGCAATTTGCAAGTGCTAGGTTTAAGGCAGCAGACAGGGTAGCTCCGATAAGTGCAGGAAGAAAAAGGGGGGGGCTGTATGGGTACAGATACAGACCCCAGTGCAAGGGGTGGCCCGAAGGCAATGCGGGAGGGTGGCAGGATGAGCAGGTACCTGGGCCCAAAAGACAGAAGGTGGCCAGGTGCACGGTGCCAAGAGAGAACAGATCAGCAGAGGAGAGGGGGAGCGAAGGCAGAAGAAAAGAGGAAGGTCTTGAGGTGTTTCTGGAACGGGAGATGGTTCTCCTCAAGTTTTAGAGTGGCAGGGAGGCTGTTCCAGAGGGAGGCCCCAGCCGAAGACAGAGATCTACCCCCAGCTCGTTTCTTAGAAAAACGACTGACCCTGAGTGAGATGGAGGTAGAGGAGGGATGCGCTCGAGATGGGAGGTATTTGCGGAGGGATAGCTGAAGGTATTTTGGACCCAGGCCCCAGAAAGCCTTGTGGACAATGCAGAGGGTTTTGAATTTAATCCTTGCATCCACTGGGAGCCAGTGGAGAGATTTCAGAGCTGGAGAGATACGATCCCAGGGCTTGAGGCCAAGGACAACTCTCGCAGTCCTGTTCTGGATTAGTTGCAGAGGGCGGAGAGTAGAGGCAGGTAGATTTAGAAAGAGGCTGTTACAATAGTCCAAGCTAGAGAGAACCAGAGCTTGAGATACCATGAGCTTCTGGGGGAAGGAGAGGAAAGGCAGAGTACCTCTGAGGAGGTGCAGTCGGAAATTTGACTTTTTAGAGACCTCAGAGATGTGGGCGGAGAAGGAAAGGGTGGAGTCAAAGATGACCCTGAGGTTCTTAGCCTCGCAGGTGGGGGTAGGAGGAGGGCCAAGGGAGGCTGGCCAGAGAGTGAGGGGAAAGGATGGTGAAGGTGTGCCGATGAGGAGGATCTCCGTCTTGCTGGCATTCAGACAAAGATCATTGGCTGCACACCAATCTTGAATGGCAGTTAGGCAATCAGAGATGAGAGAGGGAGTGGAGGTGGCAGAGGGCAGCCTGAAAATGAGTTGAGTGTCGTCAGCATAGCACTGGAAATTTGAGCAGAAAATGGCAATGCAGTGGGCAAAAATTGCCAGGTATTGGTTGAAAAGCCAGGGCGAGAGGTTAGACCCCTGGGGAACACCACAGGTAGAGAGTAAGACAGATGAAAGGAAGGACCCAAGTTGGACCTGGGAGGCTCGATCTGAGAGGAAAGAGGTCAGCCAACCCAGAGCCTGATCAGTGATACCCAGGTTTTCACGGAGACGGTTGAGCAGGATGGTATGGTTGACCGTGTCGAAGGCAGAAGAGAGATCGAGGAGGATGAGGACAGAGGGAATGTTAGAGTCAAGGTTGGTGAGCAGATCTTCATGGGGGAAAGAGGTCAGCCAGGCCAGAGCCTGATCAGTGATACCCAGGTACTGAGGTGGGGTGTGTGGAAGAAAACGTAGAGGAAGAGGCAGCCGGGATTGTTCTCTCTCCACCCATCGGGGGCGCTCCGAGGATGTTAGCCAGGCGTGAATGTGGGTTAGCTGGGCCGCAATTTGGTAGCTGTGAAGGTCGGGCACTCCTAGTGCTCCCAGGCAAGCATTTCCCAGCATTGTTCTCAGGGGAATTTGGGCCTTTTTCCCCTTCCAGATGAACTGGAGCAGTTTCCTCTGGAGTCCCTGGAAGGCGGCCCGGGGAATCGTTACAGGGAGAGCGGAGCAGGCGTATAGAGATCTAGGCAGGAGATTCATCTTGCTTGCTGTGATGCGTCCCATCAGGGAGGTTTCCTGTGTCACCCACCTCTTCAGGTCTTTTTCTAGTTCGTGAAAAAGTGGGGGGAAGTTTGCCTGGTAAACCGCTTTAGGATCCGCCGGGATCTGAACTCCCAGGTAAGGGATGGCGTCCTCGCTCCATTGCACTGGGCGTAGTGAGGAGAGGGCCTCCCGGTCGCTTGATGATAGACCAGACCCCAAGTCTACTGACTTGTGGTAGTTAATCGAGAAGCCTTCGGCTTTTCCATAATTGTCTATTTCTGTCATGGCATGGCGCAGGGAGCGAGCGGGTTCCATGAGAGTGAGCAGGATGTCTTCTGCATAGAGGGCTATTTTATACAGGGTGGGGCTGATTTGCGGGCCTTTGATGTTAGGGTTGGCTCTGATCCTCTGGGCGAATGGTTCCATCACCAAGGCGAAGAGTAGTGGGGAGAGCGAGCATCCCTGCCTGGTCCCACAGCTGAGCGGTATTGGGGCAGAAAGGGCTCAGGTGACTCGGAGGAGGGTCTTCAGAGCTTGATAGTTTGCTAAGACCATCCTCTGAAAGTCCGATGTGGAGTGCTTCCATGGTTTGGCTCATGAAGGTCCAGTCCACCCTGTCGAACGCTTTGACGGTGTCTAGGGCCACCAAGACTAGTTTCTGTGATTTCCGGGTTGTGAGATCAATCAAGTTCAGGGCTCTGTGGACATTATCTCCCGTTGATCTGTTGACGATGAAGTCTGCTTGGTCTGGGTGGATTATCTTGGGTAGGACGGCTGAAAGGCGGTTGGCCAGGTCTTTCGAATAAATGTTAGCTTCAATATTCATCAAGGCGATGGGTCTGTATGAGGCAGGGTCTTTCGGGTCTTTTCCTGGTTTAGGCACCAGGATTGTGATAGATTCTGCCATCGAGGGAGTGACCGTGCCTGAAGGAGTTAAAAAGGGTGATCAGGGGGGCCACCAGTTGCAGTTGGATGATTTTGTAAAGTTTGCCGGAGAACCCGTTGGGCCCTGGGGCCCGGGTTCTGAGGGTTTTAATAACTTCCTCAACTTCCTCGTTTGTGATGGGTGTGTCGAGGTTTGTTCGGGCTGTCTCCGTCAAGTGGGGTAGCGTTGCCTCTTGTAGGTATTCTCTCTGCTTGCTCCGGTCTCTGGGCATGGGGGACAGCACTTGGGCCAGGTGGTTCACCGCCAACTGTTGTTTCCCCCTGTCTGCATAATGGACTCTACCCTGGGGGTCCCGTAGCCCGGTGATGGTATTGGTCCGTCTCGCTTTAGCTAGTTTGCTCACCAACAGTATATTTGCTTTGTTATTTTTGGTGTAATAAAATTGCTTCGCTTTAGCCAGGAGGTGGGCTGTGTGTTCAGCGTAGTGCGCCTCGATTTTGTTTCAGGCAGTGCGGATTGCCCGGTGCGTATTCGGGGACCGTCCCTTCAGCTTGTGTGTTTTTTCTGCTTCTTGGAGTTCCTTCTCCATGATATGCAGCTCCTTGGGCGATGAGTTCCCCTCGGACCACCGCTTTCATGGCATCCCATGTGTTCGCCGGAGAGGTGTCTTCATTGCGGTTTTCCTTAAAGAAGTTACGGATCGTGGAGGCAATTGCATCTCTCAGGGGCATGTCGTTTAAGATGCGGCGGGGAAGGGGGGGTGTAGCCTGGTGGGCTCGGAGTTCCAGGGTTACTGGTGCGTGATCTGATAGAGTATGTGTTCCAATTGAGATTTCATTGGTGTAGGCCAAGGTTTGCGAGGAGGTTTTGAGGAGGTCAATTCTGGAGAAAGTTCTGTGGACTTATGAGTAAAACGAAAAGTCCCTTTCAGTAGGATGGAGCACCCTCCAGGCGTCCACCACTTCCAGGGTCCTGAAAAGGTGGAGAATTCCCAGGGCCATGTAAATATCTTTCGAGGAGGGCGGGTGCGACTTATCTTTCGTGGGGTCCGGCACTCCGTTGAAGTCGCCTCCAATCACCTTCAACCCTTCGGAGAAGGCTGAGAGGGTCGTGCCCAGCGAGTCATAGAAGGCCACCTGGCCCACGTTAGGAGCGTAAGCGGAGACCAGCTGGATAGAAGTTTTAAAATGAAGCATAAACGCTTACATTAGTCTTGACAAACTTACACACACAAGGATGGTTTGCAGTTGGATTGTCCCCTTGCATAATGGCAGATGAGCTAACAACTGTGGCATGGATGGCCGCCCTTATACACATTAGTTTTGCAAAAAAAGTCTCCCAAATGGAAGAAGTCACACTATACAAATCCCAGTAACATTACATTGCATCACTTTTAGATTGTACTCCACTATCCACTCCAGAATTATATTTCTCATATATAAAGGCTTATTTTTCAGCTATCCTCAAGAAGTAAACCCACGTAATACATAATTTGAATCTAACTTGCAAGGTATCTCAGGTATTTCACTTGGTTGATGCACCTGCTGCAGTGATCTGTGTTCCAGCTTGCATTATGGATGTGCTGGCAAATAATATATATATTTTTTTGTATTTATTTACCACATATAATACAGATAATACAGCCTTTTGGGATTTTATATGTACACAGCTCAGTTTACCATATAAAATATATTCACCCACAATATTGATCAATCAACATCATATAAGCAGAATAAAACATAAAATAATCAAACAACTATTGTAGAAGTAGCAAAAAGATGTCAGCAACATAATCCCAATGTCAGCAACATAATCCTAAATAATGTTTGCCTTCTGATCAACATTCACTGGCTCACGCCCTCCTATCTAGTAAGGAAGGATACGCAGCAAGAAGTGCTGCAGTGGGCTTAAATCCTAGAGGAGCTTTCCCCAAAACCCCAGAAGGCAAAAGTGGAGATATGTCACGCACCGGATTTAAGGTTTTAAGGAGATTTAAGGAGATTTGTTTTACTAGTAAGGTTAGGCCATCTGCCAACCTCATCAGTTAGTGGTCCACAAATGGGACTGCCTGTAGAGAAAAGATTTTGCAGGATATGTCATTGCGAAAACATTTTAGAGACTAATAGGCATGCCATGACCGCTTGCAAAAGGCTGTGAAATGTTTATATGTGACATTTAGGTAGGCATGTACATCACTATGGAAATATTAAGTCAAATGAGTTTTGGACATGCTGCCTAAATTCCAATTGTATGGCAATCAAGATCGCTCTATATAGAATCTCGAATTTTATCAAAAATCAGGTTGATCTGCAATTATATGGTAATGGCTATTAACAAGAATGAAATTTGGTAATGAATTTTAAAGTTTTTGGTAGGTGAATGTATTGGTTTTATAGGTATAGATGGAAAATGTGAGTTGTGGTTTTTATCATGCGTAATTGTGTTGGATTACTGATTTATGAAGTGATATATGAATTGACCATTATCTGATGTAAGATGTATGTAGTATATGTTCTTTGAACTCTAACACATTAAATAGCAGGAGGGATCCACATGTCCTGGATGTTGGTAGAGATAGGACAGAAAGTAAATCAGTGTGTGAAAGATCAGGATTAGGCATTGCCTGAAATGAGTTTCATCTCTTCCTCCTGTAGTATATTCCATTTTGTATTATTATATTTTATTGTGTAAAGTGCGGCCCTAGCTCGAGAGCAGGGAAGCGCTGTACAGAGTGTGGGTAGCCAGCATTTGGATGAGAGTTTTGTGTGGAGTTCCCAAGTTCACATTTCACAGAATCACGTCAAGATGATCTCAATTTTGGCGGCCAAAGAAAATAAGATCCATTTAGGCAGGTAGAGGAATTTGCCCAGATCACATTGAATGCTTAAACAGCGCTGCATAGCTATGAGCCCAGGTTTTCTCTATTCACAGTTTGCAAATGTATACATTTCCTACTACACATATTCCTGTTGCATATTAAGTTGTCTTGGTTAAAGGATGGACGTTTGGTAAATTCAATTTTTTAGCTCGCCTCATTCTGTATTCTTGTACAGTGTTTGAAGTTTATTTTGGCTGCATTGGGAACATTAAATCCATGACTTGTAGAGCATTTCAGATGAACCAACTTTATATGCCGTTAATATGCATGCGTGACAAAACCAGGCTTTCTTGATCAGTATGCCACGCACAAATTCCTGTTATTCATATGGATAATATGAATTCAAGTTGCATTCCTTCCAAAAAAAGATCAACATACACTAAGTTACAACAACCGGTGTCTTTCAATTTTAAAACATGATTTCACTTTGTAGCTTAGACAATTTCTTTAGAAAAGTTGCATATGTATCCATTTGTGTTCGCAGATCTGACCCAATGCACGAATAAGTGATGCTGTTGTAATTTCACGAATAAACCAGTCTCCAAAAACGGCCCCCTTAAACCTGAGAATATCAAACTAGGGTGAGAGAGAATTTCTCGGACAATTATGGGGCCCTTCTGAACAAACCACTTATTTAATTCTATGAAAAGTTACAATTATGTAAATGATGCTGAATTACGCATGCTGTTACACTGCATGTGTGCTGGGTGATGCCATGTCATCTTTTAAATCAACAGGCGTCACATAGGGGAGTTGTCACGCGGCAATAACCCCCTAACATCTACAAAAACAAAATTCCAGCAAGAAGTACTTCATGATGTGTGTAGAAATGAGGAGCGGACCCAGATGAGCTTTAAGTAAACTTTAATGAAAGGTTGGCTGCCAGGATCGTAATGACTTGAACACTCCGTGTGAGAGCGTTCAACTCCAAACGTTCCACACTGACGTAGGGCCAGTGTGTACATAACATAACATCTCCCTTAGGAGGGAGCAGAAAAGGAAAGGAAGGCAGGGGGAGTTTGAGAACAGGGAAAGAAAAACAGGGGAAATAACTGTAACAATATTAGTCAAATGAGGTGTTCTTCGTGACAGGAGGCTGCAGTGTTTCGTGCATCAATAATAGACATAGTCATCGTTGAAGTTTCGGATGATTCTCCGTTTCCTCTTGGAAAGACTGACTTGGGGCCAGAGATCACATCACCATTTTCTTCACAGCTTTGTTGATGTGTGTCTTCTGACTGGACAACGTCTTTTGGCAGTATGTCCTTACTTGTGCTGTTTTTTTTGTGGTCTCTCTCTATCTTCACTAGATCATCGCCAGACCATTTTTTCCCCATCATCCAACAACACAGATTTACCATAGCATCTCACTACCCTTTGTTGGGATCTAAAGCGGGATTCCCCCTTGAGGGTCTTGTTAGGTTCTTTAACACATACCCAATCTCCCTCTTGGATTACCATCTCTTTTACTCTGTTTCTTGAGTCGTAGTATGTTTTGTATTTGCTCTGTTTCTCTCTTACAAGTTTCAGAATGTGATCCATGTCCAATCTCACCTCCCCATTGTCCATAAAGATCCAGGCTGGTCTGAGCCGATTGCAGGTGATTCTGCCTCTCATCATTGTGAATGGTTCGACACTGGTGGTGGAGTGTGGAGTTGTTCTGTATGCGCATAAGGCCTCCTTGAACGTCTCCCTCCACGGAAGTGTGTTGGTGATGGCTAACTGAATCACACTTTTCACCAGCCTCTTCATTCTCTCTACGAGGCCATTAGAGATTGGATGGTATAAAGAGGTGGTGATGTGATGGACGCCTCTGTCTTTGAGGAACTCCTGGAATTCTAGTGACAGAAACTCTCACCCATTGTCCGAGATTAACTCTTTGGGATCACCTTCCCTCTTAAATATGTCCATTAGGAATTCTGTGATTTTCTTTGTGGTTACACTCGTCTCTATATGCCCCACTCCGTCCATTTAGACGTATAGTCTACTAGGACTATGATGTAGATCTTGACCGCTTCCAAATTCTCGAATGGTCCCATGATGTCTATGGCCAGTTTGGACCATGCATTCTTTGGACTTTCAATTTGCTGTAATGGTGTTTTCCTTGTGGTTTTGGACTTGTCGCTTGTGGCACAGGTGGAGCAATTTTTGACCAACTCTTCTGCCTCCTTCCACATGTTCGGCCACCAATAGTTGCCCCTTAAACGGTTCTTGGTTAGGCTTCTCCCGAGGTGTCCTTCGTGTGCCAGATCTAGCAACTTTTTTCTGAGCCGTACTGGTGGGATTATTATGTCACCTCTGTAGATGTGTTCTTTGTCCATGTATATTTCTTGCCTGATGGGCATGAAGTCGGTGAGACTTTGGGATGGTGTCACCCAATCGTCAGTTATTGCTTTCCTGATCTCTTTTTGCTCAGGATCATCATTTGTTATGCTTTTCCACTCATCGATGGGAATGGCTGGATTTATGGTTGCTATTATGTCTCGGTATGGATCCTCAGATTCAGTGTCTTGATTGGTCGATAACCTGGAGAAGCAGTCGGCCACTTGATTTTGTGTTCGGGGAGTATAGCATTTGTTGATGTTGTATTGCATAATATTGAGGATCCAACGTCTTATTCTTGGGGATATGAGATGAGGTGTCTTTGACTGCAGAATGTGCACAAGCGGTTTGTGGTCTGTTCTGAGTGTAATGGGTAAATCCCAAATTAAGTTCCGAAAATGTTGCAGGATCCATCTTACCCCCAGCGCCTCCCTCTCTATTGTGGAATAATTCAATTCCGCTCCTTTTAGTAGCCTGGATATGACAGTGATCGTTACTTTGCCCTTGTTATGGATTTGCTCCAGGACTCCGCCCAGACCGATCTTACTGGCATCCACTGATATAATTGTCTTTGCTTTGCAGTCAAACATGCTTAAAGCGGGTGCTTGATTGATGTTACGTTTTATTTCTTCAAATTCCGTTTTGCATTCTTCGGACCAGTCGAATTTGTTAGTCTTCTTCATGATACTCCTCATGTTCTTGGTCTTGTTGGCGTAATTACCTACAAATTTGGAATAATATTCGGTCATTCTGAGAAAACTCCTCAACTGGTCTTTGTTTTCTGGTTCAGCGATGCCTAGGATGGTATCTATTAGTTCTTTCTTGGGACTGATGCCGTTGGAGTCTATGGAGTGACCGAGGTAGGATACTTTGTTGCATTTGATGTTACATTTCTCCAATTTTAAGGTGAGGCCACTTTTTTGGATCACTCGTAATACGCTGGCAAGTATTGCATCGTGTTCTTGCTCTGATATGGGCGAGATGAGAATATCGTCTTGGAAACAGTGTACTCCTTCCAAACCTTCCTTTTTTTTTTTAAATCAAAACATGATTTATAGATTTATTTTCAAGGTTAATTAAAAAAAATATATTCAAACAAAAATGTTATGGTACATTCCAGTAACAATCCTGTGTTGATCAAACAGTATTCACTTCATACTGCTTTACAGTAATTTCATCAACACATCACACGACGCGTTTCAGGGTCTTTAAATCCCATTCTTCAGGTAAGGACGTTACTTGTTCAATTTCCCTTGTCTGTTAACAGAAATAAATAATTTCAATCAATAACATCTATATGATGCATCCCATTCTAAGACCAAGTGCACCTGCAGCATTCAAAGAACTTCACTGACCTTGTAGTCATGGGGTAACTCTCGCCCCTGTCGGTCAAGCTGGTAAAAACCAGGAGTCAGTTTCACCAATATCTGTGGACAATGGTCCAGAAAATATTTTGTATAAAAATATGATCCACTATATGAGAAATAAATCCAAATAATACACCAATATGAACACTCAAAACAAACAAAAAAGAGTCAATTTAAACTGCTACCTACTTGTAGAGGCCTCCTAGAACTTCCTATTCTATGGACCCCAAAACTTTCAAACTGAACACTGCTGTCTGATAACCTAGTTGGATATGTAATAAAGAATTCCCCATGTACTATGAGACCCATTCACAAACAATGAACTCCATCACCATATATATTCAATTCAATCTAGGAAAAACTACACAAAATTCTTTTACACATCTCTTCAAGTAAAATTTTCGATATTCCTATAAACCACTGGGGACTCACCTCTCTTTGCATACATTCTGAAAACGAGGACCGGGAGTACGGAGAACAGCTGCCTTAGCAGCCTCCCGTCCCGGGCCTTGTTTTTATCCATATCCTAGATAATGTCACGTGATCGCCTGTCCGATCACGTGACCAACGCTAAGTTGCTTTTGCAAATACTGGGACTATTAATTCAGGAGGCAAATTCCAGTATTACTAATCGTTACACAAACGATCTAAGTCACAGCATCCTGCTGTTACGAGTCAGTAGTAACTTGTATATGTTGACATCAGAAAGGATTTTAATCACGTGATCGCCTGTCCGATTACGTGACTGAGGTAACGTTCTTCCTATGAGTACAGAACTCACCGCGAAGAGCAGGAGGTTCAGAATCTTTTAATTATGTAAGTGAGACTTAATTACCAAATCTAGACGTTGCAAATTAACATTGTTAGAACACCTAAACGTAGCGAGTTAACACGTGATCGCTCTCCCAGTCACATGGCTGGCGGTTTCGCGAATTGCATGAAACTCATGTCTCTTCAAGAATACTCGATAAATCTACTAGATAAATCTCCTCGTGGTTTGAGTAACATGTAAAAAAAGGGGAAAGCATGGAGAAGCTAATGGCATTCAAAGCGCAACATTGCTATAGATCTGCATTACATTGCATCTGGTGATGACAGTATTAATCACATGAGTAGATAACAGAATCCTGAATGTATGCTCTCATTCACTGCTTCTAGACATCAGTGAAGGGAAACTTCCTTTTGATTAATAAGAAAAAATATGATAATATACAAAATTCACTCTAGATCAGTGTAAACCACATTGAAGGTGCTGATCCTAATCAAATGATGTGAGAAAAATGTAAAAACATTTTAATAAATTTGATGCTCCCGTGCTGTGTATTTAACTCAATGTTATAATAATATTTAGAAACCTACAAGAAGAGAAAAATCCCTCCAAGCCGCAATGAGGTGCAAGTGGTACTTTGGAATGGGAAAACAATGTAACATCATTACAGTTGCACTTCCACAAAAACCTGTATGAATACAGAATTGTGAACACTTTTTTATAATTTTTTTATAATTGATCACCACTATACAATAGAGAGATTTAACCTCAAATCAAAACAGAAAAACATTCCTTATTCATCTCTTCATTGAAGGCAGAAAAAAGACATACACAAAACTATCACTAGATATAACATGTTAAATCAAACTCATTGTTCATCCCTCTAGGTTCTAATGAGTCGAGCCTGTCAATCCATTCAATTTCCTTTTGTCTCAAAAGTAACTTCATATCACCTCCTCTTTTTGGAGTTTTAATGTGTTCCAGAATGATCAATTTCATCTGAGCTAGATTGTGGTTGTGGGTGTTAAAGTGTTGTGAAACTGGTGAATGGATAGCCTTATTTCTTATGTTTGATTTATGTTCAGTCCACCTTATCTTAACATTCCTGGAAGTTAGACCTACGTAAAAGATGCCACAAGGGCATCTGATACCATAGATCACATTCGATGTGTCACAAGAACTTGTATGATTCAAGGAAATTGGTTTGCCAGTATATGGATGATTAATGGTTGAGCCTCTGATTATATTATGGCAATCTTGACAATTGTTGCAAGGCAACGTTCCTTTATATTGTTTAATTCCTTTCTGAATTTCATATTCAGCTTTGACTAAAAAGTCTTTCATATATTTGCTCTTCCTGTAAGCAAAGGTTGGAGGGTCTTCAAACAATTGTGCCAAGACTGGGTCCATTTTCAACATCTCCCAGTTCCGCATAAGGATCTTTTTGATTTTATAACTTTGCTCAGAGTATGTAGTTACATATACAAGAGATTCATGATATTGATTTTTCTGCTGGTACTAGGCATTGATCCCTAGACAAAGATGAAGCCTTGATTCTTGAATTAACTAATAAGTCTTCTGAATAACCCCTTTCAGTAAATTTTTCATGAAGTTTAGCTGCTTGAATCTCATACTCTTCTGGTTCTGAAATAATCCTTTTGTAACGTAGAAATTGACTGTATGGTATGCTGTCTATGGTGGTTTTGGGATGAAAATTAGAGGCCAGTAACAAACTGTTTCTGTCCGTTGGTTTATTGTAAATAGTTGTATGCAATTGTCTGTTCTTACTGTAGATTTCCACATCTAAAAACTGTATACGACTATTGCTGGTGGAAGTTGTGAATTTGATTCTCAAGGCAAGTTGATTCATGTGAGCAAAAAACTCCAAAAGACTCTCTGTTGAGCCTCTCCAAATTCCAAAAATATCATCAATGAAGCGATAATAACATCGCAAATGATCCTCAAATTGTAGTTTATTCAGTACTGCTGTTTGTTCGAGACATGCCATGTATGTGTTTGCATATCCCGGGGCCATTGCTGCACCCATGGATGTGCCTGATATCTGTATGAAAAACATATCCTCAAATCGGAAAAAGTTGTTGTTGAGAACTATTTTCAATAAACTTAAAATGCATAAGTTATTAGCAATGCAATTTTGGGATGACAGTAGTAACCATTCCATGGCTTCCAAGCCAGCTTCATGAGTAATATTCGTATATAAACTAGAGACATCCATGGTAAACGTGATGTCTGTAGAATCATCGAAATCCAGATTTTTAATTTTTAGCAGGAAATCAGTTGTATCTTTCAAGTAAGATGTTGTTGTTTGTACTAACGGTTGGATAGCCTGGTCTATATATTGCGCTAAAGGTTCCAAAAGACTGTCAGTTGCTGCTATAATTGGCCTTCCCGGAGGTTCAACCAAGCTCTTATGTACTTTGGGAAATATGTATAGTACTGGCATAATTGGATATTGTTTGGTAAGAAATGATTTCTCATCACTTAGAACAGACATTATGGGGTTCTTTTCACCGGGATGGATCTTTACACGGAGAGCAGCTTGCTCCTCCTAGCCTACTATGGATGAACCTTTGTCTGCTATGAAGAGCTTGCAGTAAGTCGTCCTGTCGCGAAACTCGAGTCGCACCCATATATAGCCAATGATGTCTATGGGACTCGTCCCGTAACCTGTAGCTCATACTGTGGTGTTCTTTATATCGCTCATCTTGCCAGACAGTTCAGACAGAAAGGTTTCCTCTGTCAACATCGCTGTGTTTCTGCCAACCAGATTTTTGGCAAAGCCGTGGAGGTTGATTGAAGCATACCGAGTTCTTCCCTTTAGTTGGATAGGGCCTCGGGGCATGCAATGATGTTCTCCACACAAGGGCTATTGAAGGTTCACTCATGTTAGCTTCAATGGATTTCACTTCAGAAATCCCTGCCTGGTCGAATCTCTCCTTCAAGCAACGGTCACCCAATTCACTACTTCTGGCGATCTCGGTGGCTTCCTCCAAGGATGGATTCTTGGATTGCCACAGCCTCTGTTGGATTTGTGAATCAGCCACGTTCAGTACCAACTGGTCTCTAAGGTACTCATTTGCAACCCAGGTGAAGTTGCAAGTTGACATGAGCGTTCTGAGGGATGCAAGGAAGGCATCAATAGATTCCCCTTTTAACTGTTTTCTGGAGAAAAATCTGTATCTCTCCAGGACGACATTTGTCTTGTTGCCGAAATGCTTGGAGAGTTTAGCTAGTGCATTTTCATATTTGCGGTTGCCATTGTTGTCACCTCCTCCATCATCCGGTTCGGGAAGTGCCCTGAATATTCTGAGGGCCTACGCCCCTGCACAGTTTAGTAGAGTCGCTTCCTTGAGGTCGTCGCTAAATTTATTACCACCAATGGCCCTTAGGTAAACCTGAAAGCCATCTATCCACTGCTCCCAGGGACATGTGGGATTGCCGGGACACGGAAGAAACTTTGTTGGTGGGGGAATACTCTGCATGGCGGTGGTTTTGAGAATAAGAAGAAGTCGCCTTATGAGGGTGAACTGGTCGAGAAAAGAGGTAGATGCACGTAACGGTGCTAGGATTGAGTTAATGTGAGACTGCCCTATTCTCAACTCGTATGCACTTGCTGTGCTGAATGTCCAGATGGGCATAGGGTTTATTCGGGAAAGAGCTCTCAGTGAGGTGATCCCTTTGATGGTTGAGGCTCCGAGGAATGGCTCCGGCTTGCAGCTGTGGATTGCGCTGATACTTGTCTTTTGGTCTGGTGCCGGTAGTAATGTGCGTCCTATATGCTTGCTACGACAAGTAAAATTTTGTGTACGGCGTGATTTGAATGTACGCTGTAGTGTGCCACTAATGAGAATATGTGTGGGTTGAACACGGTTGCACACAGCTTTGATTAGAGAATGTCTTTACTACTTCAGCATGGACTGAAAGGCCTGAAGAGGTTGTCCTGAACTTGATTCAGAGAGCGTGCTGAGAGAATCCCTTATGTTTGTGAGCCTTTTGATGGCTCTATAATGTGATCACAGAGTCTTTAGGCATCAGTGTTAGGGAGAATTCTCTGTTTAGGCTGAATTTCCTAACCTAGTGAGTCCCCCAGCAGCTTTGCTGGATTTCTGGAGTTTGTTTTTTTCCATCCTGCCAAGAGTGAGACTCTTTTCTCCCACTCTTTGACATGTATGTGTGTAATTCCTTTGAAATGTCAATGTGTTTGATGGGCTATGGGGTCTTTTACTCCATAGGGTCTCATATGTTTTTCTATGTGTGTTACACCGCACCCTACATGTCGTAACACGGGGGCACCCTAGCGGGTCCCTGTTAGGTAAGATTTCCACAGGGCTGGTAAATCTTCCTTGCCTGGTTCAACTCCAGAACTTTTTGCTTTTCTAGTGAGATATTTTCCATTAATACCTCAGTGAGTGGGAACCTTTTTCCACACTCACCTGTCTTTAACTCTTTTTATGGGTGTCATTTTTAAG
Source organism: Ambystoma mexicanum (assembly GCF_040938575.1). Taxonomy (NCBI): domain Eukaryota; kingdom Metazoa; phylum Chordata; class Amphibia; order Caudata; family Ambystomatidae; genus Ambystoma; species Ambystoma mexicanum. Next base: position 578,296,226 of record NC_090929.1, on the reverse strand, counting down.
ACTCTCCATAGTGTCTTTTTAAAGTTATCATGTCTAACAACTTATTGGCAATAAGTGCCTGTTGTTGCTGGGTTGCCCTAGGGGCTCCCCATTTAACTTTCTTGTGCTAACCTTGAGTGAACTACAGTTCCCAAGGGTAGAAAGGATCTTTGGATCCCTTTTACATTTACTTCTGTGAAACCAGCACACCCCACCTTATGTGGAGTGCTGGGGAGATACAATGTATCCCCTTTCACATTTAAACTGTAACAATTCTGTTACAGTGACAAGCTTACCTTTAATGGCTGGTGGCAGTGATACCTTTTACTAATTTGGTGCACCTTTACCGCGTGCTGTAATCACAGCTGCAGTAAAGGCACCTAAGGGTGCTCATTTTTACCAAAATGGCCCCTGTCTTCTTTTTCTGCCATTTTAGTGTTTCTTGTTGTTTCTTGTTCCTTCCCCTGACATCCAGGGCGGGAAAATCCTTTGTTTGAGTTTTGTCTTCGGCGGGAGTCCCCTGGACACCCCGCCCAGGCTCCAGTCAGTCTGTAAGCACAGGAAGTGGGGGAGGGGTCCCAAACTTCCCCCTCCTTTGTCTTAGGTCTTCCTTCAACTGGGCTAAATCCCAGTGGGGGGTTGGCTGTCCTGATTGGACAGCCAAACGCCCCTTTCTTGTAAAATGCGGGGAGAGAATGCAGAGGTTGTGTTGCAGTTCCTGATAAATACTGGAAACCTGGAAGCTGAAGTTATGTCGACCACTGGAACCAAAAACCGAAGAGGATGACGAAGGAAAAGCGGCGGGAATGATTTCCAGCGGCCGGAGAGCCTGCTTTGTAACCGGAGCCTGCTGCAGCCCTTCCTTCCGATCGACCTGGGGTCTCCTAAAACGACGACCCGAACCCAGAGCCTAGTGAGACCCACTAGACTCAAGACGACCTGCATTTTGAGCCATCCCACGGGTTCCTGCGACCTTGCGTTCTTGCAATACCCCAATACCCTGGGACCTCCTGCCACTGTGCGGTGCATGGTCTTCCGAATTCCGAATCTCGCTGAAACTTTGTGGGCATCTTGGTCTATCTCCAGAGACACGAATCGAGTCCAAAAAGTTTCCTCACAAGAGTGCTGGACCTTTTAAACGACGAGAATTCAACCGCAATTTTCTGTCTTCATCTGTGCTCCTTGAAAAGGCGCCAAACCCGCAGAACCGCATTCAGCTGCGAGAGAAATCTTGCCTAGAGCCTTCTTCATCGATCCCTGCTGCAAAGTCCCTTCTGAGGTCTTGTGTTCAGTCTCCAGGACAAGGAATCCAGTGACCGGGTATTTGGCTGCAGTCCCTGAAGTTCTCCTGCTGCAATCTCTTCTTCATTGCTGAGGTACTGTGTTGGCTTGGGTATATACTTACCTTAAGCCTGTTGGGATTTCTGTGTAGTCCTGGGGTGTTTTCTGTGATTGGGAGGTCCCTCGTCCAGTACACCCAGTCCCACTGCTAGAATCCTGCTGGGGTGTCTTCTGTGAAGCCCCTGGACCCGCTTCTAACCCTAGAAGTAAAGTACTCACTTGGTTGCCCAGTTTTCCTAAGGAAACTCTGGCTTTTGCTACTAAAGAACTTATTCTAACACTGCCTGTTGGTCACTAGTCCTAGTGACCCCCCTTCTGCCACTGAGAACACTCATGTTCTAAGGGAAAAGACTTTGAAGGGATTGGGACTTCTGCCTAGAAAAGAAATCAAGTGGTTTTACTTACTTGTAAAGAGTTGGTTGGTAACTGTAATTCTAAGAGTGAACAGTTACAAAAGTTCTTACTGATCTTGGATGTGTGATGCACTATTCTTAAAAGTATGGTTCACATCTTTCCTTCCTTAGCCACTGTTTTGCCAGTCTAAAAGAAAGTAGATGTGAAGGTATTTTACTCTCCTGTGATTAGGTTGTGCCTCTTTACAAAAGTAATGTGTTGGTTTCACCAGATTATTCCTGAAGGGTAATTGTATGAGTGTCCTCCAACTGTTGGTATCACCAGGTTAGTCCTGTTAGGATAACTGTATGAGTGTCCCCCAACTGGGTCTTGCTTCCACTGACTTGCTGCTAGCCTGTCTTTAATAAGTCTACATTAGGTTGTTGCCTACCTAGAATATCTATTCAGTAAAGTGTGACATTGGGTTTTACTTTCCCCTTCATTGTGAAGTTAAAGTAAGTGGGTTTTACTTACCTTGTGTTAGCTGTGTGCCATCCAAAACAAGTTACAAGAGTTATTGCTTATCTCCATCTGGGGTTCCCTGATTTCCAAAGCATCTGTAATTGTATATTACATCCATTAGGTTTTGCTCACCTGGTATAACTGTGTGTTATGACAAAAGTAGTGATAGGTTTTTACTGCACCTAGAATAAGTGTTTCACTATTCACCAAAAGTATATTGTCCAGTTGACTGTTTATGTGATTTGTTCCAAGAGTCACTGTACAACTGGAAGGGCCTACTGTCCTTGTATTACCAAAAGTAATCTAAAAGTAACCATTGGTCTTTTACTCCCAAAGAATAGGCTTGACCTATACTAAATGCGTATAACAAGGTTTTGACTTCCCTAGAACTACTGTTAGGTGTTCCAAATAAGGTCTATACTTGGGTCTGTGTACTTTCAAGTATAGTGTTGTGTTTTATATTGTGATTTCATATAATGTTTCAGTATTTACTTAACCCCTAGATTTATCTGGGCCTACTTGTATTTAAATAAATCCTTTATTTTTATAATATATAGTGTTTCAGTGTTTCTTTGGATCATTTGTATTACAATTTTCACTTGTACTGTATCTACTGCCCTCTCTCCCTCCTAAGATAAGCCTGGCTGCTCTGCCCACGCTACCATGTACTCAGGTGGTACGGTCTTATACTAAGAGTGGAGTCTTGTACTGCCTCAGTTGAATGGTTTTACTAGGCCCTTAACTGGACTTCAGAAAAACTGTCCTAACAGTCCCCCACCATAGACTCCATACCCGGGGACTGACTACTGTCTCCCCGGGCATGTAAAGTCACCATTGGCTTTACTAGACCTAAATTTACTAACAGAACTAGTACCAACCATCTTATTGTGGATGTACTAGTAGGGGTAATTCAATTACTCCTGGATCTGTTACTCAAGGGGGCACTGTCCCGTCCCCCCTCGTCGAGTTTTGGCTGGTGGCAGTGGAAACTACTTGTTATGTTCGATCCCGAACATAACCATATGGGATTCGTCCCATTGTTGGAGATTGATACTTTTTCTCATTAACCTCTGACGTACCACCGATCTACTTATCTTAAATAAGTTTATCGAGTGGTATTTTCTGCCAGAACTCGGTTTTAAAATGGCGTCTGTGTTCATCTCTGTGACTCCTAAACCAAAGGTTGAGCCCTTTGTTCCACTTTTGGCGGGCCTCTGTACAGAGACCCTCCAAAGTGGTGCCATTCTGTCTGGGTTACCTCAGGGGTGTGGGAGGGGGTTTAGGCACCCTGGACCGAGTTGCCTTGCCAACTCAGGACGCACTCTGGAGTGATTGGCCCAGGTGGTGAGCCTTCCCGCTCACCACTTAGCATGCGTTGATTGACAGCTAGGCTGAATGAATGGGGGTCTTCTGCATAAAAGCAGGGCTTTTGGGACTGGATCTTCAGAAGTCGCCACAGGACCTAAGAATCCGACGAGGGTAACGCTGAGCCGACCTGCACGACGACACCTCCGGTGGAGCCCTGCAGAACCGACTCACCACTTCCCGACGACAGAGGAGATCTCCCTGCCGGAGAGTCTCTTCCCCTGACTGGTGGGAACAACCAGTCCCCTTTGCTTTTTATTCGCCTCAGGACGCAGTGGTCGAATTGCCCGTGCAGAGCACCTCGGCAACCGGATAGCCACTAGCCCTGTACCGCGACCAAAAGGTGGTGCCTTGTGACGGAGCACTCCGCGGCTGATCCGGTGGTGCACCGGACTTTACTTTCCTTCGACGACGAGATCATCTCTACTCTTGGCCAAGACCCGACGTGCATCCACCACCAGGAACAACTGCCCCCGCCGGAGCTGCCCTCCACAACAAGGTACCGTGTCCGCCTGGCTTCCCTTTCGTTCGGTTCGAGTGAGGTGTCTTAATCCTCTCTGTTCCGCTGGGTCGCCTCCAAGCTTTGCTCATTCTTTGTTCTGAACTGGTTCAATCTGCCGATAACAATTTGCTATAAAGACTTGAATGCATCTCCACTAGAGACTTTTTGGGACATCGCGCCTTGCCTCTCTCCGAGTGGGCCTGGCCTCTGAACTTTACGATCAATTGTGATTCTTGCCTTCCTGCCTTGCATTTTATCCGCTTAGGATTGAACTGTGTTGACTTCATAACCTGCCTATCTTTTTCTCTCCCGTCCTAACTAATATTCGAGTGTCATCTAGGTTGAGGTATACACCTCTGTCTGAAAATAAGTGGTACCGTTAGAACCTAGAGTTGTCGATATTTTGCTAGGGGGATTGATCGTTTTCTACTTCGTAGAGTAATTGTGTTTGATTTGTTTGCCGTGATTGTCTTTAGTGTTTTCCATAGATGTTGTGTTATAAATAAATAACTTACTATCTTTACACTAAGCCTCGTTGCGTGTTTGCTTGTCTTGCTGTGAAGAATTGCCCTATGTTGTATACTCCACATACTGACCAACTTTTCTTGAGAGAAGTCTGACTGCTCAGCCACAGCTACCAAGTGAATCTGTGTGGTACAGACGGCTACCAAGTGGGTTCACCGCCAACGCCTGTAGTCCTAAATCTTTTGCAGTGGTCCCAGAGGGAACTGCACAGGTTTCCGCCTAACACTGGTGTACAGCGGTGGGATTTGTATCGAGTATACAGTTTAGAGTGCTTTTCGACGCTGTAGGATAACTAACCACAAAACTTGGCACTAAAAAGCAACTTTCAAAAACATGTCTACGATGGAAACTTACAGTCAAGAATCCTTGTCAGGTGAAAATACTGAGAGTTTGCGAGCTCTCTGTAGGCAAGAGAATCTTCCTGTAAGAGGCAAGAATTTAGAACTAATAGAGAGATTGCTGGCGAACCAAAGTCTGGGTACTGGTTCAGAGGAACCAATCTCTCCAGCAACTGTAGATAACAGTAATGGTGTTGATCTGAATCGTAATTCTGATGATAGCGATGAAGAGGCTGACGAGGACGGAGAGGCTAACGAAACTGTCTCCCCCGCTCCTCTACCTGCCTTACCAGCTGTGCCTACGGGGCCCATACCAGGTCCCACAAGTAACCCTGCTTATTTTGAACTTGAAAAAATGAAGCTCGAATTAGAATATAAACGGTTCTTGGCTCAATCTGAACGAAACCAAGAGCTCGAGTTCAGACGGATGAATGCCCAGGCTGAGCAGAAGCAAGCTGAGTTAAGACTCAGAGAAATAGAACTTAATCACGAGTTAGAAATGAAAAAGTTGTCTATGGAAAATGCTTCTCTATCCTCTGGTTCCTCTAGGAGCTCCAGTCCCAAAAGACCCCGGATGCCGAAGGAATTAGTGGGTATGTATGAACCGAGATTGGATGTGTTGGATTGGTTGAAACTGTTTGAATACAATCATGGGCTCCAGGACATCACCGGGAATGCGTTGCTTCCCTGGTTGTTCTCTAGGCTCCCTCCTGTTGCGACTGATGTGGTAATGGAGTTGGGGGAGGTGGATAAGACGGATTACGAAAGTGTGAAACTAGCTTTGATAGCTAGATTCGGGAAGACCCCTTCCCAGTATCTTAAGAGGTTTAGAACCCTCAAAAAGCATGATGGTACCCCTTGGGCTACCTGGGTGAGTGAAGGGTTGAAAAACTTAGAGGGATGGATTAAGGGTTACAAAGTGAACACTTATGAGGGTATGAGAAATCTTTTTATGTTGGAGTCTATTTATGATGCCTGTTCTCCTGAGCTCAGACAGCACTTGGCTGATTCGAAGGAATTGGATTCCAGGGCACTAGCTAAGGCTGCTGACTTGTGGGTTGCCAACAGGGCTACTCATAAGGATTCTGGGGCAACTCAGAAAAAGTATGAGGGAAAACAGCCTAAAAAAGACTCAAAAGAGAATTCGAATAACTCACATTCCAAAGAGGGCCCCAAACAAAACCAGAAGGGTAAGCCACCGGGAAAACCACAGCAGAATAGTGTGTCTTCTGGTGCCAAACCGGAAAGAGGTCAGAACAAGCCACCATTCCAGAAAGCATTCGGTAAATGCTTTGTTTGTGGCTCGACTGACCACGTGAAAGGAGATCCCAGATGTAAGGCTAAACCTTCAGGGGTCCAACTTGTCTCCTTAGCCTTCGCTCCAGAGGAGGAAGTCCAAATGGCAAGTGGAAACTTTCTACTGCTAGCTGACGAACCCATTGGAGTCTCAGCCAGCGTTTCTTTAGTATCTCTGGGGTTGTGGGAACAACAGAATTTAGATGTCTATAATTCTATCCCCGATAATACTAAAGAGTATTATAAGGACAGTGTCCAGGTGAATGGTCAGGAGACTCCTGCCATTAGGGACACTGGGGCCAGCATAACTGTGGTGGATAAATCGTTTTTTCAGGCTGAGGATGTTGCTAAGGCACCCAAACGCCTCACCAAGTTAGCTGGAGGGCCTGTGCAGATGCTTCCCCAATTACCAGTTCTCATCCAGTGTAACGACATGACTGTGAAGATACCTGTCAGCATACAGAGTGAGGTACCAGGACGCGTACTGTTGGGTAACGATTTGAAAACTCTCGGAGTTGTATCGCATACTCCCAGACCTCCTAGTAAACGGTTACAGGAGCTAACCAGACCTGCAAGAGAGAGGACCATGCGAGGTACTCTCGGGGAGATGATGAAGAAAGAAATCACTCCTGCTCCACTGGAATTGTCGGCCGCTTTCTCCAAGAAATCAGAAGCGAAGGGGAAACCTAAGACTTCTATCCCGAAACCAACAGCCAGCATTCCAGTGCAGCCGACACGGACTTCCCCGCGGTTGTCCAACGTCACACCCGTAACTCCACCTCCAGCCGAGGCTGAGATGGAGGTACAACCCTGCGTGGTAGAATTAGACTCTGAGGAAGAGCTAATGGAAGGCCAGGAACTCATTGGAGATCTGGATCCTGTTGACCATCCTGAGCTGCAGTCTTTACTGCCGGAAGGTGGACCCAGCAATGCAGACTTCAGTAAGGGACAGAGAGAATGTCCAACTCTGGAAGGTCTTTGCCATCAGGCAGAAGCTCAGGCTGAAGGGCAAGAGCCTGGGAAATACAGGTTGCACTGGGAAGATGGCCTCTTCTACAGTGAAGCGACCGAGTCTGCACCTGGAGACTACAAACGCCTTGTAGTACCCCAAGAGAACAGACCACATTTCTTGCAGTTAGCCCACGAGATTCCTTTGGCTGGTCACTTGAGTTTCAAGAAGACTAAGGAAAGGCTCTCGCTCTACTTCTATTGGCCAAAGATGGGGGCCGAAGTAGAAAAACACTGCAGGAGCTGCCACACCTGCCAGATCTCTGGTAAGGTTGGATCCAAGAACGTGGCACCGTTAGTGCCTCTCCCGGTTGTGGGAGTCCCATTTGAGAGAGTAGGGATTGACATCGTTGGTCCCCTTGATCCTCCAACCTCCTCAGGCAACAGGTTTATACTTGTTGTAGTAGACCATGCTACTAGGTATCCTGAGGCAATTCCTATGAGGACTGTTACAGCTCCGGCTGTGGCTAAGGCCCTCCTTGGTATTTTTACCAGGGTCGGGTTTCCTAAGGAAGTAATCTCTGACAGGGGGTCAAACTTTATGTCCCACTATATGAAAGCCATGTGGAAACCCTGCAGAGTAATTTACAAGTTCTCAACGGCTTACCACCCACAAACCAATGGGCTGGTAGAACGGTTCAACCGAACCATAAAGAGCATGATAGGTGCTCTAGAGGAACCCCTTAAGCGTAAGTGGGACCTTCTATTGCCATGCCTTCTCTTTGCTTATAGAGAAGTCCCTCAGGAGGGAGTAGGTTACTCTCCCTTCGAACTACTCTATGGTCATCCCGTCAGAGTTCCATTGGCCCTGATTAAGGAGGGGTTGGAGAGTGCTCCTTCCCCCAAGCCAGTCAGAGTGACTGACTACGTGATAGGTCTCCGGAGGAGAATGTCGCACATGATGACGGAAGCAAGCGATAACTTGAAAGCTGGACAAGCATTGGTCAAGCACTGGCACGATCAAAAGGCTAACATGGTTGAGTTCGCTCAAGACCAGCTCGTTCTCGTTATGATCCCAACAAGGCAGAGGGCCTTGCAAGATAAGTGGATGGGACCCTACCGAGTAGTGGGTAAACTCGGAGAGGTTAACTATCTGGTGGACTTGGGCAATCCCAAGGAGGCTCCGACAGTCTTTCACACCAACCTACTTAAAGCGTATGTCTCACGACCTGATGTAGGAGCGTTGCTTCTAGCATCATCCGAGGAAGAAGAAGAGAGTGAAGCTCTTCCGGATCTCCTCAGAGGCTTACCGTTAGATGAAAAAATTGAAGGAGTGAATCTCTCCTCCAATCTGACACCCGAGCAACAAGAAGAGTGCAAATCTATGTTAAATCAGTTTGCCTCTCTGTTCTCGCTTTCACCAGGCTTGACCCCTTGGGGCCAGCACGGCATACTCACTGGTGACTGTCTGCCGGTCAAAAGCAGAGGATACCGCATGTCAGAAAACGTACGAACCCACATCAAAGGTGAGGTCAGCAAGATGCTTGATCTCGGGGTAATAGAGCCCTCTACTAGTCCATGGTCTTGCCCAGTTGTGTTAGTACCAAAGGCTGGATCTAAAGAACTTAGATTCTGTGTGGCTTATAGAGCTCTTAATGCAGTCACCACGACTGATGCCCACCCTTTGCCAAGAACAGATGAGTTGGTGGATAAACTTGGCGCCGCCAAGTTCCTCAGCACATTTGACTTGACGTCAGGCTATTGGCAAATAGCCCTGACAGACCATGCCAAGGAGAAAACTGCATTTTCTACCCCCGTTGGCTTATACCAGTTTAAGGTAATGCCTTTCGGACTGAAGAATGCACCTGCTACGTTTCAACGGATGGTAAACCAGGTTCTTAATGGGATGGAGGACTTCTGCATGGCATACTTGGATGACATCGCAGTGTTCAGCAATTCCTGGGAAGAACATGTAATCCACCTGAGAGATGTTTTGCAGGCTCTTGGACGAGCCAATCTGACCATAAAAGCAAGTAAATGCCAAATTGGACAGAGTAAGGTAGTCTATCTTGGGCATGAGCTAGGCGGTGGAGAAATAAGGCCTTTGCTCAGTAAGATTGAAGCTGTGCAAAATTGGACAACACTGACTACTCAAACCCAGGTGAGAGCCTTCCTAGGCCTCACTGGGTATTACAGGAATTTCATAGAGAACTCTGGGACCATAGCTTCTCCACTGAATGTCATCTCCTCGCCCAAATTTCCTAAAAAGGTTAAATGGAACGAGGAGTGCAATCAGGCTTTTGAAAACCTGAAACAGGCTCTTTGCCAAGCCCCAGTACTCAGAGCTCCTGATTACCGCCAACACTTCATTGTGCAGACAGACGCTTCCAATGTAGGGATAGGTGCCGTACTCAGTCAACTGGATGGGAAAGGTAGGGAGCATCCCGTTTGCTTCATCAGCCGCAAGCTGAAGGATCCTGAAACAAGGTGGGCAACAATCAAAAGAGAGTGCTTTGCTATCGTGTGGGCTCTGAAGAAGTTTAGGCCGTACTTGTATGGTTCTACTTTTGTTATTCAGACTGACCACCAACCCTTGAGATGGTTAATGCAAATGAAAGGGGAGAACCCAAAACTATTGAGATGGTCGATCTGCCTGCAAGGGTTTGATTTCACCATTGAGCACAGGTCAGGGTGTCACCACCAAAATGCTGATGGTCTCTCTAGGATGTATGTCATCGACTAGAGGTATGAGATTCATCCAGGGGTGGATTAAATCCTCCTGTCCCTTAGTCTGGGGGGGGGGGGGCGAGTGTTAGGGAGAATTCTCTGTTTAGGCTGAATTTCCTAACCTAGTGAGTCCCCCAGCAGCTTTGCTGGATTTCTGGAGTTTGTTTTTTTCCATCCTGCCAAGAGTGAGACTCTTTTCTCCCACTCTTGGACATGTATGTGTGTAATTCCTTTGAAATGTCAATGTGTTCGATGGGCTATGGGGTCTTTTACTCCATAGGGTCTCATATGTTTTTCTATGTGTGTTACACCGCACCCTACGTGTCGTAACACGGGGGCACCCTAGCGGGTCCCCCACCATAGACTCCATACCCGGGGACTGACTACTGTCTCCCCGGGCATGTAAAGTCACCATTGGCTTTACTAGACCTAAATTTACTAACAGAACTAGTACCAACCATCTTATTGTGGACGTACTAGTAGGGGTAATTCGATTACTCCTGGATCTGTTACTCGAGGGGGCACTGTCCCGTCCCCCTCGTCGAGTTTTGGCTGGTGGCAGTGAAAACTACTTGTTATGTTCGATCCCGAACATAACCCTATGGGATTCGTCCCATTGTTGGAGATTGATACTTTTTCTCATTAACCTCTGACGTACCACCGATCTACTTATCTTAAATAAGTTTATCGAGTGGTATTTTCTGCCAGAAATCGGTTTTAAAATGGCGTCTGTGTTCATCTCTGTGACTCCTAAACCAAAGGTTGAGCCCTTTGTTCCACTTTTGGCGGGCCTCTGTACAGAGACCCTCCAAAGTGGTGCCATTCTGTCTGGGTTACCTCAGGGGTGTGGGAGGGGGTTTAGGCACCCTGGACCGAGTTGCCTTGCCAACTCAGGTCGCACTCTGGAGTGATTGGCCCAGGTGGTGAGCCTTCCCGCTCACCACTTAGCATGTGTTGATTGACAGCTAGGCTGAATGTATGAGGGTCTTCTGCATAAAAGCAGGGCTTTTGGGACTGGATCTTCAGAAGTCGCCACAGGACCTAAGAATCCGACGAGGGTAACGCTGAGTCGACCTGCACGACGACACCTCCGGTGGAGCCCTGCAGAACCGACTCACCACTTCCCGACGACAGAGGAGATCTCCCTGCCGGAGAGTCTCTTCCCCTGACTGGTGGGAACAACCAGTCCCCTTTGCTTTTTATTCGCCTCAGGACGCAGTGGTCGAATTGCCCGTGCAGAGCACATCGGCAACCGGATAGCCACTACCCCTGTACCGCGACCAAAAGGTGGTGCCTTGTGACGGAGCACTCAGCGGCTGGTCTCTTCCCTGGTGGTGCACCGGACTTTACTTTCCTTCGATGACGAGATCATCTCTACTCTTGGCCAAGACCCGACGTGCATCCACCACCAGGAACAACTGCCCCCGCCAGAGCTGCCCTCCACAACAAGGTACCGTGTCCGCCTGGCTTCCCTTTCGTTCGGTTCGAGTGAGGTGTCTTAATCCTCTCCGTTCCGCTGGGTCGCCTCCAAGCTTTGCTCATTCTTTGTTCTGAACTGGTTCAATCTGCCGATAACAATTTGCTATAAAGACTTGAATGCATCTCCACTAGAGACTTTTTGGGACATCGCGCCTTGCCTCTCTCCGAGTGGGCCTGGCTTCTGAACTTTATGATCTATTGTGATTCTTGCCTTCCTGCCTTGCATTTTATCCGCTTAGGATTGAACTGTGTTGACTTCATAACCTGCCTATCTTTTTCTCTCCCGTCCTAACTAATATTCGAGTGTCATCTAGGTTGAGGTATACACCTCTGTCTGAAAATAAGTGGTACCGGTAGAACCTAGAGTTGTCGATATTTTGCTAGGGGGATTGATCGTTTTCTACTCTGTAGAGTAATTGTGTTTGATTTGTTTGCCGTGATTTGCTTTAGTGTTTTCCATAGATGTTGTGTTATAAATAAATAACTTACTATCTTTACACTAAGCCTCGTTGCGTGTTTGCTTGTCTTGCTGTGAAGAATTGCCCTATGTTGTATACTCCACATACTGACCAACTTTTCTTGAGAGAAGTCTGACTGCTCAGCCACAGCTACCAAGTGAATCTGTGTGGTACAGACGGCTACCAAGTGGGTTCACCGCCAAGGGCTGTAGTCCTAAATCTTTTGCAGTGGTCCCAGAGGGAACTGCACAGGTTTCCGCCTAACAATCAGTATAATAGATGGCACTCGGCACGGATTGTGACCTCACAATAGACTGAAGCGCAGGGTGACTAGTCCTGGAAAGTCTTTGATGGAATGTTCAATGTGGGTTCTCATATCACATCACAATGGCTATTGACAGAGTCAAGGTCCCTTCCTGCCATGTGCGCGTTGCGGGGCAACAGGTGGCAGCTTTTGAAATGGATACAAAGTTCCAATCAGGGCGGCGGAGTTCGTTTTAATAATCTGAGAAGGAAGGATCCTTCCAAGTCCCAATTAAAGCACGTACGTTTTGCTATGAACAAAACGAGCTACTTCAAAAATTTCAGTGACGTGTCCTCCCCCCTCCTCTGTGGAGCCCTGCTCTGACCTGGGAGATGGACAGCTCCTGCTGCCTGGTGCACCGTTAGGGCTGGCCGGTTGTAGACTGTGCGCCGCTCTGAACTCCCAGCAGGGAGGAGCAGCGCCCTTCACAGGCGGAGCGCTGGATGTTGCGAGGAGCGCTGGCGAGGCCTCTCTCACGTCTCCACAGCCGGGTGAACGAGGCAGGGCAGGAGGCGCGGCACAGTTAGACTTCGTGGTGGGCCTCTGGGAGTGTCTGTCTCAAGGTGGAGTACAGCACGCATGAGGTGGGAACGGGGCTAGCCCCGGGGGCCTTATCGGGTACTCCTCGTCGCCATTTGTAGAAATGAGGAGCGGACCCAGATGAGCTTTAAGTAAGCTTTAATGAAAGGCCCCCGGAGGTTGGGCTGCCAGGATCGTAATGACTTGAACACTCTGTGTGAGAGCGTTCAACTCCAAATGTTCCACACTGACGTGGGGCCAGTGTGTACATAACATAACAATGTGTCAGATCCAGGAGTTGGAATATTGTTGTTTAAGTAAAAAATAAAAAAGAAACAAAACTCAGTCTATATAGATTACCGCATACACTTGTTCTTCTTGAAGTAACCATGTGTGACAGCAGGGGGTAATGTCACACTGATGTGTTAATGGGCTGCCGCCACACAGCTGATGACTCTGCATTTGTCTGCTCTCAGCCAATGGGTGAGAGTGATCAAAGAAAATGTGAAATTAATTTGGATTCCCGGCTGAGCACACATCAGGTCCATGGGTTGCTGTCTTTGTACTCTCTGCATTTTCATGACGGGGCAGGGACCTCCATCCCCTGCGTACTCAGTGGAACTGGAAGTTGTACAAAGCAGTCTGATCTATCATTCCAACCCTAAAATATAGGAGCACCTCAAAAAAGAACTTTGTTTTTACCAACTCTTTGAACTTTTTTCAGGGACATGAAAATTCTCATCTGGGAGCAAATCAGTAAATAATCTCACCACAACAGCTCTCATATTTTAATGACTAGCGTCTCAAGAGTAGCAGGAATCCCAAGGAAGCTCCAAACTGGTATTGCCTGGCGATCGCACTTCCAAAGACATTCCTGTTTCCATGATTCAACTGAATTCCTTTAGTTCTACCTGCCCGGTAATCTTCTGCACTACCTTGCCTTTATAAAAGCACTCGGGACATATATCGTCACTAGACCCTAGGAAGTCACACATCACAGTTACAGTTGATAAGGATCAATCTGGCTATAGTTGGTGAAATAGCCACATCCGGAACCCTTCCAGTCACTTGAAAAGTACTATAATTCCTAAAACGGTGAATATAACCCAGGCAGACACTGAACAGGGCAGGAAGAACCGACATGCGTTGGCGGGTGGTGAATTCTTCAAGTGGTGGTCTGAAAAAGTGGCATCCCTTTGGGAGTTCACAAGCCCAACCCCACCCCCTCCCCCCCACCTCAGAACCATTTCTGGGGATTCGCCTATCCATTTTATTCTTTTTAGAAAGGGGTAAAAAGGGGGCATTTACAGCTTAATTTAAAGTGAAATTTAGCTAAAACAATTAATAAAATGTACAAGCAATTCTGTCGGGAAGCAAATATTTGTGCTTGTTTTATTGGTTTATACCACAATTTATTGCGAGCAAGGTTGTTAAGCAATGTGAACACGTGACATATTCTAATACTTCAGATGTCAAGTAGGACCCTCTGCCCTATGACCTGTTTCAATGTCACTATCATTGCCCGAATTCTGCCCCATGTCACTTCCCCAAGTTTTTCCCCCAATGCCACTCCTGTTGCTCCTTTTCGGAAGCTATGTCAGTCTGATTTCCCCAATTATCCCCATGCCACTCTTAAGACCCATTTCTACCCCATGTGGTCTGTGGTCTTCTCCAATATCACTCTCCATGCTGCAGTTCTGCCCCACGCCACTCTCACTGCCAATGTTCTTCATTATGCACAGTAAATACAATGGCCCTCATTACGACCCTGGCGGAAAGTGACTGACCGGACCGCCACAGCGTAAATAGCGTTTCCGCCATTGCACGATGGAGCAAAGTGCGGCCCATTCCGACCCATCGGGCACGAGCACCACGCCATGGCGGAAGTGCAAAGTCCGCGATGGCGGAAATGACCCCAAAACGGCCCACACCGCCGCCGTACGGCGCCCTAGGTGCAATACCGCCACCCATCATAGCGGACACCGCAGTGAGCGCCAATCGGAAAGTACGGCGACCGTAAATATACGGAAACGGAAGTAAAAACATGGGCCCGGAACGGGAAACAACACCCCGTACACCTATAAAACCACAAAATACACACAACCACTAAAAACACCACCCTGAGACACATCCCAACCCGTCATCCACCCTAGTGAAACCAAGAAAAATGGGAAAAGTAGCGAAGAAAGCGTGCGACCGCAAGCGGCAGGTCCACTTCTCCCGTGAGGAACTCACCGTGCTAACAGAGACCCTCCAGGAGAATGCCGCCGCCGTCTTCTCCACGCAAATGACCAGGACGGCACTTGCGAACAAGAAGGCCATATGGGCCCTGGTGGCACAGCGGGTAAGTGCGGTGGGGACCGCACCCCGCAACCCACAGCAATGCAGGAAGCGGTGGGACGACCTGCGGATACGCGTCCGTAGCATACTTTCTGCCAACCGCAACATTGCCACAGCCACCGGGGGAGGGTCGGAATCACCCATCAAGCTGACCCCCTGGGAAGAAATCTGTGCCTCCACCATTGGAATGGAGAGCATAGAGGGAGTCGGAGGGATGGAGAAAGGAGTGCAGACATCCGGAGAATCAGGTAGGTGGCCCAAATAAAACAATGCCAAAACCACAATGTACAATCATGTGAAGTACCACGTGCCCACATAGTGCAACAGAAACACATGGCCAGGAGAACGTCCACACACATTGGCCTGATAGCGCACTTTAAAACCACAATAAATACATAAATAATTAAAAACCCCAATAACACCCACTACACGTGCAGCAGGCACACCCTAACTGCAGGCTGCCAAACAACTGCACCCTCACTCCACACACAAATGAAAGCACCTCCAAGGCCCTGACCCAAATCACCCTCAGGTACCACCCCAATGCATGTGATACATTGCCATTCCAATTCCCACAGACCCATTAATAACGCTCGCCCTCCTTTACTCCACCACAGGGTCCGATCCAAACGACGAGCTCCAGGACACCCCTACCAGCACACCTGCAAAGAGGGCCAAGACCGACGGCCAAAGACCCTCCACCTCAGCTGCACGCATCAAGACACGGCAGCAGCACATATCAAGTGGCAGCACACAGGAGGGAACATCAACAGGCACCCCAGCAGCCAGCATGCCCACAACAGCACCACCACAGGTCCCCCCAATGGATGCCACAGAAGGTACTGCCTCTGGTGGCAGCAGCACCATAGGTGACACCCCATTAATGGCAGCATGCTCCGACACAGAAGACGGGGATGTCGAAGTCAGATCCATCCATGACCTGTCCCAATCCCCCTGTCTGTTCCATCCCGTACACCATGAGGATAC
The DNA here is from genome assembly GCF_040938575.1 of Ambystoma mexicanum. Classification (NCBI taxonomy): domain Eukaryota; kingdom Metazoa; phylum Chordata; class Amphibia; order Caudata; family Ambystomatidae; genus Ambystoma; species Ambystoma mexicanum. The sequence continues at coordinate 578,280,263 of NC_090929.1, read as the reverse complement.
CACGCAGGGGCACCCACAAGACGACGACTGGCCATCCCCCACAAGCCCTGTGGCAGGGCAACATGAGGCGAACAGCCCCTCTGTGACACCACCGCAAATGGCCATGGCCCAGCAGAGGCAACAGTCCCTCGACCAGTTAATCGTGCAACAGCAGCAACTGGCCACGCTCCTCAAGGACCATGCCGATGGATGTGGGGGCACTAAGGCAGACATAGAAACATCAACTGAGACACTTAGGGCACAAATCGAGAGTCGCACCGAGAGCCTGAGAGTCCAAATGGAGAGTAGCACCGAGAGCCTGAGAGTCCAAATGGAGAGAAGCACCGAGAGCCTGAGGGGGGAACTGCATGCGACGTCCAAAGACGTATGTGCCGAACTTGCCGCAGTGCGCCGTGTGCTCACTGAGCTCTCACAAACCCTTAGGGACATGCATGGACGTGAGCAGGCAGAGACATCATCCGTTGCAAGTTCCGTCCAGGGCAGCCCCCAACGTAGATCTGGGAGGAACCTGCGCTCCACAGGCAGGGGTGCCCCTGATACCCGCAGAGGGGGCTTGCAATAGCGACTGCCCACTGACAATGAGCATCTTTGGACACTGGTGTTCGGGGGGGAGGTAGGAGGGTGGAGGGGGTGTGTTGGGCTCACTTGGGTGGCGGGTCGATAGGGTGTTCCACATGATATCACATATGCCATAAACAATGCACGATCAAACAATGAGATGTGTGGACAATGATCTTTGTGTACTAGGCCATCATAGGCGTACAGTCCATATTGTGCATGTACCAGACACACACAGTGCCACGAGTCCCGTGTCCATGTATCAGCCACCAGGCGTGAGTGCTAGAAGCATGCATCTATGAGATGCTGACGAATTTCACGGCCCTCCTGTGCCTCGCAGACTCCTTGAGGTGCTGCCACATCCCCACCCTCATCATGACCATCTTCAGGTGCTTGCAGTTCTGCGTCAGGGGGCATGGGCACATTTCTACGTACGCACATGTTGTGGAGCATGACACATGCCATCACCATCTTTGCAACCTTCTCATGGCGGTACAGGAGTGCCCCGCCAGACCTGCTGAGGCACCGGAAACGGGTCTTCAGTAGGCTGAATGCCTGTTCAATGACTACACGGGTACGTGAGTGGGCATGGTTGTAGTCCTCCTCATGCTGGTCCCGTGGGTTCCGGACTGGTGTGAGGAGCCATTTCTTCAGTGGATATCCGGCATCACCTGTATGTGGACGATAAACGAATTATGTGGAATGCCATTGCTACGTACGCACCCCCCCCCTTCCTGCCAGGTCATTGCCGCATCACATACCCCACATCATCATGCATGAAATGAGACTCACCGAGTAGCCAGGATCTGTTCCCTGCGTGTCGCTCCATGTAGCGTGGTATTGTAGAGTTCCTCAAGACCATAGAATCATGGGTTGATCCAGGGAATCGGGCACAACAATGTGTAATGATCCTGTTGGAGTCACACACCATTTGTACATTCAGTGAATGAAATTGTTTTCGGTTGCGGTACTGGGCCTCCATGGCATGTGGGACGACCAATTCCACATGGGTGCAGTCGATGGCACCAATGCAACCCGGTATGCCGCCAAGTGCATGGAATCCCACTTTTGTGTTGGTAATTTCCTGCTCCGAGCGTGGTAGAGAGATGTAGTCGTCTGCGTGCTGCAGGAGGGCATCGGGCACTTGCAATAGTGTCCGTGAGAACAGTGGCTGAGAAATGCCATGCAACTGTCCGACTGTGTGCTGGTAGGTGCCTGTGGCCAGGAAGTGGAGTACAGACACCACCTTCAGTAGGGGTGGGATGGCGGTTGGGCTATCTATCATGCTGACAAGGTCAGCCTGTGTCATGTCCACAATGGCGGCTATGGTGTCCCGGTCCAAACGGTAGAGGGTGTGGATCTGCTCATCAGTGAGGTTGAACGGATGTGCTCGGAGGCGTGGGATTGCGGGCTGCCTGCGTGGTGGTAGTGGCTGTGCTGGCGGCCCTTGCTGGCCATGCCTTGCCCTCCTCCTCCTCCTGCGTCTCCTCCGTGCGGCCGGTTGTAGTTGGTGTTCGTCTTCTTCTTGGAGTTGGAGTACTTGCAGTGCTATCAGGTCCCCCAGGGCCAACATCGCGAGTCCGGCCGGTAGCATTTCGGAGTGGTTGTGGGAGGAGACTGGGCGTGCAATTTATGTGTTTTCAGGCTGTATGGCCTCCACCTGTGGTGATTCATTCCACCTGTGCAAGCTGCTCTCCCCTTTGGGCGAGCACGTCCCGCACACAACGCTGCAATTCGAGGAATGGCATCTTGCTATTACAATCATGTATTAGTACCCGATGGCCGTGTAACATTGGTTGATATGTTCATTCGGCTATGGTCCCATTGTTTCACATGCATTCTTTGCAGTCGCGAACAGACTTGTGAAGGGTCAGTGGAACGTAGTACTCGAGTAACGGTGGGCCCTCATGCATCACTGTACCGAGTTGCACCGACGGGCGGGGCGTCCCATTTGTGGGTGAAGGCAGTTGCCATTTTCACACACAGCCGCACTAGATGGATTAATTTGTGATTTCAAGCAGCCACAGATGCCTTTTCGACGTGATGTTGCAAATGAGGAATTCGAAGGGCCGCGCTTTCGGTCTTCAGCTAGCGGCGAGGAGATGCCCACAGGTCTGACTGCAAATATAACGTTCTATTGTTCAGTGTCCTTGGGACAGGGGCCATGGCGAGGATGCAATGATTGATATGAATAGTTTGGGATGCGCAATAGCGAAGTGGATGATGAGGCCGGACGTTCCCAAATACATGTTACTTCACAACACTGGAATTACGGGCTGGGGCACAGTGGATTTTGCAGGCTGCATAACGCACAGACTCAATGGAATTCTCACATGTTATGTGAGTATGGAAACAGGCGTTGTCATTACGGGATGAGGGAATGATGAATGGATGCATGGGCAGATGATTTGATACGGTGTTTGCCATGTACAGGGCTTCTTGGAATCTGTCTGCCTCCCCTGCGCTATGTGATGCAGGGCTGCCATAGTGGGACCATCGTCTATCTGGCCTTGTTGAGCCCTCCCTGTCTCGACGCGCCTTCAGACACTTGTGTCCATGCACGTTACCAATCCCATCTGATGGATTCTGTTTTCACAGACGCATGCACAGGTACACTCGTTTGTGATGGTGTTTTCACCTCGATATGGATAGTTATGAGTCGCAAGTGGTTTTGGGGTGGTGATGATCCTTTGGAGTGGGCTAGCATGCATATGGCTGTGGATCTAGTGTGATCATTGAAGTGAGTTGTTCGAATGTAGTTCTGATGGCCATTCTTTTCTTTTTCTTTTCTTTTGGTTGACAGGTATCTCCTCCCCTTTTGCCACTGCCATCTGTATGCCACTCCTGCAGATGGGTTTTACTCCCGACACCTGCTGCTTCGTGTTAATCAGTGGAGCAGCATTACGATCTTATGGGACGATCGCCAATGGGCCACATGCCCTTACGCAGTACTAGTGGCTCGGAGCAACATTTCGGCCTTTCAGCTGGACTAGTGCCTCCCTATTGGGACGGCCCTGCGGTTCTAGGCGCTTCCATGTTGCCTTTTCGTACGGAATGTAGCCCCTGTGTACCATGAGGGAACAGGGCGTCACACAGGAAGTAGCTGGTCATTTCTTGCGGATGCAGCCCACAATGGTGAAATGTGTTTTGGAGTTCATGGCCTAATGGCTGTATGGGCTTGGTGAATCTGTTGTGCATTAAATTTCTATTCTGATATGGGCCGTGTAGCGTTCTTCTTTGCAAGTGATGTGGCATATTCCTATTTGGGGAGCGATGTATTGTGAGGAGATCTGCATTGGGTTCCAGCTTCGGAGTATAGTTGCGTGGTACTGTGCTGGGCGCGTTTGCCTACGAAGCCCAGTGAGGTCAGGGGTGAGGGCTGCCAATATGACTGTTTGGATGATGTCATGCTCAGGGGCGGGGGGTAGGTTTTGTGTAACAGATGCCGGTCAGCCAGGTGGATTGGTGGAATGATGTGATTATCGGAATTATGCTGTCTGTGTTTGCGTGCGTTTCTTGGTGGGAGACTGAGGTCATGTCCATTGGTATAGCTTCTGTATTCGTGCCATCTGTGCCCTGCAGCTCCCATTGGCCCCTCTTGTGATTCTTTTGTTCGTTGGCATGCATGGGTGACTTGTACATTTCACTGGTTGCATTGTGACTTCGTTGCACCTACGGGGAGTTGTACTATGTGGCCAGGGAGCGGTGTACAGGCACTCAGTGGGGCCGTTTACGGTTGATTCGCGATGCCGTACTTCTCACCATGGCGGAATGGAACTTTCCGCCGTGCTTGATGGCGTTAGGTACATGTCCGCTAGGGTCGGAATTCGCGTACCCTTGCGCCATGGTGCTAATTACGGTTTGGCATGGCGCGCGCGTGTACTTGGTGCAGTTAGCGTTGGCGTTCACTACGGTGTCGCTAATGGCATCGTACTTTACGGTGACGGGTCATAGTCGCACCGAGCGCTATTCGATGGCGGTATTGCATTTCCGCCATCGTTTTTCGCTTTCCGCCAGGGTCGTAATGAGGGCCAATATCAAGTATTTTCTCAGTTTGCACAGAGGCAATATGTTGCCTATTTACTCAAACACAGTAAATTGAGTTTGATAGTGCAGTATATTCAGAGATTGGCTACCCCAGTCACCTCCAAGTTTGACAAGACAGTGGCCCTCATTACGGCCCTGGCGGAGGACCATGGTGCAATTTGCACCATGGTCCATGGCGCAAAGCTGCCAACTCCGCCATGGGGGTTGGCGGACTTACCGCCCCATTCCGACCTTGGCGGGGCGGTAAGTCCCCAATCCCCATTTACCCTTCCCCATTCCCATTTTTGCCCCATAGGGTATAATGGGAGTGGGGAAGGCGTTAATTACGCCACCGTAAATTACGGTGGCGTAATTAACAACAAGTCCCGTAGCGCCATGGATTTTTCCGCCTGCAAAAAGCAGGCGTAAAAATCACCATGGCGCTACGGGAACTCGTAGTCAGGCGGAAAGGTACGCCATGCTTTACGCCGGCGTAAACCCCTTTCCGCCAGGGTCGTAATGAGGGCCAGAATACTATCATTTTGCAGAACTTCAGAATATGCCATGTCTGTATAATCCCAGTATACTCCCATATTGGTATATCCAGTACACTTCCAGTTTTAAATTCCCAGATTTTGCAACAGTAGTATGTAGCCTTCCTCCGCAATTCTGCATGCACAGACATTACAAGATAAAGATGTTCGGTTTTGTAGAAAGAACTGCAGTCTCTCCCAGACCTGCATCCATGACTGATAGACGGGAATGAGGCTGCTTTCAAGGTTGGTAGAAGGGACTGAGGTCTGGAGAACACTTGAAGCAACCCCCTCCCCCTGACTTGCTCTTGCTGTTGCCTGCCATCGATTGGTTTTCATGTATTTCTAAACCTCATTGGGTTGACAGCAGTATGCTTGGATGTAGTCTTGCCCTGCAGGAGGTAAGAACACTTTGATACTTAATGGATTTCTTGAACATACTGTGTAAGTCTGGCCCAATCAATTTATCACCCTGGAATAGCATGTGAAGACCGCATTCTTTTGGGTTGAATCAATCTTCCTGCCCCTCATGTGACTATGTATCAATGCTGACACAATTGCAGTGCCAATCAAAGCCTTGCTGTTATAGAATCCATGGTGGTGTTGGACAATGGTGCAGTGTAAACAATAGGGCTCCTGGCAATACACAGATCTATTCAGGTAAGTCAAGTATAAGCACACTTGATCAGGGCGGCCAAACGAAGTTACCACACCCATATAAACAATGAATCATTGAGCTGATGCCACTCTTATAAAGTTTAGCAAAATAATTTTAGTTTTCAAAAACAGGTGATTTGATACAGAGAATCAAACAAATCAATGTTCAACAGGACAACAAGTGTAGCTACTATCCAAGTAGTTGATAAACTAAACAGACATTGTAGTTGAAAACATTAAGGGGTCGATTCATGGAATTAATGTGCGCCGAAAATTCCCACGCAGAGGTGCCAAAACGTGCGAATCGCAGTGCAAGTGCGAAAATCGCAGTGCAAGTGCGAAAATCGCAGGAAAACCAGCGCACAGCGATTCATGGAAGTCCGTGCGCGAGAAAAACATTGGATGTGCGCTAAAAATGTGCGCCGCGCACGCCGGCGCACAGGTCATCCAACAGCGTGCGCCAGGGCCACTGCGAAATCACACATAGCGCGGCGCACATCACAAAAGTAGGCGGAACACGGGGCGTAACACTCGGAATGGGGAACAACGTGTGAAAATATGGGCGTCACGGGGGAAGTACAGGAGGCAAGTGCGCGGAACGCCCACACGCTTGCCTACAACCCGTATTCATGGAATCGAATAGGGCAAACCAGCGCACGGTGAAAGACGCGCACAGGGCCAAACAAGTACGCCACAAGAAAGCAGGCGGTAGCGCCCCTGCGACTGAAAAAAATGTGCGCCAAAATGTGCGCTAACAAAAAGCACCCATATACAGCCATGATGAATGGGCCATACAGTGGCCCTCTAGGACAAATGAGGTGCAAAGGGGCACCGACAAACACGGACACCCGCTGTGTGAAAAATAGCGTGTGCGCGTGTTCCTGGGTGCGCGGGAAGTTCCACACGCGATTAGCCTGGGTACGTGTACTTCGGGGTGCGCGGGAAGTTCCACACGCGATTAGCCTTAGTACGTGTACTACGGGGTGCGTGGGAAGTTCCACACGCGATTGGCCTGGGTACGTGTACTTCAGGGTGCGCGTGAACTTCCACACGCGATTAGCCTGGGTACGTGTACTTCGGGGTGCGCGGGAAGTCCCACACGCGATTGGCCTGGGTACGTGTACTTCGGGGTGCACGTGAACTTCCACACGCAATTGGCCTGGGTACGTGTACTACGGGGTGCGCGTGAACTTCCACACGTGACTGGGCCTGTGAGAGTGGGGTACATGTATTCCAGGGGTGGGCGGGAATATTTACCCGCGACTGGGCCTGGGAGAGCGTGCTTCGTGTATTCCTGGGGTGGGCAGGAAGATTCACACGTTCGCCTATGACGTGCCGAAAAATAAATGTTCCAATCCTGAGACACGTACGCCAGCATAAAGCAGGCGTACGTCGACCCGCGCAGCATAAAAGTGCGCGCAAACAACAAACAAGCTCATAGCCAGGATGAATATACCATTCCTAGCAGCAGTGGCTGTGGGTTACCAAAGGAGGAGGATAGTGAGGGCCTGAATTTTCACTCCCAGAACCAGCCTTTTTGGGATGCCTGATGACCAGGTGTATGGAAGGTCATCAATTCTGATGAGCTACGAATGTCCTCTTTTTAGGGGCTGTGTGGGTGAGGACAATAAAGTACAAATTCAAAAGGATCCCACAATACAGCTTCCTTCCCTTGCTGCTCAGAGTGAGTCACCCTAGATGCATATACACTTGCTCATGCTCGCCTCTTAACCAAACAAAAGGGGCAAAAAACCATGTACTTATCAAAAATATACTCATATTTTAATGTTTATCAAAAAACACATCACATTCACAATAAATTTTAAAAAAACGTCATTGTGGTCCAAACTCATTGTGATCCACATATAGCTGTACATACATTTTCCACTATTGGCATAGAAGCTGACACTTCAAAAACCTTGTCTATGCCTAAATATGGAGTATTTATATATTTCAAACACCACTGTTACTAATGCTCTCCCTGATTTCTGCGGGCAAAAAGGCTGTGCCGACACTTCAAGAATGTGTTTCCAGAACCGGTTTCCCCCACACATAATACTGGACCTGGTCAGTAAGTGGGAGGATGACCTCACATCACCCACCCTGTGCTCCCAAGCACTCAGCTCCCTGGAGAAGGTCCTCAATGTACTGCACTTCTTGGCCACAGGATCATTTCAGCGGACAAGTGCCATAGTGGGTGGGGTGTCACAGGCCACGCAGTCACGCTGCCTACACCAGGTCTTGAACATCATCACTGCACGCCCATCAGTCCGTAGGCACATATACCTGCCCAGGACACCTGCAGAAAGGCAGGCTGCCACCCTCGATTTCTACGGTGTGGCACAATTCCCAAAAGTGCTAGGTGCCATTGACTGCACCCATGTGGCACTACGTCCCACCAGGGCATCTGAGCACATCTATAGGAACCGCAAGCACTGGCATTCCATCAACGTGCAGGTAGTATGTAATGCTAAGGGAATCAACACCTCAGTATATGCCAACTATCCAGGGTCAACCCATGACACCTTAATTTACCGAATATCTACCCTAAGCCGGGACCTAGAAGCTGGGCGGCATGGCGATACATGGCTGCTTGGTGAGTATGAATGCCACTGCACATGCATGCATGTGAGATGCAGAGTTATGTCACTACCCCACTAATGATACCCATCACCTCCTCACCAGGGGACAGTGCCCTCTGAGCACCCACATGATGACGCCAATTCGGAACCCCATCATGCCTGCAGAGGTAAGATACAACACAGCCCATATTGCAACCCGGGGCATAGTGGAGCGCACATTCGGAGTGCTCAAGTCACGCTTTCGCTCCCTTGACCGTTCTGGCGGGCAGCTGTCACATGCGCCCCCAGTAGTGTGCAGGATCATAGTGGCAGCATGTGTCCTGCACAATGTTGCAACACGCCAGGGCCTGGCTGTGGACATGGTGGTGCCCCCACATCCCCAACCACATGCACGGCCGCTGCGCATGGGAGGGGAGAGGGCACGGGGTGAGGCAGCCCATACGCAGCTGGTGGCTAATTACTTCACATAGAAATCACACCCCAGTGGAGTGCACACAGGCCTGGCACATACCATCTGATAAGCAATGATGACTCGATCTGACAATTAAGACGAACAAAGGGACTGTCAACTGTCAGAACCATAGCAGCCTGAGATTGTTCATGTGGAAGTGTCACAATGTGTGCATCCCTACCTACACAAACACCACCAATGCAGTGTCATGGTTCCTTGCTGCAGAAATGAATATCCACTTGCAAAATACTACATGAAAACAGTGCCATGTCACCCACCCCCTCCCCGGCACGGCCACACAACACACCATGGCATGTAATGCAATGTGAGAGGAAAGAAATTAATCCCCACAACATCCCCACAACATGCCCCAAGTGTCAGCAGCTACAGTGTCCCTAATGGAAACATGTCCACACATGAAATGCTCACAGTAATGCAGGACCTACAACCCACATTACCAAATACTTACCAAGAATACCAATCACCTACACAACCTCCAACCTACCTTAAACATGACATTACAGACTTAAAAATTAGCTAGCCTCAAGACCTGATGATGACAGCCCTCCGAACACTTCCAAGTATACAGTGTTAGCGCCACGCAAGAGTGTAGGTGCACTGCTTACAACATGGACTCCAGTTCCAAGGTGGACCGCATTGTGAAGACATGAGGAATGGACCTGCAAATATGGAGGATGAGATGGATGCAGAGGCACATATCAATACACCACGCAATGTACAATACAACAACAATATGCACTATGAATGTATTCACAGTATTGACTACAGACTGCCCACACAGCTCATGCGAGTCCAATGTCACCATGTACGTCAATGTCACTTGGGCACACCCTTTGCAAGCCCATGGAAACGGGAAGCAGGAGGGGTGTGTGTGACAAAAACCCAAGCATCTGAACCAAATCCATGACAAGCCTGCATGTGCCCAGCCACAATGCAGCGTATGCCCACGGGAGCCACACAAGGCAACACAATGTCCCAAAATAAAAAAATAAAAAAAATAAATAAAAAAGAAATCAAAAATGGCCATTAATGGGCCCAGGGGGGTGGGGGAGGCCACCCAGGAGGTCCGAGGACAGGGTGCACACCAAAACCCACCTGTGTGGATCTTGCGGAAAAAAAAACACCTCCATGGGCTCATGGGCTCATGGCCTACACGGCTACCCTATTGTGGGAGTATCACTGCTGTCGCTATCCTCACCCTCTGCAGCTGCATTAGGAGGTGGTGGCACTATGGGAGGCAGCCCACGCAAAGCCCTAGTCTGTTCCTCCATGGCTGCAAGCATGCGGGTGTGGTAGGTCTCGTTCTGGAGGATAAGTGTGCGGAGGTCTTCATGCAACAACTCACGGGATGCCCGGACCTCCGCCCTAGTTGCCTGCATCTCAGCTGAGAGCGTACGGGTGAGACGCTCCAGCTGCTGTTCTGTCCTTCTGTTTGTTGAAGCCTCAAGCTCAACAAGAGTCGTCCTGAGGTGAAGGAGTTCCAGCCTCAGGGATTCCCTGTGGCCCTGGGACTCTATGGAGATGGCTTCCTGCAGAGTCGCCAGTGCCGCCCGCCTGTCCCTGTCGGATGCCAACATGTCCTCCCTGTGTGACTGGCAGATGGAGTCGGTTGCCTGCTATAGTCGCTCCATCAGCCTTTCGGGGGGGACAATGGAAGTGGCCACCCTATCCATGGCCTGAGCCATCATCTCTGATGATGCTGCCTGTTGGGTTGCCATACCGTAAATGGATTGCTCCCATGCGGTATTGCCAGGTGGCGTATGGCCACCACGTCGGCGGGCACCACACCTGACTGGGGCAAGGCGAACTGCGCCTGCTGTGCCGGCACTGCCTGAGGCTGCAGGACTGCATTCCACCTCTGATCTGCTGGCCCAGGAACAGGATCAGATGTCGCGGAGTGTGACCCTGCATCCGTAACCACCAAAGGCGTACCTGCCAACACTGACATCCCCGTTGAGGCTTCTAACCCTGGTGCAGGTGGGTCGGACAGAACAGAATCCCTCCCAGGAACACTCACCTGCGATGGCACGTAGGTCTCATCATCCGAATCGACACCTGAATACAGCCCGGGGGAGGTGCAGCCAGAGACACCCCTTGAGAGCACGACCTGCAGCAGTTGTGGGTTCTCACCCACCACCACACCACGTCCCTCACTGGTGGTCAGTCGGCCCTCAGACCTCTCCTGGGTCTGCATCATCACCACAACCCCAGCAGTATCAAGTGCGTCTTCCCCTGCAAAGACATAAAAGAAAACAAATGGAAACAGGCATTAGCACTATGGCACACAATTAGGGCTGAGAGGCTACAGAAACAGTACTTGATTGACACATGTCCCACATGACTAAAACACTCCCATGCATGCACCGTCACTGCGTGTGATGGGGAGGCAGATGGCACACATTGATGACACCAAGATGGAAGATGAACACATTTGCTGCATGCTGCCTAGCAGTGGCATCACACATTGGCCAGTGATTGGCAGGTCAAATACACATGCTATCACACAGATGGCATGTACCCTAGCCATGAAGTGAAGAGGGAGAGGAGGTCACCAATTGTTCATTCAGTCCAGTTTGCTCATATAATTGATTATTTTCATTGTAATGGTTCAAATGTTTAACCTGCAGCTGCCAGTCATAAATGGTCCTATAGCACAGGGACATGTCTAAACTAATCATGTCCAGGAAACTGAGCCAGTCCACTGTACCATAGCCATGTCAGACATGTGACAATAGGACTGAGAAATCCCGAGTAAAAGTGGTGGTATGCAAACAATCTGCCTGAATAAACAGAGGTAAATAAGCAACAGTGTTGTGGCAAGATGACACTCCAAGGGCAACTGGCGTGGTGTTGGGCTGGATGTCTAATGTTGGCCGAAGGGATGCTGCTATACCCAAATGCTGGTGCCAAGAATGTATAGGAAGAGGCACATGGGTGAGCCGAACCACTCAGGCACACACACCCTCCCCTGGCACCCAAACAGAAGCCCTCCCACACACACCATGCACATGGATGACAAACACATGCATGTGCACTCACCGGACAATGCCTCGTAATCTGCCAGTTCTCCCACGCCTTGGATCTGTTCCTCCGTGACGTAGGTCCCAGCAACCTGCTCATGTGGAGTGAGTTCTATGTCGTCTGCTGGAGACCCACCTCCAGTCACTAGAGTTGCGGCATGACTTGAGGCCAGCTTATTCTTTGCCCTGCGCTTCAGGTCATTCCAGCACTTGTAGCATTCATTAGCTGTGCGCCTCACGATTCCAAGGGCACTTATGATGTCCGCAATGGTCTGCCAGTGTGCCTGACGTTGTGCAGGTGTGGTCTTGGATCCTGCAACAATCACCATTTCGCGGTCATGTGCGGACACATACTCTACAAGTGCATTCAGTTCGGCCTCATTGAAGCTGGGCTTCCTTGACGGGCCGGACTGTGTAGCCATGTCTGGGGCATCAGCCTCTACTGGACGAGCACTCTTCCTCTTCCGCTTGGAAGGTGGTGGGGATCCTGAGTGTCCTACGCCGCTCTGGACACTAGGGGCAGGAGCGTGGGATTGCACACTCAGCATGGGAGTTGGTGCAGGCATTAGCTCAAGTGTGATGGTGTCAGGGGGAATGTCAGCATGATGGACTTGGACCGACACTGTCCTGGATGGGTGTGTGAGAGGTGGGGTGGATGGAGCCACAGCTGCCCCTGCAGCCTACGCGGGGCAGCAGATGACCTAGCTGCCCCTGATCCACATGGCCTGATGACACCAACGTTCACCGGCGCACGTGGCATAGACCTGCTGACCTGGAAGTCAGCCATGGAGTCACCCTGTGCCAGGTCTGGTTCCACAGTGGGCTGGTCCAACAAGGGCTGAGCATGGATGGTGTCAGCCACGGTAACCTCAACCAGGGGGGGGGGCATGGGTGTCCCTGACTGCTCCTCCACACATGGAGGGCTAGGGGCACCCTGCAAGTCACGGCCACGTCCCCTACTGGATCCACCACGGCCACCACTTGGGGCTCGGCCACCTTTGCCACCCTTACGGCTTGGTCGCCTCCCAGCCATTAAACTGATGTTATTGTGCGTATGGGAGTCGATGTGAACTATTGTCCTGGGCAATTGGGGGTCAAAGGGGTTGGGTACCAGATGGTAATCGTACCCTAGTGCTCTAGCTAGGCTGTATGTCACCCCTGGGGAAAGATGACGGGTCACGCAACGCACAGGCACCCCAAAAAAGCGAAGTAAGGTGCACGCAACCCCTCCTAGACCACGTGCGTGGAAAAATAAACCTGCACTACGCTGTGGCACCCAGGAACACAAGAATGAATGTATGCGTGTCACACGCAGCCTAGAATGACCTCTGAAGGGGTACGCGACGCACAGGGCAAGCACAGATGTTAAATACGTGCGCGACTCACCGTCTGCCAGGAACAAAAGCGTGAAAAATATGCGCGTGTGCGCGTTGGCAACACCCCCGCCAAAAGAAGAATTGTACGCTGTCTGAGAAGACAGGACAACAGTAGAAGGGAACGCTGTTTGAGGAAACAGGCCCAGGAAAAAGAGGAAAAGAGAAAAAGCTGTCAGAGGTAACAGGGAGTACGAACTGGAAACGACGTGAAGTAAATCGCGTGTGAACCGACAAGAAGTACAGATTTCACCCACTCGCTCTCCATGAAAAGCACATACAAGGAAATGGCGTTCTTCACGTACCTTTTATACACACGTCACAGACGCGCATACGCGATGAGGCCATTTCCACCAGTTACGCGCTTTGACACTCGGACGTGTATCGCTTCATTTTTACACGCACCATTTTCTACGGCCATGCGCGTGACGTCACAGCTGCGCATGGTGGCCTTTGGGCCAATGAAATCGCATATGCGAGCACACGTGGTAAAACTGCACGTCCGAGTGTCATCGCGTGTAATCGGAGGGAAGTGAGCGTACACGCGATTGGCCTGGGTACATGTATTTCTGGGGTGCGCAGGAAGTTCCACACGCGATTGGTGGAAATCCACGTGTGCTCTGTCATCACGTGTAATGAGGGAAATCCGGGCTATCCGGGTCCGGGTTGAGCCTGTCCTGACTGGTGTGGCGTTGCGTCAACGGGCCATGCGAGGTGACCTGCAGTCTTTTCATGAGGAGACTGCACGTCATCTCGAATGGCTCGTTGACCGCGTCGGCCTACTGGGACAGGTCACCCAGGCCTGATTCCTCTGTTTGATGGGGCTTGCTACGACCCCCTCCTCAACTGAACCCCCTATGCGCCAGTCGTCCTCCGTGCCATCTTCCCACCCATCAGTCACCTGGGTGCCCTGTGGAGCTGCCTCTGACGGTGCGGCCAGGCTGGTCGAGGAGGCATCCCTGCCACAGTCGGGAGTCGGACGTCCAGCAGGGGTGGCCACATCAACAACTGCACCCCAGCCAGCGGAGGATGTGCAGGCAGCAGGAGGCATTGCTCGGGCAGAGGCGCAGCAGCAGCAACGTGGTGGGAGCCATGATGGCTCGGGGCCTTCCACATTGGAGGGGCTGGCATTGGCCGGAGGGCAGGAGGACCCAGGACGGGAAGTGTCTTCTGTGTGGCAGCGGTTGGGCCACGCCATAGATGCGGAGCGGCAGCGGGCGGAAGAGGCACGGCTCACGATGGTCAGGGCGGAGAACTCCATGCAGAGGGCCCTGAGGCATGCCGAGTGCCTCGAGGCAATCCGCAGGGAGTTTGGGGGGAACATGTGGATAGCCCTGCGGACCCTCGGGGCATTGGAGGAGGAGCGCCTCCGGGACATTGAGCAGGAGTTCGATGATGCCCTGGCCCGGAACATCCCGAAGTAAGCCGTCGGACTAGCCCGCTGCCCTTGTAAATAGTTATATAGTTAGTGTTAGGTTTCCTTTGGTTTAGCATTTTTTTTGGACCTTTTGGACAATGGGCCACATTTTTGTATATAGTTATTTTTTTAGGTAGTGTTATTAGATAGGTTTCATTTATTCGGTTGGGATCATGGACCCTGGATTGTTTATCTGTACATAGTTGACTTTTGGTTTTTCAATTTTTATTATGATTTCGCCATGGAGCAATGGTTTTCGATTTTAATTTTCCATTGGATTTACTTTTGTGGACTGTGACTTTGGACACCTTTCCTTTGCATTATGATTTGTGGTTTAGCATTATTTCACGGACCTGCTGTTTTTTTTTTTTAATTTCTATTATTGTTTGTTTATTTTTGATTCAATTTAAGTTGTTTTTAATACATATTTTTTCTTCAAAGTTCAATGTGTAGTATCATCTCATTGGTTTCATGCATATCATGATATGGGTTTTGACATTCACTGACACCCATTGGGTGTATGTGAGGGACATGTGTTCATTTCCAAACTTGCAATTGGGCTTCTATCATGTTTTTGCCATTTCTAAGTGGGTGGATGCAATACTCGGGTGGGTGTTTGCCATTTGGAGGCTGACCATAAGGGCCAGGGATCTACATTGTGGTGACATGTTGGCTAGGAAACATGGGTGGGGGCCTGGTGGAGGCTGCCCCTGCACTGCTGGGGGGTGGGGGTGGTGGTAGACATGAGTGGGGGCCTGGTGGAGGCTGTCCCTGCACTGCTGGGGGGTGGGGGTGGTGGTAGACCTGGGTGGGGGCCTGGCGGAGGCTGCCCCTGGTGGCTGGGGGGTGGGGGTGATAGGGGACATGAGTGGTGGCCTGGTGGAGGCTGCCCCTGCACTGCTGGGGGGTGGGGGTGCAGGGAGACATGAATGGGGGCCTGGTGGAGGCTGCCCCTGGTGGCTGGGGGGTGGGGGGGGTGGGAGACATGGGTGGGGGCCTGGTGGAGGCTGCCCCTTGTGGCTGGGGGGTGGGGGTGGTGGGAGACATGGGTGGGGGCCTGGTGGAGGCTGCCCCTGGTGGCTGGGGGGTGGGGGTGATAGGGGACATGAGTGGGGGCCTGGTGGAGGCTGCCCCTGCACTGCTGGGGGGTGGGGGTAATAGGGGACATGAGTGGGGGCCTGGTGGAGGCTGCCCCTGGTGGCTGGGGGGTGGGGGTGATAGGGGACATGAGTTGGGGCCTGGTGGAGGCTGCCCCTGCACTGCTGGGGGTGGGGGTGGTGGGAGACATGAGTGGAGGCCTGGTGGGGGCTGCCCCTGCACTGCTGGGGGTGCGGGTAATAGGGGACATGAGTGGGGGCCTGGTGGAGGCTGCCCCTGCACTGCTGGGGGGTGGGGGTAATAGGGGACATGAGTGGGGGCCTGGTGGAGGCTGCCCCTGGTGGCTGGGGGGTGGGGGTGGTGGGAGACATGAGTGGGGACCTGGTGGAGGCTGCCCCTGGTGGCTGGGGGGTGGGGGTGATAGGGGACATGAGTGGGGGCCTGGTGGGGGCTGCCCCTGCACTGCTGGGGGTGGGGGTAATAGGGGACATGAGTGGGGGCCTGGTGGAGGCTGCCCCTGCACTGCTGGGGGGCGGGGGTGGTGGTAGACATGGGTGGGGGCCTGGTGGAGGCTGCCCCTGCACTGCTGGGGGGCGGGGGTGGTGGTAGACATGGGTAGGGGCCTGGTGGAGGCTGCCCCTGGTGGCTAGGGGTGCAGGGGGACATGCGTTGGTGGGCGGTAGTGCAAGGTGACATGTGGGTTGGCTGGGGGGCATGGCCATGGTGGATGGGGTGCCTGCAGGACATGTGCAGGGTAGGCCCCTGTGGTGTGGGCCACCTGCAGGGGCCGTGGAGGGTGTAGAGGGAACACCTGGGAGGACCCACACATGCAATTCACGTGTGGTGCTCCACGCGCACCCCTGTAATACACGTACCCTGCTGGAATCGCGTGTGATGCTTCCCGCGCACCCCTGAAATACACATACCCTGCTGATTTTGCGTGTGATACTTCCCGCGCACCCCTGAAATACATGTACCCTGCTGATTTTGCGTGTGATACTTCCCACGCACCCCTGTAATACACGTACCCTGATGGAATTGCGTGTGATACTTCCCGCGCACCCCTGAAATACACATACCCTGCTGCTTTTGCGTGTGATACTTCCCGCGCATCCCTGTAATACACGTACCCTGATGGAATCGCGTGTGATACTTCCCGCGCACCCCTGAAATACACGTACCCTGCTGCTTTTGCGTGTGATACTTCCCGCGCACCCCTGAAATACACGTACCCTGCTGATTTTGCGTGTGATACTTCCCGCGCACCCCTGATGCACACGTACACAGGACAATCGCGTGTGGAACTTCCTGCGAACCTCTGAAATACACGTTCCCCGCTTGGCGTTTGCTGTTTGCCAGCCCTGTGAACTGGTCCAGGGTTAGCGCAGCCCTTTGCGATTATTTGGGGATTTTGAAGGCTTTTCCTTGCGCGAGGGCGTTCTTGGGGGCGTAACTGGCGCTGCTGCAGGGTCGCTGCGCCACGCTGCGCCATGGCTGGTTTTGGATGCGACAATCCATGAATACGCTGTGCGCGGAAATCGATTTTAGCGCACACGGCTGGCGCAGACATTCGCACGGGCACGCTGTGTGCCAGTCGCGTGCGCCACTTTTGTGCGAATTTCTATGAATTACCCTGTAAGTGTAAGACAGACATAAAACCAAGCAGTCCCATACAGTCTTATCGGATCATACAATCTGATTGGAAAAAAACAAGTTGATTTAAACAACTGAAGATAGTGGCAGTGTTGGCATTAAACAAGGGGGGGGGGAGATGTCGACATGGATGTGTTTCAGCCATTAAAAGATGGTATTTCGGTCGTGACATAGACGTGGGCCAAAGCCTCACGAGACATGCACTATGAATGCAGACGCTGACTGCACGTGGTTCACAATAATTTGGCTCAACTGCACGGATGTCATCAGCCGATATCGGGAGCATCGTGTAGGTGCATCAATCACCCTGTATTTTGTATTTGTATTTGTGAATTTATAATGCGCACAGAATGGACCAAACCGTATAATGGCGCAGATGACAAGAACATGATTCGGGTAGAACATAGCTACACCGGACCACTGGACAGCCACAGATCTGATAAAATCTTATTTGAAGAGAAAGGTTTTTAGTGCTCTATGAAATTGGTTGAGTGAGTTAAGGGTCCTCAATTCAAGTGGTAGGGAGTTCCACAGCTTGGGACCAAACACCGAAAACCTTCTGTCTCCCCGAGACGTATACGCTGAGGGCGGGATAGAGAGGAGATGAAGATCGCTAGAACGCTGCGATCTTACATGCTGATATGGATGGATCAAGTCCCTCAAATATTGAGTGACGAAACCATTAACACATTTAAAGATAAGGGAAGCTGCCTTAAAGTCTTAGCCTCGTTAGGGCATATCTGCATTGGGTTCTCTTTCAGTGAGCAACAGGTCGCTAACGCATTATTGCCACGGAACCCCCGTGCTCAGTACTCAGGACATTAACAAGTAACATCCAAGCCGTTTTACAAGCACAAGACACCAACGTATAGCACTAAAATGTATACCAGACATGACAAATAACTAAAAACAACTACCGTTGTCTGGGCACTCAGTGATTCTTTACTCTCTGGTGGTGGGTTATTTCTGATCCAGACACATGGTCAGCACACCCATCCCACCATAGTGCATGCTCAGACCCTCCATACTCCAGGGACCTTTCACCTATCGATTATTAATTATTCTTTTATTTTTGGACGTTCTCATCATGCATGAACCACCCCTTTGTAGATTGAATACAAACGGGGGTCAACGTATGTACATTGGATACACTACCCAAAATCGTGGACACTATTGTTATCTTTCCTCCAATACCTTTATTGACAAGATAAGGCTTTGAAGTTTCATCGGTGCAGCTTGACCAGAACCCACCATTAAGAGTGAAATGGATTCCTACCAGACCGTGTAGAACAAATTGAACACGGTAAGAATGTTTTGGGGAGGGTTTACTCATTTAAAATAAATAGCATGAAGTGCTTTTTTAAAAGTCTTAATCACTGACCCAAATGACCATGCATACCCTTACACACTCTTCTCTGTTCTTTCTTTAGGCAGAGCAAGACAGGACCATACATTCATTGTTCCATCACCATACTCTTTTATTTGTCCTGATGAAGGCCATGCAACTTCAAGCACACTAGACCAACTTTTACATATTTCGATCGTAACATAGATGTGGGCCAAGGCCTTACAAGACATGCACTATGAATGCCGACCGCACGCTGTTCACAATAATTTGCCTCAGCTCCACGGCTGTCATCAGCCGATAACGGGAGCATCGCGTAGGTGCATCACCCATCCTCTTAGCCTCATTAAGGTATATTTGCATTGGGTTCTCTTTCATTGAGCAACAGGTCACTACCACATTAGTGTCACGGAAACCCACACGCTCAGGATTAAGGCCATTAACAATTAACAACCAAGCAGTTTTTACAAGCACGAGATACCAACGGATAGCACTAAAATGTATACCAGACATGACAAATAACTAAAAATAACTACCGTTGTCAGGACACACTGTGATTCTTCACTCTCGGGTGGTGCGTTTTTTCTGATCCAGGCACACAATCAGCACACCCATCCCACCATAGTGCATGCTCAGACCCTCCATACTCCATGGGCCTTGCACCTATCGATTTTTTATTATTCTATCATTTTTGGACGGTCTCATCACGCATGAACCACCCGGGTATAGATCGAATACAAATGGGGGGCAACATATGTACTTTGGATACACTACCCAAAACCATGGACACTATTGTTATCTTTCATCAATACCTTTATTGACAAGATCATGCTTCGAAGTTTCATCGGTGCAGCTTGATCAGAACCCACCATTAAGTTTGAAGTGGATTCCTACCATACTGTGTTGAACAATTTGAACACGGTAAGAATACCAACCCCTTTGTTTTGGGGAGGGGTTCCTCATTTAAAATAAGTAGCATGAAGGGCTTTTTGCAAATTCTTAATCACAGAAAATGACCACACATACCCTTCCACATTCTTCTCCGTTTTTTTTCTAGGCAAAGCAAGACAGGACCATACATTCATTGTTCCACCACTATACTCTTTTGTTTGTCCTGATGAAGGCCATCCAACTTCAAGCACACTAGACCACCTTTTAATGGCCAAAACACATCCGTGTCAACATCTCTTCCCCCATTGTTTAATGCCAACACTGCTGCTATCTTCATTTGTTTAAAACAACTTGTTTTTTTGAATCAGATTGTACAATCCCATAAGACTGCATGGGACTGCTTTGTTTTATGTCTGTCTTACACTAAATGTTTTTGACTACAATGTCCGTTTAGTTTATCAACTACTTGTATAGTTGCTACACTTTTTGTCCTGTTGAACATTGATTTGTTTGATTCTCTGTATCAAATCACCTCTTTCTGAAAACTAAAATTAATTTGCTAAACGTTATAAGAGTGGCATCAGCTCAATGATTCATTGAATATATGGGTGTGGTAACCTTGTATTAGGGTTTTGTGTCTTGTAGCCCTGCAAAATTGCTACATCTTGGACCTCTGAACAGCTATGGAGGCTGGGGTATGCCATAATTTGGGCAAATCCTGCTGCGCATATTTGCCTCCTAATGACTCAGATAACGGAACTTTGGCTCAAACAATTACTGAACTATAAAATCTGAAGGGGCCATGGAGAGGGAGGCGTGAGTTACTGACAATACTTTTTTGGACTCTCTTTTCTCTTGGATGCCATTGTGGATGAACATAATCTTAAAAGTACTTTCACCTGTTTTGATTTTTTCTCTAGTACTTTTTTGTTCTTGTCAGTTATGTCTTCAATGCTGCTCGACTTAAATGCCTAGGAATACTGCCATGTTTCTTGTAACCCCGTCTAAGGCTAGGCATAGGACCAATTCTCTTCACATGGGCACTCAGACTGATTGAAAGGGGCTGTGGGATCCGCCCTTCTCCAGGTTGGAGTGAATGTGCAGAACAATGGGTAGATTGCAGAACTAATGATGAGACAAATTGGGGTTGTTAAGCGGAGGAGTATGGGAAAAACAGTTGTGAAGATTTGTTCCATGAAAATAGTGAGATTGATGATTTGGAAATTGGTTTGTTAGTTAATGGATTAACTAAAGGGGGGAATGTTGAGAAATTGTAAAAGTTCGAACTTCGCGTGCCATACCACTGACTGGGGGGTGGACACGTCATCATCGTCATTTCTGTTACTTTTGCAAATTGCTACAAATATTGCAATATTTATGGTAAATGGCATAAGTGTTACATTTAGGTTACTGTGATGCTGGAAATGCATTGGAGGGTCAGGGCCTCCATGTCCTTGTTCTGCAGTCCTTTTATCATATGTGTCCTGTGTTATTTTCTGCACAAGAGTCCATGTGGGACTCCTGGCAGTGCAGCTCTTCCTTTTTTGGTTTGGTGAACAGACCCTTGGGATACCCTCATGGCACCTGTGGGTGGGGGTACAACCCTGTACCCCCCAGTGTATGTTTTTGGTCTCCTGTGTGTGGCCCACAGAACAGGGTATGGGCTGGTGGCAGCTCTATCCTGCATTTTACAGGTGCTCTGAGTATTCTCTATTTTGGGATACCCAGGCCCTGCCATTGGAATCAGTTGATCCCTGATAGGAGAAACGATGGCCCCTGTGGCCTCCTGTTTTCTATTGCCGGTTGCCTTGTTACCTTGTTGGCCTGTTTACCTTGTTTTCCCAAAGTCCTGGGAAGCCCTGACTCTGTCCCTTCCCCCTGACTAGCTGTTGGTGGAAATTCCATATATGGTATTCTGGGGAAGTCCAGGCCAGACTGGCTGGAGCCTTCCCAGTAACTGTATGTTGTGGGTACACCCTTGGGGTGGGACCTGCGTGAATGGAGTGTGTGACCAACATGCACTTCATGTTGTGGGTGTTTGGTTTCTGGTATGTAACACAATGAATGAGGCAGCCCTGCCCGAAACTGGTATGAATGCAGTGTGGAGTGCTGAATGGCTGTCATGATGCCTACCTCCAAGGAGCCAGACCAGGCCCAGCTACCCCAGAGGCAGACATCATGTCCCCGAGGGAAGTCTCAGCAGCCCCAAGTAGGGGCCCTTTGGACTCAGTCCTGGCGCCTTTGGCGCCAGGCTCATATTGGACAACAGTCCTGGCGCCATAGGCGCCAGGCTCATAAAAGATGACTTTGTGTTTAAAGGTGCTTGGTGTAAACTTACCTGATGCAGACCATGCTGCAACATCCGGGCCATCTAGAGGCCTGAATGGGACTACTTTATCTTTGGGGACTACTTAACCACACGGGTGTGGCCGGAGGAAGAATACATACCTGAGAGGAAGGATACATACCTGGAACTACTTTGAAGGCTATTTAAGCCACGCCCAAGCAGCAACTCACGCTTCGCGTTGTTCTGCATCTAGCAGCTGGACGCTCACCGTGTCTGCTCCTGCATCCTGACTTCTGCCACGCCCGCCAGCATCCTGGAACACCTGCAAAGGGAGAAGAGAAGAGAATAGGGGAAAGAAGAGTCCTTACCTGCTAAATCCGCATTCCGGAGACATTTCGCCGACGATCCTGAAAAGGAAGACATTAGTTTTAAAAGCACATCGCATCGATCGCTGCAGCGCCGCATTCCACTCACCTTTACTAGGCACCTCCATGTTCATCAGCGACCATCTGGATCCGCAGCCACATTTCAGCGCCAAGGGAGAAAAAGACAAGAACAAAGGTGAGCTAGGGAAGAGAATAAGAAAACCTTAATTTGCCATTATAAGACTTACCTGTTGGGTCATTCCCACTTCATTTCGGGTCGGTGCCGCATCCTGGCATTTCCGGACCCCGGCCCCTAAGGGGAAAAAAGAGACATCAGCGTTAGTGAGCGAATGCTAAGACATTACCTGAACGCTCATTAAAGACTTACCTGATATCTACTGGAACTGCACCTCTCACTTCAGGTCGGTGCCATATCTCTGGCATTTCCGAACCCCGGCCACTATGGGGAAAAAAGACACAAGCATTAATGCAAGGACACTAAAGGAACCTCTCATCAAACAACTCACCTGAGTTTCCTTCGTCGGTTCCATTGCTCATCTCGGAATCTTTGTTCTGCACCTGAAATAGAGACAACGGACAATTATTATTTCGGGCTCATACTTATAAACAGAATTCTCACAGTACTTTACCGGGAAGGTCAAGCAAACTTGAACTCTCTACAATCCATGATCCAGTGAAGTAACTGGATTACAACGCGCCCCTGCATCAGAAGCAGGATGGAGAGCTCGTCCTTTCAAACCCTAAGGTGAGACTTCACGGGGAATCGCAGAAGGGTTTCGTGGAGGGTGAGAAGGGAGTGGGAGGCTTACACATTATCCCGCAGATTGTTAATACTCCCTTTTCACACACAGAAGGATATTTCTGTGAGTCAGACAAGCCAGATTTGAGGGTCCGCTCCTGTCCATTTTCCGAGTCCTGCGCTTCACCATAGAAGAGGCAACAGCACTCCAAACCAGGCCTGCGCCTCCGTGGGAGTCAGGTGAGCATAACAATGGCAGAGTGCTTGTCCCAATACACATTCCTTGTTGTGAGTGTCCTGAGGGAGAAGAATGGCCTGAATGCAATGTGAGCCTGATTGGCTCCCTGCCTGCATGAATGCCTTTCTGTTCTGAATGATTGGTTGCCAGAGTGTGACCCATCAGAGTGAATGAGAGACCAAACAGTATATCTGGGGGCCTCTCACTGATGGAAATTGTTCAGAAGCTGAAGTCAAAACTTGATGCTTACTCTCAAAGGCGAGCCGGAAGAAGAAGGTTAACTGCTGTTTCCCTTCTACACAATCTGAAAGCTGTTGTGCCTTCAAGAAACTGATCCAAGAGAGGACCTGGCTAGGAGACCTCTTCCCGAGCTATGAGGGACCATTGTGCACCAGCTAACCTTCGCTGAAGCGCCCTGGAAGTAATCCTTCGAAAGACTGTCGACTGGATACGGGGGCTGCCGAGGAAACCGAAGAGAAGCACACGTACATTCCATCCACTGGCGTCGCCCAGGGTTCAGAGGCCAGTCGAAGCTGTGTTGCCCAGAAGCGGGGACAGTTTGCCATATTGCTACCAATGTCCAGAGCCGCAACGCTCCATTGCCTAGGACACACTTTGAATAAAGGACTCCCTTGCTCATCACTGTCGATTGCTTTGTCCCGCCGGAGAAAGTCAAGGTAGCTGACGAACCGATGAGAATCCGCTTGTGGGTTTCCCACCACCCGAAGACCACAAAGACGCCGACAACCCCGGACGCTCTTGCTGGGCCAAAGTTCTTCAGTTACTCTTTGCGGTAAATAACTATCATTGTCAAGGGGCACCGCATGCCTCATCTTCGCAGGACATCCATGACCGATCCTCAACGAGCACCGCCGGGACCAAAAGTACTGCCTCACCGCCTTTGTCCACCTTTCCTATGAGGGATCTCAACAATCCGTGGCTCCTGCCTTAAAGGAAGTTCACTCAAAAAGGATCTGTCGACGACCCAACGTCGAACTCTGCTAAATCAGGTACATTGGGGTAGTATAACCATTTTTAGAGGGAACCCAGACTATATTGATCAATATATGGGCTGGGCTTGTTAAATTGCATCATTTATATGTTGTCCAGGTGGGGGGCTCCTCACACAGACCTGTGCCTAGTGGTAGGGGCCCAGTATTCTGCCAATTGGTTAACCCTTTGTTTTCCTTCTGAAGTCTATGGTTGATACCTGTTGCTATTGATGTGTATGCCATTTGAAACTGCCTGCAGTTGATGCAGTTTAATGGAATCAAAGGAGTAATTTTGGTACCACATAGAGACTGTATATATTTATCATTTTAGAATTGCCTGAGCACAAAGAGTGTTATTGTATGGGTACATAATCAAAGCCTTATTTATATAAATAACTGTTTTATCACCAACATAGCGTGCAGACATTCCTTAGTGGGTGCTTGGGGACTACACTGTACTTAAGAACCAGCCTGTATCACCTCCTGCGAGCTTATGCGTTGATTGCTCGTCCACGTTTACCAAATAGAGAATCTTGACTGGGGTGCTCTGTGCTTCTACTCTACCACATAGAGGACAGGAGTACAGATAACCACCCTCCAGTCTTTACTTATTTTATTGTGGTTTTTAGTTTATAAAACTTTTAGAACAAAATATTTACATAAAATATCATCTACTTTCTTTCGTATTATCCATATAAGTTCAACCTATACATTCTTAAAATCCGAATAAATAAAATCTTCAAATACCTATACATTAAGGGGTAATTCATAGAATTCAGCGCACAA
Source organism: Ambystoma mexicanum (assembly GCF_040938575.1). NCBI lineage: Eukaryota > Metazoa > Chordata > Amphibia > Caudata > Ambystomatidae > Ambystoma > Ambystoma mexicanum. The sequence goes on along the minus strand of NC_090929.1, from coordinate 578,255,210 downwards.
GTGGCGCACGCGGCTGGCGCACAGTGTGCGCGTGCGACAGTCTGTGCCAGCTGCGTGCGGCAAAATCCATTTCCGCGGACAGCGTATTCATGGATTTTAACATCCATTACCAGCCGTGGCGCAGCGACCCTGCAGCAGCGCCAGTTACGCCCCCAACCCCTCCCCGTGCGCCATGTACAGCACACAAATCCCGTACATGGTGCACAGGCCCCCAACCACGAAAATGCCTGTAAAACTCCCCGCGCACCCCTCCGAATACATGTACCCCGCTGCGCAGGGAGTTTCACACGTGATTGGCCGTGTGCGAGTGGGGTACATGTATTACTGGGGTGCGTGGGAAGTTTCACACGCGATTGGCCCTGTGCGAGTGGGGTACGTGTATTTCGGGGGTACGCGGGAAGATTCACAGGCGATTGGCCCTGTACGAGTGGGGTACGTGAATTTTGGGGGTACGCTGGAAGTTTCACACGTGATTGGCCCTGTGCAAGCGGGGTACCTGTATTTCGGGGGTGCACGGGAACTTTCACACGCGATTGGCCCTGTGCGAGCAGAGTACGTGTATTTCGGGGGTACGCGGGAACTTTCACACGCGATTGGCCCTGTGCGAGCGGGGTACGTGTATTACTGGGGTACACGGGCAGTTTCACACATGATTGGCCCTCTGCGAGCGGGGTACGTGTATTTCGGGGGTGCGCGGGCAGTTTCACACGCGATTGGCCCTGTGCGAGCGGGGTACGTGTATTACTGAGGTGCGCGGGAAGTTTCACACGCGATTGTCCCTGTGCGAGCGGGGTACGTGTATTTCGGGGGTGCGTAGGAAGATTCACACGCGATTGGCCCTGTGCAAGCAGGGTACGTGTATTACTGGGGTGCCTGGGAAGTTTGACATGCGATTGTCCCTGTGCGAGGGGGGTACATGTATTACTGGGGTGCTCAGGAAGATTCACACACGATTGGCCCTGTGCGAGCGGGGTACGTGAATTTTGGGGTACGCTGGAAGTTTCACACGCGATTGGCCCTGTGCGAGCGGGGTACGTGTATTACTGGGGTACATGGGAAGTTTCACACGTGATTGGCCCTGTGCGAGGGGGGTACATGTATTACTGGGGTGCACGGGAACTTTCACACGCGATTGGCCCTGTGCGAGCAGGGTACGTGTATTTCGGGGGTACGCGGGAACTTTCACACGCGATTGGCCCTGTGCGAGCGGGGTACGTGTATTACTGGGGTACACGGGAAGTTTCACACGTGATTGGCCCTCTGCGAGTGGGGTACATGTATTTCGGGGGTGCGCGGGCAGTTTCACACGTGATTGGCCCTGTGTGAGCGGGGTATGTGTATTACTGGGGTGCGCGGGAAGTTTCACACGCGATTGTCCCTGTGCGAGCGGGGTACGTGTATTTCGGGGGTGCGCGGGAAGATTCACACGCGATTGGCCCTGTGCAAGCAGGGTACGTGTATTACTGGGGTGCGTGGGAAGTTTGACATGCGATTATCCCTGTGCGAGGGGGGTACATGTATTACTGGGGTGCTCAGGAAGATTCACACGCGATTGGGCCTGTGCGAGCGGGGTACGTGTATTACTGGGGTGCACGGGAAGTTTCACACGCAATTTTGCTGTCAGAGCGGGGTACGTGTATCCAGTGGGGTGCGCAGGGAGTCCCACACATGAATTGGCAGTGTGGGTCCTCCCAGGTGTGCCCTCTACCCCCTCCATGGCCCTTGCAGGCAACCCACACCACAGGGGACTACCCTGCGCCCCTGGTCATGTCCCGCAGGCAGCCCATCCACCATGGGCATGCCCCCCAGCCAGCCCACATGTCACCTTCCACTAGTGATCACCAACTCATGTCCCCCTGTACCCCCACCCACCCAGCATTGACGGGCACCTGCCAGCAGGCCCCGACTCATGTCCCCCAGCACCCCCACCCCCCAGCACTGAGGGACACCTGCCAGCAGGCCCCGACTCATGTCCCCAGCCCCCCACCCCCCAGCAGAGAGGGGCAACTGCCAGCAGGCCGAGGCTCATGTCCCCCAGCCCCCAGCAGTGAGGGGCACCTGCCAGCAGGCCCCGACTCATGTCCCCCAGCACCCCCACCCACCCAGCGGTGAGGGGCACCTGCCAGCAGGCCCCTCCTCATGTCCCCCAGCACCCCCACCCCCCAGCAGTGAGGGGCACCTACCAGCAGGCCCGGACCCATGTCCCCCAGCACCCCCACCCCCCAGCAGTGAGGGTTACCTGCCAGCAGGCCCCGACTCATGTTCCCCAGCACCCCCACCCCCCAGCAGTGAGGGGCACCTGCCAGCAGGCCCCGACTCATGTCCCCCAGAACCCCCACCCCCCAGCAGTGAGGGGCACCTGCCAGCAGGCCCTGACTCAGGTCCCCCACCACCCCCAACACCCACCCAGCAGTGAGGGGCACCTGCCAGCAGGCCCCGACTCATGTCCCCCAGCACCCCCACCCCCCAGCAGTGAGGGGCACCTGCCAGCAGGCCCTGACTCATGTCCCCGAGCACCCTCACCCCCCAGCAGTGAGGGGCACCTGCCAGCAGGCCCTGACTCATGTCCCAACAAACAACATGTCCTAACAAAACAGACCCATGTCCTTAAAGCCAAGCCTAATCCCCCTTGCCCCCAATCCAAGCATGCAACCATCCACAGAACCCACTCCCAAATTACCCTTGCCGTGATAGTCTAAATGAACCACCATGCTCATGCAGGAATGCACAACGTAGCCACACAGTGGCAACACGTGACTGAGGAAATGTTCAATGAGACATGCACAAAACCAATGACAGAACACAACACCAATTCAGAAGTTATAAAAAATGTATTAAAAACATAATGAACTGACTTTGAGGAATAGCAAAATGAAAATCAATGTACAATGACCGATTTAGAAAAAAAATATTGTAAATCCAATGAAGTAAAAAAAAAGAAAAATCATGTACAATAAAAAAGTGGTCCATTGCCAATGTCCATAATAAAAACATAATCCAAATAAAAAATAACCATTGATCCATGGAAATATAGATAAAGAAAGTATGTACAAGTCTGCAACTATATACAATGTAAGTCCAAATGGTCCATGATCCACAAACAAAAGGAAACCTACAAAAAAGTCCTATGAAGAAAAAACTATATACACACGAAGTGGAGCAATGTCCATTACCTCCAAGTTAAAAGAAAAACAAAGGAAACCTAACACTATCTAACTATATACAATGGCGGCGGGCAAGTCCTGCGGCTCACTCTGTGATGTCCCGGGCCAGGGCATCATCGAACTCCATGTCGATGTCCTGGAGGCGGTACTCTGCCCTGGCCCTGAGGTCTCGCATTGATGCACTCATGGCCGGTTCCAACTCCCTGTGAGTTGCCTCGAGGCACTCTGCCCGCCTCAACGCCCGACGCATGGAGAACTCCGCCCTGACCATGGTGAGCCACACCTCTTCCACCCGCCGCCGCTCCGCCGCTCCGCCGCTCCGCATCTGTACGCTGGCCCAACCGCAGCCACACGGAAGACACACCCATTCCATAGTCCTCCTGCCCTCTGGCCGATGCCTGCCCCTCTGATGTCGATGGCCCAGAGCCATCATTGCTCCCACCTAGAGCCTGCTGCTGTTGCTGCTGTCCATGTGCCCTGTCCGATGCCTGCACATCCTCCATCTGCTGGTCTCCAGTTGTTGGGGTGTCCACCCCTGCTGGACCGCCGACTCCCGACTGTGGCAGGGATGGGATCTCCACCAAGCTGGCTGTGTTGGTCAGGCCAGGTCCACAGGGGGTCCTGGTGGAATCTGGGCCGGAAGACGGCAGGGAGAACGACTGGCGCATAGTCTCCACAGAGGAGGAGAGGTCCGCCAGAGTGCGCGACACATGTAGGAACCCACAAACCAGGGCCCCTCCCAACAGTGCCACGTCACAACGCTGCTGTTCGTGATGGCATGCGTGCTCCACCCAGGAAGCACGCACGTCATCATGAATGTCACGTGTGCGCAACGTGACACCAACCAGGACTGAGCCCATGCCGTCGTGGGACCGTCAATACATCACTGGGGTCACATGCAGCCTTGCAGGTGCAGGGGGGCTGTTAACATCTTGCATCCCACCCCTTTGCCCCAATTGCCCAGGACAATTGTGGTGTACACCTCCCATTGGCACTCCTCCATCTGTGCCGGCGCTACTCCATCTGTGCCATGGTTGGGAGGCCACCAAAGGTGAGAGGTGCCTCAGCTAGGCCTCCTCCTCGTGGCGGGCGTGGTCAGGGACGTGGCTGGAGTGACCAGGGATTAGGGGGACTCCAGGGTGTCCAGGGTGGCCGCAGAGGGGGAAGAGGCAGGGGTGCGCCACTTGAGCACGATGTTGCGCCATGTGTCAGTGCAGTCATGTGGTTCCAGGAGATGCAGCTTCTGCATCTGGCACTGGTGCCCATGTGACCCGGCAGCCTGTTTCATCGACTGCCACGGGCCCAAGGGTAGTGGTAGCTGCAGGTGCAGCTGTGGACACCACCACCCAGGCTCAGGGTCTGCCAGCGCAGGCTGCGTTGGCACTTGAAGAGCCCTTGGAAGATTTCCAATAGGCCAGGAGGGAAACCGTAGGTGCACGCAGGGCTGCCCTGACCAAGACATGTGTCCCTGGGGCAGTAATGTCATCTGCTGCCCCGAACAGCTGGGTGTTAGCAAGTGCAGGGACAGATGCAGCCAACAACCCCCCGGTTGTGAGTCTGCCAACCAGGACAGTCGCGTTCAATGACCCTGCCACAGCGGATGTTGCTGAGCAGGGTCCATTAGAGGGCACCCAGCTGCCACTGACACAAGTCAGGCCTTTGGTCGTCCCTCCACCTGCCACTCCCTTGGCTCAATCCACCGGTGCTACTGGCCATAGTGATCAGGGCGGCATTTGCCAGCCAGGGTCTGCGCCACAATCCGAGAGGAGGAAGGTTGCACCTGCAGCACAGGCTGGGACCCCACACACAGCCACGACCTCTTGCATGTCGAGAAAGAAGCCTTTCTGCAACCAGGAACTGGACTTCCACATGGACTACGTGCGGGACCACAGCCGTGACATGCTAGTGGGTCCTAATTCTCGGACTACGGCTACCCACCTTGATACCCACTGGAAGCAAGTTGCGGAACATGTGAGTACATTCGGCCATGAGGTGCGCATGGCGCAAGAGTGCAAAAAGCATTGGAATGACCTCAAACGCAGCGCTAAGGCTAAGCGTGTCTCAAATTAGAACTTGACTCTGGTGACTGGCAGTGGGTCTGCACCTGAGGAGGAAGACCTCACTCCGCATGAGTCACTCGTTGCGGAGTTCATACCATCTGAATCGGTGGAAGGAGTGGGAGAGATGCCAGACTTTGGTGCCCAGTCCAGTGAGTGTTTCTGCGTGTTTGTTGAGGACATGTGTGTTTTACTTGTGTGATGTGTTGTGCATGACTGCCACTACATGTCAGATGTACATGGTTCTGATGTGCAAGTAATGCAATGCTTCCCTGATGCATGTCTGCTCTGCTGGATGGTGGACATGTGAAGCGGACGGGGACTGTCTGCATCACCACTATTGCACCCTACTCACATGCTGGTCACCAGGATGCCCCTCCAGTCCATGTTCCAGCTCACTGGCCCTTCTGCATGTAGCGTGGGGTGACCTTCCTCTCAGCCCAGGGACTATGTCATAGCATGAATGACGTGCATGTGTCCTCTGCCAGCATGTGGGTACTCCATGTAGGCATGCTCCCTTGGCCCTCCACACCCCCCTCTGCACCCCAATTCCACCATAGCTCTGGTATACTTCAATTTTGCCCTTGAGTACTTCCCTGTTCATGCGTCCTGTGTACATGCTAACTTCCAGCAGCCAATCTGCCAGACATATGCTGTGTGGTACATCCTTTGTACTTGATGCAGGGTGTCTCACTTGGACTGTGCAGAGGTCAGATGCCCCGCAGGAACATGAGTGCCCATTCATGCTCCATTTGTATTCCACTCATGCCCCTATGTGTCCATGATGACTGGATGATCATTGTAGTACGAGTCCAGGGGGACCTACATTGCATGGCATTTCATCAGCCTTCCCATGTCCACTGTGGCTCAGTCCTGCGTCGCACACATGTTTAGGGTATGACAGTCTGTGTGGGTCACAGGCCTCAGCCTGTTTAATGGCCAATGACTCTGTCCAACTGGTGTAGTGTCTTCTTCACACGTGGGTGTACTCCGGAGGTTTCATCATGTGTCCTGCTTACTGTCCCATCATCATTTGCTGTGCTGTCACTTGACTCACATGATGCAGTTGATGATAGTCTACACTGTCTGTCAATACACAGGTCTATGGTCAGCCTTTTGATACCATGCTAGGCATCCCTGCATTTGCACTTGGGGGGAGGGGTGGTTTGCTTGTAGCCATGCAAGCCATTGAATGCACATTGCACGCGATGGCTGAAGTTCACCTTGCACTGCCTTCACATTTTCTGATACACATCATGAAGTACTTGTACATGTAGACAGTGAGTAACGTACAAATTTGCTGCACTGCATCGACCCACTTCTGTGCAAAATGACACCATTCTACATGCCTAATCATAGAAGCAGTGTGAAGTTGACCTATCATGCATGGCAGGTTCTCTTTTGTGTGTGACATGTCTGCTTGATGTGTTTGGTGTCTGTGTGATGTCTGTGTGTGTGTGTGTGTGTGTTGTGTGCTTCTAACATGTGTAGTGACCTTTTTTCTCTCTACTTTTCAGATGATGACGCAATGGAGCTAGAGGATGGTGTTGTCATGCCAGGCACAGGGTTTTTATCACTACAGCAACCCGGCACAAGTGGGGGTCGTGGGGTGGTAGGCCATGAAAACCCACATGTGCTACAGTCCATCTTGTCTCTGGCTGGCAATGAGTCCAGCCCTGATGACCACTCTGACGTCCATGTCGAGTTGGATGAGCATCAGGTCCATATGTCAGGGGTGAGTGATTCTGATGTGGGCACTCCTCTATCCATGAAACCTGCACTGAGCGGTCAGACAGTCTTGGAACCTCCGCCTGTGGTGGATCGGGACGCAGGGTCACCCTCCACACCAGTCACTGATGTGCCTGGGCCATCACGTCGACGGGGGCATGTAGTCGTGCAGCCATGGGCGGTGCCAACACAACGAGGACACCCAGTCCTTGGGTCCCGCAGGGGTCAAGCCCAGCAATGCGGTCGCCGCACGCAACCGCTGTATACTGAGTGGGAGCAAGACATGACTGCCAATTCTGAACGCCAGGGGGCAGCAATGGAGAACATCGCTGTGAGCATGGAGCGTGTGGCCCAATCTGTGCTCCCCCCTGCTAGGCAGGTGCTTCTCCAGCAGCAGCCGGTACGGTCCACGGCCCACTCGCTCAGGCTGGGCATGGCGGCCTCAGACAGGGCACGCCAGGCTGAGATGGTGTCTTTGCGTCAAGCAATTGCTGCTCACGCAGAGGCACACATGGAGGCCCTGAGGGAGGAGTATGCTTCCCTCAGATCCACTCTGGGTGTCCTTATGATGTCTCAGAGGGAGCGGGCAGAGGAGAGGTTTGCGCAGCTTGAGCGTACCATCTCGGCTGAGCTACATGCTTGCCGGGAGGTGCAACAGTTGTCCAGCCAGGCCTTGCAGGAGGAACTCCGTGATACACGTGTTAACTTGCAAGAGGAAGCACGCATATCACGTGAGGTCCTACATGCAGACCTACGTGTGATCGCCACACAGAACCAGGCTCACCCATCCGGCAGACTTGCTGCCGACAAGGGGAAAGCTGCGGCTAGGCGTGGTCAGGCTCCTGTGCCACGTCCTCCTTTCCAGGAAGAGCCAGACGCGGACGACAATCTATCTCCCACATAGGTAGGGCTGTGCAGGCGTTGAGCCCATGGAGGTTTTTTTTCCCTCAACATCATCGCATGTGGGTGTTGAGCAGCACCCTGTACCTCCCCCCTCCTGGGTGCCTCCCCCCGGGTCGTATGTGGCCATTTTTGATTTTTCTTTTAGTTTAGTTAGTTAAGTTTCTTTTTCATAGTTAGTTTAATTAGGTAATGTAGGTTTTTCATAGTTAGTGTAATTAGTTAATATAGTTTAAAATTGCTTGTCTATTGTGCTTTCATGTGACGGTGTGGTGCTTTGTGGCTTTTGAAAGCCTCCACTGTCTGTTCCAGCTGGGCCCTTCAAGCTTGTCTTGTGTATGTGTTTGCAGCTTGGGGTCCTTGACTCACATATGCCACTCCTGCTTCCCTTATCCATGGGCTCGCAAGGATGGTTTGGTGTAACAGCCTATTACACAATGGCTTTGGACTGTCATATCTGTGGCATGTCTGCTGCTGTCCAACTTGTGTTAACACCTTAGTGGGGATGATAGGGGTGTTATTGACCACTGTTCTTCTTTCGCTAGATGGGGGGTTTCATGATTCATGTGTACATTCATTGCTATGCATTGTGTAGTATGTTTCTTATGTTTACTGTACATGTGCTTGTTGCAATTCATGCTGTAGATAGTGTGTTCCACACTTTGCCTGTGAAAGATGGACTGATGGTGTGATTTCTGATGTACATCTCTGACATGGTCCAGTCATGAAATGCCTGAAGAGACACACACAGATGAATTTAAAGCATTAATCATGTGTTTCATGCCCTTTCTGCAGGGGGATGAGCCTCCAGACCACCTTTGCTAGCAGACATGGGCCATTGGACGTTTGGAAGCTGGACACGTTTGGTGGTGCCGACAAGCGCATGTGTGCGCAAGCAGAGGCACAGGGATTGCGCTCATACATCCGAAAACAGCTGATGTGTTTCAAGGGACTCCAGGCAAGGTGAGCAGCACAGGGGGGCCACAACGCAGCAAACCTTCCACCAGGCCAGTTGCACATGCATGCTTAGTAGCAGCACTGACAGTGAGCTTGGACAAATATTGGTGTTGAAGCTCACAATACAGCTGTGATGCGTTGGTGGACTAATGGCTAGTTGATGGGAAAGTTGTCTGGGGCACCTGCAGGGGCAGTGGCACATACCCTCCGGTCCACCATGGTCCATTGAGACACTTGTATTAGCCATGTAGCATTCCGAGACATAGAAAGAAGCAGCTCACAGTGACAGACAGCAAGGGACAGACTTGTGTGCAGTGCATTTCATTTCCATGTAGAATTTTACACATGCACTACCTACTTTATTTCGGTCATGGTGGAACACAACTTGTTCTGAAGTCATACCTTGCTATATGCGTCTGGCTGCTTACCCAGGGAACATTGCATGTTGTGTGAATCATGACACATTGGTCTTCCATTTGCCACGCACACACCGGCGCCTGACTTACTGCATTGACTGTGTATGAACCATCACAGGGGTAATGTTACGTATGGGTACGAAGCATCCACACCAGATTGTTTGCTTGTAGAGTAGTTGGTTAGTTTGGGGCATATATGGTGGTGTGTTTGTGTGTTATGGGCACACACAGATTAGTAACTGTGGCTCTCTTTGCAGCATTGAACTGCTCCTGTTACCGGACCTGAGAGTGTTCAGGCAGGAGGCCAGCACTCACCCCAGAGATAAGTTTCTCTTTGTCTTCCATTTGAGTAATTTGTTACTATGTGCATGATGATCAAGTTTGGTGTACTTGCGTATGTGTTAATGTGAGTAGTACAGTTTTGTGCATTTCCTACTTTACTGTGTCAATCCTACCCCCCTCTCCTGCCCCTCATTCCGGTTATCCAGTATACCAATGCCTGTCCCGACTGCATATCCCTGACCCTCCTTCCCCACCAGGGTCTCAGAGGCCTGTGTGAGTTTGACCTTGCAGGCACCCAGACCACGGTGGGGGTGGTTGGTTTGTGCCACTCCTGAGCCTGTACATGGGAGCTGTGACAGTACACATCAGTTTGTGGTGCATCATTCTGTGTTATGTACCACACATGGTACACATCCTGTTGTGACATTGTTTTACTGTGCTACCTTGGTTGTTACGTCATTGTGGTAGTACTTGGGCTTTGTGATGTACTGCTACTTCAAGTCATCTACTGGAGGCTCTTCTGGTTTGTTGTGCTGCCTGCAGGCTTTTTGCTTGGCTTCTGTGTTGGCCTGCTTTGAGTTCTCTTTGATGTGGTGTTTTTGCTAGTCAAGGTGGCCTCTGAGGGTGCTGGACACTTTTTGCACACAAGGTGGGAGATGGTGACAAAGGGAAAGGGTGATCCTGTGGCCAGGTGAAATTCAAAGATGAAGGCTACATAATCCAGGTGCAGTTGTTCAGTGGGTCATGGTGATTTGTGAGGGAGGGGGGGTGTTTTGTTGTTGACAGTTGCCTTGCCCTACAGTGTGATGCGCACCCTGACATTGTAATTGCGGTATCCTATGTACATGATGTATTCTGCTGGTCAATGCCTGTTCATGTGTTGTGTTTACCTTTCAGGTGTGAGGGAATAGTTGTGGCTTGACATGCTGGGGTGTACACATGGAGAATGTTCACATGTGATGTGTAGAGGAAACTGATGGTCACTCGATTGCACATGCATATATTGAGTGCATGTCCCTACTGACCCACACACTCGTACTATGAACCACTACATGTACAACCACCCTTCCATGTCCACTGTTTGCCTTCTGGTGCCCACTGTGTCCCTGCAGCACATGATCTATGACCAATTGTGGATCCTGCACATGCGTAATTTGCTTTTTGATGTAGTTTGTCGCTTAGATGTGATGCTCAGGGTGTACGTCACACACAATGGCTGTTCACTATGCTGTGCGGTGAGCAGTGTGTTGCAGGAGGTGGACACGGCACACAGAAGCTGCAGTGTTGATTTTTCAATGCACAATGTGCCTGTAGACAGGCATTCATTGTTACTACAACTGTTGGAATGCATTTGGGTATGACTTCTTTTGGGTGGGAGGTTGTTGGTCAGTCTTTTCTTCTGATTCCATATCAGGCATCAATGTCTGATGCCACTTTACATTTTCCACATGTCAATGTGTACCTTATTGGTACTGTGTTGGTGTATAGCTATTGCTTGCCATGTCATGTTGTGGTTTGGGAGGGTTTGGGTGACATACCAGTGATAGTCATGGCCTGTTTTGCAGGTCTGTGTGATTCACACCTTGCATGTGTGCCTTTTGGTCACACAGGATTGCTTATGTTTAAGTAGCTAGGGATGCACACAATGTGGCACTTCCATGGCAACATTCTCAGGGTGGTAAGGTTGTGACAGTTGACTGTCTCTTTGTCATCATCGATGTCACCTGATATGTGCCAGGCCTGTGTGCACTCCGCAGGGGTGGGAGTTTAGGTGAAAAATGTGGCCAGAATCTGGGTCCGGGCTTCCTCGCCACGTGCCCTGTCCCCTCCCATGGCAGCACCTGTGCCTGTGGTTGGGGATGTGGGGGCACCACCATGTCCACCGGTACGCCCTGCCGTGTTGCAACATTGTGCAGGACACATGCTGCCACAATGATCCTGCACACTACTGGGGGTGCATAGTGTAGCTGCCCACCAGAGCGGTCAAGGAAGCGGAAGCGTGACTTGAGCACTCTGAATGTACGCTCCACTAATGCCCTGGTTGCACATATGGGCCACGTTGTATCTTACCTGGGGTGGTGTGGTGGGGTTCCGGATCGGCGTCATCATGTGGTTGCTCAGAGGGTAGGCACTGTCACCTGGAGAAGTGATGATGGTTGTGATTATTGGGGTTTGTGTATTTGTGTGTGTATGTGACATGCATGCATGTGCACAGGCATTTGTACTCACCTAGGAGCCATGTATCACCATGCTGCCCAGCTTCCAGGGCCCGGCTCAGGGCGGACATTCTGTATATGAAACTGTCATGGGTGGAGCCAGGGTAGTTTGCATAGACAGATGTGATGATTCCCTTTGCATCGCATACCACCTGCACGTTGATGGAATGCCAGTGCTTGCTGTTTTGGTAGATGTGCTCAGTGGCCCTAGGTGGACGTAGGACCACATGGGTGCAATCTATGGCACCGAGCACTTTGGGGAAGTGTGCCACCCTGTAAAGGTCCTGGACAACGGCCTACCTTTCTGCGTGTGTTCTGGGCATGTATATGTGCCTGCGGACTGAGGGGCGTGCTGTCATGATTGCCAAGACCTGGTGTAGGCAGCATGACTGCGTGGCCTGTGAGACCCCCCCCACTATGACAGTAGTCCGCTGAAATGACCCAGTGGCCAAAAAATGCATGAAATTGAGCACCTTCTCCAAGGGGCTCAATGCTTGGGAGCAGAGGATGGGTTATGTAAGGTCATCTTCCCACTCCCTGACCAGGTCTAGGATGATACGAGGTGGAAACCTATACCTGCCATAGACCTGGTCGTCAGGCATCCCAAAAAGGCTTGTCCGGGGGTGAAAAAAGGAGGGCCCTGGCTATTCTCCTCCTCCTGTGGTGTCCCACGATCAGTGCTGCGACAAATGGGGCATTCATCGTAGCTGTATATACGTGTTTGTTGTTTGTGCACACTTTTATACTGTGGGCGGGGACGCTTCCACCTGCCTTCGTGTGGCGGACGTGTTGACGCCTATGCACGTCTTTTGCCGTGCGTGGGTTTCCCGTATTCGAATCCATGAATAGGGGTTGTTCGCATGCGTGTGGGCGTTCTGTGTAGTTTCCTGCAGTACTTCCCCAGTTATGCCTTCTTTTTCACGCGTTGTTCCCCATTCCGCGTGTTACACCCACTGTTCCGCCCACTTTTGTTGTGTGTGCCGCCCTATGTGTGCTTTCGCTGTGCGCGTAGTGCATGCCGTTTGATGACGTGACCGCCCGCGTGAGCCACGCACGGATTTGGCGCACAACCAGTGGGAAACACACGCAGCGCCTTCCTTGAATCGCACGCGTGCGTGTGCGCTTGCTTTCTCACGCTTGCGCCACCTTGCGCCTTCTTGCGCTGGGATTTTCAGCGCACGTTTGTTCCATGAATCGGCACGTTAATATCATGATCAGCAGATCAGACTAAATTCATCATAGAACCTGATAACTGCTCATACTTCTTCAAGCATTCATATATAATTCTAAGTATCAGTACTATCATGCATATGTTATAGAAACATATCTGACACTCCTTACTAGCTTACTCATTGTTACTGGACACAACTGCTAGGTTTAAACATGGACATCGCTACCTGCCACACATTATAAAGTGCAATGACCATAGCTTGTGAGGAAGTATTTAAACAGTAATTCCAGAAATGCACAGTGGCGACAAAATCAAACTGTTGATATTATTGACTGTACATGCAACGATATGCAGCTTCCAATTTCGGGCACTCAGTTAATATGTGTCTTACTGTTTCCAAATTGGTTCCTATATCACAGATCCAACACATACGTTGATCGGAGGCTAGTTTCCACCTTGTGCCATGGGTGGCTCTAACTGGCAGTTGATTAAGTCGCATCATTAATCGAAACCTGCGCAACTTAGGACACGGACACCTAATTAGATACGATTGTGGATAGAAATACTTATGGACAATGCCTTCCAGATATTGACAGTTATGTAATAGGCTCAGATGGATAAAATTTTCTTCCCAGTTCATCCTCTTGGCTTTGTTTTTAAATACCTTTTTTATAATCTCATATTTAACACAAGAGGAACGTTTGAATTACCAATGCAGCTCTTCATAATAGGCCAAACAAAGAGCAGTGTAAGTTGTTGCTGCTTTTTTACTGGTTTCTAATATAACTACATCTTTTCCTATTATCTGCAGCATTTCACTAGTGGGATGACTGAGAGCTTTCAATGGAAGAAGGGCTCTTCGATACTGTATCAAGGCCCTAAGGGACATCAAACCGAATTCTTCTCTTATATAATGAATTGGACACGATGGCGGGAGGTTCAGTACAGTCCGCCAAAAATAGCCCTTGACCTTATCGAGCCAGTTGTGATTTTCCATAGTGACAGCTTCAAGGTCATAGGTTATGACCAGTTTGAACCGTTGTGTATATAAGAGCATAATTCCACTCAGCGTATAGCCAGCGTATTGTAAGACACATTTTTCACAAGCATGGTCATTTTTCTGGTGCGCATAGTCCTACTATCTATTAAGGGAACATATCCCATTTTGCAGTCCATTTCAACTCCCAGATATTTATATGTGTCGGTATATTCAATAGTTCCCCAACTAATGCTCATGACTGCCTATTGATCTTTTGAGAAGAAACAAGCATTACTTTTGTTTTTTTGAGGTTAACAGTCATTCCATATTCAACCGAAAACACCCCAATTCCTTTAATATAGCTTTCATTCCGTATATTGTGTGATTGACAATCAGAAGGTCATCGGCATATAGTAAGGCCTTGTGGTTGCGAATCTAGAAGGACTATGCACTGATTTTTCTAATCTTCATATGAGCTCAGCTGTATACAGATTAAATAAGAGGGCTGCCAGAAGGCATCCTTGTTTGATGCCCTTGTTAATTTGGATTGGACAGGACAACTGTCCCTTAATATCCAAACGAATGCGGCCAGTATTATTCGGATGAAGCTTGATTAGGTTGAGGGGTAGAATGACCTTGTACTTTATTCAGAACTTTCCAGACAGATCTACTTTCGCCCTTTTGAAACAACCCCTATCAGGGTCTGCCATTGTAGATTAACCCTCTCTAACCAATGTATTTCATGCCATCCCCTATAGCGATTAGTCTCCGTTTTTCTACAATTTACATATTCAGAGCTGGGGGTAAATGCAGCCACACCCCGTGATTTGTCGGCCCCTTAAATGCGGTAGTAATAGCGTTACCGCTGCATTTAAGGGTTACCGCCAAACTCGTGATGAGGCTGATGAAGGGGTGACATTTTGTCTAGTAAGACATGTTGACAGACCCAAAAAAGTTAATGGTCATAGAGGTAACAGGCCACTTTGCAGCACAAAGGACAGCTCTGCAGGAAACTAGGGGGCACTTAAGAAACTGACAGGGCACTCTATTACCACACACAATCATGAACCACAGAGGTAAAACATATTGCTCAGGATGAAAGGTGTAACTCCATGGAATCAACAATAACTGATAGGAGATGACATTGTGAATAGACATGGCTGAAATTTCCGTGGTGGAATAGACAGATTTTGTCTATTCAGCTTAGTGGTTATCCGAGCCATCTGCCCCCCAAATCCTCCTTTAGCAACATGCACATACTTTGACGAATCAGAAAGTCAGAACGTTCTAGTAGGTCTGATTGGATGGATTTCCAGGATTCCACCAATTAAAGAACTGGCAAGGATCTCCCCCTGAAAGGCCGTACAGAAGACGTGGATGGCAGATCTCAGACCCAACCCACCAGCATCTACTTCTGAGGTACTTTGGGGAGCATACTTTCCCATCTCTAGATGTGTGGGCATTGACCTGCCAATTGCGGTTGAAGGAACAGGTCTACCATAAAATCAAAGGATTGGCGTCATCAAGTGGGGATGATCTTCCCTCTTACAAAGTATCCACTTCACACAGTAATCGAAGTGAGCGGGAACGGTCGGGAGCGGTGTTCCACTACTTTTATTTATTTCTGTTTACCATTCCTCTCCTTTTTACGACCATATTCACCATTCTATATAGAGGATTTGTCCATTCAGGTCCCTGTGCAAGTGCAAATTTGTAATAGGAGCCTTAGTTACTAGTCACTTAGACTATTGCAATGCCCCAGCTGCAGCACCTTGTCACATGTTGCACTATGCTTCCGCCTACCCTTTTTTCGCTGCCAAAACCACAGCTGTGCTACTTTTTGCCGTACACTTCTACCACTGACTTCACAGGTTGCCAACCCTTGGTTGAGCTCAGATCTGACTGTGGATAATTTCTCTATGGATGGTGTTTAAGGGAATGACTTTCAAGGACTAGAGTGACATCTATTTTCGACCCATGCTAAAAGAAGAATCTGAACAGAGAAAGGCTTGCACTAAAGACACTTTCGAATTGAGCTGTGTGTCATTAGCAAAGTGATGCATGCTGGATACAAGCTGTGCTCTTGTAACTTTAAAACACTTAACATAGAGGTTATCAGGTATAGTTTTGAGCACTCCACTATGTGCAATGTTGCACTTCAGAGGCAAGGAAGGGATGCACACGAGGCCTTACGAACAGCGAAACATTTAGCAGAGTGACAAAAGTCTAATCGACCAGCAGCTGCATGCGTCCTGATTTGAGTTGGAGGATTAATGGTATTATTGCTGAGATGAATGAGAATTATGAAGTTAGAAATGTAAGGATTTTTAGCGGTATCATAGCACTAGAGTTATGTTTGCTGTAGGATCTATAGGGTAGTTGTGATTTGAGCAAGAAGACTTATTAGAACAGAAAAATTAAGCTTTTGGGCTCACTGAGGCACTGGGCCTCATTACCACTATGGCAGTAGCCATGCCGGTAATTACATAGGGCTCAATTGGAATGGGGAGCACGGTAGCGCCGGCATCGTTAATAACGGTGCTGGCACTACCATCAAGTTCTGCTCGTGGGTGCCTGGCCGTAATTGCACCCGCAAGCATAACTCGTAGTTGGCTGGTCTGGGAACTACGGAACCGGCAAGTTTACCGGTACCCTAGTTCCCCGAACGGCAAACTTGTAATGACCCCCAATGACTTTCCTGAGGGGTTCATATCATATCACTTTGAATCAGAAATAGAGGGCCAAAGGTGCCTGGGTGTGTGAGAGTGGCATGCCTATGTACTTGTAGCATGTTGTTCAGAGTACTACCAATAGCAGCCCCCGCTCCCTCCAGCACTATCTGAAACGTTGTCAGGCCTTGTCACTTGTTTTGTTCCTCCCCTCCCTTTCTGCACCCCTCTCCCTCACCTTTTGTTTTCCTCCAGCTCTACCAGAAATGTCGTCAGGCCTAGTACGGTAGTCGCATGTCTGTTTCCATTTCCTTCCCACTCTCCCCCTCCCTTCCCTATCTATGTCTTAGCTCTTGCACTATCTGAAATGTCGTCAGGCCGAGTACGATAGTTAATTTCACATCCTTACTGTTCATGGCCTGTAAGTATGTTGTTGTATTTTCCCTTGTTCCCTTCCTTGCCTTGAAGCGCTTTGAAACACATTGTGTATAGGCGCTATATAAATAAACTATCATATCATATCATAGAGATCCTAAACACTTGGAAATCCAACCCACCCTCAAGTTCACTTCAATCAGTCCCTTTGCTTTACTGTTTTCTTCACATATCCTCGCCACTGAATTATTATTGATGTGTTTGACTACTTGGTCTCATCTCAGCTGATCAATAAAGGCATCACTTTGCATACCAGGTAAGCGTTATGTTGATTCATTAACTGAAGCACGAGTACAATGACATGACTTTCCATCACATATTCCTGTTCTCTGGAACGTTAAAAATGATTACTGCCTAGGCTTGGTAAAGAGTTCATTAGGAAAACTACATGGTGTGACATAAAACCAAAATGTTGCACTATTCGTCAAATTGACACGGATATGTTTTCTTTCATTGCATTTAAAATATATCCGAATTGTACGAAAAATGCAAATATAAGACAAGCACATGGAATACATTATATTTTATTGAAACGTGCTTGAAACTATTAAATAAATCTAAGATGGTGGGGCAACTAATAGCTCATAAAGTGAACCATAATTCACAGTTCTGGAATATTGTGACAGCTAAGCAGACTTTATTGTGATTCTAGGGAGTGATTTGCTGGTGATATGTCATGGTTCAGGCTTATCATTTCAACCTAAAAAATAAATTGTATTTTGAAAGATTTCACTCTAATATTTCTCCAGCGAGAGTTATAACGGTGTCATCAGTCATGCATGAAGGGTTATTGCCAAGGGAGCGATATAGCACACCTACTTTGACAGCTTTTTTTAAATTTAACAGTTACTCATTTCTATCAGAGATGTAAGTCATTCGGACATTTAAACACGTAACACACCTTACCGGCTCTTTCTGCAGATGTCTCTAGCACTCGGTGTTTTGGTGCACTCGTGCAAAGTGAAAGCAGGCGCAGTTGAGTTTACTCATTTCTAGCCCTAGCAGCAGCATACGGTACATCACACGTTTAGCGTGCAGAGCTGACAACTGTCACAAGGGCCACCTTCTTTCCTTACTGAATAGCCAGTACCACTTTGCTTCCTGGGATTATTATTATTATTATAGATAATCAATAATAGTAATAATCATTATACGTATGCTGGTAATAGCAATAGCATCCGCTTTTTATGTTGTGTTTTATGCAAGATATCTCACATGTCTAGGTACTAGATACATTTCGCAGGTGATATAAAAGATAGCATTTATTGATCACTTTATTGCATTAAAATTATAGCCCTTCAAGTCCCATCATACAGCTAGATTTTTGTTAAAAATCCAAGACAACTCAAAATGAATCCACATGATTAAACAGGTTCTGCGAGGAGCTATAGCAGTGCTTTTCCAGGAGGAATAATTATCCGTCTTAAAACATGCGTCTCAAAGTGGCAATGGCGTAATAAGAACCCAATATTTTGCTCAGTGGCAGCTTTTGGTGTCAGATAGGGCAGGTCCTAAGAGAGCACAATCATTATATTTAAATCTAGGTCAATGGGTGGCGGGGTGAACATTTTCAGAGCAGCAGCTGAGCTGATGAGAGAGCTCAAAATAATGAAGGGGCACTGAGGGGTTCTACCCTGGAAATATTTTTAAAATAATGTCAGCACACCTTTTGAGAAAAAATAGGGTACAAAGCCATACTAATAACAATCCGTTCTCTATGGTTACATATGAGCAAACCCAACTGACGCCAGATCACAACCAGTATACAGGAGCATCTTACAATATTTACATGATGCTGTGTCCAAAATATATGCCAGCAGTATCAGTGTAAATCATTTTAATGAAGCTTGCCCACAATATATGACTGAATTGGCACTGTCACTTTCATGAAGTGTGTCCACAATATTTGTCTACATTGCCCTTCTAAATTATTGTCATGATGATGTGTCCCCAATATATGCCTGCATTGTCCTAGTAAATCACCATAGTCTGTGCAAATCACTTTTCTTGATGTTGTCACACAATATTTGCCAACATGGTCTTTGAAAATCGTTTTTATGAAGCTGCACTGAAGATATACATCTGCATTTCACTTGCAAATCACATTCATGATGCTGTGCTGACAATATATTCCATCACTTAATCTGTAAATCACTTTCATGATGATACTTCCACAATACATTGTTGTATTGCATTGTTTATTCATTTATATAGTGCACCGAGCCCAAGGGCAACTGGGCGCATTACAAGATACTTAGTTACAGATGACATGGACATAAAAATATGTATACATGATAATACATTTTGGTGGTAAAGATGTACATATTTACAGATGTGCATATTTCCAGATAGATGCATTAATTAGATACATTAAATACAGATTCTTGCTTAGATATGATATACAGGATATGGTGCATGGATACATGAACATGAGATCACAGGTCACGAGAGTGCAGCCACTTCTTAGCATACATTTTGAAGGAGTGGAAGGGAGAAGTGGCTCTTAGGGAATCAGAGATGGAATTCCATAATTGCGCCGCCAAGACTGGGAAGCTAGAGCCTCCTGTTTTTTTTAGTTTGAATTTGGGTATTCTTAGGCTATTAGATTGCGCCTTTCTGATAGGTCGTTCTGAGGTGTATTTGGTGAATCTATCCAAGAGATATAGTGGAGCTTTGTTGGAGATACATTTCTGAATAAGGTTGAGTGATTTGAGCTTGATTCTGTCGTTTATGGATAGCCTGTTGGTGGAGCCTCTTGCCTGGGAGATATGCTGAGTTCTGGGGATGTCTAGGGCAGATCTTAAGTCATTGTTTTGCAGAGTTTGGAGTTTATTGGTATTGGGTTTACTGGTGCCTAGGTAAAGGGCATTGCAGTAGTCCAATTTGGAGAGGATGTTTGCCTTCCCCTTGTAAATCACTTTCATGAAGCTGCATCCACAATAAATGCCAGCATTCTCTCTAGACTTCTCCTTCCTGATGCTGCACCCAAAATATACCCAGGTTCAAATATACAGACCTGAAAAAAAACTGTGAATGTATTCTAATTACTCAACAAAACCAATGGTATAGCCGGGGGCATCAGGGGTGCATCCATCCTACCACCTGCTGGGCAGGGCATATTGGTCCTCATTATTTTTCTAAAAGAAATGTGCCCATGTGTAATCTGTTCCGTAGTGCCTGGTTCCTTGCCGCTAGTTGCAGATAATCCACAATTACCTGGGAAAATATTTTATTTTAATCATCTTTGTATTGGTTTTCAAAAGGAATAGTACACTAAGCTCCATCAAATGGAAATCGCTTTTAAGAACCTTCTCCCTAAATGTATGACAGCAAACATAATTTAAATAACTTTCATGTTGAAGTTCCCAAAATACATGCCAGATTGTCACTGAACATCAAGCCAGTGCAGACTCTTTTCCATTCCACTGCCCAATCAAACACATGCACTCGTTGAGCACATACACACCTGGAAAACCACAGATGCATGCACCTACATAAACACACCCACGCATTCAAAGTCTTGCACATGCCCACAAACTACATAACACTCAAAACACACATGAATGGACTTTTAAACTTACTTTTCTGCTGCGTCAGTCTTCTTTTCATGTCCCGGAGCGGGGCAGCAGGATTCACCTCCACTGTGGTGGAGCAGAACAAAGAGCATGGGTCGAAATCTTGGCATGTTTGCCTACCCACCCAATGCAACCTGTTCCCTGCAGCTAGCGGAAAGGAACCAGGCACAACGCAACATATTACACCTGGGCACATTTCTTTTACAAAAATAATGAGGACCAACATGACCTGGCCAGCAGGTGGTAGGCCGGATGCATCCCTGCTGCCCCCAGCTATACCACTGGTTTTGTTGAGTATTTAGAATTCGTTACAGTTTCTTTTGGTGGTCGGTCAAAATACCGGAAATAAAATCTCAAATTACAAAAAGCACGAATTAAAAATCTCGAAAAAAAAAATATCGAATTTTTTATTTATTTATTTATATGTGTTTTTGGGGTCAGGTAAGTAAAAAAAAGGGGTAAAATAAAAAAAATGAAAAAAGGGGGGTTGGGGGTGAACCCCCCATTTTGAAAAAAAACGCATTGAAAAAAAAATTCGATATTTTTTTTTTCGAGATTTTTAATTCGTGCTTTTTTTTCCGAGATTTTAATTTTCGAGATTTTTACTATAAACCGTTTCTTTTCACGTCTGTATATTTGAAAATGGCTACCACATCATTTGACAGTTTACATTATGCCTTCTCAGGACATAGTCAACAGTTTTTAGTATACACACTTCGTGCATTGATAGTTTGTATCATCCCTATACCCACTTAGGGTGCCATTGACAGTTTTGATTATGCACATATGACACACAAAGACTGTGTCCAAGTATTCCTGTATAACGATGCATGTCAGTTTCTCTTATGCCCTCTTATCACATTAAACCTATTTCCATAATGTTCAATTAACACATCAACACCTGCCCTTACATGCCACCCAAGATGCCATTAATGTCTGCTGCTAATGCCAGAAAGAAATTAGCCTTATTGTGTGTATGCCTGCCTATTGCCTGGATGGGCAGTAAGGGTGCAGCCTTGGGTTGAAATATTCCTTCTGCCATGAAGGGCCTGATATTGGCCAGCAGACTGGCTGAGGCCGATAGTGGGCAGGCGTGCACCTGGTCATTAACAGCACTCTCCTCTGGCTACTGCTTTTTTGATTGTGGTGATAGTGCAAGGACCCAATAAAGTTGGTCTTAACGGAAGAACAATCAACAGATCTGGACCAGTCATAGCATCAGTGCAATGACCAATGATGACTGGTCTTGGTACTGGACCAAGATCATAACTTACAATGTTATAATTGCATACTAACCAGAAATGCATTAGTGTTCACACTAATGCTAACAACATCACAAATGTGGTCAACAAGCTGGCCCTAACTAGCACAAATGTGACCACTCCAACCATGCTTAAGCCACGGCCATTGAACCTGTGTTGGTAGTTGTAGCCCCCTGACAATGCTATGGCTATGTGGATAGTCTGGTGAAATTACTGCATTTCCACTGGAACAAAATCTTCAACTACACCAAAACTGATCAGTCTTATCCAGAGCAACTTGCACTGGAAATAAAACCAACAATGTTTGCTTGCCATAAAACAAGTCTCCAGATGAAAACATTAGGTTTGTAGCGCAACTCGAAGCTCAGCTGTAGACTTGAGATAGTTGTTAGGATCTGAATCACCAGGCTTTGCTCAAGATGTGAGGACGACACAGCCCTTCTGCTGCCAACACCGCCTCCACCAAGGGACAGAATGTGGAGAGCACAGGTGGGCCCAAACCGCAGAATGGTGACTACCTTTTAGGAATGATGTGTGGGTGCTGATACTTTGGGTAGGTTAGTGAAACTGCAGAGAAAGAAAGGAGAGTTTTAAGGTTTGACTTAGAACCCGCTCTGTTCTGGTATTTATCCTCTCCTGTTCCCTTCCCTGAGGAGGCATGTAGTATAGGTTTGGATAAGGGTTCATCAGGTGGGGTATACGGCGGGTGGCACCACTAGATTGGAGTCTGTACAAAGATGGGCCAGCATCTCTAATCATGCTCTGTGGTAGGTCAGTCAACACAGACAATGAGATGGGATTCTCACTAGTTGAGAGGAACTATGTGTTATGTGTCAGGGAAAGAGACCACAATGGAAACCAGTTGATGGAGACACTGGAGCTAGGCGCTCTAGGCTGGAATCGAACTCTGGCCAGCGGAGCGAGATGTGGTTTTTGATAAAGAAAGGAGGGAGTTGGAGAAAAGGTGGTGGGAAGCAATACCCTTGACTAGAGCCATAATGCGGCATGGGGAGGGGAAGAACTGCCTAGGAATTCCAGAATGTGCGCAGAGCTTTGAGAATGCAGTACCAAAGAAGAGGGAAAACTGGTCATCCGGAAACGGTGAGTCCACAAAGGGAACGTTGTCCAGAGATCTCTTGGTCCACATAGAAAACACGAGCCAGAAAAGAGGATGAGAGCCTTTTGATGAGGGACCCTAGGCGGTTACTGCGGAAAAGGCTAATGGAGACCCCTGGCACCTTTGGGAAACCAGGAGTGATAGTAGACTGGAGAGCAGGGATTGGTGGGAGAGCGGATGGCAAGATAGGCTGAGAAAGGTGCTGTTGTAAGGCAAATCAATATATTTAATTAGCCTCCTTACACTCGCCATGACAGTGCATTCGGGTTGGTTGAATTACTACCATTAATTAACCCTTGATTTTCAAGCACACTCTCTGAGATGCTGGATCCCGATAACTAGTGCTCGGTGTGAAATATAAACTTTGCACCTGAATCAAAGCTTCTACCCAAAGTAATTTATTTATTTAGCATTTGTAGAGTGCTAAGAAGCTGGTGGGGTGGCATCTGTGCCTAGATACATCAAGGACATAATATTACAGCAGGTAATTTCAACATTCAACATTGGTCTGGTGGCCGGTTATATGGGGAGCGTGCCCAGACATAGCACATACATAGAAGAAGATGAACATTGGTGTAAAATCAAGGTGATATCCCAGGAATGTATTTGTCTTGTGTGAATAGCCATGTCTTGAGGTTTTTTTTTCGGAAAGACCGGAGGGATTGGCTCTGATCTGAAGATTAGCGGAGTGCGTTCCAGTGTTTAGCTACTATCATTGGGAAGCTGCGACACCAGACTTTTTTTGTTTGAATCTGCAGACGGAGAGGAGGTGGGCCGCCCTGGTGGGTCGAATGGATTTACAATTTTGAGAATTTGTTGGAAAAGTATGGAAAGGCTATTTTGTCCAGGCATTTATGTGTTAGTGAAAGGGTTTTAAACACAAAATGATCACGAACCAGCAGCCAATGGGCCGTTTGTCTGACAGAGGAGATGTGTTCCTTTTTAGGTATGTTCAAGGCTGCTCTTAGGGCATTGTTCTGTATTACTTGGAGTTTTTTTATATTGCGGTGGTTGCGCCTGCAAAGAGGGCATTACAATAGTTCATTTTAGAAAGAATCAATGTTCTGGCTATCGTGATGCAGCTCTCCGAGGTGAAGAAGGGCCTGCCAGCATTGATACGTTTTGTCGTGTATGCTGCCACAGAAGCAATTGCGTTCATGTGTCTTGTTAGAGAGAGAACGAGGAGTCCAGGTTGACCCCAAAGTTTTTACTTCTTTGGAGACTGGTATATGGTTGGCATCTACGATGAAGGATTTGTATTAATT
The DNA here is from genome assembly GCF_040938575.1 of Ambystoma mexicanum. Lineage (NCBI taxonomy): Eukaryota > Metazoa > Chordata > Amphibia > Caudata > Ambystomatidae > Ambystoma > Ambystoma mexicanum. The sequence goes on along the minus strand of NC_090929.1, from coordinate 578,231,017 downwards.
ATGTCATTTATTTAGTCGTGTTTGAGTTCCAACAAGGAGTAGCTCTGTTTTCTCATCATTTCATCATTTAAGCATAGTCTGTGTTGGGCAATTCAGGCTTGGATGATTTGGTCTATTTTACTCAGAGCATTGGTGCCAGCATTGTAGTTGCCTGAGATGGGTAGGAGTATTTGGGTGTCAGGTGACAAGTGCTGGTGGGACCGCAGCGGTCTAGGGGAAGACCCTCATTATTTGGTTGGGCAGGAAGGATTCTGTCCAGGTTGTGGCTTTGGAGGAAAACTAGGCTGCTGCGGCGAGATGTTGGTATAGCATTGTATGGTCCTCTATTTTGAAAGATGCAGGGAGGTCGAGTAAGAGGAGGTTGGCGGGATTCCCCTTGTCTATAATTTCATCCAATTAGATTTTAAGGTTGTTGGAGTCAAGGTATTTTTGAATTTGCAGATAAACGGCTCTGTCTAATATTTTGAGTAGGAAGGGCACTGTCATAATGGGGCAGTAGTTTGTGGGAATATTAGGGTCTAATGTGGGCTTCTTCAGGAGTTGGAGGACCCAAGCATCTTTGAGGTTGGTAGGGATGTAGCCTGCAGAGAAGGAGTTGTTAATGAGTGATGCGATGAAGGGGGCAAGCTCCACCGCACAGTCCTTAATGACTGAGGCTGGGCAAATATCGCCTTGGCATATGGATGGCTTCAGCCTTATGGTGATTTTAGTGACTTCTGGCATAGAGACTGGGTAGAAGTCGAAGGGAACGAGGGAGAGTGGAGGTGGAGGACAAAGTGGGGACAGTATTTCTGTTTGTGATAGTTTATTTCTTGTGTTCACAATTTTGGTATGGAGGCAGGCAATTTTATCCAGTAGTGCCTTTTGAATATTGGAGCACCAGGTGGCGTCTTTAAGGCTGTTATCTGGGGGAGTGATGGGTGATTCCAGTTCTCGCAGGATGGAGAAGAGTTCTCTTGGGCCAGAATTCACATTTTGTATTCGCTCATTATAAGTTGAACTTTTGACTATGGGGATGGCCTGTTTGTTTGACTTGGATATTGAGAGGAAGCATTCTTTGTTGGCCACTGTCAGGGACTTTTTCAACAGGGTCTCAGCGGCTCGCTTAGTGGTGTGGAAGGCTTTGATATTAGGGGTGAACCAAGAGTTTAGGTGGGCTAGCTGTCTGGGTTTGTGTGTCTTCAGCAAAGCTATCTTATTGATTGCTAGGTGGAGAGTCTGTATAGTTCTACCATGCACATAGGGTCACTGACTGAGTGTTGGCAGTTTAGTATGGGTTGCAGCAGTAGGAGTATGTCTGCAGGGGTGAATTTGCAAGCGTTTGTGGAGGGTGAGGCTAGTGCAGTTTGCGGCACGGTGCAAATTTGGATATTTTTGGGGACAGTGAACAGGATGATGTTATGGTCAGACCACGGGCATGGGGAATTGGATGTGATTAGAGTGTTGCAGTTCAAGTCAGCCAGCCAGTCTAGCGTGCAGCCTTTATTGTGTGTGGGGCCTGTAATGCAGTGGGTGAACCCCAGTGCTTCTATGGAGTTGGCTAGGGTCATCGCGTTATCATCAGTCAGGTTGTTTAAGCATAGGTTTAGGTCTCCCATGAGGATGATTCTGGATGATGGTTTAGTGTAATTTTAGAGCATAGATGCAATATCTTTGTCAAAGAATAACGGGGCACCGGGTGGTCTGTAGATGGTATGGATGGTTAGTGTAGCAGTAGTGGATAGGGATCATTTTATAGAGAGCAAATCTCCAAAGTGGAATACTTGTTTAGGCACTTCTCTAATAGCCAGGTGGTTCTTAGCTATGATGGCTACACCTCCTCCTTTAATGAGCAGTCTGTCCATGCGGAAAATAGTGTAGTTATCAGGGATGGCAATTAAGAGGGATGGTCCTGCAGCTGCGTGCATTCAGGTTTCCGTGACGGCTAAAAGGTCTAGCCATGATAAGATCGGATATATGGAGGGCGTGGGCCAGGTGGGATCTAGTATTGATAAGGGCTCCAATGAGGTGTGTGCTTGGAATGTCTGAGTTTGTTTTAAAGTTGACACAAGTCGGCTTACCCAATGCAGGAGAGTTGCTGATGGGGGCAATGAAGGTTGCTACTTTATATGATGTGGCAACAATTCAGGAGGCCCTAGGCTCAACAATGCATGGGGCATCAGGTACAGTGGTGGTTCTGGGTTCGTTAATACTTGTGGCATCAAGTACAGAGGGGGCACTAGGCTCCCGGGTGCAAGTGGAAGCAATTGCAGTGGGGGTGCTGGGTTCAGAAATGCATGTGGCCTCAGTTACAGTGGGGGCACTCAGCTCCAGAGTGCATGTGGCATCAAATCGCAGTGGGGGCACTGTGTTCAGGGAGAGCTGTGGCATCAAATACAGTGGGGGAACTGGGTGCGGCAATACATGTGGCATTAAATACAGTGGGGGCACAGGGTGTTGCAGTACTTATGGCATCAAATACAGTGGGGGCACTGGGTGCGACAGTACCTGTGGCATCAAATACAGTGGGGGCAATGGGTGCGGCCATACATGTGGCATCAAGTGTCGTGGGGGAACTGGGTGCAGCAGTACATGTGGCATTAAATACAGTGCTGGCACTAGGCTCCAGGGTGCAAGTGTCATCAGGTACAGTGGCCTCAAATACAATGGGGGTAATGTGTTCCTTTGTTTTAGTAGATTGTCTTGGCTCTGGGTTGCTCGTGGCTATGTTGAATGTGGGGATGGTAGGATAAGCTGTCGTTGAAGCCAGGATCACGTAAAGGCTGAGTGGCTGCAAGGTTCAGCGGATTGAGTAATGGCTGACCGCATTGTGTTGCCGGCGCCTGGTGGGTAGATCCCTGGCGATAGGTGCGTGACTTACGCTTACGGGGGATGCGTAGAAGGAGTTTGTGTGGGAGCGGGTATGCCCAACTACAGCGCTCTGAGGGGCAGGTTTTAGACACAGCTTGTCACACATGTGCTGCTGCTGTACCGGGTCTGCAGCGATCAGGTTTGGGGTTGGCAGTAAAGTGTTTCTGGGTTGTGCGCGATGTCAGGTGCATGTTCCTGCATAGGGTGGCACATGGGTTAGCGGGCCAGGGGTCTGGCTGGGCCAAGGTGGAAGTTAGCATAGTGAATGTGCAGCATTGCAGCAAAGTGTTTGGTAAAAAGGACAGGGAGGTACCCCCATCGCGTTAGGTAGTAGGTTACTTGTGTGGAGTGCATCATACCTTGTGAAGAAGTAATGTAAATTAAATGCTTCCCTTCAAATTCCGCATGAGCAAAGAGTAAACAAGCATTAGCAAAGGCAATAGTTTTGGGATTTGTAGTTATTTAATGCATTTTATAGTTAGCATGGATGGGGAAAGAGGAAGGACTGCACAGAGAGGAAGAAATTATAGTGTGGGAGAGAATGAAGGGGAACACTGGGGTGTGAGAGAAGCAATGTGGGGAGGAATAAGAAATAAAAAGCAACACAAGGAAACATTAAACAATTCAATAGATGAAAGGTAGATCAGCAACAGTACACAGGAGCATTGTGCAACATTTGAAGGAAGGAGTGACAGGGCAAAGCAGGCCGGACCAAAAGTACAAGGGGGTAGCTGATCGACAGAGCAAATGTGGTTGAAGTGACAGTTCCAGAAGGGGAAGGAGTGACAACACAGGGGGTGGAGCAAAAACACAAGGGTGGATAAGCACCAGCACAAGGGGGGAGGAGCAGCAGAGCAAGTGGGAGGAGTGATAGTGCAAGGGGAAAGGAGCGACAATGCAGGGGGAAGGAGCGACAGCGCAAAGTGGAAGGGGTGACAGTGCAAGGGGAAGGAGGGAGCTTACAAAGGGGAAGAGGAACACCACAAGAGGGGAAGAGAGACAGCCCAAGGGGGAGGAGGGACAGCACAAGGGGGAGGAAGGTCAGTGCAAGGGGAAAGGAGTGGTAGTACAAGGGGGAAGGAAGGACAGTGCAAGGGGAGGATGGACAGCACCAGTGGGAATGGCGCAGCACCAAGGGGGAGGAGGGACAGTGCAAGGGGGAGGAGGGAAGTGCAAGGTGGGACTGCACAAGGGGTAAGAGGGCCAGTGCAAGGGGGTAAGGAGTGACAGTGCAAGGGACAGATGAAATACAGCTGAAGGGAGGGAGGAAGACAGCATAAGAGGGGTAGGAGTGATAGTGCAAGGGGGAAAGGAGTGCAGCGCCAGGGGGAAGTGAGCCGGAGCAACGGTACAGGGGGGCTGATCAACAGAACAAAGGTGGTTGGAGTGCCAGCACAAGGGGAGGAACAAAAACACAAGGGTGGAGGAGCACCAGCACAAGGGGGGAGGAGCATCTGCACAAGGAGGAGGAATGATAGTACAAGGGGAGGGAGTGATAGCACAAGGGGAAGGAGAAACAGTGCAAGGTGAAAGGAGCAAAAGCACAAGGGGGAGGAGGGACAGTGCGAGGGGGAGGATGGACAGCACAAGGGGGAAGAGGGACAATGCAAGAGGGGAGGAGGGACAGCGCAAGAGGGAGGAAGGTCAGTGCAAAGGGTAGGAGTGCCAGTGCAAGGGGGTAAGGAGTGACAGTGCAAAGGCCGGATGAAATATAGCTCAAGGGAGGGAGGAAGACAGCATATGAGGGGTAGGAGTGACAGTGCATGGGGGAAAGGAGTGCAGCGCCAGAGGGAAGTGAGTTGCCTGCATCTTCCTCTAGACCTGGAGTCTCTCCTGACATTCTCTATTAACTGTCCCCTATTGACACTTTTCTTCTCACTTATGCTTCACAAAAAACAGACCCCAACACCAACATCTTCCTGGATGTTTACCTCCACTGCTACACCCCTGTACTAGCATGCTTAAATTTCTGTTGACCTAAGAAAGAAATTCGTTTTTTTAGCTGTGTGCACATTTTGATTGCATTGCTGCTGCCTAAAGTCACATTTAGCTGTGTGCACATCTTGATTGTCTTGCTGCTGCCTAATTTCATTTTGAGCTGATTGCAAATCCTGATTGTCTCGCTGCTGCTTAAATTAATTTTTAGCTGTGTGCACATCTTGATTGTCTTGCTGCTGTTTTCAATCCGTGTTTAGCGTTCTGCACAACCTGCTTTTCATGAGAATGTTTTGACAAGTCCACCCCCTCTTTGCTCTGTCTAGTCTGCTACTGTTTCCTCCCCCTTCCCCAGTTCTCATTGTCTCTCTGTACGATATTCCCCTCAGCCCTACACCAGCTACCCCCTTTGCCTCTGCATGTTAACTATTTCTTGGTGCATATTAACTCCCCCCATTTACCAGTATTTCTTCTCCCGGTCTTGTGTCCTTTCTCCCCCCCACCTACTGCTCCCCCCGCGCCTCTGTTGCCTCTGCCTGGTTAAGTGTACCTCACTCCCTGCAGTTTGCTATGGCACTCTCTATCTCTCCTATCTTCTCCAGCTGAATCTCTATCTCCTATCCTTCACCCCTTACTAAGTCTGACAGGAATAAACTCAAGCAGGACATACTGGGCTCTAACCCAGGCCGTACAATTGCAGACACCTACATCACTGCCTCTGCCAGAGAGACTCTCACCGACATCCTCTTTGTCGTTCCCTCACCCGACCTATGGACTCTCCATATAATCGCTCTTCTCTCGTCTTTCTCTTCCTCACCCATCAATGGTGGCACCCGTTGGGGGGTCCTTCTTGCCCACTCCCCCTCCGCGGTCATCATCAATGTCTATTGCAATGGTCCATCATGGTACAGATTCCTCAACCCAACCTTTGACTCTTTGGTGGGATCCTCCCCCGCCTTATCAACCTCCCTCCTCCCTCTTCACCAGCTCCCTCGGCATCCCTGGCTCCCTTGCCATCTGTGGCCACCTTGGCTCCCTTGCCACCTTCTAACAACCCTTCTACCCCAGCCACGGCCACCTTGCCGCCACCCAGCGTATTGACAACCCCGTCAGCCTCCTCCTCTATGGTGAATCTGCCACCCACCAACACTGTATCTGGGGCTCCCTTGCCCCCTGCGGCCCCTCTTGCACTGGCTCCCACCTCAACCACAACGGTCCTGCTTCCTTGCCGGCCTTGGGTCTTCTACCCCTTCTACCTCTGTCCCTCAGGCACCCTGCTCCCCCCACCGTAAGTCTCTCACTGATGGCAATATGCTCCACATTGCCACGCTTAACACTGGCGCTGCTGTCAAACAATCCTGGCAGATATTTCCAACATCCTTGAACACTTAGATCGTGATGTTTTTGCCCTCACTGAAACCTGGTTCAACAATAGCACTGTCACGAGTTTTGACACACTTCTCCCAGAAGGCTACAAGACATTATCTCTGCCTAGACCAAACAGACCAGGTGGGTGAGTAGCTTTGATCTTCCCTGAGTGGATCCCTTTGTCTGTCATTTCCACTAAGGCCTACTCATCCTTTGAGTGCCTGGTCTGCAGGCTCTCCCTCTCTTCTAGCTCCTCACTCCTGCTGGTCACCTTCTATCGGCCACCTGGTCAGCCATCCCTCTTCCTTTCGGAATGGCTGTCCTGGCCTCCTCTCTCCTTTCCTCCTCTTCTCAACTTCTCCTATTGAGGGATCTCAACATCCACCTCGACTCACCTTCCCGCAACCTTTATGACCCTCTCTCTCTTTCCATCTTACCCTATGGCCCAACGCAAAGTGCTGGCCAAACCTTGGATGTGCTAATCTCAACTGAAATTCCTTTACCTAGTCCTCTCTCTACTCTTGCATCGGTAAGTCCGAAACTGCCTCCTGTCTACAAGGCCCATGAAAATAGTCTCAGTAGCTGCCTTTGCCTCCACCTACTCTTCCCCTTCAACTCCTGTGGCTGACTCCCACCCTGACAAAGCCGTCTCTAACTTTAACCTCTATGTTTCCAACACTCTTAATATTCTTGCCCCTGTCATGAGGGTACGACTTAAGCCTACCAAAAAGTGCAACTCTTGGTACAGCTCCAAAATTGCTGCCCTGGCCAGTATGATAGCCACTTCCACCTCCAACTTTCAGTGTTATGCAGATGACACACAGCTCTCCTTCAGGCCTCTTCCTCTTCCTCACTCATACCTGACTGTCTGTCCGCAATTCAGTCGTGGTGTGCTGCAAACGCCCTCTGCCTCAATGCCAGCAAGACAGAGATTATCCTCATCGGGAACCTTGCTCCCGCCTTCCCTCTTTCTCTCTGTCTGGCCTCCCTCGGCCCTGCGCCTCCTCCTAACAAAGAGCCAAAAAACCTGGGGGTCATCTTCGACTCTACTCTCTCCTTCTCGTCTCACATCACGAACATCTCTAAAAAGTCCCACTACCAACTGCACCTTCTCAGAGGTATTCTACCTTTTTTCACCTTCCCCCAGAGACTCACCATCTCCATAGCCCTGGTGCTCTCTAGGCTGGACTACTGTAACAGCCTCTTTCTCAACCTGCCCTCTTCTACCCTCTGTCCTCTTCAATTCATCCAGAACAGAACCGTAAGACTTATCCTTGACCTCAAGCCCAGGGACTGCATCTCTCCATCACTGAAATCCCTTCACTTACTCCCAGTGGTTGCAAAGATTAAGTTCAAGACCCTTTGCATTGTCCACAAGGCTTTCTGGGGCCTGGGCCAACTCTATCTGCAACGCTCTCTTCCTAAATACTGCCTTCCCAAGCCCTCCTCTCATCTTCTTCCAACTCTCTGCGGGTGAGCCACTTCTCCAAGAAGAGACTTTGGGAGATCTTTATCCTCTGCAGGTGCCTCCGTCTGGAACAGCCTGCCTGCCTCCCTCTATCTTGAGCTGGATCTCCTTAAATTCTGGAAACTCCTCAAGACTTTCCTCTTTGCCTCCTCCTCCTTCTCGCTCTCTTTCCCTTGCTAATCACCTCTTTCTGCTTGCTTGCTCTCTCTCCTCTACTTCTGTTCAGTTTCACTGACTGGCTGCCTGGTGTACCTTTAGAGCCTCACAAGCCCCAAGCCTTCCACGCCAGTCTCTGGCACTCGCCCCCAGACCTTGCACTTGCTGCTGCACTATTGCACTTTCGTTACGACCCATGAGAGTGGTATCTCTCTGCACTTAACCCATGTTCTGACAGGACTTGGCCCACTTGTCCCTATTCCCCCCATGCACTTCCTTTGTGTTCACCTGTCTAATTTGAATGTACCATGCCTATTAAGATAGTTTGTCTTGTCTTCCCTATGTCTTCCCCTCCCATGCAGGGTTGCACTTTGAAACACTTGTGCATAAGTGCATAATAAATACACAATCGTTCAAATTGCAAGAGGAAGAAGGACAGGACAATGGGGAGGAGGGACAGGGCAAGGGGGAGAAGGGACAGCATAAGGGAGAGGAGGGAAAGCACAAGGAGGGAGGATGGACAGAGCAAGGAGAGACAGAAAGCAAAAGGGGGAGGAGGAATAGCGCAAGGGGGAATTTGAAAATAGCCACCGTTATTAAGGTATACTGATTAACTTCGTATTAAACAGCAATTGTGCCCAGTGGAACATAAAGGAAAAACTAGGGAAAGAGACAGAAAGTTTACAATGTGGACGATTAACATTAGTGGATATATTACCATTAGCAAGAAAATTTGAATTTAAGTAAATTGGAACAGAAAGTTTATGTGCAAAAATTTAGTTGGTATAGATGAATTGTTTTAGAATGCTGGAAATGAATGGTATGTATGGAATATGAATGAATGACTGAGAAACTAATAATGTTTTAGTGAATCAGTTTTGAATCACTTTTTTGTATACTAAATAAGAATGCAAATAAAATAAAATAATGGTTGATTAGTCAGCTTTCTGTCGCTTTCCCTAGTTTTTCCTTTATGTTCCACTGGGCACAATTGCTTTTTAATACATAATTGTCCTACCCCTGAGTGCCAGGGAAGTAGGGGATCCCACCTATGTTTTTTGGGATATTGTTTAACTTCAACACACTATAATTGGTTCCATGTAATAATGTCGCCACAAAAATATCGCCATGCAAAAATATCGCCGAGAAATTGTTGTTTTTTTGTGGCGACATTATTGCATGGAACATGCGGGGGACACCCCCGCAACCCTCAATTATTTATTTTTTTTGTCCCTGTCGCCATATATATGGTCACCCAAATAATATCGCCACAACATTTTCCCGGCGATATTATTTACGGCGACTATATATGTGGCGATATTATTACCTGATACCCTATGATTGTAATAAAATACAATTTACATTCAGTGTTGAAGTTACGATTGCAAAACGGCTATAAGCAGGATCATCTGACAGTGTCTTATAAAGTATTTTATCTGTGATAACCGTTCCTTCACTGGTTCCAACGGCTAAATGTGTGATATGAGGCCTTGTCATAAGTAACCAAATTTAGCAATCTGTTTTTGTGGTAGACTCTAATGCGTTAACTTGCTGGGAAAAAAGCTTCTTCGTCTAAGAGAATAATGTCCCTAAATGTTGGACAATTATGCTTACCACTGTAGACAATTTGTATTTAGTGAGTCTCGATTACAAATGTATTTCAATCACACCACACATTTCTGACATTTGCAAAACATTCACTTATTTTTTAGTGCAATTATGAAGAGATTGCAAAGAGAGTAAAGCCAAGCCTGTGGCGAGTCAGACAACCAAGGATCAAAGATCTCTGCATCAAAAGCTTGACCATCTATCATTTATATTGGAACTCTATCAGCATATTTCTAATCATTGGAACTCTATCAGCATATTTCTAATCTACGTCCATTAACTTCAAGTGACCTTAAAATCATAGAGTTCATGGATGACCAGGGAACAGACCAAATATACTTACATCTTACTTTCCCAGTGATCAAGAACATGCTAATTGATGCGACCGAAAGCTTCTAATGTTATGCTTTGATCTAACTACAATCAAGAGGGATAAGTTAACGTCTCACCAAGGACCAGTCTGAACTGACCCTGGCCACAAGGATCCCACGACAGAAGCTTCCACCAGAGTGGAACAGGACATCAACAAAAGGGCCATGTTTTTGGATCCACTTCACATAGGGAGAGTTCCAACTGGCCAGAGACAGAAACTAATGTCACGTTTCAAACTAATTTGTCAACACATGACATCAACATTACCAACCATCATCCATCTGCTAGATCAATGATTGCAAAACAGCAAAACTGGTCCTGGTTATCAAGAACATTAACACTTCAGAATGCTCTTTAGCAATCCAATAACCCATTAGTCACTGAAATCCGACTGCCATCCAAAATAAATGTGAAATTCCATCGACTAAAATTGGCCTCATGGAACACTCGTGGCCATATTCATCTCACCAAAGATCGTGATGTCAACTTAGGCCTTATTGATGCCCTTTGTCTATAAGAGACATGGCTATGCACGAAGCCAGTTTTGGATGGTTTTGACACCTCATTGAGCACAGGAAAAAAAGGGCGACCTTCCTCAGGCCCGTTGACGGCAATTAAATCTGGACGCCTGTTAACATTAACGAAACATATATCGGGCTGTGCCTTATCTCCGGAAATTTTTAGCAATTGGGAGCTGAACAAGAACAGCCCAGATTCAGAGGCATCAGCGAAAGTCTTAGTGGTCAATGCATACTGGAATCCAGTATTGACATCAAACGATTGACGATGCATACATAAACCAGAAAACAGGATATGTGATTGTCTGTGGAAATCTAAACACCTCATGCATTTCCAACACTGCAGACTCCCAAAGTACAGTCCACAATCTCTCCAGACAGTTGATAGCCACTATGTGGAATAACTTGATGGCCATCAAAGACATGCATATATTAAATGGGAATCTAAAACAAGACATGCCACCTCAGATGACATGGGAAGGCATAGGTTCTTCTTCCATCATAGACTATGTTTTTGTTTCAGGACTCTTTCTACCGCTTGTGACAACTTTCAAGGTAGTCAAAACAAAAGAAAGTGACCATCATGTGTTATGCATGGAGTGGTTGGGAACAATGACTAACTCTCGAAAAAGAATGTTGGCTGATACAACTGTGAGCAATGACAGTCTCAGACTGAAGTTGAAGAACAAAAACATCACAAAACAGGCCAGTGATTTCGGAATGAAGAGATCTATGGATCTATGGTTTGTCCCAGGAGCATAGCTCAGTGGCAACGTGCTCGCCTTGGAAACAAGATGACACGAAGCAACACAAGTTCGCTTAGAAACCTCTGGGTATTAAGCGCGTTATAAATACGCAATTAAGACATATTCCTGTAACAGCGCCTCGATGCACCCGGGCTGTGTGAGCGCTTTAAAAATGCAAAATAAATTTAAATAAAAAAATGGTGAACTACATTCCACTCTTAGAACCACGTCATTTCAATGTTTCTAATAGATGACGATCGCCGAGAAACCATCTTCACATTTAAAATTAGGAGCTGGGAAATCGGAGAAAGTTGGTAAGAAGGCTAGAAAGAGCGGCCAAGAAATCGAGACTCACAACCGACTATGAAAGTTTCCAACTGGAGAAGAGAAACTTCAAGAAGTGGCTGTCTTCTATAGGATCCTCGCTATATCAATCTGACTCAGAAGCTATGCTCAAGGCCCTGGTAAGCAAAAAAACTAAGGAATAGTGGACACTAACAAAGTCAGTTAGAGTCCATCCAATGGATGAAAAATCAAATCCAATCTGCGAATCTATCTGGATGCAGCACTTTGAAAAGTTATACATGGCACCTCAATCCACCACTATGAAAGACCATTGGGTGGATGGAGCAGAGCCGTGTTTTTTTTCTGTCAAGCCTTGATGACATAACACAGCAAATCATTCAGTTAAACAATTCCCTGGCACCGGGACCAGACGGACTCACAAATCTCATGCTAATAGGACATCCGGCAGAGTGGGCTTCATTTATACACACCCTCTTAATGCGGATTTCCATCACGCATAAAATGCCATTCTCTTGGAACAGAGTGATCATAGTCCTCATTTTTAAAAAAGGTGACAGGGACAATCTGAAAAACTATCCTCCCATCGCACTCTTAGATGTCATTGGTAAAATATATGGTGCAATCATCTTGAATCACTTTCGCACCTGGTGTGCAGAAATTGGGGTCAATGACCCACTCCAAACGGGATTTGTAAGAGGTGTTGCTACCACAGCCAACATCTTCAGCATCAACATATTAAAGGGAAGTGCTCAAAGTAAGAAAGTCAAAATTTACATGGCTTTTATCGATTTGGTTCAAGCTTTTGGGATCAAATTGGATATGGAGAAATGTCCAGGGCCCATTCTCGAACCAATAAGAGCGATGCATAAATCCACCTGGCTACATGTTTGACTGGACAAATCCGGCTTATTGTCTGAAGAGATTTCTACAGCCAGAGGAGTCAAGCAGGGTTGCCCAACGGCTTCAACCCCATTCACCTTTTTCATAGAAGACATGCAGCACACGGACCCCAAAATAAGATCTTTCCCGCCAGTGATGGGTGGAGTTCCCCTACCTCTTCTTCTCTACGCTGATGGCATTGTTTTAGTAGATCAAACGCTGGCAACTCAACACTCTCCAAACCTTCATTACCTCCAACAAGTTAGAAATTAACAAATCAAAGACCAAAATCCTGACGTTCGGGAATTCAAATAAAGGCAAAAATGCCCACTCCTGGATGCTCAATGGCGAACACATTGAGCAAGTCACCTTATCCAAGTACCTTGTGGTTTGGCTAAGTAACACTTTGTCGGAGGCGCCCATGGTATGTCGCCTGAAAGCTACTGCTAAGACCTTCTCTAGTCAGGCTTGTGCCTTGAATCAGATCTATGAGCAGTTTTCAATCTTACCAGGTCTCACTTTCTACCGGTCAAAAGTCATACCTACATTAACCTGGGTCAGAGGCAATGCCAAACATCCCAGAACAGACGTGATCCCAGCTAGAAGGTCTTTTCTGGAAGAAAGTTCTTGACCTCCCACAGTCTGTCCCAATTCAAATTATACAATGAGAGTTGGGTCTGTCATCATTAAAATCAATCGTTCTTTGGAAGAGTCTCTCTCTTTTCAAAAAATGCTTTGTTTCAACTCGACCAGAGATTCTGAAGATGCTGCGCAAAGAAATCATGGCATCCCAGATCACAATGTTACAGAATTGGCGAGAGAAAATGTGTTCTACATTGAAAGAATCTGGGAGCTCACTTAAGGCACTAATCACCAACCCCAAGAGGAGTAAGATCAAACTAAGAGAACTTGATTGGATCAACACTGTGGAGTCTGCGGAAAGATATCAATCAGTTGCACATATCTCCGGGCAGTGATGCAATTTGGACACCACTTGTGAATATCTGAAACAACGTCCAGATAAAAAAGTAAGACAACAATTCCTCCGCATTCGACTTAATCTCCAGCCGACGAATGAAGTAAGAGTTACTCGAGGACTCTGTGCAAGTGGCACCTGTCGTTTTTGCAAGAATGCAACCGAGAAAGAAACCCTGAAGCATTGGGTCACTTCCTGTTCAGCCCGCAAAGAGCGGTGCACCACATTCTTCAACCATCTATTTTCAGATTTTCAAAAACAGGACATGTATACGTGTTGGTCAACGCTGATTGCAGGGAATAAAACAAGCAACGTGATTGCAATGACAACATTTTTAGAGCCCCTGTTTGACTCATAAAGTTCCACAAACTATCCATATGTATCCTTGGTCTTGAAAATGTCCTGAACTTGTATGAAACAGCGAACAATGGACATTTTAGTTTGATCACAAGTTAGCCGCGCGTGTGGAATGTGAATTTTAATTGTTGTATGTTTGTTTTATGTGTTTTTTGTTTTTTTAGTTTTTCTTTTTGCTAAAAAAATTGTTTCAATTTATATGCAAAAAAAATGAATATTTACTTCAAGTGTTCAACAACTACTTTTCTGAAATGTTCATACACTACTCCAGTCCCTCTGCTGACGCTGCACACCATCCCGTAGGATTCGTCCACTGTACAGTGTTCCATTAATTTCCAGCTTGAACTGAGCTTTATAAATATCACAAAAGCACTGATGAAGTTATGTGGTGGGGCCATTTCAACATGATGATTGGGGCACCCCCTTCCTTAGATTGTAATACAGTCTGAGGCCATGGGGTTAATATATTGCAATGGAGACAAAGAAATACAGTGGGTTTTAATAGCCGTCTATTATCACAAGATAGTCAGCTAGCAAGGAGCAGAAACACTAAATACCCACTGAATAGAAATAAATACATAATTTTTTTGTGCAAGTGGTTGATGTGGAGGAACTGGTGTAAAAGTCAACGAGGTGATAATACTTCTCTATACCCCAAAGGAAGTGACAGCTAGAAGGCTTTAGAAAATGCAGCTTGTAAGGCGAGTGCTGTAAAGCACACATTTAAAGACATAGTCGAAAAGAATATATTGCTCTATTATAATACTGCTCACTGGCAACATGAGGACAGTTTGTGGGGCCCCCTGAGGATCAAGGCCCCTTTCAACTGAAAAAGTTGAAAGGCCCTGACTCCGTCCGAGACCATATATAGGCTTGTCAAAAAACAGTATTTGTGAACTGTTAAACATTTTGATTTAATTAATGGAATTTTGTTTTCTTTAACAGTCCATATTTGGCCTATTTTCGAAGGGGAACATTTCCTCGAAACGCGTTGCCCTAAAATAACGGACTAATTTGTGTTTGCTTCTCTGTACAATGACCTTTGTCCTTGCGATATCTTGTATATAGATTTTGATGTACCAATTATATATATTTTTCTAACCATAAATCTTTTCTGTGTAATGGAATTCTTTTTTTTTGTACTTACAAAATACTATTTGAACATTAGTGTTATATATAGAGCATTTGGCTAGATGCCAACACCTGAACGTGTGCAGGGGTCGGGAGGATTCCTAGTTTGAATCTTCTTTTCCTGTTCCAAAACACACAGTTCACCAGGATGCAAAACAAGGCAGAAGGGGGTGAAGGTCTTCATAGTATAATCATGAAAAAGAAATCAGCACAATGCTTGCATACACTCCAGACAAGCACTGAGTTTATAAACGAGACGTGAGCATTTGTAACAACCTAACAGCTGACGAAACAAATGATAAATGCAAATAAATAGCATGGGCAACACACATTATATGACTCACAATTGTAACGAATTCTGCCAATGGAGAATGCTAAACCGGGCGCTTAAAAGAAAATGTCGCCGTGAAAGCATTGGCGACATACTTCGATTTGACCTTATCTAAACCCAGCGAGCATAATCGCTTGTCAGTTATGCTTTCGGCAGCTGTGTGTGCGAAAAAGGGGAGATTGCAAAAGTTCAGAGAGACAAATGGAGTCCTTTACCACACAAGTGAGAGCAGTGGTCCAGCTTCAGTTCACTCGCGCTCAAGGAACGGAGTGAACAGACAAGGGGGGAGCAGGCAAAGGAAGGACCACTACACCAGCACAAGATGAAAGCACGTGCTTTCCAGCAAGCCGCCTGATTGTGAGAATCATAGTAAAACGCCCAGGCATTGGTTTACATGGCCACGGACACAAAAAGTAGCATTTTCTGATGCAGCAAATTAATTCCTGGGCATATCCAGTTGCCATGTCAACCAGATATCCTGCTACTGAACACCCATTCTTCTTTCTTGTGTTAGCAATGCTTTGCCACACTGGTGGCTTAGACCCACCATATGCGCCAAAACCAAAAAGGAGGACAGCGAGTGCTTTATTGCTTTCTTTAGTAAAATCCAGGGACTGCCTCTACCTCCCAACTCACAACAGCTGCAGCAGCTTGCCAGTTTACAACAGGGTCTCCCCATCCCAACAGCAAATCACCCTACAACAGTCCACTGCCCCACCTCAGCTCCCTGCCACCCCGAGCTTACTCTCCAAACATAAAAAATGGGGATTACAGGTGTTTCTAAACATGTCCCCTTTCTCCCTGCAACCTCAAGAAGTGTGCCACAATGCGGTCCTGCCCCATACCATTCCTACATCAGTGAGAAGCCCCTGCCGCCACAACGTATACATTCCTCATAAAAATAATCAGGTCCTCTTATCAGAGTGTGCAGGTTTATATGACCAATGACTAGTACCAATGACCACATTTCTATCATAAGTGAGAAGCACCTCTTTGGAGAGACTATATTTGTACCAGTGAAAGGAGCATCACTTCGGAGTTTACAATTTCATCCGAGCATGGGTTGAAATTGATGAGAACTTTTTAGCTCCTTTATGTAGCCTAGAAGAGCTTGGTTAGTTTGACACCAACTGCTACCAGGAGCTACGTTTGGCTCCCCGGCCAACTGCTGAAATGCAAATATACATATGAGACATTCATTCTGTGTGTTTGGGAATGTGTATGAGAACACATCTACAAGATATCTGGAGCATAAGGATTCATGTTTAAGGGCCAGAAATGTATAGCTTGAATGTCTTGTGGAAGTTAGATTCATGACACATTATGGAGTCGCCCCTGCTTCCCCACATGCAGCACCGGCCTACTAGGCGATGCCTGATACCATGTAGCTGCCTTTAGCCCTTGTTCATCAGGTCTTTCAAATGTATACACCCTGAAGTGTCTATGCAATGATCAGAGAGGAGCACCTGGCTCGGGATTGTGGTTGTAAACAACTGCATGAACCTCATGAGATGTCTCACAAGGTATGACAGACATGTTGTTTTATTTGCTTTTGTAAAGCGCCTAGGTCGCCCGAAGGCATCATGGCACTAGCAAAGGAAGGAAACACAGGAAGAGCGAGTGTAACTCATACAGGAAATCTAAAAGAGAAATGTTTTCAGTTGACACCGGAACATGAGGTGATCTTCGATAGAGCGAATAGAGAAAGGAAGAGTGTTCCAAAGAATAGAAGCAGCAATAGTAAAAGCACGTTGTAGTGGCCTTGAATAATGACAGGACCATATGGAGGCTTGGCAGGGTGTTTATTGGCACACCTGAATTTGAATGCACAACGGGAGATGTTTAACTGTCCAGGGAATGGGGCAACAACAGTACTCACAGAGTGAGAGTCCGACTTCATACAGCTTCTTCACTGTATGCTGCAGTGTGACAGGATTGCACACTAGTGCAACCAGAGCGCCCAGGAGGCTGAGCCCAGCCGTGGTATTATGCCGTGGCTGCCAGGTCCCCACTGTGTTGGGGCCTCGTGGAGGTTCAGGCTCCCATGGCAGGAGGACCGCCGGGGCTGTGTGTCTCAAACTGCAGGCTCCACCGAGTTCCGCGCGCCCTCCATGGTGCTGCGCGCTTCATGCTCCGAAGTCTAGCGAGATCGCGTCCTCATGATCTCACGAGACAGCGTCCCCACATACCTCCTTTGGTGGGAAAAGATGGTAGCTAGTCCATGACGAAGTCTGTGAACTTGGTGGACTTCCTTCTCTCGTGCTGGGGTTTGCCTTGGTTGAAGACAAGACCTGGGGCTTGAACAGTGAAGCGGGGAGTTTCGGGTGAGGCCAAGTCTCCTTGTGTTGCCTCCCTTTGTGGTTCTTTGGACTGGGGTGAGGGGCTTGTGTATGTCTGTTCCCCCTGCTCCCTTTCTCCTGAAGCGTTAGTCGCTGCACGTTGGGAGTTGCTGGGTGCACCTCACTGCTCATTGATATCCCCTGCTTCCAAAGACGGGTGGTTGTTGGACGCTCTTCTGCGATACACTGCCCCCCTTTCTAGGTTCCATCACTTGCCATCGCTGGTGCAGACGTGATTGGTTCCCTTGTCGGTGACCTCCATGGCGCTACTGTATTTGGAGCCAGTTGTGGTATCTTTGTGAGGTAGGCGTATTTTCACCAAGTCGCCTTCGCTGACATTGGTGCCATGATCCAACACTAATATCCATACCCCTAACCTAGTTACCTTACCAAGTAAAACACTGGCACTCACCACCCCCACAACCACTCTCAAAGGTGCTCTCATCAACCCGCGCTCCCTCTGAGCTCATGCTATAGAAATCCACGACCTCATTGTTGACAAACAACTTGACATCTTGGTAGTCACCGAAAAGTGGCTACACCCCGCTGCAGGCCACCTCCTAGCTATCACTATCCCCCCAGAATTCAGCATCCTCAGAACGGATCGGACCAATACCCAGTTATAGCCAGAACATCCTTGCAAATCAGAGCTTCCCCAATGGAACAAATACAAGGCTACGAACTACTGCTAGTAAAATTCACATCTGACCCTAAAACCACTACCAGCTTCCTAGTAATGTATAGGTCACCAAACAAAAACACAAACCCTAACCTGGACATCTCACTACTATTAACTCCCATCATAAATGTATCATCCTCAGTGATATGAACTTAGGCTTTAGTGACCCCCTGGATCTTGAAGCCTCAGCCTTCCACACAGCTATGTCAGAGATGAACTTCGTACAGCTGATTAATGAACCCACCCATTCCAAATGAAGAACTCTGGATTGGCTCCTCACTCTTAACTCTAAAGTCACCATCGATTCCATCTGCCCCGTAAAGTGGTCAGACCATTTCATCATCAACTTTACACTGAACAATAATATCACAGCCCACACGATCTCCAATAAATCTGACACCTTTGAAACTAGAAACATAAAAAAGCTCACAGCGACAAACCTTTCCCCTGCCCTGATCAAATCCTTAGCCAACTTGACCTTGGATACGCACAAACCCACCTACCTTGCAGAGCGCTACCAGCAAAGCCTCACCCATACCAACGACCTACTTGCTCCAAGCATTAACAAAACTCGAATGCCAGATAAACGATCTTGTTTCTGGTTCAACGAAGAATTAGTCTCCCTAAGACGCATAAAAAGATCACTTGAGCACCTCCACAGGAAAACTAACACACCAGAATTAGCTCAAAACTTTGATATAGCCACCAAAAAATACAAATCAGCTATAAACACGCAAAAGGCTAATGCCTTTAACCTTCGCATCACCAACGCCTCTTCAGATAGCAAAGAATTGTTGTCAATCCTTAGAGGGCTGGAAAATCCATGTAAAGTTAGTGCACCCACCAATGGCAGTAAAGCTTGGTGCACCACTATACAAGATGCGTTAGCTTCCAAAATCCTACTATTACAAAAGAGAATTGATAGTAAAAAGACACTCCTGGTGGAAAAAACACTACCCACCATTATTGTGAACCAATCTAACCCCACCCATGGCACTACATTCCACTTCACGCCAGTCTCAGACAAAGAAGTGCTAGATACCATAGCAAAACTCAAAGCATCGAACTGTAAAGAAGATCAATTCCCCTCCCACCTAGCCAAACTCTGTGCTCCCACCCTTACACCCATCATCACTGAATTTGTCAATGCTTCCTTTCTCACCAATACAGTCCCAACCAGCATTAAAAAAGCATGGGTAACCCCATCTTAACAAAACAACCCTAGATCCATCTATCCCCACTAATTATCAACTAATCACAACGGTACAGTTCCTCCTGAAAATAATAGACAAAATAGCGTACTCCCAGATCCAAAACCACCTAGAACAGCATCAACTACTAGGGGACCGACAGTCAGGATTCCGCCCTAATCACAGTACCGAGACAGCCCTACTCAATCTAAAAATCCAAATGGATGCCACCAGAGAAGCAGGTAAACTCTGCCTACTAATGCTACTGGACCTCCTCGCGGCTTTCGATTTGGTCAACCATGAAAAACTCTGTAACACATTGGCTAACAACTTCAATCTGTCTAAGGACGCTACTAACTGGATCAAATCCTTTTTAGCAGACAGAATATCAAGAGTATCCATCGGCAAAGAATCAGCCGGCCCTATACCAGTTCCCGTAGGCATCCCACAAGGATCATGCCTATCCTCCACATTGTACAATGCCTATACTAAGTTGCTCTTTGCAGCTCTGGATTCCATGGGTGTCATCTATACCAACTTTGCTGATGACACCTAGATCCTTATCCCACTAACAGACAACCACGAGCAAGACTCACTGCTCATCAACCAAATATACTCACTTATTCAAAATTGGATGGCAAACAATAGCCTTTGGCTTAATGATGACAAAACAGAGTTACTCATAGTAGGCTCACCCTCCAAAATGGAATCACTTTAGCCTACTTATGAATCATTTATCATCAATGGCACTTCCATCCCAGTACTTAAACAAGTCAAGACTCTAGGTGTCTATCTAGACGCTACCTTAACCATGTCAAATCAGGTAAATACACTAGCCTCCTCCACTGCTTATAAATCAAAACTCATCTTCCTAAGCCGCAAATACCTCTCACCCAACAACTGCGTTACATTAGCAAGAGCACTTATACTCTCCAAGCTAGACTATTCTAACATCCTCTTCCTTGGCACCTCCAAAACCAACATAACCAAACTCCAGCTCATGCAGAACAAAGCCCTCTGAGCTGCCCTAGGCATAAAAAAATCTGAACACATCTCTAGCATCAGGAGAGACAATCATTGGCTCCCCATCCAAGCCAGGATACTTTTCAAAACCCTAAGTATCACGCATAAATGTATTGCCAATAAAGTGCCCAAATACATTATCAACACAGTCACAAAGAAATCCCAGACAAGACTCCTTAGATCTAACAACAACTTTCACCTCGAAATCCCACGATGTAAAAGAGAGAAAGCGGGGGGCAGCGGTTGCAAAGTACTTGCGCCAAGACACTGGAACTCACTACCCACCAGTATCAAGATTGAAACATCCTTCCCACTATTCAAAAAATCACTGAAAATGTGACTATTCAACCAATACTAAACCTTAGCCAAGATTCCCCTCTTTTTTATCGAATAGACCACCTCCTTCTATCTGTATATAAACTGTAAGTAAATATACCATTGTTTTTGTATTCCTATGTTTTGTTATAAGATGTATTATAAAGATGTACTTGCCCACTGTCTGTAACTACGCTGTGATACCTAAATAAATAAATAGATGAGCCGCTCTGCATTGATCGTCTTGGGATTTCATGGCCTCCTTGTTCTTCTGCATGCGGAAGTCGATGTCTCTCATATCTACGTCATCATCTACTCTGATTTGATGTAGCCATGGCGGTACTAACTTGGACGCCGCCCTTCTCCCTCTCAACAGTTGAAACGGGGAAACTTCAGTGATGGCATTGGGCGTGATGCAGTAGGCTGCTACGGCCTCTTTCACTGTTTTGATGGGGTCTAATCCGCTTACACACCGCAGTTGCAAAGCGCCCTTGATGAAGCAGTTCACCCTTTCCACTAGCCCATTGGCTTGTGGGTGGTACAAGCTCACCCTCAGCTGGCGGACATTGTGTTTTCTCAGGAACCTTTCCATTTCTGTGGACACCAACAGCACTCCGTTGTCGGTCACGATTTCTTCGGGGAGACCTTCTCGTTGAGGTACCTCTATAACTGTGCTTGTGGTGATGTCTGCCACAAATTCGATCTCTACCCACTTGGAAAAGTAGTCCACCATGACTATTCTGTATTTGTGACCCGTGGACTTGCCATCTAGTGGGCGGATGAAGTCCAGGCCTATTTTGTGCCATACTCCTAGTGGGATTTCGGTGGGAATCATGGGTGCTTGCCTCACTGACAGGTGTTTAACACTGTTAATGCACTCGTGGCACCTTTCAATCATTGCCCGTATGTCTTGGTCCATGCCTGGCCACCAATTGGCATCATGCACTCTGCGCCTTGTCATGTTTCTCCCTAAGTGGCCTGATTGTGCTCTGCAAAGGATTACCTTGCGGATGCCTCTCGGGGGAACTACCCGGTCGCCTTTCAGTATGAGGCCCTTCATCACAGTGATCTCATCGCCCACTTTCCAGTACGGACACAGGCCTTCAGGAACTGCTCTCTCATTCGGCCATACCTCGCAGACCCACTCTGCACGCATCGTAGGGCATCATCTTGTTTGTATTCTTCTTGCCAATGTCGCTCGCTTAGCTCCATGAATTTGCTGTTCCTCATATCACTTATGGATGCCACCACGCATTCGTCTTTGAGGAACGTGGCCTCTGGGGCATTCTGGTCGAGTAGCCTGGACATGCAGTTTGCCTGGGCACTCTTCCAGCCGGAAATGTGGGTGATTTCATAGGTATACTCCTGAAGTTTTGCAGCAATTCTGGCTAGTCTTGGAGTCGCAGTTTTGGTGCCGCCAGGGCTTAGCATGTTTATCAGGGGTTTGTGGTCAGTGACCAAATTAAACTTGGTACCCCACACCTATGATCTGGGTGACGGTGGCGCCTAGCCCATATGCGCTGATGTCCGTTGTGATGCTTGTTTCCCATTCGGGAATGAAAGGTTTGAGACAGGGTGCATGCAGGATCCTCTTTTTGACCTTGGGGAAAGCTTCATCTTGCTGAGGTCCCCATGAGTAAGCCGCACACTTCTTTAGGAGCTCCCTCAGGGGGATGTGGTTTCTGAGAATCTGGGGACAAACTTCACATAGTATTCTGCGAGGCCCAAGAAGGACTGGAGTTCATCCTTGGACATCGGCACTGGGGCATCGGTTATTGCCTTGAGTAGGTTTTTCTTGGGGCTCACCCCGTCCTTTGAGATGCGATAGCCCAGGTACTCAACCTCTCCCACATGCCGAATATGCATTTTTCATGGCGCAGGTGGACACCAGCTTCCTGGAGCTTGCTCAGTACTGCGTTTAGTGCTCTGTCGTGGGTATCTGTGTCCTTAATGAACACCAGGATGTCGTCCTGGAAGTACGAGACATTCTCTATGAAGTTTAACAAGGAGCTCATCATCCTCTGGAAGGCCGAGGCCACTGAGGACAGGCCGAACAACATCTATGTCAAGCCTGGAGAATATGGTTGCTTCCTTCATCATGAGCAACATCTCGTTTATGCTGGGAAGCGGAAAACTGTCCATGACCACTTCTAGGTTCAAGCTTCGTAGGTCTATGCAGACTCTTAGTTTGTTCGAAGATTTATTTTTGATGAGTACCACTGGGCTCAGCCATTCAGAGGACTCCACTGTTTCGATGCTGCCTTCTTTAACCATCTTCCGGAGCTGAGCTTTGAGTGCTGGCCTCGCTGTCACTGGTACCGGTCTGACTTTGTGCTTTACTGGAACTGCATTGGGCTTGAGGTGGAATTTGTGTACGTAGTTTTCGATTTTACCTGCCGTTTCAGAGAATAGGCTGGCAAAGGCTTTCTTTAGGTTCGGCGCTCCTCCTGAAGAGACCAGTAGTACCTGATCAGGGGTACTGGGGTCTAGCCTTATGCTCAGCTTGTGTTGATCGTCCCATCCCAACACGGCCCGGGCCTTGAAACGAGAAGTACACTTTCGTGGTGGTGGACCTGTCTTTGAATTCAATTTTGGCCTTGTTGTAGCCCAGTAAGTCCACGGTGGACCCTCCGAAAACTGTTGGCTTCTGTCTGGTGCTCCTGATTTCAACCTGGTCGTGTCCCATCATTTCTTTGTACGTTTGGATGGAGAGGATTGATCCTGAGTCGGCCATGACCCGCGTCTCCATGCCATCTACTCTCACGATGCAGTGGAGCTTTTCCCTCCTTGCTCGGGGTGAATTGACCATGATCACCATGGGCTTGTCATGCTGGTCGCCGTCGTCACTCGACTCCCTGTCGCTGTCGACACGGGTGACCGTTTTTTTCCCGCCAAGTGCAGGCTGCAGCCACGTGGCTGAAACATCAGCATTTGGAGCATTGGTGCTGCAGCATCTGTAGCACTTGGGTGCTTGGGTAACGCCATCTTTCACAAATTAGATGAATAGTCACTGGGCTTGCCACTTCAGTGGGCCTCCCCATAATGTTTTTGGAAAACGGCTCTAGTATACTATATCTGCAAAAACTATGCACAACTTTGACCAGTCTCAGCTTCTGAAAATACGTTTGCATCTCAAAACTTTTGCTGAATCATCCTGACATAAAGTATCACTTGTACATGAAGACAAGATACTGATATCAAATAAGAAATAGTGACAGAATTAACACTGTCACTACATATGCACCTGAACTAATGCTTGGCAATCATGTAATGAGCAAAGACATATTGTCCTGTTCCATTGCTACTAGGGTGTTACTGTGAACTGGAAAGATCCATATTTGCTTACCTGTTGATGACTGGTGCTTGCCACATTGTAAAATAATTGTTTTTTTTTCAAAAGATCTCTTTTACAATTTTTTTTTTAAAATCAATTTTTATTGATATTTAAAGGCAACAGAGAATTTTACAGCATTTAAACTTTTTGGGCAAGTGCCCAGCAGAACACCACAAACAAACCATGATTCCCTGATGTTTTCACCCACCCTTCCCCTCCCCCCCAAACCCATGTCTCTGGACCAAAAAACAGCTTGTCCCTAATACGTCTCCTAGGGCAACTTCGACCGGGCTAACGGCCATCGGTGGTTGACTGACTCCCCTGAGGTTAGAGCAAAGTGTTAAATGCTAAGGATGGTTTCGGGCCGGGTCGTGGGCCTCTGGGATTCACCGGGCGTTTCCTCCGCATGGCCAAACACATCCATGAATTGTAGCCAATCCATCTCTATCTGGGCGCTGGAGCCCTGTATCACCGCTGTGAGTCTTTCCATGAAATAAATGTCCTTAGCCACAGCTACCCACTCTCTTCTTGTGGGGAGGGCGGCCCTCTTCCATGTTCTAGCCCGAGCCGCTCGAGCTGTTAGGAGTAACGAGTGTGTCAAGTCCGGAAGTTTTTCCCAGAGATCATCCCTTAGCTGCAGGCCAAACATCAACAGGATAGGGTCTTGTGGATAAACCCAGTTTAGGACTTCTAACCAATAAGCTTGGACCTTCCTACAAGACCACCACATATGCCAATAGTTGGCTTTTTCCCCACATCTGTACCAACACGCCGGGTCTACATCTGGGAACATCTTAGAGAGGGTGGTCGGATCGTACTGCCACCTGTGAAGAAGTTTGATGGCGTGTGTCTTATATTGGCCGGAGATAGATGTCTTGAATGCCCTGCTACAGATACGGCCCCAGAGACCATCCCCCATTTCACAGCCCAGGTCCCTCTCCCATTTCCCTCTAAGACTTTTGGTTGTCCCCTCGCGGGGGATCATAAGGGCTCTGTAAAGGAGGGAGATGAGTCCTTTCATTTGTACATGGGAGTCTAGGATTTTTTCGACCGGGGTAAGCTTTCTTTGTATACATGGCTTTAGTTTAGGTTTCATTAGGACGCCTTTGAGTCATAAGTATAGGAGCAGGGAGAGGCTGCCAATTCCCAATGCCTCCTCAAGCTCCTGGATGGTTATGAAGGTGTCCTCCCTCACCAACTGACCAACTCTGGCTAATCCAGCGTTGAACTAGGACTGGTAGTGTTCATGGCCTGGGATTTCTTCTAGGACTGGCGTGGACCAAATGTGGCTCAGTGGCGAGGGCCAAGTTGTCACCTTCTCTCTAGTTCCCTCCCCTGCCAATGCTTTCTACATTGTACCGAGTATGGGGTGGTCCCTGATTCTTTTTGGTAGTTTCTTCAATGGGACCCATAACCATTCACCTACAGTGACCGGATGTAGGTATACGTTTTCGACATAGACCCATTGTTTGTTAGGGTCCTCCCTGAGATGTGGGGCCAACGCTCTCAGCTGGGCCGCTCTATGGTATGTTTGCAGGTCTGGGAGGGCTACTCCTCCTCTTTCCTTGGGGAGGGTGAGGGTCTCGTATCCTATTCTGGGTCTCTGGCCCTGCCATATGAATTTGGTTATTTGTTTTTTAGCTTCATTGAGGTAGGATTCCGGGGCCTCCAACGGAAACATCTGGAAAACGTATAAGACCCT
This sequence comes from Ambystoma mexicanum, assembly GCF_040938575.1. Lineage (NCBI taxonomy): Eukaryota > Metazoa > Chordata > Amphibia > Caudata > Ambystomatidae > Ambystoma > Ambystoma mexicanum. Next base: position 578,205,434 of record NC_090929.1, on the reverse strand, counting down.
GGGGTGGAGGTTCATCTTTATGGCATTTATTCTTCCCATCCATGATATCTGTCCCTTAGCCCAACCCTCCATGTCCCTGAAGAGTTTATCAAACAGTGGGGGGTAGTTTGCCTGGCTCAAGTTCTCGTTGGGTCGTACAATATTAATCCTCAAGTATTTTATACCCTCAGTACAGATCTGGAGACCCAGGAGGATACATTCGGCCAGGTTCCTTTCCATATCTGGAGCGAAAGGAAAGATCATAGACTTCCCTATGTTTACCCTGAAGCCTGAAAAGAGACCAAACGGTTTGATGACCTGCAGGGCGGCAGGGACCGATCTAGAGGGCTCCCTCAGGTGTAGCAGAATATCGTCTGCATAGAGGCCTAGTGTGAAGGTGCGGTCGCCTATATCAATACCCCGTACCATCTGGGAACCTCTGAGGTATTCTGCCAGGATCTCCATGGTCATGGCGAACAGGAGCGGGGAGAGGGGACAGCCCTGGCTCGTCCCTCTTTGGAGGACAAAGATGCGTGACAGGTGACCGTTGACCGTGACTCTAGCCGATGGGGCTGCGTACAGGGCCTTGATGGCTTGTCTGATCCCCACCCCAAAACCCAACTTCTCGAGTACCCCATGCAAGAACCCCCAGTCCACCCGGTCAAATGCCTTTTCAGCATCGTTGGACACCATCACCAGGTTATCCCCCTTCGTTGCCGCCTCCCTCATGACGTGCAGGGTCTTACGGAGAGTGTCCGCCCCTGCCTTCCCTGTATAAAGCCCACCTGGTCAGAGTGGATTAACCCCGGCATATGGCCATCGATCCTCGTGGCAATAATCCTGGTAAATAGTTTTGCATCCACATTCAGGAGAGAGATTGGTCTATAGGAATGACAGACTGCCAGGTCCTTCCCCTCCTTAGGAATCACAGTGATTAATGCTTTACCAAATGATGGGGGTACCCTCCCTGTGGACATGAGGTTAGAGAATTGGCTTGCCAGGAATCCCGCTAGGTGGCCCGAGAAGGCCCTGTAAAAGCCTGCAGTGTACCCATCTTCTCCCAGGGCCCTTCCCAGCTTCAGGCCAGATATTGCCTTGAGTACCTCCTCCTCTGTTATCGGGGCATCCAGGGCGGCTGCTTCTAGGGTTCGAAGGGTGGGGAGGGTGACCCGACTGAGGTATGCCTCAAGTGTTTCCTTCTCGGCCCCCCCTCCCTCCCATATAGGGTTTTATAGAAGCCAGCGAACTTCCCAGCTATGCCTTCGGGATCTGATCTTTCCCCCTCATCTCGCTTGCAATTCTTGTCACCCATCTCTCAGCCCGTTGACCTCGGAGTTTAGCTGCCAACATGGCGTCGGCCTTATCGCCTTTTTCATAATATCTTTGGCGTAGGTGTTGAAGTCCAGCTACGATTTTACCCATCTCTAGATCCCTCAATTCTTGCTGCTTCCCTCTTGCAATGCCCAGATCCCTCTCCCTCCCCGCCTCCCCCTTCCCTTCCGTCCTCTCCAGTGTGAGGATCTCAGTCCGCAGCCTATGAACCAGGAGAGTCCTCTCCCTCTTTTCTGAATCCCCTTTGCTAATCAGCCTACCCCTCCAGGTTGCCTTCACCGCCTCCCATACTATCTCCCAGTCGACTTCTCTGGTATCATTTAGCTCGAAGTATTCTCTGATCGTCGTTATCATCACTTTAAAGACTGCGTCCCTAAGGAGAAAGTTGTTACATCTCCATAGGGATTCTCTGGGTTTTAGGCTCGATAAGCTAATGTCTGACCAGACCAAGTCGTGGTCCGACCAGCTGACTGGGCGGATCTCAGAGGCCTCTATTCTGCTCATGTGCTGGTGCCCCGTGAATAGATAGTCTATTCTAGTCCTCGTTCCGTGGACTGCAGAGTAGAAGGTGTATCCCCTCCCCATTTGATGGAGCTCCCTCCATATGTCCACCAGACCCTGTTCCCACATTAGGTGCCGAAACCCTCTACATGGTCGTCCCCCTCTACTGCCTGGTGGGATGGCCTTACCACTATGGTCCAACTCCTGATCCGCCCACATATTGAAATCCCCTCCCAGGAGGAGGAGTCCTTTCACTCTGGCCAACACCTCCCCAAGAGCTTCTTGGATGAATCCCATCTGTCCCACATTAGGGCAATATATGGCAGCTAAGGTGATTCTGGAGTTATATAAATTGCCTGATACCACCATGGCTCTCCCGTCCTCCCTCCCCCATCGGGTTACCTCGGTCAGTTTATGATTCCTGTGCAGTATGATTCCGACACCCCGTATCTTGGTCTGTCCGGATGCCCAGAAAGTCTGACCCACATGGGATCCCGGGATAGCCCTCTCTTCCCCCATGACTGTTCTGGTTTCTTGTACGAAGAGGATGTCAACGCTCGCGTTTTTCATTTCCCTCCCCAAAAGAGAGTGCTTTGTTGGGGAGTTAAGCCCCTTAACGTTGAGGCAGCCTGTTCTGAGGGTCTCGGCCCGGCCCTTCCTCTCATTGTCTGTCATTGGTACTTTGCCTTGTATTCCTATTTTTCCCAGTCCTGTGAAAGTTGGCCTGTTCCCTTTTGCCGCTGGATTGGGTCTGGCCCCGAGGACCTCTATCCCAACCTCTTTCCCCTCCCCCGCCCCCTCCCTTCCCCGTCCAGGATGCCTGCCAACGGGCAAGCCACCAGGATGAGTGTGTATCCATACACCGCAGGTCTCTCAGTGGACTCTGTGTCCCCGGCCGGGATTGTCAAATAAGTGTTCTTGCATTCCCTGGTGGTAAGTCTTTATGCACCTTTATGCACCTATTCCTACCCAACGTGGGGGTGTTTGGTTTCTTGAATTTTCTTCTGCCCTTAGTCTTCTTCTTAGTAGACTAGGGGCCCTCCAGTGGTCTCCTGGGTTCGGGCCACGGCTGTGTACCTTCTTCATTTCCCTCCTCCGTGGTGTCGCCCTTGAGCACTTGGAGAACCTGCGTAGATTTCTTGCCGCTAGTCACCCTATAATCTACGCCTGTTTGTTCAAAGGAAAGGGAAAATGAGAACGACCATCTGTATCTTATGTACTGGCTGGTGAGCCATTGGGTGAGAGGGCGACACTCTCTTGTGCGGGTGAGGGTGGACAGGTCTTGGTAGATCCTAATTGTGTCATCTTCAGAGATTAAGCTCTCAAGCCGTTTTGCCTTTTCCAGGACCTCCATTTTCTCCCTGTTCTGGGGAAAACGCACCACAATGGACCTTGGGCCCCCTTCTCCGCTCCCTCCACCTCGATGTGCTCTCTCCAGCTGGACTTCCTTGCCCCCTTCTAATGTGAAGAGTTGGTTGATCAGCCCTTGGATTTTCCTCCCCACATCGGCCGCCGTCTCCTCTCTTTGCTGGGTCACACCCATTATGTGTAGATTAATTTGGCGTTCCCTGTTTTCCAAGTCATCGATCTTCAAAATGATGTCCTCCTCTCTCATTTCAAGGTCTGTTAGCCTCGCCTCGTATTTCATGTCAAGCAGGTCTGTCTGGAGGTGGTTATTTTCCATTCCTTCCATTTTTTCCTCCAAGGTGTCCACTCTTCCTCTGAGGCCCACTATAGAGGCCTGTATGTCGGTGCGAATCGCTTTGATTTCCTGAAGGATGCGGGCCTCCTCAGTCAGGGCAGGCCAGGGGGCACCCCAACTGCTTAGGTGGGAGGCTTTTCGGGTCCTTCTGGGTGCCCTCCTGAGCTCTTAGGCCCCCGCTTGTGGGTTACGGGTGATGGGTCTGGGCTGCAACCTGTGCGCCGGAGAGGTGGCCCAGCACTTGACCCCGGATGCACTGCAAGGGCGTGGGGGTGGAACCCCAGACCCCCGGTCCCATCGCGTCCTCCGGGGGGGCGATGGTGCAGCAGTGCAGGACACCCCAGGGGTCCCCAGCGCGGAACGGTCCACGATGCCGGCGTCCCCGTAGATCTCCGCTCGGGCCTCACAGCTTGAAGCACGAGTTGGGGGGCTCCCAGTACACTCCGATGGGCCGCTCTTGTGGTCTTCGGTTGTCTTGGCCTCCACCCGCCTACTCCAGTGAGCTGCCTATGAGTCTGGGGATCGGGTTGTGCGTATCTTCGCAGCCGGGCTCCTGCAGGTCTTTGTCTCGGCAGGGCCCGGGACACCACGCCGCGCCTCCGGGGCTGTAGACACGGGAGAGACGCCGCCCGCGCTGGATCTCCCGGCGTGTTTTGTAGGTGTGGGGGGGTCCCCAAGACTTCGGTCCCCACCATGGTCGCCGGGGGGGTCGATGGCTCAGCCACATGTACTGCGCCTGGGGTCCCAGGTGCGGGTGGCAGCCGTTGGCATCCTCCGAGGGCCCCTCCCCGACGTCCAGGTGCGGGGCTGTGTGGGGTTTGGTCCCTAGTCCACGGCCTCAGAGGGACTAACCGCCCAGGGCGCAGGTCTTCTCAGGCTTCACCAGATAATCCCAGCCGGGGATTGAAATAGCATGCTAGGCCCTGTGGGCCAGGAGGAGCGCAAGCCTTACACGTCTGGCATGCTCCGAGCCCCCTGGTGGTCTCCTTTTACAATTTTTAAATGTCCTGCTGTATGAAATGAAAGTATTGTGTTATGGTCAACAAAGGTCATTAGTTGTACATAGGAAAGAAAAGAAAAGGTCCCAGAAAGCATGGAAGACATGTTAAAATACAAGTGTTAGCATACCTAAGACAGAAAGATAGATTGAGCATCAAAGCTTAATTGCACAATGAGGTTTGCTGATTAGTCAAGGAGAAATTCTAACATGCCCCATTCACCAGAAGTGCAAATGAAGTCAAATCTCTAAAATATAAAGCACTTACATAGGAGATGTTGCTGTAATAATTCGGACACATACATATATAATGTATGCTTAAACTGTTTTTAAAAAGCTGAGCTCTTTCCTTCAAGCTAATGAGAAAATATAGATATGTCGAAAATATTTGTTTCAATGAAGTACTTTACTCATTACACTACTAAAGGTCGAAAATGAATACCAACACAGGCTGGGGGATATTGTATGTATATTTGTTCTATTTAAAGCTCTTAAGTGCAAGTGCTATATAATAACACATCATTATCATTTGGCCTTGGACGTCTGCTTGAATTTACAGTAATTTGGTAACATGGGCCTATGCGCACTGATATCAACGATACATTCTTGTTTGAAATGTATATCACATTACAGTGATATTGTAACCATATTTTTCGTAGTGTACTTAGGAACAATGTTATGTACTGGCACTTTCTGTTTTGTCAAGGAGTGAAAGGTTGTGTTCCATCGCTTCCTGTGATGTCACTTCGGGGTGGAGTCAAGTGACACCACTTCCTGTGATGTCATCAGAGGTAAAGGCTAATCTGATGTCACATCCACTACCCCTGGCATTTTGGTGAAATGACGTCCCTCAAGAAAGCATTTTGTAGGCAGGATGAAATCAGCAACCTGTATTTGAAGCTGACAGTACTACTTCAGAAATGTGAAATGTTGATTCAGTGCACAGGATTCAGTGCAGTGTGAGAACAATGCGCTGGCTCTGGTGTTGATTCCGCCCTCTTCTTGGCGCTGATGCTGATGAAGGAAAGCAGATAAAGACACAATACTTGTAGGCCTCTTGTTATCTGTTAATAGGAAGCAGCAGATGGCCACTTGCTCCACTCCCAGAAAGGGACCCCTAAATGTAGCCTAATGAGACCAACAAAGTAGCCCAAATATAGCTCAATTCCATCTAGCTGCGAAAAGTAAGAATACTTCGTCATCCCAGCTTTGTAAGTGACACAGTCACATGACATGGTACAAAACTCCTGATTGGGATCCAGTTATTTAAACAAGCCACTATAGGATTACATTGGCGTAATGGAACAAGAATTAACATTTAGGCAAAATTCATGGAATTATCTGCACGGAAAATAAAATAAAATAGGGACTTTGCACGCCAAACCGCGTGCAAAATCACATTTGTCGATTCATGAAATCGACTGTGCAGTATTTTTTCGTACTTTGCAGGGACTTCGGCATGTCACTGCGAGAGCCCGAGTGCCTTGCGCAAGACACCACGCCGAGTGTGGGCGTGGCTTGCGCAGAGGATATGATGGGGGAAAATGAGGAAGAACAAGGGAAAATGTGGGTGTTACGACGGACGGCCCGCAAGCAGTCCATCGCACGACCCACTATTGCGCAGTAATGATATGCATTCATGGATCCGACTGCACAACCTCTCCGTGGGGAAATGGCCCCCGCAAAGCCCTCATTCTATCCGCCACCCGAACGCAGGCGTACAGACTTGCGCACAGGATTCACTGCACAGAGATAAGATTGGGTGTTAGATTTAGGGGTGTGTGTACGCGGCCAGTATTACGATCTAACTTAGGGGTGCGCGCACGCAGTGCAGCAGGGTGCAGGAACGGTTTACAGTGGTTTGCACACAGATTTTCATAGTTTTACCCTAGTTACGTAAAATCATACGCATGTTGTTGCTGTGCTGAAAACAGTTACGGGGACCCAGTGCCGGCTCCCTGAGATGCAGGCATGCTTGCAGGGGACTCCATGCACTGTTTAAAGGTTGCATGTATTTGCGCTTGGGAGAGCACGCAAAGGTAGCCGTTTCTGCTTTGCGTGTGGGTGTGTCGGGGGCATTCCAGCCGGGACTTGTGTATACGGTTACTTTGCACAAACAATTCCATGAATATGCGCAGTGCGCAGGAACACCTGTGCATGCAGGCTTGCGCAGAGTCGTTCTCGGTGCATGGGCATTGCAGGATCTGTGCTTAGTGTGCCATGAATCAGGCCCTTAGTGTTTCGGCTGATTATGACACAGAATATACAGTTGTCATGCCAATCACAAAGTGTGGCGAACCAGAGGAAGGAGTCAGATTAAGATGTGACATGTTCAGGTGTGTTCATTTAAATAATAATAAAACGCCTATTTAGCCCTACTGATTTGAGGGTATTTGCCTAGCTAACAAATTAAAACAAATAGTGCTCATCAACTGTCCAAAAGAAAGAGTATGTAGACCAAAAACCTACTTGCTATCTGGCCCTACCACTTAGAAAAAAGTAACAAAAATAGGCCATAGCAATTGCCTCTATTGCTGGGCTTTTCTTGACCCAATGGCTTGGATCTTTCTCCAAAGAAGGTTTTAAAAGTTCATCAAGTTCTGGATTTTTTTCCAAAAATAAAGTTTATAACAGTTCACCAATTTCTCACAATATTGTCTTTCATCCTTTTTGAAGGTTCTGACTCGCAAGTCTTACACAAATCCAATATTTCTTTACATGGCAAAAAAGGTTTTCTTAATGCAATTCACCATTTATGACTTAGTGATTGATATTCCTCTCGTCTCTGGTTTGAGCACTGGAACCCTCCAGGTCTTGGTTCCCAGACCTGCTCACTGTGATTTGTATTTCCATGGCTTCCCAAGGCCCTGTAACCCTTGGATAGTGTTACTTTAGCGGGCTCACTGACTGGCGTCTGCATGTATCTAGTGTTTGGGCTTTCTTAGCTCCCGTAACCCTTTTGGCTTTCACATCCTCTAATATCAATTTCTCTTGATTTTCCTGGGTTTACCCCAAAATACAGAAAAAAAGGCTGAATGCACATTTAGTGTGCCTTCGGCCTGGCTGAAGAGATTGAAGCCCATAATACCAAACAAGGGGAGCAGGAGTTGAGGGGGTGTCCCCCGCTCCCTTAGTTCGGTATTATGGGCTGCAGGGGTTGAAGAGGTGTCCCCTGCATACATTAAATACCCAGCGGGGGACAAACAACCAAAATCCCAAAAGCTTGAATAACAAAATGCGAACCAGAGGGCTTTGTAATTACGTAATTCAAGCTTTTGGGATTCGGTTTTATAACGTAGATCCAATTTTCCTGGGCTCCCTAAAGCCCTGTAGCACTCAGGTAGGCTTGCTTTTGTGAGGCCTCGGTTGGGCATCCGCCCGTATCCACTCATTAGTGCCACTTGTGGCTTACCCAGCCTCAGATATAATGATTCACCCCTCTCGGCAGAGTTATCTCTTTGGGAGCGTTTGCTTCCCTTACTCTGGCCAGTAGCTGTTGCACTTCTTATGAGGAGATCGGGGATCCGCTCTCTCCGCTGCAGTCTGGTCTTGCCATCAGTTAAAGGGCCCCAGGCCCACCATGGTTTCTGCGTCGTCATGCCACCAGGTGAGACAGTCTCTTTACCGCCTCTGTTGCTCTCTCTTCATTTCGGCTTTGTTGCCACGCAGGACACCAGCATTCCATTGTCTTGCTAATGTTAAGCTCGTTCTCCACGCTACCGCCGGCTCCGCGGTCTGCCGTTGCTCCACCCATCAAGGACGTCCTCCCGTCAGAGGCTCGCCTCTGCGTAAAATCCGCTCTCCTCCATTCCAAGTTTGTGGACGTTTTATGTACATCATCACAAACAAAAGGGGTGTGTTGTTCATCTTTGACTATGGTCAGAGGGGATCCAGCATTGCCTGAAGCGCCAAAGAGATTGAAGAAATGTCACTATTTGCGGAATGCAAAACAGGGTTTACAACAATCTTTTCAATTCCCCTGTAGGCAGACAATGCATTCTGAACAGGGAGTTCCTTATAAGAATGGGTGTCACTCCCAGTGAGGTCCCACTTTCCCACACCCCTAGGCAGGTTCTTGCTTAGTGGGCTCACCTCCCTAGCCTCAAAGGGGTGGCTCCCCTCTGGCGAGAAGGGACAAATAGTACAAATTCATCAGAAAAGTGAGATTTCTGGTGTTCCTTTAATCTCTCTCTTCTCTATAGCAATGGTGTTGGTGATATTTTGGTGGCTGCACCACCAAAATGCAACACAACCAATACATACATAAACTCTCAAGTATAATACAAAGTATCGTCCATTTGAATAGTAAATAGAGTGGCCAGATGTTCACATCAGAAAACTGGGATAAGGTATGAAAATACGATAGACGATTTTCACTTGCACATGGATAAAGCACCACAATGGTGAACCCCGAGACATTGGTGAAGTATTCTAGTGAGTCCACAGACAGAATATGTACTGAGATGACAAAACCCACAATTTCTTCTGTAATTGTGCCCATTTTCTTAGTAATTGTGGTAGGGGGTGTCTTTTTATACCAAAAACGCCCTCATACTCTATAGAGAGACAGTGGACAGTGGTACTTTAGCTATTTTACGCTATGACAGGGTGTATTTGATCATTGGCTCCCCATACACATATTTATATTTAAGTGTTACTTATTTTGTTGTTAAACATTTAGATACAAATGTGTGCAGCTAACTCAGTCGCCTTTTTTGGTAGTTTGGATTTTTAACATATCTGCATACTTCTTAGAGTTATTTTGAATATTCTAAAGATTTTACAAAGAGTTTCCTCGCCACAGATTTCGCAGCTGAGGTTTTAGGCAGCATTATCTCCCTGGTTACACAGACCGTAAATGTTCAGACTTCTGACAGCAGAGTTATCTCTTAGGTTACACAAATCGTAAATTTTCAGGCATCCGACAACCCCTAGCCTACATAATTGCCTTAGCATTTACGCCGGCATGGATTATCATGCTGCTGAAAATGCTGGGGATCCTTATGGAGTCCGCCTGCTTTTTGTTGATCCATTGTAAACACTGCATGCCGTGTGTACAGGGCAGGCCGCGGTTACTCAATTTGAATGGCAGAGTACCAATGGGGAGCACAAAAGGCGTTCTACAAACTTGTACGCCACCTTTTGCCCTTCCCTTTTGCACTCCATTGTGCAAATGATGAAATTTGGCAATGCGGACCCACTTACCTGCAAGTCTACATGCAAAGATTCCTCGCTGCAAAATTACACAGGGACTTCAATACGAGTTCCCTGGTGTTCTTGGGTTCCATTGTCAATCGGCCAAGAAGCCAAATAGAAGGAATTATATGGATTTCAGATTTTCCCATCTTGGGTGTCATGTACCTGCAGATTCTGCACTCAGCATGCCCCAATAGGGGTGCATTCTCAAGTTAAGCTTTCAAAGTCTACATTCCCAGAACCGAACCTTCATAGGTATGGAACAGATTTGGGAATGTAATGAGTCATTTACAGGGCTGGTAAAGTAGATCTGGCTGATAAATTTGATGACTACTGATATTTGATTATTGTGAATAGAAGTAATCTTTGTCTACTGTCAAGGTATTTGCCAGCCTAACCTCCAAACACAAGGAATCTTCCCCTCTGTTGTGTGCTGACGAGGAAGGAGAGGGGCAGTCGCCCAGGCTATGTTGCACACATTGCCGACCAGGTGAGATTTATTGCCAGGTGAGTTGATGTGCTGTATCATTTTAGAAGTGCAAGCTTCCATGGCAAATCCAGGTAGCTTTACTTTTGGCATATTTTGGAGACGAACGTGGATGGATATTGTGTGAGAGTCTTCTTCCTTCCTACCACTGAGCTCTTCTAATAAGACGAACGAGTCATCGCTAAAGACCCCTTCCAGGATGTTAATGGGGAATGCTCTAAAGGATCAATGGATGCCATTCTCAGATGTCACATCTCATCCAGTAGGTTAAATGGTGCAAGATGAGGTGTGTGTGGGGTTGCTTTCCCTGAGTTCTTTGTAGGGTCTTGTGTGGTGTTCTAAGTCATGTTTAGAGGGAGCACCTCATTCCTAAGTTTCACATTGGAGCCCCAACACTCTGTGCTACGTGGTCTCGGGTGTGTGACAGCACTCTCAGTTGTGACAAGAGGGGAGTTGTGAGACCCCAGATGCCACTGGGCAATATATAGCTCCTGTTTAATGAGGTAACAGTTGCATATGAGGAACCATCAATCTCCCTAGTTTGTAAGGAGCTATAGAGTGAACAGCAGTTCTCTTGACCGCGCACAGTCGGGTGAGCAGCTATTTTTTCGGTGAGGAAATGTTCTTCTATAGGGGTCGCTGGCACATTTTGAAAGATGTATAGGAATTTATGTATGGCAACCATCTTGAGGTTTAGGCAGGCTATCATGAAAAAGTGCAGTGGGACCCAGTGGTCTATTTTAACTTTACGTTCGACAAGTGCCTTTGACCTCATAGGTCATATAAAGTCTATATGGACAGCATGAGACGACAATACCAAAATATTTGTAGAACTCTGTGCACACCTCAAAAACCAAAATGTCTTCAGGCATGTGTGGCAGGATGAGTGGTAGCATTTTTTTGTCAAATTCACCAAAAATCCAGCTCTCCTTTATTGGAGGAAGAGTGTCCATCTGGTGTCTGGACTACAGCAGCTTCTCGTCTTCAAACAATGAGATGAGAGTTTTCTTTGATGGTATTTTATGTCCCCGTGCACATTATTTTCTCAAAGAAGGCAGGACAGTGGGCCTCATTCCGAGTATGGAGGTAATCATGGCGCTATTAGCGCCATGACTACCTCCAATACCGGTACCGAGTCCGCCCTCGTTCAATGGGGACTTACCGGCCTATTCCGACCTTTGCGGGACCGGTAAGTCCCCATTGAAAAAGCCATTCCCCATTCCCATTTGAGCCCCTATAGGGCTCAATGGGAAGGGGGAAGGCGCTAATAACGGTACCGCAAATTGCTGTACGGTTATTAGCTCTAAAGTCCCTTAACGGGTCCCGTCCTTAACGCCTGGTAAAACCAGGCATTAAGGAAGGGACCCGCTAAGGGAACTCGGAATAGGGCGCAAAGGGATTACCGGCACCGGTGTCCTTACTGGTGCCCGGTATCCCTTTGCGCACAACTCGTAATGAGGCCCAGTGTCTTAAATATGGGGAACGAGAGACGGAATTTCAATTGTGTTCCTCTAAATAGTACAAATAAGGGTACACCTTTAAATTAGCGAGGAAGCGGGTTAGTGGCTGGGTGTATAGTAGACACACCACACTGCACATGAGAAGTCATTGACTATTCTGGGTTGGTGCAAAAGCAAGTGCAGGACGGACACTCCATAGAGTTGAAAGCCTTTTCAACATCACGAGCTGTCCGACACTGGGGATGTCAGCGTCAAAGCTGTCCATGTCTGTGACAGGGGACAATCTATGCAGGTTGTTCTGAGTTCAGAGGCCTGGAATGAAGCCTGCATGATCGCTGAGGATTAGTAAACGAAATGGAGGAGACAATTAACTTGCTATTTTGCCAGAATCTTGTTGTCACCTGTCTTAAAATGTATACACATGAGAAATGCCACCAGATTTATAATAAATTCTACAATGTTAACAAACATGTGAGGCATTCAACAAAATATATAAATATTGTCGAGATTATTTGAACTGCCAGCAACACACACACATGCTAAAATGCTTACATTGTGATAGCAGATATCCCCCGTTTTGTAAAATATGAAAATGCTGCTCAAATTGTATGAGCTATTCCCAAGATTAACAGCCATTGAAGTAATTAAAGACTATATTCGTGTTGCAAATTCCAATATATTCCAAGTTTGCAAAAGCCCAATACATGTTCAGTACAGAGGGGCCCAGTTTGACAATCCCTGTATATTCCCATGTATGCCATTCTAGTAGATAACCTATTTTGCATTGCTGTAATTTCCAGTTTGACAAAACAGTAGTTCCAATATGTCCACATTATCCAATAAACACAGTTCCAGGTAAATCAGCTTTCTCAAATTGATTGCACTCTTAGTTTCATTACATGACAATATTCTGCAAAATTCCAGTACGCTCCCTGTTGGCTGTTGCACAATTCTAGTATATTCCAAGTTTCCTAATCCCCAAATACTTCTGGTATACACAATCCCAGTGTGATCCAATTCTCAAAATTGCAGCAAAACCTCCTTTTGTCTACACCACTATACTCCTAAATTCTCAATTTAAGTATATATATATTTCATTTATTTATTTATTTATTTATTTTTTCATTTGGTTTCCGGATTCGCAAGGCAGACGTTTATCCGCCTCACGCTCCTTTTTCAGCGGCATAGGCAATGTTTCTAACCTGAATAATCCTCCAAGTACACAGCAATTGTACCCGTGTGAAAATAGCATACCATCAACTAAGATTTCCTCCACGGATACCAGACCATTCTATGTGTCTTCCTGAATTCAATTCAACCGTTGACAGAACATAGGCATTCCCAAACACATCCTGATGAAAGTTCGGACCCTTCATCTGCGAACATCATCTACTCAGTGAAGGTTGAATACCCTCCGAACCAGAAACACCCATAACAATGTGTCGACCACTATGACATACTACCAATCTGATTGTAGTATTTGAAATCCACAATATATGTTACTAACCCTCACCTACCAAACTGTGATGTAACAACAGTTTTGTACTTATTTCCATTTTTTTATGTTCTTTTGTTAAAAGCCAAACTAGGCTTGCATGTGATCTTTCGTTTCAAACTGTGTATTCTTTACTATGAATTCTATATTCGATATGTATGTCTGAATAAACCAAAATTTCAATCCTCTCCCATTTTTTGTGACTTTTGATAGCTAGCATTTACAAACTAGCTTCCTGTCTTTTGAAAACCTACCACAGTCTAAACGGTGTAATAGGGGTAGCTTATGACTCTCTTTTCTCCCTGTATTTCTAGTATACAGCCACTCAGTCCTCCTCTTTTATGCTAAATCCTGATATGTTGCTACACAATCAATTTCTTTCAACAGCTGCAGCATATTCCAAGTTTGACAATTGATTGCAGAATCTCAGTTTGCAGGCATTTTACTAACACACAATTTCTGGGTACTCCTGGTTTGAACATCACATTATATCCAGTCTGCACTCCCTGAATAATAATCCCAAATGATTGACAGGGTAATTCATTCATGGATTATTTGCGCCGAAAAAAACGGGATTTGTGTGCCATTCTGCCCGCAATTCCCCATTTGATAAACAGGGATTTGCGGGCAGAATGGCGCTCAAATCCCGTTTTTTTCGGCGCAAATAATCCATGAATTATCCCCTGAAAGTTTGACAAACCCAGCATACACCCAGTTTGAAAGATTCCAGTATACTTGCATAGAATGCGTGCACCTGTTATGGAAGCGTTCTCACCCCCTTTGTGAATCTGGTTGCACAATCACACCATTCTGGTGGTGCGAGGAGGTGTAATCCAGCAGAGAAAAGCCCATCATGATTCAGAAAAAGGTGCTTTTCTGTGTGATGTAATGGCATGCATCTCTCTTTACCTGTTTTGAACAGACACACCGGGAGGCGCAATGCTCAGAAGGTCACATTTTACCCTTTAGTATATTTTCTATCTATCTATCAAGCAGCGTAGAAAAAAACATTTCATTTCAAAATAGTGTACGATGATATGAGCTTTAAGCCGTCTCATAGTGAAATGATCTGCGATCAGTGACGTTGGTGTTGGCAGCTTGTGAATACTTTAGAGCCAGGTGAGCTAGTCCAACAATAATCAATTCAGGAGGGCCAGAGAGTGCTTCATTGGGCCTCATGTCTGCGTTGGATATCTAAGCTTAGCTCCTTGCCATTGTCGAGCAGCAACCATGTCTCGTCCTGATTCAACTAACCTAAAACTGTTAAAACATTTTTGAAAAATGTTTTCTAATTTGAAAAACTCCATAAAACAGGGCAATACCACACCTTAAATTCTATCATCAATTTGGACCTTGCATTATTCGAACAGCCCATAATAAGCAGTGTGCTTCATTTAAATGTTTGCTTTGTAAGTTGTGCGATTGGTTCCGCCTGTGGCGCTGCCCGTAGTGACGGGCTTACGCGGCGGCGTGACGTAGCACGCCGCCGCCGAATGTATAAATAAAGGGGCGTTCCCGGCCGCGAGGAGAGCGACCGGGAAGCCCGAACCGAAAGGCTGTGTGCGTGTGTCCTTTCAGGTGGGGGGGCTTACGGGAACGCAGCGGGGGGCTCAGGACCGCCCCCCAACACCGCCTAGCTAATGATGAAACATCTTCCTTCCATTGACTCCGATAACGTTGAGATAAATAAGCTCTCATCCCATTTCATTAACCCTTTGAGATCTCTGGTGATCTATTGACACGCTTTAAAAGTGGTCTTTTTGTCGATACACTATTTAGGCAATGCTGGCCCTGTCAACAACCTCGGCAACACAAACCATAACATGCTGTTGGAATAAAAAAAGACTAAAAGAGCTGAGAAGTTTAGTGGAGATAGCTTAGCAAGTCAAGGCAGTTGTTGTGGCAACAAAACCTCAGCGATTTTGAATAGGGAATATTAATTTAATTTCTATGACAACTATTTCTCTCTATAAAATACAGCTAGAACCTGCTGTTCTAACCGTACATTTAGCATGTTTTTGAAATAAGCATGAATGGAATGGCAGTGATTTGCAAGGAGTGTATGGTAGCTGCCTCTTCCCGGGTAGATACTTCTCTTATGAAGGGACAGTCAAATGAGATGACGTCCCGCTGGATAGACTCTCCATTGATCCCTAGCAATGCAAATTAAAAAGAACATGGTGTGATGAAAAGGTCAGGCTTTTCATTTTTAAAGCCCATTCGAGTCACACATCCAAGGCGAGCCCATGTGAATCACTACACTTTTATTGTTTGCTAAAGTTCATGCAGTCTGCAGTGTTTTGGGATTCGCCTGATCTCTGCATTTTAAAAAGGACACGTGCAGAGAAGTGACTTGCCTTCACAGTTTGATGCACGGTGATATGCAGGGGACTGTGTGCATGCGCTTTAGGGCGTGCATATTAAGGCAGCAGTGGTCGTTGAAATGTCACAAATGTCTCGCCCGCGTGAATCAAGTATTTCTGCTTGAATAGAGAAGGGGATATGGAAAATGCCTTTTAAAACTCAGTGGAAACCAGATTGCAATGCACTTCACACGGACTTCTGTACCTGAGAATGTCTGCTTCCAAAAGTAAGGAAAAGTATCTCAGAAGAGTGTGTGTGTAGAATCATTCCGAGTAGACTGTCTCATGCAGCTATTGAGCAAATCCTACACTAAATCAATTAAAGATTCATCAGTCCCCTGGCTATTAAACAGCACATTACAGAGGACACCCATCTCGAGGATCACACACTTTACTTAGTCCTCATGTCCTCGTCGCCAATCATCTGGTGTCCTGCCCCTATCAAGCTAGAGTGGTCTGATCACACTACCATTCCAACCAGTCTCACCTGCTCAATTCCTACCAATCTCAGACCATCCCCGTCCACCGCAACTGCTGAAGGCTCCTTCAAGGTACTCCCCGTAGACGCTTTGAAGCCCAGCCTCAATGCTCCCATCTGCATTTCATCACAGCCTAGCCTTTCTTGTAGACCTCCATGAGCAACTAAAACTACATGCATCAGGATTAAATTCATCACTATACTTTTTTGGATAACTTTTCTTCTAAAATGGTGCACCGTTTTCGTTTCTTTGGCTCTTTTTTGTAAAGGCTCAGGGAAAGTAATGTCGTACAACTTTCAAAGGGATTTTGGTAATTTAAGAAAGGTTATTTCTTTCTAATGCTTCTTTCAGCACCTAAAATATGCTTTGTTATTGAACACTATTTAAGAGCTGCCAATTCACTTATCAATTAATATTTAATAGATTTGGATTTCTCCATTAGCAGAATTAAAACCGCCACGAACAAGAATACAAAGAATAAACAACACGCTAACACAAATACACAATTACACACTTTACAATGCGACAAGTCGCCTTGAAAGGGCCCTCTTTACAAATTCATAAAAACTGTACAGAAAATGTGTTTCATTGCAATTCATTATTTAGAAAAAGCGCATCAAGCTAAAAGCTGAAGTACCCCCTAAACATAGGATTTAAAAATTCCCTGCGCAAATTAGAATAACTTGCACAAAACAGTAGGAAATGGCTGCTGCTCTCATCCACTCCTGTTTTACAATAAAAAATGTTATCTGGCACAGACATGTCCCAATCTCTTGTGTCCTTAAACGAAGCAAGTTTAGCCTGGTCATTATTACCAATC
Source organism: Ambystoma mexicanum (assembly GCF_040938575.1). Taxonomy (NCBI): domain Eukaryota; kingdom Metazoa; phylum Chordata; class Amphibia; order Caudata; family Ambystomatidae; genus Ambystoma; species Ambystoma mexicanum. The sequence goes on along the minus strand of NC_090929.1, from coordinate 578,188,623 downwards.
TCTTATATTCTGCAGTTTTAATAGTACTGATTTTGCCACGCTGTGCCGTATTTACACATAAATCAGCATACATTTCAAGTGACGACAAAGTTCCCACTTTTTGTATCCTCAACTCTTTCACAATATTTTTCAAATGGGACAGTGAGGAATGCTGAGTGACGCCCGTGTTTAATATTTCCCAACTGACCGGTAATTTGCATCCCTCCCTGTCCCAAACATATTTGTTGGTCACGGGGGACCTTAGCATTTTGATATAAACTAAGCCTCCTTCACCAATCAAGGACACCAGAAGGTATGTAGTTTACATATATTTATTTCTCTTAGTTGTAAAGTAGAGAAAGCACTGGGACATCCATCTAGTCCAGTACCTTAGGTCCAACCGACATCAGTAGAACCCTGCACACCAAACATACATCAACATTCCACCTCGAGTCCGAGTGACATCACCACACCAACACTCCACCGAGAATGTTAGTGACATCACCACCATCACATCACTCATAGCCATAATCAATCCCACACAGATTATGACACATTTCCCTCAATATCTTGTTCAAATTGAGATTTTCCAAATAGCCCAGGCATACTTTCAAAAATAACTAACAAACCTTAGGTTCACCTGGGCTACTATGCTAGAGGTCCCAAGTTCTAAGCACAGCACACAATTTGGGGTACTTTGGGGTAGTCCTTCTAGTTTTTTTTAATTCTGTTTTGAGTCCCCTCACCAACACCTCAACACCTCATCCACTCTGTTCCAGTCACCATAGAAAGGAGCTGCGTGTCCATTTGATGCGGCGCACCTGGCAGGAGCCAGCGTGCCTCCGCACCGCCTTCCCAGCAAGGTAAGCCCTCCGAGGCAATTGCGGTGCAGAAAGAAGAGCTTCCGAAAATCGCCCGTATTTCTATTAAGATTTCACAGCTGACTTCCATATTTGTTGCTCCTCCTTAGCGCAATGCACATGAATCCTAAAAAGCCAATGCACATCTTCACCTTAATGAAATCATTTATTTGTGCAATCGACAACATGGTTGAATTATCTTCCAAGATGGCTACCGCTAAGTTAACACCGGCGTGTGAACTCTTTCAAACTTTTTCGCACCACTGGATTGACCAAAAGCTGCCCAATCAGGGAGCCGTCCTGTTTGGATCTGTTTGTGTCGCCAGGGAGCCCGGAGTCTCGTCGGCACGGTGGACGAGGTAAGCAGCCTGCCCAAAACTTTGTACCCCTTCACGCAGACAAATGGACTGTACTACGACCGCCCCCAGTCACACTACTAGTGTGCTCTCTACAACACGCTATCCTTGAGGCGTGCGGTGTGGATGAGTGCACCACTGGCAACCACTGGTACAGACCTATTCAACAACCCATACACTCCGCTCCTCAGACTATTGTCGAATAATTGTAACCGACCGCCGTTCAACTGTCCATGTGACTAATATACTCTATCCCCACTCACGCCTAGCATCCCAGGGTATAAATGCTGCGCGCGCCTAGCTCAGTCTGCCGCTTCGAGTTATCACTGCCCCATCACTGTGTGCGCATTCATTAACTGTCCATCAGTATTGTGTATTGCATCAAGACATTGTTACCCTGTACTATACTTATGCTCTATCATTCAGCTTCGTGCAGTGCTGTTCAACGTCCCATGTCTGGATACATGATATGTGCTCTGCGAAACCCCTGTGCAATCCTTTAACTACTTCGCCCTTACACCAATCTCTATGAGGCTGCGGAAGATTTGGATGAGCGCGACCTTTAAACTTGCGCTCCACAATCTACTTTCGCGTTTGCTCCTGCGTTAAGTCCCATGCTAACCTCTGAATTAACACCTGATTTAGGCTATGCCCAATGCAATTATTGGCCTCCGCCCCACGCTAAGATTTGCACTTGCACCTGTTTTATATTGTGTTGTAATTTGTGTTGCTACTAATTTCTGATTCCACCTCGCGTTAAATATCTGATTCTGCACTTGACTTAGTTTGTGGCGTACCCTTTGCCAACACTTGAATTTGCATGTGATTTCTGCGATGCCCTCCCCTAATTGCTGGTTCTGCCTAATGATCAATTCTGAATCGGCTCTGTTTCTGACCTGTGGCACGCCCTATGTTAATGCTGCATCTGACGCGTGTTGCACTTACTTCCTCCTGCTGATTCTGCCTAATACAAATATCTGTTTCTGATTTCTGATTTTGCCTGACAGTATACCCAATTTGCCTTGTGGTGTGCCCATTTATAATTTTTTAATTTTTTTTATTTTCTCTTTCATCTTCCTTCCTGGGGCCACCGAAACAACGGTGCCCAACTACTGGGCCCAGGCAAACCCTGGGTAAACTGCAACACAACTTCAGGAACTCATAGAGATCCCACAATAATTCCCAAACGGGTACTACACTTGATCTTAGCCAAAAGGCCGAGAAGCGATGCACATTCATAATTTCTGCCCCTGCCCAATGCTAATATCAGACTGTGCTCTGCCTGGGGCCTGTGCACTTCTGAACAATCGCCTTTCTGATTTACTGTGTCCTAGCCAAATATATTGTCCTCATAAGTGCACCATGTACACTACCACCTACCTGTCACTAAATCTACTGTTTCGCATCCTGCCCAATTTGAATTACTGTTTCACTCCTGCCTGTTGCATTCCTCCACTCCTGGATGTATACATGCCACTTGCATTGTGTTAACTTACTGCTTCGCATCCTGCCCAATGTGAATTACTGTTTTACTTTTGCCTGTTGCACTCCTCCACTCCTGCATTTAAACGCGCCACTCCCATTGTGTTATCTTACCATACATAAACTGATTGCTATTCATCCAAACTCCGATCAGGCAACTGACCTGTCTCACGCCCAGTCACACCTGCATCTGCCATTTTCCTTATGTATGCCTAACGTCAACCCTTGCTTGCAGTATACCTTTGCACACTACTCTGCTAGATACTCTGTCTTGTACTTTGGATTATGTTCAGAACGAACCCTGTTCAGCACATGATCCTCAAGCTGGCCCTACGTATGCCTTTGCATGTTGACCCGCAACTTATCCTAGCACACTCACCTGCACTAGCTTGCGACCACGAACTGGATTTAACGCTAACAGTGGATCCTGTTCAATTCTGTTTTACTACTGTGTACCAGCCCAACCACACTAGCACTTTATGTGCACTATGAATACCACTAACCACAGGACACTAATTGTACTGTGCACCCACCTGGCAGTAGCCAATTGGCCATAGCTGTAATTTCCATACACACACAATACCTGACCATGGCGATCTCAACGGCATCAATAATGGGCATCAAACGCTCCCCACTCCTGCCCGTTTTGAACTCAAACCTTGTGGCAACTATAACTACGAAATGTGTTGATGTACCTGCGCTGATCTCAGACATCAAACTCCTGAAACCGGCACCTAATAGCTGCCGGCCACAAAAGTTCTGCTTCTCACCAACACCAAGTTGACCATAACCTACCTACCCTGTTCCACTATAGCAAGAAATCTTAGACTACGCGCAAGATTAATGAGATTCCATGAGCCGCAAGCCACAACAATGCACAAACCATGTCCCCCGTTAGTGAAGACCTTCGAACACCTGAGCCAAAACGACACCATCTCAAACCTACACCCACCATTCCTATCAAAGTACTTAAGAATGACAATCCATCCACCAATCCTCCCAACAGCAATGATACAGCCAACATTAAGCGTGCATTACTCAATGTCAGATCTCTGGGGGCACATGCGATCGAGATAGCCGACTTGATCAGGGCTGAAGATTATGACTTCCTAGCAATTACTGAGTCATAGTTACATGCAGCTGCAAGCCCTGCCCTCCTACTTGCAGTACCTGAAAATTATACTATTCTTAGAGTAGACAGAGCTGACGCCAGAGGGGCAGGCATAGCAATCATTGCAAAGTCCAAGCTAGCAATGAGACTAGCCCCATCACCTACGTTCAAATCCTGTGAACTACTCACCATTAAACTGCCCATCTGTGACTCCTGAATCCTCATTGCACCTATAATTTACAGACACCTAGGTCCCATTGGTCCATTCGAGGAGGGCATATCCATAATGCTTTCTGACAACATCAAAGCCTCCGCCCAAGTATTATTGCTCAGAGATCTAAACCTGGGTTTCAACGACCCTAAGGATCAACACCCGTTAGCAACAGCCAACTTGCTCGTTGAACATGGCTTTACCCAAAGAGTGACTCAGCCCACTCATGACAAAGGCAGAACTTTGGAATGGGTGGCTGACGTGAACTGCAATACCTCTATAACTGCTATCACTCCTCAACTCTGGACTGATCACTTCCTCCTGTCCTTTACCGTAGCAGCTAATACCCCTACCACAAAGATCCAGTCCATAGCACCTCCTCTCCTCACGAGGAATAAAAAGAACATAATGATGGATAAAATCTTACCCCTCGTAATACCCACTGTCAATGCTCTGCCAGCCTCAACCGACCCTGATACTCTAGTAGAAGAGTATAATGCTACCACGTCTAAAGCCTTAGACCTTATTGCCCCACTAAACCTGTGGAAAAGCAAACCCAGAGCTCACTTGAACTCCTGGTTTACTCCCCAACTTAAATTACTGAGAACAGAAAAAAGAAAACTTGAACTCCTCTGGAGACACTCAACTACCGAAGAAAATAAAACCATTTTGATCAACATCTCTTCCCATTACAAAAAAGAAATCATATGCACGAAACAAGAGATGTATAACAAGGAACCTTTTGTGATCCTAAGGGAGTTGGAAGCCCCCTTACCACCCACTGATAATTGCCTGAAAGATAAACCCTGGTGTACCAACATCCAGAATGCCCTTTCAAGCAAAATCACCCTTTTCCAGAATAGGATTGCTGAACTTACCCAACTTAACCTCTCATGCCAACACTACCACTCAACCTATAAATCCGCCCCAACATTTTAGATTTACATGAGTTTCCAGCCTTGAGGTAGAAAAAAATCATCTCATCCCTCAAACTCTCAAACTGTCAGGGAGATAGCTGTCCAGCCAAGCTTATCAAAGATTCCGCGAGAGACTTGGCACCTTTCATTGCAAAACGAATCAATGCCGCTTTCTCATCTTGCTCCGTCCCTAACAATTTAAAGGAATCCTGGGCCCTACCCCTCCTGAAGAAACAATCTTTAGACCCATCCATACCTACCAATTACAGGCCTATCACGACAGTACCATTCCTGCTTAAGATACTAGACAGAGTAGTGTACATACAAATTCAGAAGCATCTAGAGACCAACCAGTTCCTGGGAGTCTGCCAATCTGGTTTGAGACCTCAACAGGGTACTGAAATGGCACTCATTGATCTCAAAACCCAGATCGATGAGCTGAAAGACAAAGGAAAAATAGCCCTGCAGCTCCTCCTTGATCTCTCAGCTGCGTTCGATCTCGTGGACTATAAAGTACTTTGTAATCATCTTGACTCAGCTGCTCACTTTTCACTGGAAGCCATAGCATGGATCCAGTCCTTCTAGAATAACAGGACCATGAGAGTCTTCTCACCATCAGCGGCAGCCGATCCAATCTCAATTACGTGTGGCGTGCCTCAGGGTCCCTGTGTCTCACCAACAATGTACAACATATTTACTAAGCCAATGTTCGATGATCTCGATCATCTGGGTGTCACCTACACTAATTATGCATATGACACCCAGATTCTCATACCCCTCAATGGGGACTATGACGTGGACACTGCCCTTGTAAATAAACTGTATCTAATCATTCAGGCATGGATGGCTACTCATGGCCTATGCTTGAATGACGATAAAACTGAGATCCTCTTACTTGTCACCTCAGTTAATTTGAACAAACTCAACCCCAAATACACCTCATTCAACATAGGTTTCTACCTCGACGTAACTCTCACACTAGGCAAACAGGTCCATGTCATGGCCTCGGCCACAGCATACACCTGCAAGCTGATCAGAGCTTGCAAACCATTCCTATCCAAAATCAGCTGCACAATCCTAGCCAGAGCCCTCATTCGCTCCAAACTGGACTATTGTAATACCTTGTACTTGGGGGCCAGCAAGTACATCATCAATAAGATCCATATCCTCCAAAATAATGCCCTCAGGGTGGCACGGGGTATTCAGAGGAGAGAGCATATATCAGAATTGAGACAGAACAAATGGTTATCTATAAAAGACAGAATCCTACTCAAAACTGTTTAACTAACCCATAAATGCCTTAGTAAATCTGCCCCACTTTACCTCATCATTAGAAAAGTCTCAGATCGCCCTACCAGGACAGCTCATGCATGCTGCCTGGTAGAATCCAGATTCAAACAAAAAAAGAAAGTAGGGGGAAGCAGCTTCCCCATCTTGGCGGCACAGCAATGGAATGCCCTCCCTCCACCATTAAGAACGGACTAAACCTTCCAAAAATGCAGGTACAACACCCTTAATTGGCTCATAGCCAACGATCACTGACCCTCTTACTTCCTGACACTCCTATACCCTGCTGCAACACGCTCACGCTGTACAGAACTGCTCATGTATATAACTACTGTTTATGCCTGCACATGATGAATCCTTTGTATGTATATAAATATGTTTATGTATGTAATGTACCATGATGCAACATGTAACCCATGCTTAAAGTATGCTTGTAATTGCTGCGCCCATATACCCTCGGGTGTGGTGTGCCTTACAAATAAATAAACAAACAAACAAACAAACAAACAAACAAACAGAGCAGTTGGAATAGCCCCAGATCTCGCCCTCATTTAGCAACAACGTGCACATCCTGGCCTTATAAATACTAAGGCATCTATTAAGCAGCTGCCCACCATATATGTGATGAAATCCAAGCACCTCCCCCTAACATGGCCTCGGCCTTCATAGCACTTGCCTTTATGTGAATATGTTCTCTCTTTAGGAACCAAGAATATCGGCTTCTGCCTTTCCCAAATAAAAAGTACCTTAGGTTTCACCCTATTCGTCTTTAGGCCATGGGCTGTAAAATATTTGTCAGTGTAAGAGAGACCACATTGCAACCCCCTCACCCCTGGTGACAAATCAAGTACAGCAGTGTCATTAGCATATGAAAGGGCTGCAAAACGGGTGCCATGCAGTGAGGGGGGTTACGCTTAGTACCTGGAACCACAGGGTTAGCGTTGGAGAGAAACAGAATAAATAGCAGTGGGGCTAAAGCACAGCCCTACTTCACCCACTTATTTGTTGAGAAGGCAACCGACAACCTGCCGGAACACAAGGTCCGTACAGATGCATACGTGTCCTTTTAGCACAATTAGATTAAGTTCAAGGAGCCCTTGGGCATCTTGAGCGCAGCTAACTTTTCTCACAGCCAATTCCTGGCGCTAGAGTCAAAAAGCTTTTTCTATGTTGATAAAAGCTACATACATCTTCCCTCCTCTGATTGCACAGTACTTGTTAATTAGTGTATTCAGAAGCAAACAGTGGTCCAGTGTGGAAAACACTCTCCTAAAACCTGCTTGAATGGGCTTCAATAAGTTACGAGAAGTAGCCCAATCCTCGATTCTAGTCAGCAAGCATTTGGTAAAAACTTTACTTGGTATATCGAAAAGGAAGATTGGGGATTCTATTTGAAAAGACCTCTTTTTAAAGGTCTCTGGAGGAAAAAGGTAGGTTTACATTGACCGATTTTCTTTTGATCGGGAAACCAGCATTGTAAAGGTCGTTTTTCTCTTGAGACGTTTAAAATAAAATATTCGGGGCCCCCATTGTTCCTAAAAGTTTTGTAATGAAAGCAGAATGATAATACCCTCGAATGCCTTCTTTATCCTGTTGTTTAATGGGCATAATGGTCTGACTAGAGATTGACGTTTCCAATAAGGGATTTGTTATATGTGAGTATTGCACCTTCAGTGTTACAGGGAAATTGTCCCTTTCCACCTGGTTTATTAATGAAAAATTGGATGTTTGGGGTAACAGGTAACACTCCACTATACAGTAGTCAATAATTGAGGATGACATGCCTCTTCTGAACGTCTGTCTCGGTGGTCTGATACCAGGTCACTTTCCATTAAGCGCCATTAAAGCATGAGCCCTCAGGAGGCGATGAAGCACCCGCCCTCGGATTTGTTGTTGAGTGGGTTACCTCTTGATATCCTGCATGTTTCTTCCAAGAGTCTTCTCTCGTCACGAGTTGTGGGCAAATCTCTGTCTTTGGCTGGGGCCTCCCTTTGGAACAGCCTTCCGGCCACCTTGAAACTTGAGGAAAACCATCTCTGGCTCCGGAAGCACCTAAAGACCTTCCTATTCGCTTCTGTCTTTGCCCCTCTTCTCCCCTGCTGATCTGTTTTCTCTCTTGGCACCATGCACCTGGCCGCCCTGTGTCCTTCGGGCCCTGGAACCTGCTCACCCTGCCTCTCCTTGCACTGGGATCTGTATCTATACCAATACAGTCCCCCACTTTTCTTCTGCACTTATCAGATATACCCTATCTGACTAATCATGCACTTGCCACCTGCTGGCTGCACTACCACTTTTCATTGCCAGTATTTATTTATTTAGTTTATTATGTATTCTGTTCTCTCCTCTGTTCCGCACTTTCCACTTCTCCCCCTTCCAGGCACTTTTCCCCCTTTTACATGCACTTCAGGTTCTTAATGTCACTGGGCCTAGTAAGATAGTTGTTTTTGTTCTCCATTGTTCCCCTCCTTTGCTTGGTCGCGCTCAGAAACACTTGTGTACGAGCGCGATATAAATAAAATATCATATGATATCATAACCAATTCAGGTGTCACTCAGTTTGGCATTGAAATCACCCATTATTATAAGGTTCTCCCTAGCATCCAACATTACTAAGGCTTCGAACAATTTTACCAAGCCATTGTTGACAACAGAGCTACTATTTGGTGAAAGGTAGAGATTAGCCATTCTGAGGTTCTGTTCACTGCCAAACCGTATTGCAATTTTATTTTTAAACTGTGTTTATTAACATTTTGCATCATAATCAAAAAGAATAACATGGGGCTGTCGACCCCAACACCCCGTCCTCCCGCCCCCCCCAACTTCTTCCAGTGTTTACGAACAGTTTCAATTAGCACACAGATAACCACGGTTTTAGTATGGGTATCGGTACTCTCCACCGGTAACACATATGCTTATTGGTCGCAGCGTTTAGCCGTTCAGGTATCTTAAATGTAAATGGTCACTGAGGGTGCCCCCCCCCGGGGGGCCTTTATCCGGAGGCGTGGCCCGTGGGGTCTGTACGTTAGGGTCATTATTTTGGTCTTCTTTCCTGGCCATGTAGCTCCCAGAGGCCCCCCAGTAGGCCTTAGGTTTGCTGTTAGGTGGAAGCGTCAGATTGTATTGAGTCTCCCTGCATTCATAATTTGACATAAGATTGAGCCAGTGTTGAAACGTAGGTGCTCCAGTAGCTCCCCACGTACGCGCCACTAGTGATCTTGCGACTGCTGAGGCCATACAAACATGGTGTTTCTCGCTCCGGGATCCAGACTCAACAAGGGCCAGTAGCGAGAATTCGGGGGTGAGTGGGACAGGGCTGTCAAACATGCTTGACATTGCATCTGCTATGCTCGACCATAAAGAGTGAACTTGGGGGCACAGCCAGGCAACGTGGTAAAAATCTGCTGAGGTTTGGTGACATCTCGTGCACTCGGGGGGTTTGAGTGGGAACAGTTTGTGCAACCTAAGGGGAGAGTAGTACATCTGGTATGTGAATTTAAAGTGAATTAGGCGGAATCTGTTGTTGGTGGAAATGGATTTGGTCTGGGCACATATCAAACTCCAGTGGTCGTCTGGCAGGCTTTTCCCCAGGGCACCCTCCCATCTGTCCCTGTAATGTGTGGGGACTTGAGCTCCCTGGCCATTCCATACAGGGTCGAAATCAGCTTCCTGGTGGATGTCAGGCGGCAGTGTATACCAGGAGAGGGGATGTGTGAGGGGTGTGAGGGAAGTCCGGCCATCTGGCCCTCAACACCTCCCGCAGTTGGAACTATAGAAGCTGCGTGATAGGGGTCCATGCGCCTCTGGATTTAAGGACTTCCCAAGATATGAATTTGCCTTCAGGGGCAATATCTCCTAATGTGTGAATCTGTAGATTTGAGAAGTGTTGTATGAAAAATCCTTGTGTGTGAGTGGTATACCTCGGATGTGATATATGGCCATAGTGGGGGAGTACCATTGTACAAGCCCAGCCCATATCGCCAGACGGTGCCAGACTCTAAGGGTGATGTCCAGGGGTTGAATTTCTGCCCTCAGGTGCTTCTCCCGCGTGGCCCATAGGAGACCCCTGAGATCATCAGGACAAGCAATGACCCGCTCAAGCCATGTGTGGGGTAGGTCGTCCGAGGGGGATCACAACAAAATGGCGTAATGAGCCTGGGCAATCAAGTAATATAAAAAAAGGTTGGGACATCCAGACCACCCTGGGAATATAGGCGACATAGTGTATCTAGGGAGATGCAACGGTGTTTTCCGGCCCATATCAGTTTGGTCATCATGCTCTTTAATTGTTTCCAAAAGGATGCAGGAGGCCATGTCAGGACATTATTAAATACATATAATAATTTTGGTAGGACCACCATCTTGGAGAGCGATATTCGGGCAGCTTGGGTTCTCCTCGTATAGCCTAGCTGGGGATGTGGACACTCGGACGCCTAGATAGCGGATTCCCTGCGGGTGACAAGCAAATGCATCCCCAATGTCTCGTGGGGAAACCTCTGCGGTGAGTGGGAGCAGCTCGGATTTGGTCCAGTTGATGCGGAGGCCGGATAGAGGACCAAATTTGGTGATCTCTTTCACCACGGGGTCTAGGTTGGTTTGCGGATATTCAACATATATTAACATATCGTCCACGTATAGTGAGACAATAGATGTGTGAGAGTGGAGTCTAACCCCTCTATGGGCGTGATATTCCCTCAGGGCGCATGCCACCGACTCGATGGCCAGGGCAAACAGGATGGGGGAGAATGGGCAGCCTTGTCTAGTGCCTCAAGATGGGTGAATAGGCTTGGATTGAATACCATTAGTATACACTAAGGCTCGAGGGGCTGTGTACAGCAGGCGGATCCAGTGTAGGAACGTGGTGCCCTACCTGGCACGCAGGAGGACCTGAAACAGAAATGGCCATTCGACTGTGTGGAGCGGCCTGGTATGAAGCCAGCCTGGTCTGGGAGGACCAGGGCAGGCATGTGGGGGGCCCCCCTAAGCTCCGCCCAACCTAGGTATGCCCCGCCCACCAATTTAGACCACGCCCACCACCACCACCATAAGCCCCACCCATATAAATTTACTCCACTCTTATATTTATGCTCCACTCATTGCCATTCGTCCCACTCATACCTTGACGAGCATCTGCACTCAAGTACAATGTTCTCACTTTTATTTCGAAAACATTGCTGCCAATTAATGTACAATGTATTGTATCTAATACATAGCACAGTCAGAATATAATACAATACTTACGTTATCCTACAACACATAAAAAGTAAACAAATATACATAAAGAAGTAATAAAGATAACACGCTCCAAATCAGAGTATGTTATGTTAATGTTAATGTTAAAGGATATTTGTACAAACTATCACCACCGGAGAGGTCCCCTGGCGCTCGTATTATGAACAAAGTCATATATAAAATATACGCTTCTGCCTGTCAGTAACACAATATAGACATTATCCCAAATCAAGTATTGGAACTTTGGAATTGCAGGTTTCCAAAAATAAAACAATCTTAATGACATAGTATATTCACATATAAATACAAAGAAAAGGCATCCATAATAAAGCTGCATGGCAAATGCAGTGCTTGGAATTAGGGCCATCATGGAAGCATTGGGAATTCACTTCAGTCCCCCATATATATAGCAAGCATTGGTAAAGTCAATAAGCCTTGTTTTGCAAATGTAAAGGATAATCTTGTTTTTGTTCTGTGGGACTTAATGAAAAAAGGCCAACTTCATTTACACAACCTGGCCAATTCACTTTGCAAATATCCAATGTGTACGGCAGAAATAAGCTACGTAAACGTGAGCCCCCATTTTTTTTTTACTCTTTGGTGGTGCCAAAAGTACGTCTAGAAGCCAAAACCATTGAATTTTGATTCATAGGTGGGAGGTGAGATATGAGGGCTACAAAGCCGGTAGATGTTTATTTACCCACCCATTCACTGCACTTGGCCATGATAATGACTATGGCAATTCACACCCACTTCCTGCCTCTCCCCCCCTCCAAACACATCCTCCTAGTGTCTGTGTGTGCCAGCTTTATCAAGCAGTAACATCAAACTGTGTGCTCAACGTGCCCGACAGTGTTATTTCAAACAGGTTATCTGAGAGTTAAAGGTTTAATTGGAACTGTACTTGTGCTGCTGGTGTAATAAAAATGTCTTTAATACTTCCTTCTTCTGTACTCCCACTTTCCTTTCATATCCCCCCTCCCTCGCCAGATCCCTCCCTGTACTTTGAGACATAAGAGATTTGCACGCAAATGACAACTTTTCAGTCTGCGCCGTCCCTTGGTGGCTCTCATGCTACAGTCAGGCTGTTGCTTTGTAGACAAAGCAGCAAAGCTGACAGGCTGTTCCCTTTTTTCTCCCAAGCAAACAGTGCTCCCCGTTAGGCTCTGTGAGTCTAACCCAAGGCTCCATTCGTCACACAAAGGCTGCCAGCTGTAACCTGCCTATTCCCTGCAGCGGGTGATAAGAAGAGAATACTGAATAGCACCAAATAGATAAAGGGCCCCTATATGAGGGATGCATGCGCAAAACCTCTTCACCTTATCCAGGGCAGTTTCTAGCCAACTTGGTTTGGTGCCCATGCCAAAACATCAGAATGCACCCCTGAATGGCTCGGGTCACTCCCAAACTGCACACACCTGTCGTGCGACAAAACCCTTCCTCAATATGAATTAATAATTGCAATATAAATAAAGCTGGTTTCATTACATTGTAATTCAAGTACTTTACAGAAGAATTGTAATGTGAAAACACAGCTGTTGCTGCCTAAGTAAATGTTATTTTTCTGTCACCTGTTTTTAGGGAAGGCCTTGCCTGAATGCAGTTTCAAACTGTCAGTACTGGCACACTGCGGTGTGGCCAGCCTACCGGGGTCTGAGGGCTCACTGACCACTGGCCCTGTGTTGCAGGTGTTCTGTTCGTACCACCTCACTTGTATTTTGCAAGGGGCAATATTAGACTAAACATATAAAACATTTTCTGATAGTAGGTTGTCATTCCAAGATGGACAGTCTGGCACACTCTTATTGTACTCTTTCAAAATACCTCTCTGAGAGTGGGAAATGGGACAAATAGCACCAATGAAGATTGATGTATGCTTTGCATCAAATCACACAGCATTTTAGGACTATAATAGTGATCAGAGATCTCTGTATTGGATAGACAAGTCTGAAAAAAGGATAGTATGTGTGAATCTCTAAATTCATAACCGATGTATGGCTTGGTGCTCACGTCCCGGTTCACAATACTCACCCTAACATTAAAATGTTTGTAACCATGAACCATACGTGCTCATTTGGACAGCTTAAGTTTTTGGGTGTGAGTATTAAATGGCTGCAACATCAGCCACTCAAATGGGGAACAAGGGCTCTTTTGCTTCTCGTTCCTGAAGAATTTTAGATGAGGAAGGGCTGGGTGTCAGTGTGAGCATGTCCAGCCCCAACAAGGAAACATCTTTAGGGAATTATATCTACAGACAGCACATGTTATCGCACAAGAGACCCAATAAACAATGCACAGAAATGGTAAACAGAAAGGATTGTACCTCTTACAAATTTTTGTCTGACTATTAATAAGCTGATGAAGCGTTTTAAAAAAGAAACACTTCTAATGCATGGTAAAGGGTCCACAGTTCCCCAGCCACTATCTCCTCACTGTTACGCAGGCCTCAGGGGTTATTTCAGCAAAAAAGAGCAGGCCCATGCTCTAACACAGTTGGTATTAGCATCTCTTATTAGTGCTGGCCTGCAGCTAGTGAGAATCATGGTGTGGCAGTGTAGAAAGGGTGTTTGGCCTAGTGGATGTACAATTTGAGGCAACATCTTTGATTGCTTTATGTGTTTATGTTTGGGCACAGTATGGCATGCTTGTCAGAGTCACATACACAAAAATTCCATTGTGCTATTGCATGGACATTGGGCACATCAGAAAATAACAGGTATATGTGCTGTTACATAAGGGAACACCACATAGACGCCATTAACTAACATGGTGGTGGCTTGGGCAGCGCACAAATCATCGCTGCCCCATATGATATTCCTGCATTGATTTGGATGGTGAACTCTGCTTTCCTAATAAAGGTGCCAAGCGGTATTGAGGTGCAATCTGGTTTGTGTGCTAGGCATTTGTTTGCTTGTTTAGAAAATTAAAAGACCTTTGCTGCCAAGCTGATTCATTTAGCCCATGTCCCAATACTTAAGCAAGAAAATGACAGTTAATCTTCACAGAGATGGGCCATATGTAACTAATAGTGATATACAAAAAAGGATTTGGTGTGTCAAATAAAGAAACATGAAAATAAAGAAAATAGTTTTCAACTTTTCTGTGTGGCCCGTTAATTCTCGGTTGCATAGGTTTCATCAGCTAACTGACACTTGTGCAGGCCTGGTGAATAAAAATGATGTATGTTCAGTTCTTAACACTGAAATGTTGGGCACATACTGTATAAAAACAATGGGCCTCATTACGACCCGTGCGGAATGGGTTAACGGGTTCCGCTAATGGATGCGGACCCATTAACACCATTCCGCACGATAGCGAGGTGCCCTTGCGGGACTCAGTAAGGACGCCTGGTGAAACCAGGAGTCGTTACCGGGTCCCGCGAGGGGACCAGGGAGCTAACAACGGGCCGGTCGTAATCGGCCCGTTGTTGTCTCCCTCTCCCATTCCCATTGAGCCCTATGGGAATGGGGAAGGTGCGGGCCAGGGTTCCCAGAGGGAGGAATTACTGGGCCCTCCAAACTCGGAATGGCCTGGTAATTCCCCATTCTGGGAACCCGGACCCGGTTTTGGTGGCAGCCATGCCACCAATAGCGGCATGGCTACCGCCAAAGCCGTTATGAGGCCCACTGGCTTGTTAAATGAGCCATTGCTTATAAATTGCTCCACTTGAATGACTGTCAGCACAAAGCATGAGGGGCAATAGGTGGGTGACTCCAGAGCGTCTTACATATGCTGCCTGCGTTTGGAATATGCATTCCTTTGTTTGCATATTCCGAACGGATGGCAGTCGGCAACCGCAGAGATCACACAGGACTCAGGAGGCTGCCCTTGTACTACGATGTTGGAAGTGCGTCTGCGTCCGTGCATGGCATCAGGCGTGTTTATGGCCCATGATGTGCCATGCCCCCAGGGTCCAGGCCACACAGAAGGTGTGTGTGCACACAAGTTACACAAGCACAAATAAAAATAACGTACCTTGTGAAGTACCGAGTCACAACCTCGCGACCCTAACTGAAGCCTGCCTTAGATGATCTGCAGCGAATTCTGGACATTCTAATGTCTGGTCTCTAACAGACCATCAGATCTTGGTCAGCAGGCGTGTGTCAGGGTGCTGCTCCCTCTCCTTTCTAAGAGCTCGTGCAGAGGCAGGGCTTACCATTGCTGCGTGTGCGCCGTGGAAGAGAAGGCATTAGGTAACCCTGCGCCGGCCTGCCTAACTTCCAGTGACTTGACTGCTGTCAGCCAGGGAAGCCCCCTCGGCCCAGTGCTGTAAAGCAGTGCCACTATTAGTAGTGCAGAGGACTAGTGCAGCAGCCCGACGGCACTGTGAGACCCAGCTGAGACAGAGGGCCACTGTCTCTCTGGGTTATACAGTGCCGCCGTGGGGGTGACTCCCTCTGACCGAATGGCACACTGTGCATTGATGTTGCTGGGAGAGCGGTGGCCATCTGGCTGCCCTCAGCAACGACCATCGGACCGGTGTGGGGACCACCTGCACCACGGGGTCTGCAGGGGCCCCTGTTATGCCAGTGCATGTGGGGTAAAAGCATATCTTCAAGGAGCTTCACCAGGATCTTTTTGTCGGTATTTACCAACGACTAGGGTCTGTAAGAAGAGCATTGTCTGGGGTCCTTGTCTGGTTTAAGCAGTACCAATGCTGTCCTGGTGGACACAGGGAACACCTCCATTGAGCTGGCTGCCTCGAACATACTGCTCAAAATTGGGATGAGTAGGGACGGGAAGGTTTTGTATAGCTCGGCAGTGATACCGCCTGTCCCTGGGGCCTTACCATTAGGGAGTGAGTGAATTATTTTAAGAAATTCCTCATCCATGGGGGCGGGGGTTGTTTAGCAACATTCCAGCTTCTGGGTCCAGCCACCCCATGGCGGTCTTATCTAGGTATCGTACGATGTTATCATGCCCTGCTGTGAACTTGGTCGCATAAAGCTTCTCGTAGTATCAGCGGATTGTTTTGTTTATCCTCCCTGTATCCCTAGTAGATTCCCCCTCTGGTATCTCGACCTCTATTATAGGTCTGAGGTGTCTTTCCTGCCTTATGGCCCAAGCCAGAGTCCTACTCGGGTGGTCTCCCTCCCCGTATTTAGCGGCCACTATTGGGTCCCCGAAGAATCTTTCCTAATCGGCCATCAGTGAACAGATCTCTTGTTTCTTGCCCTCTAGACTAGCCTGGAGTTCAGGGGAATTATTCTGGGCCAGGCGGTTCTCCACGTTCTTTAAATCTTTTTCCTTGGATGCATTGGGTCTACAGATACACTTTAGGACGCCCTCTTCCAGGGAGATAAGCTATCCCCGAATATACAATTTAAACATTTCCCAGACCACCCTGGGATCTGAGACAGAGGGCCTCATTTCGAGTATGGAGGTAGCCATGCCTCTTTTAGCGGCATGGCTACCCCCATACCGGGTACCGGGTTCGGGTTCCTTGAATGGGGAAATACTGGGCCATTCCGACCTTGGAGGGCACGGTATTTCCCCATTCATGGAACCTGGACCTGGTACATCCCCATTCCCATTTGAGCCCCCATAGGGCTCAATGGGAATGGGGAGGATGCTAACAACGGGCCCGTTAATGACGGGCCCGTTGCTAGCATCCTGGTCTGCTCGCGGGATCAGCTAAAGACGCCTGGTTTTACCAGGCGTCCTTAGCAGGCTCACGAGCAGACCTCGTAATGAGGCGGTATGGGGTTAACGGCGCCGGCAGCTCTACCAGCACAGTTAACCCCCTACCGCCTGGGTTGTAATGAGGCCCAGAGTCTGTGTTTATTTGGAAGAATTCTGAAATGGCATGGCGGATAGCTTCACAAAATGCTATGTCTTCCAGCGCCCAGGCTCTGAATCTCCATCAGAGTTGTTTAGGAGGGATAGTCAGGCCCGTGAATTGCACTAGGACTGGGGAGTGGTCGGACAGAGTTCGAGGTAAGATCAATGTTTTAGTGGCCACCCGGGTCCGTTCCGGGGACATATGGATGTAGTCTATCCTGGTGGAACTCCCATGTACGCTCGAGTAAAAGGTGAATTCACGTCTGTCTGGATGCTGAAGACGCCATATGTCGACCAGGGCATAGTCTGTAGCGATGGATGACAATTTTTTTGCCGTCTGGGTGAGGGACATCTGTACTGATGAAGACCTGTCGTGTGCCAATGATAGGGCCATATTGAAGTCCCCTGCCCACACCACCTCGTATCCCGGGTTATTGCGCAAGTGCTCGGAGCAGTTCTGGAAGAATTCTGGCCAGTCATAGTTAGGACCATATGTGTTTATGAATAGGACGGACCAGCCCACGATTTCCCCAGCTACCAGAACAAATCGACCCTCTACGTCTGTTACCAATATATGCAGTTTGAATTCTAGCAAGCGGTGGATGTATATTGTGATGATTGAAGTATCTTCTTTATTAGTTTTGATTAGCATGTAAGATATTAGGTGCTTTGTGTAGTCTGTGTATGCAAATAGTCTCGAAGTCTTGGAAGAAAGTTCCCCCACCCCTCCTTTCAGAACACTGTGTTACAACTTGTGTACCATTCAATAAACTTTGAACTTGAACCCACACACGCCAGAAACACCAATCTACCGGCCAAGTCATCCCACCCTCCCACCCGAACATCCCAAACCAACAACTCCAAATGGGAATACTGTGCGGCTGGGCATGGGGGTGCTGGCGGCTGCTGTGACTCCTAGTGTCAGGACGCTTTTTTTACCATATCCATTGGACGTCATTCATATTCCATATAATGCAATTAACTCCCACAGTCACCATGTGAAGTTCAGGACTATGGCCCCCAGGGAGCCCATACATTCGACAAGTTAGTTGCCTACTGTTCCAAGCTCTCGGTTCAGGGGGAGCCACGGGGGGATACCTCAGGTTCCTGAATTTCAGCGGCGAATCTCTCTGCTGCGTCCGGGGATGTGAAGAATAATGTTTTACCATCATGGATGACCCTGAGTTTAGCCGAGTACAGCATTGCGTGGCGCACAGGTTTTTTCCTGAGGATATTCTTTGCGCTTTGAAATGGTTTCCTTTGGTCCTGTACTTGCTAACTGAAGTCCGGGAAGTGGGCCTTCTTTTCTCTTGCCCGCAATAGTATGTCCCGGTCCCGGTTATTGAAGATGCGGGCGATGATGGCCCTTTCAGGGGCCCCTGGAGGAGTTCTGCTTGCTAGTGAACGGTGGGCCCGTTCCACCATGAAGAGGTTTGTGAACGCCGGGTTATCAAGGATTTCCAGGAGTAGTTTTTCCATGAACAGTTCCATATTGTCTATATGGGCGGTCTCTGCCACCCAGTGATCCATATGTTGTTCCTCCTAGATCTCCCTCCAAGATCTTCGTTCTTGGCTACGACTTATTGCACCGCCTGCTGCAGGGAGGTGACCTCACGTTGAAGTACAGCGATTTTGTCCTCACCCTCTCCGATTCTGTGTTCTGCTTCGGACATCCTGCCGCACAACTTGTTGATTTGTACCGCAGACACATCCACTTTACATGTTAAAGCGTCGATTTTGGCCCCAAGGCTGTCTGTGCTCCCCTTTAGCGCTAACAGAGTTTGGTTGAGAGCCACAATGTCTATTTGGGAGTGGCCCGGGTTATTCTCCTGTTGGGGTGGGTCCCTGTCTGATCTGGCGAACTGCTCCATTTTCGACTGTTTCTTCTGGTTGCCCATTCCAAGCAGTCTCTCTGAGGTTGGAGCAACTGTTAAGGTGCTGGGGACCTCCGGGGGGGCTCTGTAAGCCTTGCTGGCCCCCACAGGTAGATGTGTAGTACTATATATCCCCTCTGCCTGGGGAACACTGCAAATAGGTGTCCGTCGTGATGGGGCCAGGCCAGGAGAGTCGCAGTTGTGGAGCGGGTGATGCTTGGGCTTCGCTGATGTTCAAGACTCCGGGGGACTGGGGAGAAGATTGCTTTGTGGGGGGAGGCCCCCCTGAGGCGGGCAGGTGTAGTAGCCCTGGTCTTTTTGCATATACTCTAGGGTTAGGCTGACTCCTGTGTTGCGCTCAGAGCGGATGCAGGTGTTGACCACCGAGGGGGGGCACGGGAAGTAGTCCAGGACAACCAGCGGGCCAGAAGACCTCCTAGGGGGGTTGGGGAATCCGCCACGAATGTAGCCGGCCAGGTGCTGCCAGCTCCGGTTGGGGTGAGCGAGAACAGGTCTAGTGTACTCCGGCTCCAATATGGCCCCCTATATGGTGCTCCTTCATGGAGTGGCGTGCAAGAGGGGGCAGCAGGTTATGGACGATTGGGTGTATATCCAATGGTGGTCCTACTGGTACCTGTAGAGATTGTTGCCCCTCAATAAGCGCTGGTGCCCTGTCCCATCTGTTAATCCTGTGGGTCTCCCCGTCCTGGCGACCTAGAAGACTCTGGGAGAGAAGCATTTTCCATAGACAACATTTTCATTTCTAAGGCATGGTTCATCTCCATTTCTCTGAGCTTAAGTTCTTGATGCTTTTGTTCGGTTTGAGCATTAATATGTTTGAATTCCAATTCAAGCCTCATCTTTTCTAGAGCAATGAATTCAGGACTGAGTGTAGGACCTGATGGGGTCCCAGTGGACAAAGCTTGAGGTTGTTGAGCAGGTAGAGGAGCAGTAAGGCCTACATTGTGAGACACATCTGCCTCATCTAACTCATCCATAATAACTGACACATTATCATCCTCATCATTTTCCGCATTTGCTGAGGGTTAGGTATTTCAGACCCATTCTCCAGACTTTGTTTCTCTAACAACCTTTCAATTAATTCTGACTTGTTTTCTTTAACATAGAGATTCCTTTCTCTACACAGATTTTTCAGATAATCAACAGTGTAACTAAGGAGGGTCTCCTGGCTGTAGCTTTCCATATCAGACATGATTAAAATGTTGCCTGATAGTGATGTTTAGCCTTGTGGTCATGTCATGGGTTTTGACCCATGTTGAATCAATAGACTGGGTAGATGTGGGGATGAGCTGTCACCGCCCATTATTCTATCCCAGAACAAACTAAATCAATAGACTGGGTGGATGTGGGGATGAGCTATCGCCACCCACATTCACGCCAGAATAGGAGAACTGCGCAGTTGGCACGAGACCACTCCAAAGATACAACCTTCTTGTGGGGAATTCATTTTCTTAATCCCAAAAATGGTTGCATTACCAGTACTCACCACTATCAGAAAGCCAGCGTTTTAAAACCACCAGACGTTTGTGTAAAACTGAATAAATGAAACAAAACCAGACCAAGGAAAGACTTGCTAAGAGGTGGATACAATGTAAAACTATATTCTGAAATGACTTGAAGGAAGTAATTATTTAATGTGTATGTAAAAATTGTAAGTGATTTAAACTGGGAACAAAAAGTGACATTTAGCTGAAACCTGGCTTAATGAAACTGGATTCTGCCTGACAACTACCCCCGACAGGAGTTAAAACCTGCTCAGCCACTCTTCCCCTTGCCAAAAGGAGTTGTCACCTCTCTGATTAGATTAGGGGTGGAGCAGCTGGGGACTACAGGGAGTTGAACAAAGGCCTGTCCTGGACTCAGGGAAATGTTATATTGGGGGCGTCTGAGCTTGGAGGAAGTGGATAAACCAGTTATTTCACCCTGTGATGTAGGAAGCCACACCCCTTTTTGACCAGGGCATAATTTTAAAAAGATAGATAACTCATAGTGCGGACTTGTCAGAATTATATAAGTAATATCATTATTTTTGTGATTTTTCTGTGAACATTTTGAGATGCGTTAGGACCCTGTGGTGTATTCTGGGGGGTTGCTAGCGGAAAATAGGGTCTCACTCCAAATGTATGCATGTTAAAAATCTGACACTTTATCATCTGTAACCCATATCCCTGGTGCACATTTGTGTAAAATCTGGAGAGGTCGTTATCTGGATGAAAAGGGGAGAATTCTGTCATCAGTGGACACAACATCGTACAAAGACAGGGATCGGATGATTTGGTGCTACAGAAAATATGCTAACTGGACCTATAATATTAGAAAAATGGTGCATAGATAAATATGTATTTGGGTCAGAAAGAGATATGTGTGCAATCTGACAAGGGGAGGTTCCTCTGACCATAAAACCTACAGCATCATTCTGACTCACATTTCCTTCCCCCAATCATGGGAGAGGGGAGAATTGGGCCAATGACAAGTAGAGAGGGGCAGGCTTAGCTAGGCCCAGGCACACACCCATTTTCAAAACACATAAAAAGAGACTGCTGGGACAGGTAGAGACATTCAATTCCATTTGCTGCGGAGCATGCTGACCGACAACTTCACATCCAGAGATCCAGACTTCAAATCCATCAATCTCCAAAGACCAGACCAGAGATCCAGAGTGACCCAGACCGCTGTGAGCAGAACCAGAGAGCTGACCCAGATCACTCTGAAGTGCCGAGACCAGAACCGGAGTCCAGTCCAAAACCTGACCAGATCCGTGGCGAGGCCTATTTCAAATTTATATTGTGAGTACCTAGCAGAACTGTGCAGAACCAATCTCTTAGTTAAAATAATCTAATCCAAACTATTTTAACCTAAGTAGAACAGCCTCCTAGAAATCGTGTCATCTGTCATTTGTAAAGCTGCACAACTGCCACCTGTCAATTCTGAAGCTGCAAGCTGTCACCTGTCATTTTGAATTTACTTTAAATCCGAAAAACTACCTTTATTTAATCATCCGTATCTCTGGAACCGTTTGGGCTAGGAACGAAATTTAACTTTCCTCTGAAAGATTGGAATCTCAGCTTTCCAACGAACATAGAACCGACTTGCTACTCCTTATACTTTTGCCGTAATCACGATTCACGCACTTACGAATTTTGCCGCGATTTGCGATTTGGCCTGATTTCTTTACCTGTAAAAAGATAGCAGCTTTTTTCCTTTCCTCTGCTAAAAATGTGTTTGCCTCTTAATAACCCTCCCTGAATAATTGCTAAAGTGAGCCTGAGCTCATCCCAAGTATCTTTCACTCACCCTGAACCTCCTAAAGGGAATTAAAAGCATTTCAGCATATGTCTCACTTCACTGCCATCACATTCAAAGCACTTGGGCCTGTGTTTTAAAACTCATACCTGTTTTCTCTAAGCTTGCTGGGGTGGGAATTGAATTTCGTATTGTCTTTGATTGCATTCCTGAGAACTGTGTGCTCCTCTTTCCATCTCCTTCCATTTCTTACATTGCATAGGGGAGGGGGTGAATTGCCAGAGAAAAAGTGATTATCTTATCTTTTGCTAAAATCATATCAAGTATTTCTGTACTGCATTTTATTCCTCATTGCTTTTCCCTTGAAATCATAAAAGTATTTTCGCTGCCTTATCCATCCTACACCAACTCCTCATTGATTATAAAGAAGTGTGCTAGTGTCAGATTACCCATTGTTGATTAAAATAATATTTATAAGGGCGATATCGATTATTAATTATTATAAAAGCGTGGTATCTATATTTTGTTTTATTTCTCAAATAAACCTTTTAAAATTGCAAAACAGAACTACTTCTTGGTTCAGTGGGGTCAGGGGGATTCTAAGAGAGGGGTTATATAGGGGTAGTCATCCAGAACTCATGAACTGGACATAAAGATATATCAATAAGGGTTTCCATTCAGTATCCCAGACTAGGCATTGACTTAGCTGTAGTGTTGAATTGAAGCCTCTTACAAATTGGGGGCTCGTAACCGGGGATTCCGGATTAGATCTATCACTTGTGCAGATTAATACAGTGTGCTAACTGACAAGATACATACATCCGGTCGGCCTGTTTTGCAAAAATAAAATACAAACTTCTGCAAGTCAGGAAGGAACTCAAATTCCAGAATAACGACACTGGTAGACATCAAAATAGCCAGAGAGCACTTCTTACATAAGCTATTTGTGAGGGGTGAGTGGACTCATCAGGACCAAACGGTCTGGTTGTAGGCAATCGCGCAACAGGTCACTGAAACAGGGTCAGATATATGGGGAGATCAGGGTCCCCTACATGTGGCCCTGAGTAAACTACATATGGCCCCTAAAGCCAAAGATGAACATAATAAGATTGCCAGGATAGCGGCATATTTGTATCTATATATGGGAGCCATGCAGGACAAATGTGCTGAAGGCCAAGATCTGGCAAATAGGCAACAGATGGCGTTAGAGAAGGCCCAATCTGATCTGGACTCTTCTGAGCAGAGGCTGCTCAGGAGTCAGGAGTCAGAAAATGATAGCAGACAGTACAACACTAAAATAAAGGAGGATATGGATGTGCTGCAACAGGAAAAGGCTGGCCAGGATACCAGATTTCTGGCCTTGCAGAAGGAGTACCAAGAAGGTTTGGACTCCCTACTGCAGAGCCAGAAAAAGCTGGAGCAACAATTAGATTTCAATAGGGCATGTGCCGAGCAGGTAGTCACCCTGCAAAGCCACCTAGATAGGGAGAAGGCAGAGAGCAATAAACTGATTTTGAAAGACCTGGATACCCAGGCAGAGTTTGACCAGGAGCGCCAGAAAGCTGGTGCCTTCCAAAGGCAAAGGGACGACCTGGCGTTGCAGATGCAGGCTCTTAGTCAGGAAAGGGATACCTTAGGCCAGGAAGTCTGCCACTTAAAAAGGAAAATGGAAGAAAATCACCTAGCCCTCCAGGGACTGGGTGACCTCCAAAAAGAACACCAGAACTTGTTAGAGCACACCAGGAGGGTGGAGGAGGCTCTGGCAAGAAAGGAGCAGGCCAGTAGGGATGGGACTGAGGAGGTAACCCTCCTGCAGCAGAGACTGGCCCAGTATTCCAGGACCAATCAGGAGGCACAGAGAGAAAATGAGGCTCTCTGCCAGCACAATGATAGGCTCCAGCAACAGGTAGACATGCAGGAGGGACTGATAGAGTCTAGTAAGGCCTTAACTTAGGAACTGAAAGCGCAGGCTCTTGCATTGCAACAGGAAGCAGGGGCGGATAGAGATGAGGTTCGCTGGGAAAGAGAAACTCCTGAGCATAACCTCAGGAGCCCTAGTACCAGAGGCCTTCATCTCTCCCAGGCCCTGGACTCTGCCACCCCCATGTCCCCTCGCGCACATGAGCCCAGGGCCACGGGGATGGCAGATTACTATCCAACTAGAAGTATGGGGCTCATAGGCCAGTACCTCCCAGGAATGGATGGGCGGGCATCCGGGTATGGGCACCCAAGCACAGTGCAATTTAGTGGGGAACCCCGGAGAGTAGGCCCATTAAGGGCATCCTGAAAACCTTGGCCCAGTTAGGTCAGTGGGGGGGGTACCCATCAAATCCTGTCAGCAAGGAGGGGTCTGAAGACTCCTCTGAGCATTACAGGACACAGGAGACCAGGTCCCCACATTCTGCCAGCCATTCCCAGGCTCGCAGAATCCGGGAAAACCTGGAAGATCAGACGGGCACCTCTGGGAGCAGCGCTTCTGAGTCAGAGGATGAATGGACCAGGGTTACCCAAACCAAAAAGGCCAATAAGGCAAAAAGGGCCTTGCTTAAGGACCCATTGAAACAAATAAAGGCAATAAGGAGTGTCATCACGCCTTATCATAAGAACGTCAAGTATTCTGTTTGGGAACACTTGGAGCTCTATGAGCAAATGATGGAGACTTTCCATTTGAAGGACAGCCAAAGCTGTATTCAATATGTAAAGTGGACCTTCTCACCAGAATACTCCAGTTTCTTTGCGGGGCTGGAGGATCAACACCATTCAAGGTGGTCCACATACAGGGCGGCCATCTTGAAACATTTTTCTGTGCACAGAAATCCTCAAGAGGCTTGCAAGGCAGCCTACAATTTGCAATGTGGTGAGGATCAGGCCCCACAAGAGTTTGTGCAGGATCTAAAGCCTGCTTTTGCGCAGACCACCAGAAGGGTACGCACGGATGGCAGAGAATTTATCAATACGTTTTTCCATGCCTTTCCCAAATACATAATGACCCAGCTCTTGAGAGATTTTCATGAGAAAAGATCTTTAGACTGGGTCATTGAACAGGCTACCCGGATCTATGAGGTGCAGAAGCCTATCGAAAATAAAAATAACGCGCCGAAAAACCCCAAAACCAACAGCACCCCTGCTGCTGCCAAGGTGGCAGAGGTAAAGGTTGCCCCCGTTTTAGATTTGGAGATGGGGGGGCCTAAAAACCTGCCTGCACCAAATAATTCACAGCCCAGAAGGCCCTCGGGCCAGTCACAGACAGGGAGTGGAGGAGGTAGTCCCACAAATGGGGTCCCCCGCTCCCCTGACTATGTAAGTCCCCGCTATAAGGGAAACCGACCAATCCTGGGTTATGTGTGGACTCCTCCAGCCCAAGGGGGGGGGATCCAACCAAGCACCTAACCCAGTGAACTTCCCTCCCAACTTCCTACAGGAGGGCAGAAATTCTCCAAATCCTGGGCAGAACTTTTTCCCCAGGTATCCACCCAATTTCCCGCCCCAAAATCATCCATCCTTCTTTCCCCAATTCCCTGAGCCCAGACAACCTAATCCGGGAGAGGGGAGGCCAAGGGAGGAGGGGTACCAAAATCTTCCCAACCAGGGGTACTACCAGAGAAGGGATAGCTACCCTTCCCGGGATCAGCCCAGGGGAGAAAATAGAGCCCCGTATCAGCCTGAGCGGGTTTCCCAGTTAGAGCGCCAGGTCCAAAAGATGGCACGGGATCTGGGTCACATACTGAGGGCTCATCAGAACCCTCAGAGGAGCATGCCACCGCAGAATGCCCCAAACTCTGGACCTGGTGCTCCAGAACAATGACGGGGGCAGCACCCCGATAACCCACCGGTTCCCAGGGAGGAGGCACAAGGGGAAGGGGGTTGTAAAGCCTTGGAGGAAGCTTCCTTTCCAACTTGTAAACAGCCCCTGGAAAACCAGGAACCGGAAACAAAATCTCCTGCCCCTGAAAGCCTGCCTCCCAAGGAGCAGAGGGGGGGTAGGAGAAACAAAGGACCCAAACAGACCCACTTTGTGGAGGAGGTACAGGTCTTCCAATTTGAGGGAGAGGGATCCTCAGAAGATCCTGGGAAAAGGATCTTCTCCTTCAGAGATGGGGGAACTCCTCCCAAGGAAAAATGGGTCCCAAGAGATGTCAATTCAGACTGGGGAGATGTGGAGACTGAGCTACCGCCACCCATCATCTCATTCCAGAACCGACAATACCGAAATCCCCTGGTTCAAACCCATCCTGGTGACTGCCTCCAAAAAGGGAGGGGCGGCCCAGAACCGGAACCAGGGGAACCCACAATGGCTCTGATCTCCAGTTGCCAACTTTTTCTTTCAGATTCCCAAGGCTCTCCACAGAATTCTGCCCAAATCTCTTCGCTAGCAATGTCCAAAACCAGAAAGTTAGCCCACCAGTTGTCCAAAAATTTGCATTATCTGTGCCCCCTTGAGGAGAAGGAGGGAAGATACTATGCCCCGGTACAAGTACAGGGGCAGGGTACAATTTTGGCACTGGTGGACCCTGGATCCCAAGCTACCCTTCTGTCCAAAAGGGCCTTTGAGGAACTAAATACAGGAAGGGGGGAGAATTATCAAATTCCTCTCACCTCTCTTCCTGGACAACTGCAGAACTTTGATGGGAAGGAAATTCCCGTTGAGGGGACTGCAGACTTGGACATTAAAATTGGGCGACACAAGGTGAAACACCCGGTCATAGTAGTGACTCCAGAGGGCACCCCTTGTTTACTAGGGAATGACCTCCTGAGAAGGTTGTCACCCCTAATAGATTGCGTAAACAAGGTCCTCTGGACCCAGACTAGCGACTAGCCGACCAATAAAATTAAAACAGAGTGTCAACCATGTTAGTTTAAATGGCACCTGCCAAATGGTTGAACAAAAATCTGACCAAGTAGAATTTCACTTCCAGAACAACCAAATTCCGACGTGACAGTAATAGCAGTAGGACAACAGACTGGTGATGGGGGGTCCTCTCTATTTCTGAAAATCAACCTTCCTTCCAGTTTAAGGTGGTATTCCACACTGGAAGGAAACACCCTGAAATTCTTTACTAATCCACAATCAGAAACTCTCACTCCTATAGTCCAGAAAGATGTGGAATCAGCTCAGAGCCTGGCTGATATTCAGCAAATTGGAGAGCAGTTGTTCATACCTGTCCAGTTAAACGATGGGAAGGACTCTGTTCTCGCTCGAGTGTGTGTGAACAACGGTAAGAGCTTCATCAGCAAAGCCATGTTCTGCCAACTCCCAAAAGATCCAGCCATTCCCACATTCAAACTGATAGACAAATGGGAAATGGACCTGGAAGCACCTAATTCCAAACATCTCCTGCCAAGCAGGTGTATGCTCAAAATCTCCATTGGCAACAAGAGCATAGTCCATAATTGTTGGGTCGTGCGAGACGTCACTGCCGCCTTTTACTTAGGCAGTGACATTCTCAATCGCTTTGCCATTAGTTTGGACCTAATAAACTTCAAAGCTTGGTCCCGATTAGCGGATAATCCCATGGGCTTTGATGATCCAGAAAAAGCATTTAGGTCAGCTCAATTGCTACTTTATGCAGTTGAAATTCAGATCAAAGAGGAAGTCACCATCCCAGAAAAGACCCGACAATTCTCCCTGGAAGTGAAAGTTAAAAGAGGACAAAAATTGTAAAACCCTGATGCTTATATTCATCTAAATGCTTCTCTCCAACAGCAATGGTTAGGGGTAAACCCAACACCATTAGTCAATATAGAACATGACACCATTCCAATAGAGGTGGATAACAGCGACTTACAGAGTATTACTCTAGCCGCAGGCACCACTATTGGAATGGCGGTTGATGACCGACATTTCTCCATTGATTTAGGAAATGAACTGTTAGGACCAATCCCCAAGGACTGTTTTGACAGTGACTGTGAGGACAATACAACACCAGACAGGATTTTCACCCGGCATGGGGGGAACTTCCTGGTGTATACTTCTTGCCCTTATGGTAAGGAAGATGTGACTTGTGACTTCCGGAGGGATGAGGTGATTTTCCAGGTCCATGAGGGCTGCCTTTCCCACCTGAAGCCTCCAGTCCAAAGCAGCACTCTGACCAGGGACTTCTCCACCCAGCTGGAGGAGGCCGCTGAGATAGCCAAACCAGAAGTCTTTCCAGGCTTCAGGCAGATGGTGGAAGAGAGAGTCAACCTAGCTGATGCCTGTGTGACTCTGGAACAGAAGCAAAAGTTGAAACAAGTTTTCTTGGATTTCCAAGATCTCTTTGCGGTAGACTCATATAACTGTGGTCGCAACGACATCCACACCACAGCGATTCCCACGGACCTTGGAATGACTCCAGTGTTTGTGAAGCAATATCGCTTGCCTCTCGCATCCATGGAGTCCCTTACTGAAATAATTAAGAACCTTGAGTCCCGGGGAATAATCCGTCCAGTCCACAGCACTTTCAATAATCCGGTGCTGGGAATATTGAAGCCAAACGGCCAGTGGAGACTCTGCGCCAACCTTAGGGAGCTCAACAAACGGGTCCATACTTCCCAATGGCCTCTGCCCTACATTGACCAAGGGCTGGCCCAGATTCAGGGGTCACAGGTATTCACAGAAATAGACCTGACCAATGGATACTGGACCGTGCCTGTCAGTAGGGAGGACCAATACAAACTGGCTTTTACCTTTGGGGGCCAGCAGTACACATGGACCCGGACTCCCTTCGGATACCTCAACTCCGGCAATGAAGTGCGAGGGGTAACCTGGCTTATGTAGATGATGTCCTCATTAAAAGTTCATCTGTGGAGGAACACATAGCGGAGATCCGTTATGTTCTGACACAGTTGAGGGCCGCCGGAGCAAAACTTTCCTTTCAGAAAGCACAGTGGTGTAGAACCCGTGTTAATTTCTTGGGGCATGAGATTACTCCTCAGGGTCTCTGTCCCCAAGAAAAGAAAGTGGAAGCACTCCAGAAACTGAAAGACCCCACAACTCTGCGGGAACTAAGGAGCCTCCTTGGACTGACTAATTACAGCAGAAAGTTCATTGAAGACTACGCAGAGACCACTAGACCCCTGATTCATCTCTTGAAGGGGGGGGTCAAGTGGGAATGGGGTCCAGAACAATCTGAGGCGGTAAGACAACTCAAAAGAAGCCTCTCACAAGCGCCTTGCCTAGCGCACCCTGTCTGAAACAAGGAGTTCTTCCTGGAGACGGGGTTCTCTAATACGTGCTTGACGGCAGTATTATACCAAAAGCATGACAAGGTCAATAAAGTAATCTCCTATGCGAGCAAAACTTTATACTCTGTGGAGGAAAAATTCAACGATTGTGAGAAGGCACTCCTGGCAACGGTGTGGGCATTGAAGAATTACCGCCCGTTTATCCAGGAGGAACACATCATAGTGGAGACTCCACACCAGCCTCTGCAATATCTCCAAAGTGACAGAATCCGGGCCGGAAATGTGAGTAATGTGAGTAATTCCCGAATTACTTCCTATGCAAGGCTTTCCTGTGGAGGTCAGATATGGCCAAAACAAGAAGAGTCCCCTCGCGCAAGGTCTGGCTGACTTGCATGATTGTGCCAGAGAAAACTGTCTCGAGGACGAAAGTCTAAAAATCAAGGACAACATGGAGGCATACCTTAATTCCCCACACAAAGTCTTTGAAGAAGACAAGTGTGAGAGAATGCCCACTGTCTATGTGGATGGATGCTCTTACCATGTTGACAATGACGGGGAGAAAGAACTGGTGGCTGGCGTAGGGAATGCATGGGTGAAGGAGTTCCCAGAACCCTCCGCTGGATATAAAATTGGTCCCCGAAGTAGTCAGGTGGCAGAATTGATGGCTGTGCATCAGGCCATCCTCACTGCTGTCCAGCATCAACTCCACGAACTGGTCATAATCACAGATTCGGATTATGTACGGAACGGGTTCGTGGAGTTCGTGGAGCACCTGGTCAACTGGAAAACCAGAGGCATGTTATGCACTAATAACAAACCCCTGAAACATGGGAAGTTAATCCAAAACATTGATGATCTGGTCACCTCGAATGGGATGACCATCTACTGGAAGAAGATCAAGGGTCATTCCAAAGTAGATGGACCAGACAAAACTGGAAATGACTCAGCTGATCAGCTGGCCAAAACCGGGGCCATCCAAGGGGATCTAATAGAAATAGAGTCCCTGTTGGGGGGAATCCAGGTCACCGCTATCACTAGGTCCCAGACAAATGCTCACAATGATCTTTCAACTGCACAATGGAGTAAGGAGACCCCTGATGCTGATTTAATTACAGCTCAGACGGGGGATCCAATTATTGGTAAGTTTTACCAACACCTTGAGGACCCTGAGAACTTTCCCCTGACGGATACCGATTACATTGGGAAAGAGGACCTAAGAGTGTTGATGAAATGTCCAAAAATGTTCCGAATCCAAGACGGTTTGTTGGTAAGGAAATCCCAAGCTGGCCATGATCAGTGGGTGGTTCCTACCTCATCCCGAAGCCTGATGTTAAGTCACGCCCATGATGCGGCCACCGCCGGTCATAGGTGGTTTCACACAACACTGGAAATCTTAAGAGAGGTTGCATACTGGCCACACATGGGGCAGGACCTCGACCAATACTTGAAGGGGTGTCTTGTGTGTGCACAATTTCAGCCATCATCCCTCACACACCGTGCACCTCTCCAAAAGAGGGGGATGACACTGCCATGGTCAGATTTGCAAATCGACTTTGTAGGCCCTGTGATTCGCTCGTCTAGAGGAAACAAGTACATGTTGACCGTTACATGCTTGTTTACCAAGTGGGTGGAATGGCTCCCAGCCCCAAACTGCAAGGCATAAACAGCAGCTTCCCAGATGATTAACCACATCTTTTCCCGTTTTGGTCTACCTCAAAGGATTGAGTCATACAGTGGTAGCCACTTCACCAGTGAAGTAATGACAAAGATGTGGGAGATACTGGGGGTTAAAAGGAAGCTACATATTGCTTACCGGCCAGCTTCTTCTGGAGCAGTAGAGAGATATAACCGAACCATTGTGAGCATCTTAAAAAAGTTTGTGGCAGATTCTGGGCCAAGTTGGGATATCCGATTACCTCTGGTCCTAATGGCCATCAGATCTACCCCTTCATCTGCAACCAAAATGTCACCATTTTAGTTGATGACTGGACGCAAGATGGTGCTTCCCCAGCATTTGCTCTACAGGACTCAAGAGCAGACACTGATAAATGCCTCCACAACTCATGAGTATGCAGAGAATTTAAGGAAACACCTTCAACATGCTTTTGCCTATGCTCAGCAGAATCTAGAAAGATCAGCCGAGAGCATGAAGACCCACTATGATTTAAAAACTACCCGAAAGGAATATAAGGTGGGTGATCGGGTCTATCTATACAATTTCCAAAGGAACCAGGCCAAACAGCGAAACATTTTGCCTACATGGAAGGGACTGTTTGAAATTATAGACAAGATCTCCCCTGTTACCTATAAGATATGCATCCCCAAAGGCAGTTTGGCGGAAGGGGAAGACAAGTGGGTCCATATTAACCGGCTAAAGTGTTGCCAACCCAGGCACACTTTGCAGCAACTGGAGGAGTCCTCTGCAATACCAGAGGGGGCCGCTCCAGAGTAATTCAGTTCCAACCCTAAAATATTCCACATATAGCATATAAAATTCTGTGATCCATATATATATATAGATGTTCTTGTCTCCTAATTTAAAAAAGAAAATGTATATGTTCATATCTTCTGATTCATAAAATGTATATGTTCGCCACACCATTAATAGTGGTGGAAAAATGTCTAGGAATGTGTATTGCCGCTTTGCTTTATCATCCTAGGAGAGATGAAACCATGGAGACTGACCAAGGAGGACGACCGGGGACCGGGAGCAGAGACCCGAGGGGCCCAGGGTACCGCCCAATCCTCCCATCAGGACCAGCAAGGAGAACTGATTGATCGACTGGAGGGAGGAAAAGATGCTGAACTGGGCCACCTACCGGATTGGAAGAAGATAATGGGGACATACCAGCGCAAGGGCTCAAAACCTCCTTTGCACCCGACTTCCCCTCGACTTGAATCAAAGCGCAGTCGGGCGGGGGGATTTGTCATGGGTTTTGTCCCATGTTGAATCAATAGACTGGGTAGATGTGGGGATGAGCTGTCGCCGCCCATTATTCTATCCCAGAACAAACTAAATCAATAGACTGGGTGTATGTGGAGATGAGCTATCGCCGCCCACATTCATGCCCGAATAGGAGAACTGCGCAGTTGGCACGAGACCACTCCAAAGATACAACCTTCTTGTGGGGAATTCATTTTCTTAATCCCAAAAATGGTTGCATTACCAGTACTCACCACTATCAGAAAGCCAGCGTTTTAAAACCACCAGACTTTTGTGTAAAACTGAACAAATGAAACAAAACCAGACCAAGGAAAGACTTGCTAAGAGGTGGATACAATGTAAAACTATATTCTGAAATGACTTGAAGGAAGTAATTATTTATTGTATATGTAAAAATTGTAAGTGATTTAAACTGGGAACAAAAAGTGACATTTAGCTGAAACCTGGCTTAATGAAACTGGATTCTGCCTGACAACTACCCCCGACAGGAGTTAAAACCTGCTCAGCCACTCTTCCCCTTGCCAAAAGGAGTTGTCACCTCTCTGATTAGATTAGGGGTGGAGCAGCTGGGGACTACAGGGAGTTGAACAAAGGCCTGTCCTGGACTCAGGGAAATGTTATATTGGGGGCGTAGTAAAAGTGGCTTCCTCTTAGGGGAAACTGGGAGGGGCAGTGCCTCTGCTAGCAGCTGAGCTTGGGGGAAGTGGATAAACCAGTTATTTCACCCTGTGATGTAGGAAGCCACACCCCTTTTTGACCAGGGCATAATTTAAAAAAGATAGATAACTCATAGTGCGGACTTGTCAGAATTATATAAGTAATATCATTATTTTTGTGATTTTTCTGTGAACATTTTGAGATGTGTTAGGACCCTGTGGTGTATTCTGGGGGGTTGCTAGCGGAAAATAGGGTCTCACTCCAAATGTATGCATGTTAAAAATCTGACACTTTATCATCTGTAACCCATATCCCTGGTGCACATTTGTGTAAAATCTGGAAAGGTTTAGAGGTCGTTATCTGGATGAAAAGGGGAGAATTCTGTCATCAGTGGACACGACATCGTACAAAGACAGGGATCGGATGGTTTGGTGCTACAGAAAATATGTTAACTGGACCTATAATATTAGAAAAATGGTGCATAGATAAATATGTATTTGGGTCAGAAAGAGATTTGTGTGCAATCTGACAAGGGGAGGTTCCTCTGACCATAAAACCTACAGCATCACTCTGACTCACATTTCCTTCCCCCAATCATGGGAGAGGGGAGAATTGGGCCAATGACAAGTAGAGAGGGGCAGGCTTAGCTAGGCCCAGGCACACACCCATTTCCAAAAACACATAAAAAGAGACTGCTGGGACAGGTAGAGACATTCAATTCCATTTGCTGCGGAGCATGCTGACCGACGACTTCACATCCAGAGATCCAGACTTCAAATCCATCAATCTCCAAAGACCATACCAGAGATCCAGAGTGACCCAGACCGCTGTGAGCAGAACCAGAGAGCTGACCCAGATCACTGTGAAGTGCCGAGACCAGAACCAGAGTCCAGTCCAAAACCTGACCAGATCCGTGGCGAGGCCTATTTCAAATTTATATTGTGAGTACCTAGCATAACTGTGCAGAACCAATCTCTTAGTTAAAATAATCTAATCCAAACTATTTTAACCTAAGTAGAACAGCCTCCTAGAAATCGTGTCATCTGTCATTTGTAAAGCTGCACAACTGTCACCTGTCAATTCTGAAGCTGCAAGCTGTCACCTGTCATTTTGAGTTTACTTTAAATCCGAAAAACTACCTTTATTTAATCGTCCGTATCTCTGGAACCGTTTGGGCTAGGAACGGAATTCAACTTTCCTATGAAAGCTTAGAATCTCAGCTTTCCAACGAACTTAGACACGACTTGCTACTCCTTATACTTTTGCCGTGATCACAATTCACGCACTCGCGAATTTTGCTGCGATTTGGCCTGATTTCTTTACCTGTAAAAAGATAGCAGCTTTTTGCTTTCCTCTGCTAAAAATGTGTTTGCCTCTTAATAATCCTCCCTGAATCATTGCTAAAGTGAGCCTGAGCTCATCTCAAGTATCTCTCACTCACCCTGAACCTCCTAAAGGGAATTAAAAGCATTTCAGCATATGTCTCACTTCACTGCCACCACATTCAAAGCACTTGGGCCTGTGTTTTAAAACTTATACCTGTTTTCTCTAAGCTTGCTGGGGTGGGAATTGAATTTCGTATTGTCTTTGATTGCATTCCTGAGTACTGTGTGCTCCTCTTTCCATCTCCTTCCATTTCTTACATTGCATAGGGAGGGGGGTGAATTGCCAGAGAAAAAGTGATTATCTTATCTTTTGCTAAAATCATATAAAGTATATCTGTACTGCATTTTATTCCTCATTGCTTTTCCCTTGAAATCATAATAGTATTTCGCTGCCTTATCCATCCTACACCAACTCCTCATTGATTATAAAGAAGTGTGCTAGTGTCAGATTACCCATTGTTGATTAACATTATATTTATAAGGGCGATATTGATTATTAATTATTATAAAAGCGTGGTATCTATATTTTGTTTTATTTCTCAAATAAACCTTTTAAACTTGCAAAACAGAACTACTTCTTGGCTCAGTGGGGTCCGGGGGATTCTATGAGAGGGGTGTTATATAGGGGTAGTCATCCAGAACTCATGAACTGGACATAAAGATATATCAATAAGGGTTTCCATTCAGTATCCCAGACTAGGCATTGACTTAGCTGTAGTGTTGAATTGAATCATCTTACAGTTAGTTGGTTCCAAGGCAATAGTAGCACTCTAAGTGTAATCACTTTACTTGATCCTCACCGCTGTAAAGCAGTCTTAGTCAGAAACATATGCAGTACCCTTTGGGAACACCACACACAATTAAGACTACAAGTGACAGTACAAATTCACCTTTGGTACAAGCCTGTACTACACAGTAAAGTGGTAGCGATGGCTGAGCAGCCAGACTTATCTCAAGAGTAAAATGAGCAGTATCAGAAGTTACACAAAGGACAGTAATTGCTATGGTTCAAACAAACACTGACTCAAGGCTTCTGAATAAAAGAATATACATTTATTTACACAATCATTTGTAAAACAGTTCACTAATGTAAAGCAGCAGAAAATCACAATCTTAATACACTACACACCACCCAATGAATTCTGGACAAGTTAAGCTGAACATGAAGTGTGAGTAAAATGACACTCCAGTAATTTAAAAAAGGAGGGAAAGACAAGGTTATTCAAAATCAAGCAGCACCAACAAGTGGGCAGGGCAATCTAGAAAAGGCTTACTACAACTAGGATTCAAATCAATAGGCCTGGTCGAATGTTAATGGTTCAGAGTCTTTGCCGAGGATCACACAGTTGAGAGTAGTTTGCGGTTAAGTCTTTGCCAGGAGTTTGAAATGAAGATGGTCTGTATTTAAAAGAGTAGAGAAGGACAAGCCCTCGGATTAGCAAAAGATTTCAAACACTTTCACCGCGGTCGGACGGAACGAACAACCAGATTTGAACAGTACCTTAGTAGAAGAAAAATGCTGTAGCTGAGGCAGAAGTTCCTGGCAGATCCTGCAGGCTCACGGTTCCTGAAGGGACTGTTGGACTGACACGAAGGAGGGAGACTGGAGGGTCCTGCACTGCCCAGGGAAGAAACCAGCAGCAGATCAAAGCGACAAATAAAAGGTGCGCTCCTTAAAACCCAAACTGGGTCCAGTCCAGTCCTCCTGGCTATCCGGATTATGAGTGTGTGAAGCTAGCTTTCATTGCTAGATTTGGTAAGAAGATCTGCAAGGAATCGTCTTCCCCTGAGCTGGAGGGACCAATCAGTTTGCCAAACACCAAGCAAGGCCTTCTTCCCCTGGTCAAATTTGCTGTGCATCTCTGCACTCATAATCCATCATATCCACCTTCCCCAACTCCATCACAGCATCAGATGCAACAGTGGGTAGCCTAGAGAAGAGCCAAGGAAGCAACTGATTCCCAATGTCTTGAATCCCATGGTTATACTCAAACATTGCCAACCAATCCAAAATATCAAGCTTAGCCTCATACATACCAACAATTTCTTTCTCCCACCGTCCGCCTCACCAGGGTGTGATGGGTACTCTGCAGATTTGGGTTGTGGGCCGGCCTCCCTCATATCCTGGCGGGTTGTGTGTGTCCCAGCAGGGGAGATTCCCGGCCTGTGTGTCGTGGGACCAGGTTGTCCCGGTGCCCGGGAGGATGCGACTCCCCCTGTGTGGTCCACGGGTAGGCGGGGTGTGTGAGCGAGTGGGGCACAGGTCACGCCGGGTGTCCCCTGGTGCTGAAGTGGGGCAGCAGGGCACTGCGGTGTCAGACGGCTGTCTGCGCTCCAACGATGCTCTCCACCCGTCCCCCGACAAGTCTCAGGTGTTTCAGCTAGGGTTGGGAGAGTAAGGTGTATGGAGGCTGGTCTCTCCCGCCAGCAGGCGCTCCAGTGCCAGGCGTTGCAGTACGGGTCTGTGCCGATGCAACTGCTGTTGGGGGAAGGTCTTCCCGCTGGGACTTGGCGAGACTCGGTTGCAGCGTGCAAAGGGCCTGGGGGTTTATGCAGGAATCACAAGCTCTGTGGGGTCCCGCGGGACCGCAGTGGCACCCATGGGTGTGGTGTACGTTGAGCTTCTGTGTGGTGTCAGGATCACGGCTGGTCGCTGCTACAAAAGACAGGATATCGTTCCGTATATGAAAGCCTCCGATGGAGCACTTTCAGGCTGCGGCCATCTTGTGTGCCGCGCAACCGTATTGCAATTATTTGATCTATTAAATGGTAGGGATGTATGAATCCAAGTTGTCAGGCAGCCACTCGAATGACCCTTTCTGCTTTTTGTAGCCTGTATGTTATATCCGTTGTAACCAGCCAGAGTGAGTTCTTCAGTGATCCATGTTTCCTGGTGACAAATAATATGGAATTGCCTGACAAAACGCATCCACTCACCTTCTAGAATGTGTCTCTAAGCCCTGCAGTGTTCCATTATACCAGATTCAAAACGGGGAAGTTAGGCAATGGCCTACCAGGGGCTCCCACTGAGTTGGGGGACATGGCTCATGCAACTAAATATAGGATTTGAGGCTTGTATAGACAGGACCGATTTGTGTTCTCCTGTCTGTATCATGCTCTCAAGAAGTGCAGGAGTTAGATCCAGAATAGGGGAATACTGATTACTGACACCCAGAAAATCAGGCCGACTGTATATTCGGGTGGAGTCCAAAGCATCAACCCAAGCATCATTAAGGTGCCATTGTTTGCCTTTGGCATCGAAGAATGGTTAAATGCCTAGCCTCGCCAATGACTCCCTGCATTGGATCAAACAAGCCCTTAAATAAGGGTTGTTAAACGCGAATCGAACAATGCACCCCAGACAGAATATGCAATCTGGAAGGATGCATGCAGAGGAAACAATTTTGAAAGACATATCAGACACTCCCAAAATTGTATGCAGTGAATGAAGCAGGGAACGCTTGTACGAGTTTTCATTTCCACTGGTTTTCCCCTTAAATGTGCAACTCAATATGGGCTGTCTTCGAGTGGGTTAGGGGACGCAGTTCTTGAGTCCTCCTTGATTGCGCTTTGTGTGACAGGAGTGACGTGACTCGTGCTAACAGTTCTAAAACAAGCTTTTTGGATAAAGGCAGATGGGAATTTCTCCATTGCGGTGCGTCCACCTGCATTGGCATTGGGCAACCATAGATTTGCAGGCCTTTGGCTTGAGATCTCTAATGCTCCCCCTAGCGTCCAGCAGCAAGAGGGGTACCCTAAAGGTTGGCAGTCTCAGAGCATCCCCTCATCAATCTGTCTGGAATGCTTGCTGAAGACATAGGATTAGCCACCCTACGGGGTTTCACATCTCTGAGGTTTAAGGGTGGATGAATCAGAAGTGCCACCCAACTCAACTGTTGAATTTGCCCCTAGGGGCCTTAGAGTATTATCAGTGAGGTTGGCCGCACTGTGCTGGGGCATAACAGTCCTAACAAGCCTATTCGCTTATACTATTCAGCCATGTATTTATGTGTTTATTTAATACATTTAATGGAAAAGTGTACTTTCCAAAACCAAATTTGACTTTTTACTCCCAGTCCTCCTCCCCACCCCCATATTCCCTGAAGCTCTGTCACGAGGATCTACTAGGTTTCCACAATTTTCTTTTGCCGAATTACATTTTCACAATTTCTTTGGGGCTGATTTTTTCAAATGTTTACCATAAAATGCAGGGGGAGAACCCCTGCACCCTCTTGTGCCCCCTATGCCCCTCCTACTTTATATACCATTCCCCAATTTACCACATATAGATGGGTAAAAAAGGGTGATAAAAACATCAGCCAAAAAGAATTCCGCAAAATACCATTCAGCAAGAGTGCGGACCACCCTATCACAATACACGCACTATCCACTGACCTTAAAAAGTATGGTCTAATGCCAACTCTGCCACCAAACCTGCTTTACAAAAGAACTGCACAGCCTCTGCTGCACTCTCAATAAAAATGCAAAATCCTAATTTTACATAACCATAATCGCAGAGGCCATGTGCAAAAGCAGAGCTCACTTCCAGAACCTTATATTCAGCATCAGGAACCACTTATCCCTGAATTCGGTGGACTAATGCAAATCCACTAGTAACGTTATTATTGATAACATGTCGAAATTAGCACACACATGTGGATGTCTTAGCCGTTTGCTGGTCCTTGGTAGGTCAGCAACCAAACTGGAAAGCTGTAAGCCCTGGGACCTCTCTAACATCATTGCATCACTCCAGCAATGGCCGTACGAGTTTGGTGGTGCATTACAAAAGTGGTGGTAATTCTCTTATGGCCACTCTTTTTAGTGGTCACAGAATTACCGCAGATTTTACCGCACGGCCAAATTCTGGAATTCTCCACTTTTCCCCTCAAAATTATCCGATTTCCGTGGCAGAGTTACTGCTTGGGTGGTGGTGGTAACTGTTAGGAAAGATTTCGTAATTGTAGGGAATTTTCCTTCCATGTGGCAACCCCTAAACTTTTTGCTATTGTTTTTAACCTTGTTCTTGACTTTGCCAGAGAAGTACAGCCTTCTGCCGCACTTCTCTGGGCTTTCGCTCCTTTCTTACGGGGAAACTGACATGCCCTTAAGACAGTCAGTACCGGGGAACGTGGTTTCCCGTAGTTTCTTTTATCGTGTCGCAGCTTTAGTGCAACACGACACAAGAGGGCACTGTAAGCTAAGTTACAGCTCTCTTGGGTCTCTAGCCTTCTACAGGCCCTAGATACTCTTTTAGGATGGTATTTGATCGGTGCAAGTCATTCAGGGACTGGAATGGTGGCAGCGATCGTTTTGTTTATTTTGAGCTCCTTTTGGCGTTCTGAGCACGTTTTTGCACTGAACCCAAAATGGTGGCCTGGCTCCCAAAATGGCCAGGCCGCGAGGCTCCTTTGTCCTGTCCACTGTCCGTCTTGCTCCCTTCACCTTCCCCAGGTCCGGCGACCCGGGGCCTTCCTTATTTGGGCATGTACTTTCCCGCGAAACGCAGTTGCTTTCGCGGGCTTCTACATGTCGTTTGTGTGCCTCCAGGGTGTGGGCTGGGATGTCTGGTCCCAATACACATCCTGGGTGCCAGAGAGTCTAGGGTGGTGTGAATGCCTGGGACCACCGTGGTCCGTGATTGGTCCACGTATGGTATGTGTTTTGATGAGCGGATCTCCCATTGGCTCCCCTCCGTTTTGGCGCGAAGGGAACCGTGGATAAGAGGGGGCTGGAAACACCACTACCATGTCGATCTCCTGAGTTCTCACGAACGAAGGAATACAGGAGCCAAGTATCCTGCAACTACGAGGCTGGACCGAGGAATCGCTGGTGACCCGCTGAAGGAATCCTCCTTTGCACTGCTGTCGTCCGGAGAGCCCCTGTCCTCCTTTGATCGAACCAGAAGGCCTGTACTGGTGCTTCGACCTTTGGAATAGCAGGAACAGCTATTCCCGGCATCTTCAACCATCTCCTGCCAAGTAAGCCTTCGGAAGCGTCTCTGGGCCATCCAGTTGACTGACCAGCTTACAAAGGAGTTTGGCTCTGCAACCGCCGCCAGGTTGTGTTGTATTGCGAGTCCTTGTCCCTCTCCCACGCTTCGTGCACTTGGCGTTCCCAGGTCTGAAGGGAGGAGGGTTCATTTGGCTCGAATACACACGGCCGCTCCGTTGTCCTGTGCGGCAACAAAACTGTGCCGGTTTCGTCGATTGGGACGTCTTTTTGCTCTACACGACTACAAAGCGTTCCCTGCTCTTCTGAACCTGCCAGCTGCTGAAACTATCGTGGAGAAGCCTGGGTCTGCTTGCTTCGGGGACCGGTGAGTAGTGTATCTAGGATCTGGTCGCCCTCCTGCAGTATCCCATTGCTTTTCCCTGCTGTGTAAAAACAGCACCCTTTTGCCGCGCTCGCGCTCTGCTTCTGCCCGCTGTGGAGGCTGCGCTTGAGTTGCGGAACCTGTTCTTCTTCTGCTGTGCACTAACGTGAACCGCCTGACTTCCTCCGAAGAGCTTCCCCTTGTGCCCGTCGGCACCGGCGTGGCAGGTACTTTGAGCACAAGGCTCCACTCTTCGCAGGGCTCGGACTTCCATCTAGTTAGGTGCCTATGAAGGCGAACTGAGTCGAAAGCATTATCGCACTGCCTGTTTTCCTTCCCTGGCAGGTGGACTACATATTTCGTGCTTTAAACGCTTGCGACTGTGTATTTGTATATATATTGTGTTGATATGGTATGTGTTGGTTTAATATTGTGATATTGTGATTTTCTCGCTACGGTCATTATTTTAAAGGCCTTAAAATAAATGTGTATCTATTTTTGATATAACAACTGTTTGGAGTAGTTTGTTAGCGCTCTTGCTTTGTGTGCTCATTGCGGGCCTTCAGTCACCCTCACCCCTCTTGAGACCTAGTCTTGACCGCCGCGATCGCTACCTTGATTGGTCTGGCTTGTCCAGAGGTTACCCTGTTCCAAGTAATTAGGTTGGCCTTCTGAACTTCTGCGCCACCAGGACAGAGTTCAGAAATCCGTCTTAACAGTAACAGTAAACAATTGGCAATTAGGAGGATTTATTACTGAATTACCATCAAACTCGTTAAGAGGCCCAATGTCCTTTCTGCCACCTTCGTCAAATATGTCAAGTATCAAGTGCTCGAACCCCTCCTCCAGACAGTGATCATATCTATCACAATGAACCTTCACACCCTCATTGAAAACAGGTTTAATATGCCTGGTTCTCAAAAAAGTTATTCTGGACCCCAATAACCTGGCAAAACACCCCCAATCTCCAAAATCCACATCCTGCCAAAGGTAGTTAAGAAAAGAGTCCTGATGCTATTACACAAAAATAGTTCAACATAGTCCAATTAACAGGCACCAATCTGGATTCAGACCTACTTGCAGCACTGATAAAGGCAAATGGAAATGTCACTTTTGACACACTTCATGTCATGGAAAAACGAGTCTTCTGTCTCCAAGTGTTGGAAAAGGCTGTGTTTGCTGCCCCAAAATCGGGGGACTTTCGGTACAATTGGATTTCACATGCCGAAGACTTTCTGCTCTTTGTTTGCACCCATGTTGGCCTGCATACAGTGATATCGGCTTTTTCCAATCATGCACGGTCTAATGGTCTTCAAATTAACCCACAGAAAACTAAAATTCGATCATTTTCATCAGGTAAATGACCTGCCGGTTTGTTTGTTTGTTTGTTTGTTTGTTTGTTTGTTTATTTGGTATAGCGCGAAACCAAACCCAAAGGGTAGCTGGGCGCAGACAATACAAGAATACTTGAGAACTTGGTTACAGAAAAATACAGTTATACAGTTAACATTAATAACAAAGGTGCATGTACAAGCAAATGCGGAAATACAGTTAAGGCTAGTTGACCAGAAACCGAATAATCTAGTTACAATCATCAAAGGGTCTCTAGAGCAGGTGGCAATGGGAGAGGTCGAGCTAAGTGTCATTGGAACGTAACCAGGTGAGGACTTTCCGCCTGAAGCTAGGGTAGGGTTGGTCCATTCTGAGGTCCAGAGGGAGTCTGTTCCAAGTTTGCGCAGCTATGACTGGAAAACTGGAGCCGCCAGCTGTGCTCTTTTTGTATCTGGGCACCACTAAAGTATAGGCATTAGTTGGTCTAGTGGGACGGTTTGAGATTCTCTTGTTGACTCTGTTTACCAGGTAGTGGGGAGCTATGTTGTTAAGACATTTAGAGGTAAGGGAGAGGGTTTTGAGGGCAATTCTGTTTTTGATTTTTAGCCAGTGGATATTTTTCCTAGAGGTGGAGATATGAGCTCTGCTAGGAATATTTAAAGCTACTCTAATAGCGTTATTTTGGAGAGTTTGGAGTTTATCAAGGATATACTTGTTAGATCCTGCATATAGAGCATTGCAGTAATCCAACTTGGATATGATGAGTGCATTAGCTAGTGTAATGCAGCTAATCTCAGTTAGAAATGGTCTACATGCTCAGATCAATTTACAAGTATATGCAGTGGAGGATGCTAATGAGTTAGTTTGTTTCTTGAATGTGAGCGCTGAGTCGAGATAGACCCCAAGGGTTTTGACTGCAGGCATCACTTTGATGACATTATTGTCGATGTTGAATGAGGCATAGTTTGGGTCAAGTTTTTTGATGGCCAACTCTGAGCCGAGGATCAGTAACTCAGTTTTGTCGTCATTCAGGCAGAGGCCGTGAGATGCCATCCATGCCTGAATGAGGAGATATATCTTATTTACTAAGGCCGTGTCTTCCAAGAAGTTGCTCGAAAGGGGGATAAGGATCTGAGTGTCATCTGCGTAATTAGTGTAGATGACACCCAGTCTGTCAAACTTGTCAAACAAAGGCTTAGTAAAGATGTTATACATCGTCGGAGATACACATGATCCTTGAGGGACACTGCATGAAACTTGTGTGGGATCAGCGGCTGCTAGGGGGGAGAAGACTCTCATTGTCCGGTTAGCAAGGAAGGATTGTACCCAGGTTATGGCATCACTTGAAAAATGAGCGGCGGAACTGAGGTGATTGCATGACTGCGTGATCTACCAAGTCGAAGGCCGCCGATAGGTCAAGGAGGAGTAGCATAGCTGATTTGCCATTGTCCTTCAACTCGTCAATTTGGGTCTTAAGGTCAATCAGGGCTGTTTCAGTACCATGAAGGGGACGGAAGCCAGATTGACGTGAGCCTAGTAAATTGTTAGTTTCTAAGTAGTCCTGAATTTGCAGGTAAGCTACTCTGTCAATAATTTTAAGCAGAAATGGGACGGTGGTGATGGGTCTGTAATTTGTCGGTGTAACGCTCACCTGATTCCCGTAGAGGCGCCGGTCTTGACTGGGCGTATACCGTATCTTCAAAGGTGATGTGTAACACACGGCTGGCTCTTTGGGCTGGACCTCTGTGCACTGTATGTCTGACTCGAAGGGTAAGATGTCTGCAGATAGAAAATATGGGATTAATGAACTGGGTTATTGAATGTCTCTCTCTTCTTCCCTTTCTCTTCTCCTGTAGAACCCCAAAGGTTAACGCTCTCACCTTAGGTAAGTGAACGCCGTGCTCTCCATCTGCCTCAGGGCAGGGTGCTGTAACCAGTTTCTTCACTGGATAAGGGGAGCAGGCCTCTTGACTTCAGAGGACTGCTGTCCGTCGTTTACTG
Source organism: Ambystoma mexicanum (assembly GCF_040938575.1). NCBI lineage: Eukaryota > Metazoa > Chordata > Amphibia > Caudata > Ambystomatidae > Ambystoma > Ambystoma mexicanum. The sequence continues at coordinate 578,144,473 of NC_090929.1, read as the reverse complement.
CACGAACGGTAAGTTTCGAGTAATTCTAATGTCTTTAAAAGTCTTTAGTAATGATGTCTCTTGTTTTGCAGGGTTCCGGCGATGGCGGATGACGGGCTGAAGTGAGTTGAAGATGGAGCCCGTGTGATGAATAGAAGCGCCTGGAAGCACGTAAGTAAGCGCTTGTTGCCTGCTTCACGATGCGCTCTAACTGTCTTTTTATTTTGCAGGTACAAGTTCGGAGCGGCTGCAGGGTGCCGGAATACCCACTGGGTTAGATGTGGAAAGGAGTAATGGCACGTGAGTATTAAAGTTCCCCAATGTCTTTAAACGCACCTTGTTTTGTCTTTCAGATGCGGGATGCAGCGCCGAAGGCCTCCGGAGCGTGCAAAGAGTTGGTAAGCTTTTGTCTTTCAGATGCCGGAATGCAGTGCGAAGACCTCCGGAGCGCACGAAGAGTAGGTAAGCCTTTGTCTTTCAGATGCCGGAATGCAGCACGAGGCGTTGGTGACAGCCGATGGACCAGGTAAGTGAAGCGCTGTCACTGAAGACCGTAATGCTAACCTGTTCTTTCTTGTCTTTATAGGTGTTGCTGAAGACTGGATTCAGGATGGTAAGCCTTTTTCCTTAGGCCCAGGATCAGATGCAGAAGACACGATGAGCGTTCTGCTGCAGAGGATGCAGAATAACGAAAAGCAAGATTCATCCATCGGGTGTGGTTTAAATAGCCTCCTGTAGTGCTTAGGTCTCTCCTTCCACAGCCACGCCTAGGTAAGAAAAGAGTTCCTGCTTTCCAGAAGAGTTCCAGTGTTCTGAACCTAGGGAGTGGCTCCTGCCCCACCCAACAGAAAAAGTAGTTCCAAACAGAAGAGGATCAGAGGCTCAACTGGCAGGCAAGTAAGCAGCATGGTCTGCTGCAGGTAAGTCCACCCAAGCATTATGAGCCCAGCGCTTCCAGCGCTGGGACTGGGCATATTTATGAGCCTGGTGCCACTGGCGCCAGGACTGGGTCCAAAAGGTCCCAATTGGGACTGGTTGGCACTCGGAACCTGGGTTATGGATCTGCTTCCAAGGGAGTTGGGAAAACCCTGACCTTTTGGAAGCAGAGATCATGACAGTCGGTATTGCGGGGTCAAGTGTTTGTTTTTTTAGCAAGGGAAGCACCCAAGATTGTTTTAGGTTATTGGGCACTAGGTTAGATTTCAAGGATGCATTGATGAGTTTAGAGATGAAGGGGGCTAGGTCTCTAGCTGCATCTTTTATAATTTGGGCAGGGCAATTATCTCCTTTGCAGTTGGATGGCTTTAGAGATAGTATGATTTTTTCTGTCTCTATTATAGATATTTGTCTGAAGCTAAATGGGTGAGGGGTGTTAGGCTGGTTTGGAGGAAGCTGTGGCTGAGGTGTAGGCTCCGTTGGCAGGAGCAGGGAAGCTTTTTTATTGGCAATTTTGGTTTGGAGCAAGCTAATTTTACCCGCCAGGGCATTTTGTATATTAGTGCACCAAAGCTTATTTTTAGGAATGTTATCAGTCGGGGGTATGGGTGATTCCATTTCACAGAGGATGGAGAATAGCTCCTTGGTATCTGATTTAGCCTTAGATATTCTATCATTAAAGGTGTTTCTTTTAGTGCTTATGATTTCCTTTTTATACTGTTTGGCGAGAGTGGCTAATTTAATTTTGTTCTCCTCAGTGGGTGAGTGTTGCCAAATTGACTGCAACTTTCTTTTTTGAATTCTGAGGTCTTTCAAGTGTGGTGTGAACCAGTTGTTTAGGTGACAAAGTTGTTTGCTTTTGCGTATTTTGGTAGGGGCAATCAAGTCAAGTGCCTTAATCATCGTGCTGTTGTAGGCTTCCACAAGCGATGTGGGGTCTGTAATGTTATCTAGATTGTTGAGAGTGGGGAGGAGGTGGGGTAAGAGTTGTTCTACTGTGATATCTTTTTTACTTCTGGTGGGAAGTGGCGGGGCCATAAGTATAGGTTTGGGTCGGATAAGGTCAAGTGAGGCATTGAATACAATTAAGTAGTGGTCAGTCCAGGATTGTGGCATTATGTTGGTAATGCTAATGTTGCAATTCCGATCAGCAACCCAGTCTAGGGTCCTACCTTTGGCATGAGTAGGGGAGGAGACTTTTTGTGTTAGGGCATAGTCATTCAAAAGTGAGGCAACAGATAGGGCGTGTTTGTCATTATAGTCATTAAAGCCCAGGTTAAAGTCTCCCAGTAGTAGAATTTGAGCGTGGTCTTTAGTGTTATTAGTTAGGATACTAGTTAGGTCATCTTCAAAGGTTCCTAGTGGTCCAGGTGGTCTGTAGATGACATACATGGTAAGGGTGCGGTTACAAGAGAGTTGAAGTTTAGCAGTAAGGAGTTCAAATGATGGAAATAGCAAGGTAGTAGCTAATCTGATAGGTAAGGTGGGTTTGTGGATGATAGCTAGGCCACCTCCTTTGGTGTTAGGTCTGTCGACTCTTAGTATTTGGTAGCTATCAGGTATTGCTAGCATGATGGCAGGGCCAGCCGCCTCATGGAGCCATGTTTCGGTTATGACCAATAGGTCTAAGTTCTCATTGGTTAAAGTGTCAGAGATCTCTGTAGCGTGGGCTACCATGGATCTAGCATTGATGAGTGACCCAGTTCTACATGGATTGGAAACGACGAGTGGTAGTGGATAACATCATATATCTAGGGTTCCCAATAGTAAGTAATCAGGCGAAAGCTGTCATTTGGGATTACCTCATAAACAAGGCAATTGCCTTGGCAGGTCAATTGAGAAAAATTCATAATAAATATGCTAGGTTCTCATTATGCCCTTTAGTGAAATTCTATGAGGGTACAATTGTCCCAAAATTGCTGTATAGTATTGATACAATGGAACGTTTTATTTTAGAAAAGCTTCATAAATTGAAAGCATTGATATGGAGGGGGCCATTAAGACTGCGGGATTGCGCCATCAGTACACAGATAATAAATACACTGTAATACTGTACTTATCATTGACATTTGAAATATCGTCAACAAGTGCTGCACCCACTGCACTGGTATGAGACTTATTGTCTCTGCCAGTGACCTCTTGTTGATTTTTGTTCATTGCAGATATGTTTAAAGAGAAGCTAATGCCAATTTGCTACTCACTGTTCTGTGTGGGGCTAGATGAAAATAGGCTACACATAAGGTTTTGGCCGGGCCTAGTGCATGGTGATATGTGAGGATGTGTTAATGCTCATCTACACTTCTACAGACTTCATGTATATGGTATTCAATGTCATCAGAGATGAGTTCAAATCCAACCTCCCCTAATGCCTTTTTAATTACAGAACTGTGGAATTAAAAAAAAGGCACTTCTTTATTAAAATGTGCACTACACCCCCTAATGTTCTAATGGTAATAAAGTATGGAGTGCATCTTTTATACGTTTGCTGCAATTAGCTGTGTGCCTTGATTGGCTGAGGACTTTTGTGCTCTCACTTGCCAGTTAGATAAAGTCCATCCATCAATCAAATTGCTAAGGATGGGTTCAAAGAGTCTATCGAGAAATCAAATAGAACAGGTACGAAATTCCCTGCAGTTTTTTAAAGAAATACTTAGCTGAATTGAAACCTAGGGTGTGAGGCCTGTGGTAGGGCTGTGTTGTTGCACCCTACCTCTTTTATTTGTTTATGGCCAATCTTGATGAAGTGTTGGGGAAGGCTGCGTTTGCTGCCCCAAAATCGGGGGACTTTCAGTGCAATTGGATTTCATATGCCGAAGACTTTCTGCTCTATGATTGCACCCACGTTGGCCTGCAGACAGTGATATCAGCTTTTTCCAATTATGCACGGTTTTATGGTCTTCACATTAACCCACAGAAAACTGAAATTCATTTATTTTCGTCAGGTAAATGACCTGACAGTTCTACATGGGTTGCAAACAACGAGTAGATAACATCATATATCTAGGGTTCCCAATAGTAAGCAATCAGGCTAAAGCTGTCATTTGGGATTACCTCGTAAACAAGGCAATTGTCTTGGCAGGTCAACTAAGAAAAAATCATAATAAATATGTTAGGTTCTCATTATGCCCTTTAGTGAAATTCTATGAGGGTACAATTGTCCCAAATTTGCTGTATGTTATTGATACAATGCAACATTGGATTTTAGAAAAGCTTCATAAATTGAAAGCATTGATATGGAGGTGGGCATTAAGACTGCTGGATTGTAGTACTGTTGCGTTAATCCGATTTGAGTTGGGTCTTGAAGTCACTGGGGGTTAGAGCTAACTGGAAGTGGTTGTTGTTGCTACAGAGTATGGTAAACCCGCCTGATCATTCATTGTATAGTGATCTGTTTACTCTCATGGTTCAAAAAAGGGGGCCTACGGTCAATCAGTTTGTTGAGCACTGCATGGGATTGTTGCATGGACTGGGTCTCAATATTAGTGATTTAATTGTGAGAACAGGATATGTTAACATTGTCATGCATAGGGCTGATTGGATTTAAACAACGGAAACTCTAAACAGATCCTTTCCTCGCCTCAAATTGTAGCACAAAACGTTGGGCACATTAGCACCTTATTTAAGTAAGATTCCTAATTATTATGTACGCAATATGTTGAGACAATTCCGTTTTAATCTCCTCGCCACGAGGGACATTTTAGCACGTAGAGGTTTAATAGGAAAAGATTCTGATTACTGTTGATTTTTATATTGTCCTGCTCTTACCTTTTATCGTTTACTGCACTTTAGGCAGTTTGTATATAGCACTCATTTTTATTAATAATTGAAGGCCATGGTTGATGCTGCTACCCTTAACTCCAAATACTGTAGCTATTGCAGTGTGGGATTTTATGAATAATTAAAAGGTTTACCCGGTCCAGGCATGATGAACCAAATGTCCTATAGTACTAGACAGATGATAGGATACTAATTCATGTATTATGGTGTCCTTTCAAATGTGTGTAATTCTGTACTGAGGCATTTTAGACAAAAATGAAATGATATATATGATTGGACTTTTTCTTTTAATATTTTTATTGTGAATGTCTTTCTGTGTTGATAAACATATTGTAAAGGTTGAATTGTTTTAACTATAATCAATAAATAAGTACATTTTAAAAACATAAAACTGGGTGGATATCTGTTATTATATTTTTTCCCCTATATCTTTCCACACAGCCTTTTTTTAAGGCTAACTCCATTCCAGCAGCTTTTAGAGCAACCTTTCCTCTGTCCATCCTTCCCACCATGAAGGCCGAGTACACACTGATGGCCCCTAACCATCACCCCTCTCTGCCCCTCCCAGCCCTCCCCCATTCACCTTCTCCCATTCTGAATACAGGACATATTTGTCACTGACCCATTTTGTTCAATTACTACTGGAAGGAGAAAAACAGATTTCAAGCAAGTAACAATAATAATACATACTGTCAATTAGCAATTACTATGTCTGCGCCTAGTTCCCACACCCAAAAGAGTCTATAAAAAAACATGCAGTAATAAGCAGTTGATGAGGCGCTTACGTGGTTTGAACCCTGGTGCTCAGAATTGTAGACCTATGTGCTCAGCACTCAGTCAAATGTGAACAGGTGGGAGTGAGGGAAGGGCATCTTCGACCGAAGAACAGTTTTGAACAAGCTGATGCAGGAAAGGGGTGTTCATCAAGAAGTGGACATTATTTATATGTTCATTATCAGATGCCTTCAGAAATGCCTGTGCATGCCCAGCTCGGAGTGCATGTGTTGTGTGCAGTGCATTCCAGCATGCCCACTGCAATCTGGGACATGTATGCTCTAATGGTGTACATTAAAAATGCAGCTGCAAGATTCTTTATCTCATAGAAAAAGAAATAAAAACAGTAGGGGACAATACATGATAAGCACGTAACACTAAATACTGCACACTTCACCTGAACTTATTTCAGGAGTTTATTTTCCATGCCCTAAAATAAATTACAGTATAAACACATTCAATAAAAAGCAGGGAATATATCAGACAATACATAAATAATAAATGAAAATCTCATGTCTGAACATGTACTGTTTACTGGACACATTCAAAATAACAATAGTGTAGTGGATGGAAACCTGTGACCCAGTTTATTTAATGGACATCCAGTTCATGAGGCATTCACTCAGTTAATTAGGTGCACACTAGATTGAACCCTGGTCCACAATCTATCAGCGGGTACACAAGGCAGATACCCAGCAATGCAACCACCACTGTTACAGAGAATGAGTGGCACCTTAATGACTATGTGCTTGAAAGGACCATGTTACACTAATTTGTCGGGGACAGCACATGAATGTGCAGATCCTTCAACTCCTGTTCATTCATAAGGAGCCAAATACAAGGTGTAATGATGAACAGCATCTTGGAAGGTTATGTCCAGTGAGTATCCATGGCAAGCCAGATATGATTATCTGGCTTGCAGAGGTTGGAGCAGGAGCTCCCTCTCCCACCCAGCTGCTGGAGTAGCCCCATGCAGCCACAAGCACTGCCTGGCCAAAGGTAAGCCTGGAGGCTCCACCTTTGTTATTAGGCACTGCCCCAACATCATTACAGAAAATAGCTATTTTCACTTCCTAATTAAGGCCCTGAATTAGTGCTGCCTTTGCATCCATTCTTAGCCCTTTGAGCATCTTGGATTTAAAAAATGAAGTCTACTCTAAATTCAAAATTAAAAAAACACAACGTTTTTGCATCTCAAAGATGGCCGCCGACGCTTTCTGCGATTGAAACCATACTCCTCCAAAGCTCCAGAAGCCTGCCTGCCCCGTGATTGGCTGCCTGTAGCCTCTCACAGGCCGATTCATGGAATAATTAGCGCGGCGCAAGTGGCCAAAAACGTGCGAATCGCAGTGGAATAGCGAAAATCGCAGTGCAAGTACGAAAATCGCATGAAAAGCAGCGCACATCGATTCATGGAAGGCCGTGCGCGAGAAAACCATCGGATGTGCGATAAAAAAGTGCGCGGCGCACGTTGGGGCACAGGCCATCTAACTGCGTGCGCCAGGTCACAGCGAAAATCGCACAGGCCACAGCGAAAATCGCACATAGCGCGGCGCACGCAACAAAAGTAGGCGGAACACGGGGCGTAACACTCGGAATGGGGAACAACTTGCCAAAATGTGGGCGTCACGGGGGAAGTACAGGGTACAAGTGCGCGGAACACCCACATGCTCGCCTACAACACGTATTCATGGAATAGAATAGGGCAAAAAAGCGTACGCTCAAACCAGCGCACAGGCACAAACACGACCGCCACAAGAAAGCAGGCGGTAGCGTCTCTGCGCCTGGAAGAAATGTGCGCCAAAAGGTGCGCCAACAAATAGCACCTATATACAGCCATGATGAATGTCCTATACTGTGGCCCTCCAGGACAAATGACGTGCAAAGGGGTACCCACAAACACGGACACCCGCTGACAAAAAATACGTGTGCGTGTATACCGGGGTGCGCGGGAAGTCTCACACGCGATTTGGCAGGGTACGTGGATTTCAGGGGTGCGCGGGAAGTTCCACACGCGATTTGGCCGGGTACGTGCGCAGGAATTTCCACACGCGATTTGGCTGGGTACGTGGATCTCAGGGGTGTGCGGGAAGTCCCACACGCGATTTGGCAGGGTACGTGGATTTCAGGGGTGCGCGGGAAGTTGCACACGCGATTTGGCAGGGTACGTGCGCGGGAATTTCCACACGCGATTTGGCTGGGTACGTGGATCTCAGGGGTGCACGGGAAGTCCCACACGCGATTTGGCAGGGTACGTGGATTTCAGGGGTGCGCGGGAAGTTCCACACGCGATTTGGCCGGGTACGTGCGCGGGAATTTGCACACGAAACTTGGCTGGGTACGTGGATCTCAGGGGTGCGCGGGAAGTCCCACACGCGATTTGGCCGGGTACGTGCGCGGGAATTTCCACACGCGATTTGGCTGGGTACGTGTATTTCAGGGGTACGCGGGAAATTCTACACGCGATTTGGCTGTGTGCTCCCAGGTATTCCCTGTACACCCTCCACGGCCCCTGCAGGCAGCCGACACCACAGGGGACTACCCTGCACACCTGCTCATGTCACCCAGCACCCCCACCCCCCAGCAGTGTGGGGCACCCTCCACCAGGCCCCCACTCATGGCCCCTATCACCCGAACCCCCCAGCAGTGCAGGGGCAGCACCACCAGGCTCCCACTCATGTCCCCCTGCACCCCCACCCCCCAGCATCCAGGGGCACCCTCCACCAGGCCCCCACTCATGGCCCCTATCACCCCCACCCCCCAGCATCCAGGGGCACCCTCCACCAGGCCCCCACTCATGTCTCCCACCACCCCCACCCCCCAGCAGTGTGGGGCACCCTCCACCAGGCCCCCACCCATGTCTCCCACCACCCCCACCCCCCAGCCACCATGGGCATCCCCCACCAGGCCCCCACTCATGTCTCCCACCACCCCCACCCCCCCAGCAGTGTGGGGCACCCTCCACCAGGCCCCCACTCATGGCCCCTATCACCCCCACCCCCCAGCATCCAGGGGCACCCTCCACCAGGCCCCCACTCATGTCTCCCACCACCCCCACCCCCCAGCAGTGTGGGGCACCCTCCACCAGGCCCCCACCCATGTCTCCCACCACCCCCACCCCCCAGCCACCATGGGCATCCCCCACCAGGCCCCCACTCATGTCTCCCACCACCCCCACCCCCCCAGCAGTGTGGGGCACCCTCCACCAGGCCCCCACTCATGGCCCCTATCACCCCCACCCCCCAGCATCCAGGGGCACCCTCCACCAGGCCCCCACTCATGTCTCCCACCACCCCCACCCCCCAGCAGTGTGGGGCACCCTCCACCAGGCCCCCACCCATGTCTCCCACCACCCCCACCCCCCAGCCACCATGGGCATCCCCCACCAGGCCCCCACTCATGTCTCCCACCACCCCCACCCCCCCAGCAGTGTGGGGCACCCTCCACCAGGCCCCCACTCATGTCCAACTCATGTCTCCCACCACCCCCACGCCCCCAGCAGTGTGGGGCACCCTCCACCAGGCCCCCACTCATGTCCAACTCATGTCTCCCACCACCCCCACCCCCCAGCAGTGTGGGGCACCCTCCACCAGGCCCCCACCCATGTCTCCCACCACCCCCACCCCCCAGCCACCATGGGCATCCCCCACCAGGCCCCCACTCATGTCTCCCACCACCCCCACCCCCCAGCCACCAGGGGCAGCCTCCACCAGGCCCCCACTCATGTCTACCACCACCTCCATCCCACAGCAGTCAGGGGCACCCTCCACCAGGCCCCCCCTCATGTCTCCCACCACCCCCATCCCCCAGCCACCATGGGCACCCTCCACCAGGCCCCCACTCATGTCTCCCACCCACCCCCACCCCCCAGCATCCAGGGGCACCCTCCACCAGGCCCCCACTCATGGCCCCTATCACCCCCACCCCCCAGCATCCAGGGGCACCCTCCACCAGGCCCCCACTCATGTCCAACTCATGTCTCCCACCACCCCCACCCCCCAGAAGTGCAGGGGCACCCTCCACCAGGCCCCCACTCATGTCTCCCACCACCCCCACCCCCCAGCAGTGTGGGGCACCCTCCACCAGCCCCCCACCCATGTCTCCCACCACCCCCACCCCCCAGCCACCATGGGCATCCCCCACCAGGCCCCCACTCATGTCTCCCACCACCCCCACCCCCCCAGCAGTGTGGGGCACCCTCCACCAGGCCCCCACTCATGTCCAACTCATGTCTCCCACCACCCCCACCCCCCCATCAGTGTGGGGCACCCTCCACCAGGCCCCCACTCATGTCCAACTCATGTCTCCCACCACCCCCACCCCCCGGCAGTGTGGGGCACCCTCCACCAGGCCCCCACCCATGTCTCCCACCACCCCCACCCCCCAGCAGTGTGGGGCACCCTCCACCAGGCCCCCACCCATGTCTCCCACCACCCCCCAGCCACCATGGGCATCCCCCACCAGGCCCCCACTCATGTCTCCCACCACCCCCACCCCCCAGACACCAGGGGCAGCCTCCACCAGGCCCCCACTCATGTCTACCACCACCTCCATCCCACAGCAGTCAGGGGCACCCTCCACCAGGCCCTCCCTCATGTCTCCCACCACCCCCATCCCCCAGCCACCATGGGCACCCTCCACCAGGCCCCCACTCATGGCCCCTATCACCCCCGCCCCCCAGCATCCAGGGGCACCCTCCACCAGGCCCCCACTCATGGCCCCTATCACCCCCACCCCCCAGCAGTGCAGGGGCAGCACCACCAGGCCCCCACTCATGTCCAACTCATGTCTCCCACCACCCCCACCCCCCAGCAGTGTGGGGCACCCTCCACCAGGCCCCCACCCATGTCTCCCACCACCCCCACCCCCCAGCCACCATGGGCAGCCCCCACCAGGCCCCCACTCATGTCTCCCACCCACCCCCAGCCACCATGGGCAGCCCCCACCAGGCCCCCACTCATGTCTCCCACCCTCCCCCACCCCCCAGCAACCATGGGCACCCTCCACCAGGCCCCCACTCATGTCTACCACCACCCCCACCCCCCAGCATCCAGGGGCACCCTCCACCAGGCCCCCCCTCATGTCTCCCACCACCCCCATCCCCCAGCCACCATGGGCACCCTCCACCAGGCCCCCACTCATGTCTCCCACCCACCCCCACCCCCCAGCATCCAGGGGCACCCTCCACCAGGCCCCCACTCATGTCCAACTCATGTCTCCCACCACCCCCACCCCCCAGCAGTGCAGGGGCAGCCTCCACCAGGCCCCCACCCATGTCTACCACCACCCCCACCCCCCAGCCACCAGGGGCAGCCTCCACCAGGCCCCCACTCATGTCTACCACCACCTCCATCCCACAGCAGTCAGGGGCACCCTCCACCAGGCCCCCACTCATGTCTACCACCACCCCCACCCCCCAGCATCCAGGGGCGCCCTCCACCAGGCCCCCACTCATGTCTCCCACCCACCCCCACCCCCCAGCCACCATGGGCACCCTCCACCAGGCCTCCACTCATGTCTCCCACCCACCCCCACCCCCCAGCCACCATGGGCACCCTCCACCAGGCCCCCACTCATGTCTCCCACCACCCCCACCCCCCAGCCACCATGGGCAGCCCCCACCAGGCCCCCACTCATGTCTCCCACCCACCCCCACCCCCCAGCCACCATGGGCAGCCCCCACCAGGCCCCCACTCATGTCTCCACCCACCCCCACCCCCCAGCAGTGTGGGGCACCCTCCACCAGGCCCCCACCCATGTCTCCCACCACCCCCACCCCCCAGCCACCATGGGCAGCCCCCACCAGGCCCCCACTCATGTCTCCCACCCACCCCCACCCCCCAGCCACCATGGGCAGCCCCCACCAGGCCCCCACTCATGTCTCCCACCCACCCCCACCCGCCAGCCACCATGGGCACCCTCCACCAGGCCCCCACTCATGTCTACCACCAACCCCACCCCCCAGCATCCAGGGGCACCCTCCACCAGGCCCCCCCTCATGTCTCCCACCACCCCCATCCCCCAGCCACCATGGGCACCCTCCACCAGGCCCCCACTCATGTCTCCCACCCACCATCACCCCCCAGCATCCAGGGGCACCCTCCACCAGGCCCCCACTCATGTCTCCCACCACCCCCACCCCCCAGCAGTGCAGGGGCAGCCTCCACCAGGCCCCCACCCATGTCTACCACCACACCCACCCCCCAGCCACCAGGGGCAGCCTCCACCAGGCCCCCACTCATGTCTACCACCACCTCCATCCCACAGCAGTCAGGGGCACCCTCCACCAGGCCCCCACTCATGTCTACCACCACCCCCACCCCCCAGCATCCAGGGGCACCCTCCACCAGGCCCCCACTCATGTCTCCCACCCACCCCCACCCCCCAGCCACCATGGGCACCCTCCACCAGGCCTCCACTCATGTCTCCCGCCTGTTCCATGGCCCCGAGGGTCCGCAGGGACGACGCCGTGTCCTCCTCCAACCCCCTGCGGATTGCCTCGAGGCACTCGGCCCGCCTCAGGGCCCTCCGCATGGAGTTCTCCGCCCTGACCATTGTGAGCCGCGCCTCTTCCGCCCGCCGCCGCTCCGCATCTATGGCGTGGCCCAACCGCTGCCACACGGAAGACACTCTCTGTCCTGGGTCCTCCTGCCCTCCGGCCGATGCCTGCCCCTCCGATGTCGAACGCCCCGAGCCTTCATGGCTCCCACCATGTTGCTGCTGCTGCTCTGCCTCTGCCCGTGCACTGCCTCCTGCTGCCTGCACATCCTCCGCCGGCTGGGGTGCAGTCGTAGATGTGGCCACCCCTGCTGGACGTCCGACTCCCGACTGTGGCAGGGATGCCTCCTCCACCAGCCTGGCCGCACCGTCAGAGGCAGCACCACAGGGCACCCAGGTGACTGATGAGTGGGAAGATGGCACAGAGGACGACTGGCGCGTAGGGGGTCCAGTTGAGGAGGGGGTCGGAGCAAGCCCCATCAGACGGAGGAATCCGGCCTGGGTGACCTGTCCCAGCAGGCTGACGTGGTCAACAAGCCATTCGAGATGACGTGCAGTCTCTCCATGAAAAGACTGCAGGTCACCGCGCATGGCCCGTTGACGCAACGCCACACCAGCCAGGACAGGCTCAACCCGGACCTGGATAGCCACGTCCGCAGGCAGAGGAAGGCCAGTTGACGTCAGCTCATCCCCTGCCTGAAAACGGGTCTGGACGTAGGCATCCCTGCTGGTGCAAGATGATGCAGGGACAGGATCGGGGACAGGATTGCACACAGGCACCTCTGCGGCCGCCTGTGCTGCCTCCTGTCCCTGGTCCTGCACTGCACCACTAGCACCAGTGGGATCCCCACCTCCAGACCCCGTCTCTGGTGCTTGCACAGCCTCCTCCTCCACCAAACCCCCCACCAACCTGGATGACTCCGTGCCATCTTCCCCTGTTGGGCCCTGTGGGGTCCCAGCTGCCCCTTCTGCTGCCGAGGAGTCCAACTCCAACCTCCGCCTCTTGGACCTCCCCCCGGCAGCTGCGGCCTGGGACGCGGCACCGGACTCCTCACTCCCCGACGAGATGACAACACGGGAGGGGAGCCGGGCCTTGCGTCTCCGGTTGGCGGTGGGATCCCCGCCGCTGTGCTCAACAGCACCTTCTCCGCCCTCTTCATCAGTTGACGCTGCAGACAGGGAGAAACAAAACACAGGCATCAGGGCACTGTACAATGGACACATACACACATGACAGTTGCACATGAGTGGCATTGGCAAACCTCAGACATGTCATCACAATCCCCAACACACATGTCATTACAACTCGCACACATGAGCCATACAACAGCCATATCGCAACTGCCACCACCATCCATACACATACAACAGCATGAGCAGCCAAAGGTGAGCCAGACATCACATGCAACACAGGAAGTGCACCACACATGTACACACACCACCACACTTGCATGCATGTGTACACCTCTGCCAAGTGTCGCACTGTTCAGACGGGCATCCATGTCACATCTGCCAATCAGGCTTCCACATACCGTTGTCACATGCATCCATGTTGCATCACTGTTGCACCCTTGTCAAATACACACACATGCACATGTACACAGTGCTGATACATGCAGCCGAAAACAACATACATGCGTGACATCACGGACATGTCTACTTACATACACATTCATCCAAACATGTGTGCCCACACAACTGCATTTGGCATGCAAGCCTACACACACAAGCACCATCCATGTCTCACACATTACAGCCCTCGCATGTGTCAGCCCCACGGCCCTGTACACCCCCACCCATACTCGACCCCATACAAACAGATGTGCAACCTGCACACTACCGAATAATCACCACACGCACTGCTCACAATCAGGATGCATGTACACTCACCGCTCGACTCCAGACGGGTCTGCTTCTCTAGGACCTGGACGTGGAGCGCTGGGGATATGCGTTCCAGGACCCTCATCTGTTCTTCCAACAAGTGGCCCCGGCACCCCTTGGCATCCGCTGCCTTCAAGAGGCGCCGGGCCTTGTTCAGGGTCCTGGACCTGAAGTCCTCCCAGCGCTTCCTGACATGTTGTAAGTCGCGGACTGCCACCCCCTCCGCGTTGATGGCAGTCACGATGTCAGTCCAGATCCGAGTCCGTCCTTCCTTGTCGGCGCGGGAACTTCCGAAGAGGGCATCATACTGCCCCAGGACTTGACGTGACGCGTAAGACGTGCATGCGCATTTCAGCGCGCGTGAAAAACTGCACGCCCGCGTGTAATACGAGGAAAGGGCCCATGCGCGTAAGCGCGTGTGGAAACTGCACGTCCGCGTGTAATACGTGGAAAGGGCCCATGCGCGTCTGTACGCGTCACGTCACAGGGGCGCTTGCGCTTGAGGGGCCTTCTGTCCAATGAAAATGCGTATGCGTGCAGACGCGCTTACGCGCTAAGGGCCTTTCCTCGAATTACACGCTGACGTGCAGATTTTTCACGTGCCAAATCACTCCGTATCAAGCTGGCCACGCGTAAGCACACGGAAGACCACGCTCCTGCCCAGAAGGCCGAACTACTGCCCCCCAGAGCCCCGAGCACGCTCCCACCTGCCATCTGCTGCTGCCTGACTGCCTGCTGCCCACGTGCACTGACATTTGCTGCCTGCACATCAGCCAGGGGTGCTGTTGCTGTGACCACCCCTGCTGGAACCGAAGACTGCCGACTGGGATTCCATCGCTCCACAGCCCAGCCCCAGGACCCAGTTGCCCACCCACTCCTGCCTCTGGGGTTGTCATGTCGGGGCAAACACCATCTGGGACCACTGACAAGCCCCGGCCAGAGAGGCAGAGGGGCACCAGCTTCAGTGCCACCGAAGTTGGTGTCCTGGTGGAGCAAGTCCTGGGGCAGTATGATGCCCTCTTCGGAAGTTCCCGCGCCGACAAGGAAGGACGGACTCGGATCTGGACTGACATCGTGACTGCCATCAACGCGGAGGGGGTGGCAGTCCGCGATTTACAACATGTCAGGAAGTGCTGGGAGGACTTCAGGTCCAGGACCCTGAACAAGGCCCGGCGCCTCTTGAAGGCAGCGGATGCCAAGGGGCGCCAGGGCCACTTGTCGGAAGAACAGATGAGGGTCCTGGAACGCATATCCCCAGCGCTCCACGTCCAGGTCCTAGAGAAGCAGACCCGTCTGGAGTCGAGCGGTGAGTGTACATGCATCCTGATTGTGAGCAGTGCGTGTGGTGATTATTCGGTAGTGTGCAGGTTGCACATCTGTTTGTATGGGGTCGAGTATGGGTGGGGGTGTACAGGGCCGTGGGGCTGACACATGCGAGGGCTGTAATGTGTGAGACATGGATGGTGCTTGTGTGTGTAGGCTTGCATGCCAAATGCAGTTGTGTGTGCACACATGTTTGGATGAATGTGTATGTAAGTAGACATGTCCGTGATGTCACGCATGTATGTTGTTTTCGGCTGCATGTATCAGCACTGTGTACATGTGCATGTGTGTGTATTTGACAAGGGTGCAACAGTGATGCAACATGGATGCATGTGACAGCGGTATGTGGAAGCCTGATTGGCAGATGTGACATGGATGCCCGTCTGAACAGTGCGACACTTGGCAGAGGTGTACACATGCATGCAAGTGTGGTGGTGTGTGTACATGTGTGGTGCACTTCCTGTGTTGCATGTGATGTCTGGCTCACCTTTGGCTGCTCATGCTGTTGTATGTGTAGGGATGGTGGTGGCAGTTGCGATATGGCTGTGGTATGGCTCATGTGTGCGAGTTGTAATGACATGTGTGTTGGGGATTGTGATGACATGTCTGAGGTTTGCCAATGCCACTCATGTGCAACTGTCATGTGTGTATGTGTCCATTGTACAGTGCCCTGATGCCTGTGTTTTGTTTCTCCCTGTCTGCAGCGTCAACTGATGAAGAGGGCGGAGAAGGTGCTGTGGAGCACAGCGGCGGGGATCCCACCGCCAGCCGGAGACGCTAGGCCCGGCTCCCCTCCCGTGTTGTCATCTCGTCGGGGAGTGAGGAGTCCGGTGCCGCGTCCCAGGCCGCAGCTGCTGGGGGGAGGTCCAAGAGGCAGAGGTTGGAGTTGGACTCCTCGGCAGCAGAAGGGGCAGCTGGGACCCCACAGGGCCCAACAGGGGAAGATGGCACGGAGTCATCCAGGTTGGTGGGGGGTTTGGTGGAGGAGGAGGCCGTGCAAGCACCAGAGACGGGGTCTGGAGGTGGGGATCCCACTGGTGCTAGTGGTGCAGTGCAGGACCAGGGACAGGAGGCAGCACAGGCCGCCGCGGAGGTGCCTGTGTGCAATCCTGTCCCCGATCCTGTCCCTGCATCATCTTGCACCAGCAGGGATGCCTACGTCCAGACCCGTTTTCAGGCAGGGGATGAGCTGACGTCAACTGGCCTTCCTCTGCCTGCGGACGTGGCTATCCAGGTCCGGGTTGAGCCTGTACTGGCTGGTGTGGCGTTGCGTCAACGGGCCATGCGAGGTGACCTGCAGTCTTTTCATGGAGAGACTGCACGTCATCTCGAATGGCTCGTTGACCACGTCAGCCTGCTGGGACAGGTCACCCAGGCCGGATTCCTCCGTCTGATGGGGCTTGCTCCGACCCCCTCCTCAACTGGACCCCCTACGCGCCAGTCGTCCTCTGTGCCATCTTCCCACCCATCAGTCACCTGGGTGCCCTGTGGAGCTGCCTCTGACGGTGCGGCCAGGCTGGTGGAGGAGGCATCCCTGCCACAGTCGGGAGTCGGACGTCCAGCAGGGGTGGCCACATCAACAACTGCACCCCAGCCGGCGGAGGATGTGCAGGCAGCAGGAGGCAGTGCACGGGCAGAGGCACAGCAGCAGCAGCAATGTGGTGGGAGCCATGAAGGCTCGGGGCCTTCACCATCGGAGGGGCAGGCATCGGCAGGAGGGCAGGTTGACCCAGGACGGGGTGTGTCTTCTGTGTGGCAGCGGTTGGGCCAGCAGATAGGTGCGGAGCGGCGGCGGGCGGAAGAGGCGCGGCTCACAATGGTCAGGGCGGAGAACTCCATGCGGAGGGCCCTGAGGCGGGCCGAGTGCCTCGAGGCAATCCGCAGGGGGTTGGAGGAGGACACGGCGTTGTCCCTGCGGACCCTCGGGGCCATGGAACAGGACCGCCTCCGGAACATCGAACAGGAGTTCGATGATGCCCTGGCCCGGAACACCACGGAGTGAGCCGCTGGACTTGCCCGCCGCCTTTGTATATAGTTCTTTAGTTTTAGGTTTCCTTTTTTTGTTCTTATGATTTGGAGTCGACGGACACTGCTCCACTTTTTGTATATAGTTGCATTTTAGTTAGGGTTTTTTGTAGGTTTCCTTTGTTCAGTTGGGCTCATGGACCCTTGGATGTTTTGTACATAGTTCTTCATTGGATTGATTTTATTTTTCATTTGACTTTGGACAACACTTTTTTGGATTAGGATTTGGTGTTTTTATTTTTTTAAACGGACATGCAGCCTATCTTTTTTTCATTGCCATTGTAGTTTGTTTCATTTCTTTTGCATTCTTTTTTTTTTAATACAATTTTGTTTTCATACTTCACTGTGTGGTATCATCTCATTGGTTTCATGCATGTCATGTTGGGTGTTTTCCCATTCAATTGCAACCATTGTGTGTGACGGACATGGGTTCATTAGCTTTATGAACATTGGGGGTGTAACATGTAATTTGCATTTCCATGTGGGTGAATGGGTTACTTGGTAGGGCTTTTTGGCTGTGGAGGCTGACCATAACGCACATGATTGGGGATTGTGAGGACCTGGTGGAGGCTGCCCATGGTGGCTGGGGGGTGGGGGTGCAGGGGGACATGAGTCGGGGCCTGGTGGAGGGTGCCCCTGCACTGCTGGGGGGTGGGGGTGGTGGGAGACATGAGTTGGACATGAGTGGGGGCCTGGTGGTGCTGCCCCTGCACTGCTGGGGGGTGGGGGTGCTGGGAGACATGAGTGGGGGCCTGGTGGGGGCTGCCCATGGTGGCTGGGGGGTGGGGGTGGGTGGGAGACATGAGTGGGGGCCTGGTGGGGGCTGCCCATGGTGGCTGGGGGATGGGGGTGGTGGGAGACATGAGGGGGGGCCTTGTGGAGGGTGCCCATGACTGCTGTGGGATGGAGGTGGTGGTAGACATGAGTGGGGGTCTGGTGGAGGCTGCCCCTGGTGGCTGGGGGGTGGGGGTGGTGGGAGACATGGGTGGGGGCCTGGTGGAGGGTGCCCCACACTGCTGGGGGGGTGGGGGTGGTGGGAGACATGAGTGGGGGCCTGGTGGAGGGTGCCCATGGTGGCTGGGGGTGGTGGGAGACATGAGGGGGGGCCTGGTGGAGGGTGCCCCTGGATGCTGGGGGGTGGGGGTGGTGGTAGACATGAGTGGGTGCCTGGTGGAGGGTGCCCATGGTGGCTGGGGGGTGGGGGTGGGTGGGAGACATGAGTGGGGGCCTGGTGGGGGCTGCCCATGGTGGCTGGGGGGTGGGGGTGGGTGGGAGACATGAGTGGGGGCCTGGTGGGGGCTGCCCATGGTGGCTGGGGGGTGAGGGTGGTGGGAGACATGAGTGGGGGCCTGGTGGGGGATGCCCAGGGATGCCCATGGTGGCTGGGGGGAGGGGGTGGTGGGAGACATGGGTGGGGGCCTGGTGGAGGGTGCCCCACACTGCTGGGGGGTGGGGGTGGTGGGAGACATGAGTGGGGGCCTGGTGGAGGGTGCCCCACACTGCTGGGGGGTGGGGGTGGTGGGAGACATGAGTTGGGCATGAGTGGGGGCCTGGTGGTGCTGCCCCTGCACTGCTGGGGGGTGGGGGTGCTGGGAGACATGGGTGGGGGCCTGGTGGAGGGTGCCCCTGCACTGCTGGGGGGTGGGGGTGGGTGGGAGACATGAGTGGGGGCCTGGTGGAGGGTGCCCATGGTGGCTGGGGGATAGGGGTGGTGGGAGACATGAGGGGGGGCCTGGTGGAGGGTGCCCCTGACTGCTGTGGGATGGAGGTGGTGGGAGACATGAGTGGGGGCCTGGTGGAGGGTGCCCCTGCACTGCTGGGGGGTGGGGGTGCTGGGAGACATGGGTGGGGGCCTGGTGGAGGCTGCCCCAGCACTGCTGGGGGGTGGGGGTGGTGGGAGACATGAGTGGGGGCCTGGTGGGGGATGCCCATGGTGGCTGGGGGGTGGGGGTGGTGGGAGACATGGGTGGGGGCCTGGTGGAGGGTGCCCCACACTGCTGGGGGTGGGGGTGGTGGGAGACATGAGTGGGGGCCTGGTGGAGGGTGCCCCTGGATGCTGGGGGGTGGGGGTGATAGGGGATATGAGTGGGGGCCTGGTGGAGGCTGCCCCTGGTGGCTGGGGGGTGGGGGTGGGTGGGAGACATGAGTGGGGGCCTGGTGGGGGCTGCCCCTGGTGGCTGGGGGTGGGGGTGGTGGTAGACATGAGTGGGGGCCTGGTGGGGGATGCCCCTGCACTGCTGGGGGGTGGTGGTGGTGGGAGACATGAGTGGGGGCCTGGTGGAGGGTGCCCATGGTAGCTGCGGGATGGGGGTGGTGGGAGACATGAGGGGGGGCCTGGTGGAGGGTGCCCCTGACTGCTGTGGGATGGAGGTGGTGGGAGACATGAGTGGGGGCCTGGTGGAGGCTGCCCCTGACTGCTGGGGCGTGGGGGTGGTGGTAGACATGAGTGGGGGCCTGGTGGAGGGTGCCCCACACTGCTGGGGGGGTGGGGGTGGTGGGAGACATGAGTGGGGGCCTGGTGGGGGCTGCCCCTGGTGGCTGGGGGTGGGGGTGGTGGTAGACATGAGTGGGGGCCTGGTGGGGGATGCCCATGGTGGCTGGGGGGTGGGGGTGGTGGGAGACATGAGTGGGGGCCTGGTGGAGGGTGCCCATGGTAGCTGCGGGATGGGGGTGGTGGGAGACATGAGGGGGGGCCTGGTGGAGGGTGCCCCTGACTGCTGTGGGATGGAGGTGGTGGGAGACATGAGTGGGGGCCTGGTGGAGGCTGCCCCTGACTGCTGGGGCGTGGGGGTGGTGGTAGACATGAGTGGGGGCCTGGTGGAGGGTGCCCCACACTGCTGGGGGGGGTGGGGGTGGTGGGAGACATGAGTGGGGGCCTGGTGGAGGGTGCCCCTGGATGCTGGGGGTTGGGGGTGATAGGGGCCATGAGTGGGGGCCTGGTGGGGGCTGCCCATGGTGGCTGGGGGGTGGGGGTGGGTGGGAGACATGAGTGGGGGCCTGGTGGGGGATGCCCATGGTGGCTGGGGGGTGGGGGTGGGTGGGAGACATGAGTGGGGGCCTGGTGGGGGCTGCCCATGGTGGCTGGGGGGTGGGGGTGGGTGGGAGACATGAGTGGGGGCCTGGTGGGGGCTGCCCATGGTGGCTGGGGGGTGGGGGTGGTGGGAGACATGGGTGGGGGCCTGGTGGAGGGTGCCCCACACTGCTGGGGGGTGGGGGTGGTGGGAGACATGAGTTGGACATGAGTGGGGGCCTGGTGGTGCTGCTCCTGGTGGCTGGGGGGTGGGGGTGGGTGGGAGACATGAGTGGGGGCCTGGTGGGGGCTGCCCATGGTGGCTGGGGGGTGGGGGTGGGTGGGAGACATGACTGGGGGCCTGGTGGGGGCTGCCCCTGCACTGCTGGGGGGTGGGGGTGCTGGGAGACATGGGTGGGGGCCTGGTGGAGGGTGCCCCTGCACTGCTGGGGGGTGGGGGTGGTCGGAGACATGAGTTGGACATGAGTGGGCGCCTGGTGGTGCTGCCCCTGCACTGCTGGGGGGTGGGGGTGCTGGGAGACATGGGTGGGGGCCTGGTGGAGGGTGCCCCTGCACTGCTGGGGGGTGGGGGTGGTGGGAGACATGAGTTGGACATGAGTGGGCGCCTGGTGGTGCTGCCCCTGCACTGCTGGGGGGTGGGGGTGCTGGGAGACATGGGTGGGGGCCTGGTGGAGGGTGCCCCTGCACTGCTGGGGGGTGGGTGTGGTGGGAGACATGAGTTGGACATGAGTGGGGGCCTGGTGGTGCTGCCCCTGCACTGCTGGGGGGTGGGGGTGCTGGGAGACATGGGTGGGGGCCTGGTGGAGGGTGCCCCTGCACTGCTGGTGGGTGGGGGTGGTGGGAGACATGAGTTGGACATGAGTGGGGGCCTGGTGGAGGGTGCCCCACACTGCTGGGGGGGTGGTGGGAGACATGAGTGGGGGCCTGGTGGGGGATGCCCATGGTGGCTGGGGGGTGGGGGTGGTGGTAGACATGGGTGGGGGCCTGGTGGAGGCTGCCCCTGCACTGCACTGCTGGGGGGTGGGGGTGGTGGGAGACATGCATTGTTGATCAGTAGTGCAAGGTGACATGTGGGTTGGCTGGGGGGCATGCCCATGGTGGATGGGCTGCCTGCGGGACATGAGCAGGGGTGCAGGGTAGTCCCCCGTGGTGTGGGCTGCCTGCAGGGGCCGTGGAGGTTGTGGAGCGTACACCTGGGAGGACCCACACTGCCAATTCACGTGTAGTACTCCCCAGAACCCCTGAAATTCACATGGGCCAATCGCGTGTGGAACTTCCCGCGCACCCCTGAAATACACGTACCCTGCTGAAATCGCGTGTGGAACTTCCCGCGCACCCCTGGAATACACGTACCCTGCTGAAATCGCGTGTGGAACTTCCCGCACACCCATGGAATACACGTACCCTTCTCGCAGTGGGCCAATCGCGTGTGGAACTTCCCGCGCACCCCTGAAATACACGTACCCTGCTTGCACGGGGCCAATCGCGAGTGGAACTTCCCGCGCGCCCCTGGAATACACGTACCCTGCTCGCACGGGGCCAATCGCATGTGGAACTTCCCGCGCACCCCTGAAATACACGTACCCTGCTGTAATCGCGTGTGGCACTTCCCGCGCACCCCTGTAATACACGTACCCTGCTGATTTTGGTGTGGAACTTCCCGCGCACCCCTGATGCACACGTACACAGGACAATCGCATGTGGAACTTCCCGCGAACCACTGAAATACACGTTCCCCACTTGGCGTTTGCTGTTTGCCAGCCCGGTGAACTGGTCCAGGGTTAGCGCAGCCCTTTGCGATTATTTGGGGATTTTAAAGGCTTTTCCTTGCGCGAGGGCTTTCTTGGGGGCGTAACTGGCGCTGCTGCAGGGTCGCTGCGCCACGCTGCGCCACGGCTGGTTTTGGATGCGAAAATCCATGAATGCGCTGTGCGCGGAAATCGATTTTAGCGCACGCGGCTGGCGCAGACATTCGCACGGGCATGCTGTGCGCCAGTCGCGTGCGCCACTTTTGTGCGAATTTCTATGAATTACCCTGTCAGTCTATTGGGGAGCACCGGCAGGCATAAGCCGGCCCCCGACTAAGGCAACCGAAAAAGGCTCCTCCTGACTGAGCCTGACGGAGCTTGGACGTGCTCGAGTGCTCGGTGACTCTGACTCTGGTGCTTAAAACTACTCCTTGCTCCCCTCCAGCTACTTTGTTACTTTGCTACCCTTGCCCCCTTCTCCCTAGTTCGTAACCTATTGTGCGCCCTCTGCGGCCCACCCAACACTCGCCACCCTCCATCAACTGAGTGCCGCCCGCGCCCGCTTACCTCGCCTAGCCATTCGAATCCCGGATACTGCTGCCTACATCTACTATTCAGCTGCGCAGCTGCACGCAAGACTGTTACAACACGGTACTCGCGCCCAGGTCCTGTTACGGCTCCTCCTCCACTGCGATGACCTAACTACTAACTCTCTCACTATGTGTCCTAGGGTAACACTGAAAACTTTTTACAGCTATATTTACCTCTGATTCTGTAAGCGATTGTATCCCCAATCTGTACTGCATCTAACGGCATCCCTCTACATTGCATGTGCCAGTTTGCTTAATGTCTGCCGTGTAAGTGCCTATGACTGCATTACCCTGCCTAATCAACTGTGAGCGACCTGTGTGCATATGGCCAGTGTCTCTTTAGGTTTGATTGCCTGCAACTGCCTATGCTCGATCCGCCACGTTGTGCAACTGCTGATAATGTTTAGGTAGTATGTGACTAGTGCCTGTAATTGCTCGAATCCATCTAACCCAGGGCATTAACCTGCCAGCATTACATTTCTAGTGTAAGGCCATTGCCCCTACAGGCACGCCTGTGTGATCTCTCTCATTGCTTCCCCATGTTTGATTGCCTTGCTTCTTATATTGACTGCCTGCAATTGCCCGTATTTAAATTGCCTGATGTTTACTTGCTAGCACTGCATATTAATATGTGGCCAGCGCCCCTCTGTGCCTTCACTCCACTGGCCTGCAATTACTTGAGCCTACATTGTTCTGTTGCAGTGACCTTGTATGTATTACATTGATAGCGTGAGGCCAGTGCCTCCAAATGTCAGCTCGCCTTATCTCACTTGCTCGTGCACGAGGCCCACGCCTTTTATGCTTTTGGGATTGCATATTTACTCTTTTGTACACCTGAATGAGGCTAGTGCTTCCCCATGTTTGATTGCCCCATCTCCTTATGCTGACTGCTGTCCTATTGCCCGTGTCTAAATCGCCTTGATACCTAATTGCCAGCACTGCATATTAGTATGTGGCCAGCGCCTCTCTGTGCCTTCACCTCACCGACCCGCATTTGCCTGAAACCATACTGATCTGCTGCACCTTATAGCCAGCCTGAGTCCACCGTCGCCACTGGCCTGCTTGTCCTAACCTGTCCAGTAATTGCCCCTCCCTTGCACTGATAGTATGTCTTGGCATGAGACCCAGGACTTGAATGATTCGTTTGTCCCTACATGATCCTTATTGGCCTATGCCCGCAGATACTGCTCTCCTAGCTACCAACTGACCGGACGATTGAGCTTGTGGTCAGCACCCCACTAAGCTTGCTGCCTTAACTGACTTGCATCTGCTATATGTCCTGTACTCTTTGCATGTCTCACCCCCCAAGCATCTGCTTGACCTAGTCTGTTCTGGGGCAGCCCAGGCTCGTATTGACTGATCACCTATCCTCAAGTGATAGGGGTAAATAATTAGCCACCTATGAAACATAACTAACTAGCATGATCCCCCCGGCCACCAGCCAGACTGCCTGTCTTTTGCTCTTTATATGCAGTATAACATTATATAGCATGCTACCTCACTCACCCACCCCCATGCACTCACCCAATCCCCACAACACCTCAACTACCAGATCACATTCAGATATGAATGACACCCAACCTCTACTGTTATGCAATCCATGCCCAACTTTAGCTAGGAACTTAAGACTCGAAGCCAGATTAGCCAAAATTGATGAGCCTCCCATCCGCTCTATGCCCACTACTTCCAGACTAAGGACCATGCCAACCTGGCCCGGCCAAACTAACCTAAACTCTAACCCACCTCATAACCCTGACTCCAGACCTCCAAATAGTCCACCTAAGCATAGCAAACCTAAAAAGATACAAGTCCACCACCCCAACACAACTACCGCGAGTCCTCAGATCAAGGGAGCTCTAATCACCGCCAGATCTTTAGTAGCTCACGCAACGGAAATTGCAGACTTGATCCTCAGAGAAGATTTTGACTTCCTCGCCATTACACAGACATGGCTAGATCCGGCAGCAGGCCCTATGCTTATGCTAGCAGTCCCGGATAGTTACTCTATATTGAGACAAGACAGACTAAATTCTAGCGGAGGCGGTATTGCTATTATCTACAAATGTAGTCTCTCCATGAGATTAGCTACTCCCATCAATGTCCTCTCATGTGAATTACTCTCGGTTAAAGTTCCACTCACTAATGCCCAAACCCTCAACATCCACCTGATTTACCGTCCCCCTGGCCCAATGGGAACATTTGATGAGGACATTAACACCATTTTGTCCAGCAACCTCAAAAGCTCCACACAAGTACTTATTCTTGGGGACTTCAATATGGGTTTCAATGACCCATCTGACCAGCTTGCCAGTACTACCTTCAACACCTTTTCAGAAATAGGATTTACTCAAAGAAGTAATGCACCCACGCACGTTAAAGGTAGAATACTCGACTGGGTGGCCGACTACAATTGTCACGCCAACATCATCGCTATTTCACCTTTAGCTTGGATTGACCATCACCTTGTGTTATTCATGATTTCTACTATCAGACCCCCACCCCTGCTAGCCATCAGGGCTCCACCCACGCTAACCAGAAATAAAAAGAGTATCACTGTGGAGAGACTTATCCCGACCTTACTCCCCACCCTGAACACGCTCCCTGACAATTCGGATCCTGAGACCTTGGTTGAAGAATACAATAAAATCATGTCCTCCTCGCTGGACCTAATTGCCCCCCTCAATTTCAGACTAAGTAAGCCCAAAACGCATCTGAACAAATGGTTTACACCATTCCTCAAAAACCTAAGGCAGCAAAAAAGAAACTGTGAGGCCACCTGGAAAAAACTTCCAGCAGTAGCCAATAAACTTAAATTCACTAAACTCTCAGCCCTCTACAAAAAAGAAATTTGCCTAGCAGAACGAATCTCTTTCGACTCTCGCATATCCCAAACTAAATCAAATATGAAGGAACTATTCTCTATTCTCAAAGAAATAGAGACTCCTTTAGCACCATCTGATACGTGTACCAAAGATAAAAACTGGTGCTTAGAGATCCAAAATGCATTAGCCAACAAAATGTCCACCTTACAAAACAAAATTTCCTGCAAAAGAGCTTCTTTAAATGACCCCCCCATCCAAACCAATTGAGAGGACTACAGATACTGAATCTACCCGTTTCAACTTCACCAAAGTTTCCATACTCGAATTAGAAAGAATCATATTGTCACTGAAACCTTCCAACTGTCAAGGCGATCTGTGCCCCGCACAGCTTAATAAGGATGCTGCTCGAGACCTCTCCCCCTTCATCGCAAAGTTAATTAATGCATCCTTTTCCTCTGGCACCATCCCCACCAATCTCAAACAATCCTGGGTACTTCCACTCCTTGACCCATCTACGTCAACAAACTATAGACCTATCACTACCGTACCCTTTCTCCTAAAAATCCTGGACAAGGTTGCCTACGTACAAATAAAGAAGCACTTGGACACACACCACCTATTAGGATCTAGACAATCAGACTTCCGTCCCCAACATGGGACAGAGACTGCCCTCATTGACCTTAAGACCCAAGTCGATGAGCTTAGAGACAACGGTAAAACCGCCGTACTCCTCCTCCTAGACCTCTCGGCTGCATTCGACCTGGTCGACCATACTATCCTATGCACCCACCTCAACACAGGCGCTCACTTCTCCGATGATGCTATTACTTGGATTATATCCTTCCTAAATGGCAGAACCATGAGGGTCTTCTCACCCACAGCAGCAGCAGACCCTATACCTATCAACTGTGGTGTGCCACAGGGCTCTTGTGTCTCGCCAATACTGTATAACATTTTCACCAAGCCCCTTTTCGATGATCTGGATCATCTCGGTATAACCTACACTAATTATGGAGATGATACCCAGATCCTCCTTCCGCTTTCTGGGGATTATGAAAAGTATTTGGCCTTGGTGAACAGAGTGTATATCATCATCCAGGCATGGATGGCCACACACGCACTATGCCTGAATGATGATAAAACTGAACTCATCATCCTGGGCACCACCTCTAGCCTAAAGAAACTAGGCCATGTCTATTCCTCATTTATAATCGATGGCAACAGTATCAAAGTAGGACAAGAGGTCAAAATGTTGGGTTTTTACCTGGACTCAAACCTCGCATTTAACAAACAGGTGAACTCCTTAGCATCCTCTATGGCCTACACGTGGAAACTGATCCATGCAGACAGGCCATTTCTCTCCGATACCAGCTGCACGACCCTTGCCAGAGCCCTTATCTTGTCTCGCCTGGACTATTGCAATGCCCTTTATCTAGGGTCCACCAAAGCTATCACCAGTAAAATACAAACCTTACAAAATAATGACCTCAGGGCGGCATTAGGCATCTCCAGAAGAGACCACATCTCTGCATATAGCCAACAGAATAACTGGCTCCCTATCAATGACAAAATTCTCCTAAAAACCCTGTCACTTACTCATAAATCTCTTAACAATGCAGCTCCCACCTACTTGGTCGACAGATTCCACAGACAGACTTCCCCGAGACCCACAAGAACAGAGTACATTATTATAACAATTTATCTGAGCATAATGGACCAATCACATCACAGTGTTTTCTGCTGCTTGAACAATCAGATTATCTTGTAAGGGTTTGTATTTAGATATGCACGAGCAATGGGGTAATGAAATAGAGGGGACTAGAGGGGATGTTTAGATTTTTGTGTGGGTGTTAGCCAATGGGGAACGTGGGATTATGTTGTATCTGATAGGCTTTGCTTATGCAAATTTGAAGTTTTCCGCTATAAAATATGTATCCTGAAATATGCGTGTCGAGCATAGCTTCAGTTTTCAGCTCTACGGGACTGACACTACCGGACGTATTTTGCATATAATAAAACTTTGTTTTTCATGCAAACCATGCATTATTATTGCCCTCTTTTGGGGTGATTTCTTATGGATTGGTTTTTAGGCCTACCCTACAGAAGCTTGGGGCGCACATTAAAAGATTGGCATGAATAAATCCAGTCTGAATACCGTGTGATGGTAAACAGGTGGAATTGAAAGCTGAATGCATCAAGGGATGCATCTATGTAGGGGGCTATTCCAGAAAAGGGTTGTTGGAGCAAAGCAGTTGCTGAAAAGGGACACACTGAGCATTGGAAGGGACCGCTTTTCTCGAGGAAGGTGGTGATTAATCAGAGACCGCTGAAACCAATCAACAATTTGGGATGTGGAGATATTTACCATCACACACTGGGAAGTTTTAGACAGGGTTGTAGGACACAACCCTCACTGATTTAATTGAATGTTCATTTTTTTATTGGCACCACGGATTCGAATAAGGACCTAGAAGTGGTCCACAGTTTCTAACCTTAGGTACACGTGTGTGCCAATAATACATTTTGAAGACACATTAGTGAACCTCTTTAAAATTGTTATTCATTTACTGGTTAAGTTTTTGGAAGCATGCTATACTCATGTGCCTTCTTCTCTCTCTTTTCCTTGGATAGGCGGCTCACCACTGTGCACTAAGGACCAGTGGCACTTTAGGAGGGATAGTGCAGTTCTTTTTGCATAGGGTGAGAGGAGGGTATTTAGTACAAGTGAAATGTGAAACAGATTCTCTCTCTTGTGTCTTGTGACTTTGATTTTGGGTTTTTTAGAAATAATTTATAGGTGCCAAAGGCCCAGTCTGTATTATACAGCTATTTGTAAAACACATATTTTGAAAATATTAAACACAGAAATGTAAAACGAGTGTATTTACATTCTCACAAACAGCAAAGATTTGTAAAAGTGTCTGTGTTGTGCAGAGAGCTCTTACCTGGTGGAGGACAACGTGCCCCAGCTGACAGTGCACTGACTGCGGGAAACCTTTGAACTGCCTTGTTTCCATTGGAGTATGAAGTAGCACTTCTGCAGCGTGATGGCGCTCCATGTGTTGCTGTCACACTGTCAGTCATCAGAAATATGGTTGTTCCCTCGAAACTGCCTAATGCAGCCATAGTGGTTTCCGCTGTAAAGCGTTTAGAAAAACATGGATTTAATAAGGTAAAGTGTCCAAAGAAGCAAAATCACTTTACCCACCTTCGAACCTCTAGGGGGATATGATTTCCATCATACACGAGCGGGCGCTTCCAACTTTCTGAAACCTGCCCGCGTTAACACCTACAAAAACACCCTCAGAAAAGGAGTGTAAAATAACTTGTTTTTTTCCACCTTGTGTCCCAAGCGATTTGATGATTGGACCATCTTTGGACGCTCATTTGGTAACTTTGTTATCTTGCTTAGGCTCTAAATTGGTTGAAAATGTGGTAAAGGAAGTGGTGTTGGTACATAGTGATGATATTTCCTCCAAAGACAGTATGACTAAAGTTGATGATGGTATTATTGATGATAAGCTCTCCACTCGAACAAGGGAACTGAATCAGCAAGAGGTTGTGATACATGATCCCCCTACATAACTCAACCTTGTGTGAGATATGTGATGAGGATGACAGGGGCCCTGGTTCAGATAGCCATTCCCAAAAATATTGTAGACAGAATAAAACTACAGACTCAGAGTCTCCAATGACACAATTTCAAGTGCTGGGACAACTACTATCGGAGTTAGCAAAACAATGTGATAGGATTGGAAAGAATGTTGATTTGAACTCTCAAAAAAATTGATAACATTTTGAATTATATTTCAGTAGTATAGCTGATTTGTAACGTGGCCTGCCACCAAGACATGTCAATTGCCGAAATATTATCAAGTACTAAAACATTGGTGGTGGGCACTAAAGACATTGTAAATGATTTATACTTTGAGGATACAGGTACTAGATACCGAATTCCCCGAAACAATGTACTCTCTTTCATATGAAATCATCATCTTATCTGATGAGACTATTAGAAGCATAGGTCGAATGCTGAGGCATAATAATCAGGATTGTCGGGGGGAAATTCTGCCGGGGTCGGCCGGGCCGTCCGCAGACCTCCAGGCAGGGAGGCCCCAACTCCTCCCGTGTATATCCCAGATGAGATAGAGTATGAGACACACACAAGAAGCAAGGTGACTCTGCTGTTTATTAGACAAACGGCAGGGATGGGTCAAGGAGCGTACGCGTCCGTCCTGACACACACACAATCGTGGGGCTCGCAGGCCCTTTTTACTGTATTATGACGCGCTACTTGCGTCACTTCAGAAAGTTAACAAAAAACCTATTGCCACTCTTAATTGGTTGCTCGAGTGGTAGGGTTAGTATAGCACACATATAGAGAACAATGTTAGTGGACAAAGGGTAGTCAGGTGATATATCTGGGTTGTCCCTACAATTAGATACATGAGAATTGTTACATGAAGACTCCTGAGGATTGGTTAATATTACTGGCGTCAGTTATAAGAGCCCCATGTTCTGAATGGTGCGCCCGTGAGCTTCCCAGCCTGGGACCACCGCTGTTCCCAGCTCTCGGTGTACCTGCAATTTGCAACAATGTTTCATTATGGGTACGTGCAGACAATGTGAGGATTTATTCATAGCTGGAAGGCTGACCGCTCCCACTGTCGCAGATGTCCATTGAGCCTTTCAAGTGTATCTGCCTGTGTCTCGTAGCGAGGGATCCAGACGCCTCTTCTCTCCTGGGTTTGGCATCTCGTCAGGTTCGGCTTGGTCACGTGGGGAGGGACCGTGTTTGAGGCAGACTTCTGCACAATTAATATTGCTTTTCCACTGTGTGTCTGGTTTAATTTGCAGGTGTGACTTTAACGTTGGTACGCGGAGTGCGAGGTTGCAACATCGTGCCTTTGATGCTTTGCTCTTGGAATGTGGGTTTGCAACATTGCGACCTTGGCTGGTTGTTCCACCGGGCTCTTTCTGCAGGATCAGCAACCTGACTCTTGCTTTGTTAATGTCCACGGGAGCTCTTGTTTGAGGCCTACTTGGGCCTGGTGCATAAGTAGTCCGTTTGGTGCATAGGTGCTTTAGGTTATAGTAGTATATAGTTCCGTGACCAGTATCGTGTCTTCATTATACCTCTCATGGTGGTAACTGGTTTCAAGAGAAGCGTGAGCAAGCTTTGTAGATGAGTTCATGACGCGTCTTGCGTTTCTGCATTCTGAGAGCCTATGTAAAAAATAATAAAGATGCACGTCCGTGAATATGCCTGTCGCCTACGTCATAGCACTGAGTATATTCTTCGTGTAGATCGGTGTGGGAATGTCCAGTGTGTATATTTGTACAGATGTGCTTACTGTTGTCTAGGTCGTCATGGCATCTCTAACGACGTGTAGATTTTAGTCTAGTTGGTCCGTGCCGCAGGTGTCGGCATGGCCAGTGCGGGCTGCTGGGCAGGCAGATGGACACATCCGTATGTTCCTGTACCATGGTATCTGGTCGTCTGGTAAATGGACAAACTCCTCTCGTGGCGGGTTTCTGGGTCGTGACCCTCTAGGCCAAGCGCGAGAGGTGAAGGACGGGAGCCTGGTCTTCCATTCTCCCACTTCAGTCCCCCCTCTGGTCGACTTGTCGACCACAAACATATCCTTCTCGTTATCTCCTCTTACTCACCATATCTTAGTTATTCCTCCTAGATGTCCATAATGGTTTACATGATCTTCAAATGACCAATACATATATTCACAGGTTCCTCCAGGAGTACAGTATACCCATTTTCCTATGTAGCTCCTGGGGTTTCTTGGGTTCTCGACCTTCACTGATGGTGGGTCTAGATGGTTGGTGATGATTTGGGTGCGCAACTTCTCCCTCTCCTGTATTATCACACCTGTATGCTGGCCGTCATCTGCTGGCATCAAGGGGTGCATTCCCACCATTTCGAGCAACTCATCAGTGGTACGTGCCTTCCGGGCCTTCCAAAATCTAATTATGATCAGCGTAGCTCCAGCCAAAATAGTACAACCCACTATTATTTTCAGTCCATCTGACAGCCAGGATGGCATCCATGACCATAATAGTGAAAACCAGCTTTTATCCTTGTTTACACCGTTACTTTCATCCATCATTTTGGAGTGCATCTGGGCCAATTGTGAAACTGCTTCTGTCAGTGTACCATTGTCAGCGTCGTTGGCAGGTATGAACGTGCAGCATGATTGTCCTATCTTTGCACAAACTCCTCCTTCCATTGCTGTGAGAAGGTCCAATACATATCTGTTCTGGAGTGCTACCATCCTTATAGCTCGCAGCTCCTCTTTTATTGCGTTAAACCCATTTACTGTAGAATTGATGGTCATCATTAGTTCCCATCTAGTTATTTGGAGCCATTTTGCGTTTGCGTAAGCCTGCAGTCCCGGGTGTATTATTGAGGAGAAGAACATTGCTGCTCTGCTGAATAGTCTGTGTTCTGGCGGTATTGAGGTTAGTGCCGTTTCCGACCTTCCCCATAGGTAATTTCCTGTCAGTGGCTCTCCTTGTCTTTTTCTTCTATTTGGGACAGTATCATTGCTGTGGGTCCTGTTCCCTTGCTCCTCCTGAAGTGGTGCAGATCTCTTTTTTCTCTTGTCCCCTTCATCCATTTTGGGAAAGTTCGCCACATTGACATGCTTCTTAGGTACCACTAGTGATGGTACATTGACGTGCACCATTGTGCACACACCATTCCACAGGGGAGGCAGTGTATGGTATGCCTTTTCTCCACAGGCCCAATAATGGTCCATTATTACTGCTGTTCCTGCTCCCCCCTCAGGTAACTCCATCACACTTGCACAATTGGTGTTATATCCTACGTCCACCTCTCCTTTATGCTGGTAGCATACCTTGGGCGCAGTCAGCGGTAGTATTGTTATTGGGTCTTCATCTGTTTCTACCCACGTGAGCATTGGTACATACTTGATCCACGTCGTCCAACATCGGTGATTGTGTGCCTCGATAGTTGAGATAGTTTCTTTTGTTACCATGTTGCTGCCAATCACTCCTATCTCCCAGCTGTTGTCCAGATACACCTTTCCTGTTATCGTCACCAGCGGCCTCTCCCAGCATCCTTGTTTACCCGGAACTTCAGTGGCGTACCAATCACATGGTAGATACTGCAGTGTTACTTTCTTTGTTTCTCCTTTTGCAGGGCCACTTGTTATGTATCTGAATGCTTCAACATGTAAACTACTCTTGTGGTAACTCAAATGGGTCTTGAGGAAGTTGTTTTCATATGGGTATGAGTCTCGTGTTTTCCATGTCATGTGCACTACTGTCCCTTGAAATCTTCCTTTCGTTTGGAACAGTGCCAAGTATATTATGCACTGTGCTGTCTTTTCATCTATTTCTGTAGCAACAAATGTTCGTGAAGCACTCATGGCGTATGGTATTAATGAGCAAACGTAGCAGCTATCCTCAGTTGTCTGCTTACCAATGCGGGTCATGTGTTGGTACCATATGTTGTTTGTGACGTGTGCTGAATCTTGTATATAATTATCAATACCTTTATTGTCTGAGTATGTGCTGCGTTTAACTCTATTTTTCTTGGGTGCAATGTTACTACTATCACCTGACGTAACACCTGTTGCAGCAGGGGACGGGGGTATATTAGGTTTGGGTGCAGCAATAAAATTAATAGCATAGCTGTACTGCCATACAGAGGCAGCCAAGAACCTGGTGATCATCAAAATCCCTATTACTTTTATTACATATGCTAATCTCACCGGCATTTTGCTCTTACCTTGCTGCAGTCCTGGCAGCGTATTCTTGCGACGTTAAAGTTGCCCGCCTAAAAATTCTCAAAATGCTTGTTATTAAATGTTAGTTTTTTGTTTCCTTTAAGCTCTCCCTATCAAATAGTCATTCAGTGCCCAGGCGAAGAGCTGCTCCCACGCTACTCTAAGTGATCGGTCTCTTAGGACCGGCAAGTATGGGCGGAGGTGGGGCATGGAATATTCTATGGCCAGAAGGAATGCTGTGTAGTAGACACGTACCCTTCTCTTTTTTAGGTATGTTGGCTTTTTTATTTCGTATACAAATTGGTGTGACAATTCTTCTGGGTAGTTATCGTCTGGCAGTACCATCTACGCCTGGGCAGTGAACTTGTTAGTTAGCTTTTTCTTAACAATACAATAATACGCAGTTCCTGTATGTGCGAGAGAAAAAAGAGAACATTCACGTGTTTACATGTGTATTTGTGCAGGCAATGTCTTTCAGTTCAGTTATAACTATACTTGGGGGTCAATGGGCGGGGGGTTTGTGCTCAGATGGCGGAAGTATTTTTACTCTTTGAGCGTGTGACCATGGGGTGGGCAGTATGGGGATCACCCCTTTCTTCGTCAGTTATTGTCTCCGGGGAAGCTGGGTAGTTACACGGTAAGGGAACAATTGGGTCGTTGTCTGTGGTAGAACTTCCTTCCGCTGTCGGGGATGTTGTTGCTGTTCTTCCAATGGACCTGTCGTTGGCGCTGGGGCGGGTCTGCAGTTTGTAGATCTTTACATCATGTAGGTGGTTCCAGGCACGCTTGTCCTTTAATTTTACTGCTCTTGTTGATACGTCCTCTACCAGATGGGGGCCAGTGAACCTCTTATCGTTCCACTTCCTATTGAAATTGCGAAGTAGCACGTGGTCACCTTTGGCAAGTTTGCACAAGTTCTCCTTTTCCAATTCTGTACTGGCACCTTCTTCTTGATTGCTGGTAGACCCGCCCCGTGTGCGCTCGAGCTGTTGAGACACAAACACAACACTAGTAATCAAAGAAGACACATATTGATACATTTCATCACCTAATACACTCGCTGAACTTTCGTGGTCAGTGAATGCCCTTGACGTTGGCGTTAGGGGAAGACGCATTTGACGTCCAGTAACCACCTCGTGAGGGGTGAGGTGGTGGTCGGACCCTGGCCTATTCCTTAATTCAAATAGGGCTAATGGAAGGCAATACAACCAGCTTTTCTTAGTTGTTTGTTGTATTTTTGCAATTGCCTCCTTCAATAGGCCATTCAGGCGTTCACATATACCGTTAGCCTGTGGGTGGTATGCACATGCAAATTTGTGTTTTATGCTCAGCAAGGATGTGATATGCTGGAACATTTCGTTTGCGAAATGCGGGCCATTGTCTGACCTTAAAACCTTGCACACTCCCCACCTGGGGAAGACCTCCCTTACTAGGAATTTGGCTGCTCTAAATGCATCTGGGTGTGAACAGGGCCCTGCTTCAATCCACCTACAGAATGGGCATACTACTACAATCATATACCTATTACCTTGACATATGTTGATCATATCAACATAGTCAATGTGAAGGTGCCGAAAAGGTCCCTCTGGCCGGGGTATGGTACCTCTTATCACTTTTAGGGTATGACCGGCCGTAAACTGTTGACATGTGAGACAATTGCTGATAAAATTCGACACATGAGAATTTAACTCGGGACAGAACCAATCTTCTTTAATTCGTGCTGCAATTATTTCCTTGCCTGTATGGGCTGGGTGATGTAATTGGCTCAGGGCGGTGTTTAAAAGTGCCAATGGTATTACAACTTTTCCAGTGCCACCCTGGCGCCATAGTGCGTCGGTTGGTGACATTGTACATCCTCTTTTTACCCATATTTCTTTTTCGGCCATTGGTGCAGCCGCTTGTAGCTCCATAATCTGTGTGGCTGGGAGATGGGTGTACCCTTCTCTTATCAACATCTCCCTAGCCATTCCCCTCCCTCTCCCTCTCTGTGAGTCTGTGGGGTTCCATATCTCACCAAAGTATGCAGCATATTTCGCATGTGCGTCTGCTGCTGCATTCCCTTTTGAGACGTGGTCTTCACCATTGGTGTGTGCGGTGCATTTGACTAGGGCTAGTTCTTGGGGGTCGTTTATTACTTCAATTAGTTCAGCCAACAAGAGGGCATGTTGCACTGGAGTGCCATCAGCTCTCCTAAACCCTCTTCTTCTCCATTTTGATAGCCCTGAGTGGACAGTTGATGTAACATATGCACTGTCGGAATATATGGTTACCCGTTTGTCAAAACTTTCCTTCAATGCCAATATTAGTGCAACCAGTTCCGCGGCTTGAGCAGAGTAATGCTGTGGTAATTGTACACATTTCATAGCCACACACACCGGCGCCTCCATCATTTTTACCACTGCTGCCCCAGTCCTCCGTATCCCATCTCCTTGATCAATAGTTGATGACCCATCAATAAACAAAAGCTCACCTCCCTCGAGTGCGTTTTCTTCAACTTTTCTAGTACTTGAGTACATTTCAGTTATTTGGGTGCAGTCATGGGCGTAATCTCCCTCCTCAATTACTTCTGCTAGGAACCTTGCAGGGTTAACCGTGCTACATCTAACAATTGCTAGTTCAGCTCTAGACAAAATGATCTCATAACCTGATGCCCTCTGTGTTGTTAGTGTGGACTTGGGTTTATTTAATATTGCAAATAGTGCATGTTCCACAAACAGTGTAGTTGGACACCCCATGGTTATTGCTGATGCTTTTTCCACTGCAAAAGCAGCTGCAGCGAGACCTTGTTCGCAAGGGAAGTGACCTAACATCACAGGGTCTAAGTGACCGCTGTAAAATGCTACTGGTTTATAACCCATGCTCGTTTTTTGGGCCAATACTGCTTTCATCACTGCTGAGTCGCAATGTGAAAATATGAAAAATCGTTGCTCATAGTCTGGGGATGCCAGTACTGGAGCAGTTGATATCGCGTCTTTCAATTCGTCAAAGGCCTCCCTCATTTCCATAGTCCACCCCAAATTTTTCTCCCCTTTATTGGCTTCCCTCAAACCCTCAAGCAGGGGTCCTATGTATGAACTGTAATCAAATACCCATGCTCTACAGTAGTTGCACAGCCCCAGAAATTGCTGCAGTTCTCTCACAGTCTGTGGCATTGGAGTGCTTGAAATGGCCTGTGCTCTTTGTGGTGCAATCTTTCTTCCATGTTGGGATATCAGTTGGCCAATGTAAAGTACCTGTTCCTGACAGTATTGTATCTTTTCCATGTCTACCTTGTACCTTTTTTCAGCCAATATCGTCAACATTTTTAATGAGTCCTCTCTGCATTTACTTTCGTTTGTACTGCAAATTATTATGTCATCCACATACTGTAACACTGTGCTTTCCACTTCAACGTTACCCAAATCCATCTGTATTACTCTATTGAAAATTGAGGGTGATTCACAATACCCCTGTGGTAATCTGGTATGTTTCCACTTTGTATTTCGGTAAGTGAAGCTTGTCAAATCTTGTGAGTCTGGGTGTAATGGTATTGAGAAAAAAGCATTTTTAAGGTCAATCACTGTAAATCGTGATGCTTCTGCTGGAATGCCACACAATATTGTGGCCGGGTTTGCTGTTACTGGATACTCTGCTTCTACTATGTTGTTCAAGGGCCTGAGGTCCTGTATGAAGCGCCAAGACCCCCCTTTAGCCTTGCGCACTGGGTACACAGCCGTGTTACATGGTGACTCTGAGGGGACCAATATGCCATTGTTTATAAGGGCCGTTATGGTTTCATATATGCCCTCATCTGCCTCTTTTGACAGTGGGTACTGTTTCACTCTTGGTAGTATGGCACCTTTTTTCAATTTTATCCTTACACCCCCTATGCTTTTTATGCATCCCACGTCATAAGGGCTAATAGTCCATAATGATTTGGGCACCCTTGACATATCCTCCTTAAAGAATGGGACTGGGGTGCATGCGGGTGCCTCAAGTGCCATTGCAATTTTCTGTGCTACTTGTTTGTGAGCCACTCTTAGCCATATTTCTACACTCATCATGAACACCATTTCACCTTCCTCCTTTTCTTCTGAGAACAGCTCTTCATCTGACACCTGGGTCAGCCTACATCCTTCTGCTAGTGCTATCACTGCCCTCCATGCTCTCCCTTCTTTATCTTGGGCGTGCACAGCAATATAATCAGCTGTTGCAATAATGCTCTCAATGTCCATTACAAACACCTTTCCTTCTGGTTCATTAACAGGTGTTTCTGGTCGGAACAGATAGGCTGCTGGCCTCCTCCATATTTTCCCTTCTATCCCTGGCATCCATGCAAATGCCATGTCTGTTCCATACTGGAATAGCTCGCCATCTACTGGCTCCGCCCTAATCGCTGTCTGTCCACAATATGCTTGCATAATCTGTCGTGCTGCGAGCATGTTAATCCCTGGAGTAGAGCAAATTATGCCATCCTCTGTAAAGGAGATCGTCATATTCAACCTGTTCATTATGTCCCTCCCCAGTATATTTACTGGTGAGGCACTATAATACAAAAGTGGAACCGACAGATCATAATCTCCAATAGATAACGGAACGTTATCAGTAAAGGGAACCAACCCTTTAGCCCCAGAAAATCCTTGGGTGTTCATGGCTTCGCCTGACATCTTAAATTTACCTTCCCTTATGCAAGACCGGGTTGCCCCGGTGTCAACAAGGAATGATAATTTTTTGTCACCTATCGTTACCTCTATGCGTGGCTCCTCCGCACTATTAGGTGTTACTGACAGGATGGGACACACCAAGGCCGTCTGTGGGCTGTCCTATTGGGGGTACAATGATTGGCCATTCCCTGTGTAAGGGTTGTGTCCCAACACCGTCACCCTACCCAATTGCGTTTGTTGAGTTTGGGGTTGTTGTGTTAGCGCTACTTGTTGTTGTGGCAGTGGCTGTTGTTGTGTTATTTGTTGTTGTGGCAGTGAATATGTTTGTGGCTGTTGTTGTGTTATTTGTTGTTGTGGGTCACTTCCTTGTTGTAACGTCTGCTGTTGTTGTATGCCCTGCTGTTCTTGTGAGGTCCTAGGTTGTGCCTGTTCATTCCATGCTGGTGTTCCTGGCCTGACCCTACACGTACGTGACATGTGTCCTAATAATCCGCAACTCCAACACACGGGTGGTTCACTGCTTTGCCATGGGAAGCTCCCTGTGTTGTCCTGGTATACTGGTTGCCCTGTGGGGTAGGAATTTCTAAGTCCTCCCACCTGCTGTTGGGTATTATATCCGTATCCTCTCCCTCTCATAAATCCTCCTCTCCCCCTGTTATAGCTATAATACCCAGCTCCTTGCATTGGGTACCCTCCTCCCATGTTTGGTGCGTGTAATTGCAGTGGCGGGACTTGTTGTGTTATAGTCTGTGGAGGTGCTATTTGAGCGGGATCTTGTGCAGCCACTACTTGTGTGGGGCTTTGGGCCATTGGTGTGGGCGTAGTTATTAGTGCCCCTTCCATTGTGTATTTAGTAAGTTTTTTCTGTACTAGTTTAGCCTCTTCTGTTTTCCTGTCTTCTTCCTTTTGTTTCATTTTTCCTTGCCATGTCCTGCAGTGATGTACTATAGTCAGTTGTATTTCTGGCCATGGTTTTGCTTCCATTCCCACTACTTTCTTTAGTTGTTTCTGAACTCCTTCTGGGAGCCCTTGTACTAGTATATGATAAAATATGGCTGGTGTTTTGTCCCATTGTTCTCTAGTTTCCATGCGCCACTTCTCTTGAATATCCAGGATATAATCAACAGGATCCTCATTCTCACGCATCTTACGGGAAGTAATTGCTCCTATGTCTGATGTGTCTGGGTACTGTACTCTCAGTGCCTGCCATAGCGCATGTCTGCAGTTTGCAAATGGTGCCCCATCATGCGATGTGTTTGTTATTGTTACCCCATGGAATCCCGCTCTCTTCCAAATGTCATCCGCTCTATCCCCTAATATTGATATTAACAGGCC
This sequence comes from Ambystoma mexicanum, assembly GCF_040938575.1. Taxonomy (NCBI): domain Eukaryota; kingdom Metazoa; phylum Chordata; class Amphibia; order Caudata; family Ambystomatidae; genus Ambystoma; species Ambystoma mexicanum. Next base: position 578,105,345 of record NC_090929.1, on the reverse strand, counting down.
CTTTACATCTCCTACTGCTAGTTTCTGTCCTGCGGTGTGTTTTTCCATTTCATATATCCACTTACCCGCACCTCCACTTAGTGATGGGAGCCTACATTTTATATTTTCTTTATCCGTATGCTTCCAAGGGACATACTGTGGTCTAACCCCTCCTCTCTCCAACAGTGGCATTAAGTTGTGTCTTGTGTCACCCTTTATGTTCCATAATATCGAGTCCTCACACCCCTCCTCTTCTTCCGTTTCCTTTACCTCTTCAATTTCGTCCTTATTACCCCTGCTCCTAACTCCTTCTCCATCCTTTCCCCTCTTTTCGTCAGTACCTGTGTTTAATGTGGGCGTGTTTATTTGTCTGTCTTGCCTGCGACTAGGGAGGTCTCTAAGCCGACATGCATAGGGTGTCAGTTCGTCCATGAAGGGCGCGAGCTTTATTCTGCGCAGCGAGCGTGCGGTGGTTGAGCATGTAGGGTGTGGTGGGGGAGGGCGTGATGGAGATGGGGATGGTGTGGTTTCATGGGTTTGTCTTTCCACTAGTCCTTTCACTCCCTCCTCACTTCTCTCCAGTTCCTCCCTTCTCCTACTGATCCATGGCGAGTCTATGTTTGTTCGAGTGAGGTATAGCTTATCTAAGCTTTCCCTTTCACTCTTTCTTCCTTCCCTCTCCACTCCTTCTTCCTCCTCACTACAAAAATCATTCATAAATGGTACCCCCCACTCTGCCTTTTTCCCTTTTATTGTTACTGTTTCTAAATCTATTAGGTCTATTTCTCCTTTTCCTTTGTTACCGACTGCTCCCCCTAGTGCTGATGTTGTTGCTACTTCTCTACTTCTATATACATCCCCCCATTTTTCACTCTCCCTACTCCTCCCTTCTCTTTCCCCTTCACTTCTCTCCTCCATCTCCCTACTATTTTCCTCCCTTTTCCTTTTCAATTCCTCCATCACTTCGTTGCTCATCTGTTCCAATATTCTTTCATCCTCTTTCTTCCTTTCCCATTTCACCCTTTCTCTTTCTACTATACTCTCTATTACTTTCCCCTCTTCATATTTCTTAGCTGTCTCTGATAGTACCCTCCTCTTCCATATTGCCATTTCCTTTTCCTTTTCTTCTTCTTCCTTCTTCTTTTCTCTCAGCACTACTCTTGATACCCTGTCTGCTGCTGCTTTTACCCTTTCAGCTTCTCTCCTTTGCTCCTCATTTCGTTCCCTTAATTTTTCCAATTCGTTCTTACCTTCTTTCCTTTTCCTCACTCTCTCTCTTTCCTCCCTCTCAAGCTGTTTGATCAATTCATTCTGCTCATCCCTTAGCTTTGCTAATCTTTCCTCCAAAATCTCTTCCTTTTGTCGTAATAGCTCCTCCCCCCTCATTTCACTCTCTCTTGCACTATCCTCGTCTGTTCTCTTTACTACCTCCCTCTCTTCTCCAGTTAGTGAACCTCGTAATTTTAATAATATTTGTGCAGCTACCCACTCATCATTTCCTATCTCTACAGTCTGCTCTTCTCCAATCCTCCCTTCCCCCACTGGTATCTTCCTATGAGCCACATATGGTGGAGGGCTGTATGCCGGGTTCGAGTATCCTTCAGCCACCCTTAACTGTCCTTCTATTTCTCCTAATTCTCTTAAAGGGTACAACCCTCCTCCCTCTGTTTTCACTCCCGGTGTTATGGGTATCTCGTTGCTCGGTTCCTTTTTTATGTCGTCTGATTTATCAATCTTTTCTCCTCCCTCTCCTCCGTTCCCCGTATTCTTTGTGCTTTCACGCCCCTTTTTCCCATCCTCTCCTTCTTTCTTAATCTCCTTTTCTTCCGGTGTTTCCCCCATAGTGAACATTCCATTTGGTCCTGGTCGGGACCCCTGGAACATCCTCCATAAGTTAAACACCTCCACATGGTTTGCCAACTTCTTCCCCTTGTATGTATTGTGCAGATGGTTTAGCAGTGAATGTTGGGCATATGGATCGAAACTACCATTAGGCGGCCATGGTGTTAACATTTTGTTATCCGTCCCCTGGGTCCACTCTATGCTGTACTTAATTAATTTCTCCCTATGGGGTGGCAGTGTGGTGCATATGTGTTGTAGTGGGGTAGTGAGGGTGTTCCCCCACCCTCCCAACCCTGTCCCGTGTGACATAGTGGCGCTCCACTTGTTACCCTTCCCTTCACTAGCAGTTTACAATATACGACCTTATATTATTTACCTGGCCCCGCAAGTGTGGGGACTTACGACAATCCTTTGACAGATTATGCAATAAAATTATAAAAAAAAATAAAAATAAAAATATATATATATATATATGTGTATGATTTTATATTGTATATTCCCTCCCTTACGGCCCCCTGCGGCCGAAGCGCACGCAGCCCCCTGCGGCTGCGTACCCTTTACGACGCTCTTATACAGTCGCCCTGTTTCCCCGTTCTCCTCCCCCTTTTACACTTGCCGTGGCCGGCGTTCTCTGTGCGCAGCCACGCCCCTCTCCCCTTCTCCTTTTCCCGATCCACTCGTCTATCGTTTATCTCCGTGTCCGCTCCCTTATCATATTTCTCTTCCCCACCATTCTCAAAACCCAAGTTCCTTGTGCTCGCGATATCCTATTAAATCCCTACTGGTGACGTCACCGATTTCTTTGAGCTACTGGTACATTCTTCATATGTTCTTTAAGTTCAAAATACACTTGCAATCTACCCCCGCTAACCCTACAGCTGTCTTCCTGTCACTCCTGGAACAAGGTAATCAAATCAATAATATAATCGGACTGCGCACACTGCGTCGCCTCGTGTGTGATACGCCCCTCAACAGGAGGGCTTAACCAGCCAATTATCTTCCGTATTGGGCAACTAGGCAACTAGCTACCGCCTACAGGGAAACGTCATCTACCTATCGAGTTTCTTGCTCGAACAATAGGGATCCTCGTCTACTCATTGATCAATAAATGCCAAATCGTAGGAAACCACACACACCCACCCTTACACGTAGTCGTGATTTAGGCCAATCAGTGTCTTACGAGCGGCCGCACGTGATGTTTTCGTGCTCCGCCCCCCTCTTTCGCGTGACGTAGCCGACTGCTCTCGCACTCGTTTCGCTACCATTCATTCCATTGGCAACACTAAGTTGTTAGACCTTCGCCGTGCATCTGTACAACACCTCCCTTCTCCCTTATTTACTTCCTCCCCCTCCCTCACAATTTCTCATTGCTTGTTGTGCGTGTCATGCTCACCAAGTTCTCTCGATGCAGGGCCGCTCGACTGCGTGCACCCCTCCAAGCAGCTCGCCACCTCCCCTCGTCTGGACCACGTCTGGACACTCGCCAACCGCGGGCGGGATACTTCTCAACCGGCTCCCGAGGGCCAATATCCGGATTGCGCTCTCCGGTCTTCTCGCAGCTCCGCGATGGTCCTGTAGTCCTCAGAAGGGGGCAACGGCAGAGGGGGCCGCGCCGCCGGGCCTCCTCGCAGCGGGAGTGCCTGGAAAAAGTAAAAATAAAAAGGCGGATCTTAAACAGATCTCAGCAGTGCCTCCAACTTGTCGGGGGGAAATTCTGCCGGGGTCGGCCGGGCCGTCCGCAGACCTCCAGGCAGGGAGGCCCCAACTCCTCCCGTGTATATCCCAGATGAGATAGAGTATGAGACACACACAAGAAGCAAGGTGACTCTGCTGTTTATTAGACAAACGGCAGGTATGGGTCAAGGAGCGTACGCGTCCGTCCTGACACACACACAATCGTGGGGCTCGCAGGCCCTTTTTACTGTATTATGACGCGCTACTTGCGTCACTTCAGAAAGTTAACAAAAAACCTATTGCCACTCTTAATTGGTTGCTCGAGTGGTAGGGTTAGTATAGCACACATATAGAGAACAATGTTAGTGGACAAAGGGTAGTCAGGTGATATATCTGGGTTGTCCCTACAATTAGATACATGAGAATTGTTACATGAAGACTCCTGAGGATTGGTTAATATTACTGGCGTCAGTGATAAGAGCCCCATGTTCTGATTGGTGCGCCCGTGAGCTTCCCACCCTGGGACCACCGCTGTTCCCAGCTCTCGGTGTACCTGCAATTTGCAACAATGTTTCATTATGGGTACGTGCAGACAATGTGAGGATTTATTCATAGCTGGAAGGCTAACCGCTCCCACTGTTGCAGATGTCCATTGAGCCTTTCAAGTGTATCTGCCTGTGTCTCGTAGCGAGGGATCCAGACGCCTCTTCTCTCCTGGGTTTGGCATCTCGTCAGGTTCGGCTTGGTCACGTGGGGAGGGACCGTGTTTGAGGCAGACTTCTGCACAATTAATATTGCTTTTCCACTGTGTGTCTGGTTTAATTTGCAGGTGTGACTTTAACGTTGGTACGCGGAGTGCGAGGTTGCAACATCGTGCCTTTGATGCTTTGCTCTTGGAATGTGGGTTTGCAACATTGCGACCTTGGCTGGTTGTTCCACCGGGCTCTTTCTGCAGGATCAGCAACCTGACTCTTGCTTTGTTAATGTCCACGGGAGCTCTTGTTTGAGGCCTACTTGGGCCTGGTGCATAAGTAGTCCGTTTGGTGCATAGGTGCTTTAGGTTATAGTAGTATATAGTTCCGTGACCAGTATCGTGTCTTCATTATACCTCTCATGGTGGTAACTGGTTTCAAGAGAAACGTGAGCAAGCTTTGTAGATGAGTTCATGACGCGTCTTGCGTTTCTGCATTCTGAGAGCCTATGTAAAAAATAATAAAGATGCACGTCCGTGAATATGCCTGTCGCCTACGTCATAGCACTGAGTATATTCTTCGTGTAGATCGGTGTGGGAATGTCCAGTGTGTATATTTGTACAGATGTGCTTACTGTTGTCTAGGTCGTCATGGCATCTCTAACGACGTGTAGATTTTAGTCTAGTTGGTCCGTGCCGCAGGTGTCGGCATGGCCAGTGCGGGCTGCTGGGCAGGCAGATGGACACATCCGTATGTTCCTGTACCATGGTATCTGGTCGTCTGGTAAATGGACAAACTCCTCTCGTGGCGGGTGTCTGGGTCGTGACCCTCTAGGCCAAGCGCGAGAGGTGAAGGACGGGAGCCTGGTCTTCCATTCTCCCACTTCAGGATATTGACGGTACGAGCAAGGTCATTCAAAAAGCTGCACATAATTTAGAAATTTAATACGCAAAGCTAAAAGGGATGTGAGAAGGGAAATTAAGAAATTAATGAACAATAAAGATAACAATCCAGAGATATTTTATTTTATTAAAAGAGTTCAAAGGGAATATACAAAATGGTTGAATACGTTTAAACAGAAGTTTAAGAAACTGACAATGGTAAACTCTGCAAAATGCTATTAAGACAAATAACTTACAACTTTTCTGGAAGCTGGAAAGACCATCTGTGGGGCAGCAATGTCCCTTGGTAGATGTCACTAAAGATGATAGGGTAAAGCATATTGAGAACAAACAATACAGGTAATGAGGCTAGTTTGGGTATTACAGTGGTGCCCCCTAGGAATTAATGGCAATTTGATCTGACAAGGCTAGAGCTGGAGAAAATGGTTAAATCTCCTAGTAACTCCAGGCCCCCTGGACCTGATGGCATTTGCAATGATTTGATTAGGAAGAACTCCCGTTGGTGGGCTAGCACCTTCTTTACTTTGTTTAATGCCATTAGTCTTACTGGTGCTATCCTGACATCGTGGATGGAAAGCATCATCATACCCATATACAAAAAGGGCTTTGGACGTTATCAGAATAATTATCATATGCTCACCATGCTGGTTGCTCCATCAACATTTTTTAGTAGAGTGCTTTTAATATGATTGGAAAAATGGGCCATAGAGCCTCGGATTATTCCTAAGTTCCAAACCGGCTTTCAAAAGGGGAACGATACTATAATAAACATACTGACCTTGGTCAATGCTATTGAATATTACTTGCTGGTTTGTGAATGAAAAGTTTTAGCTATTTTTATAGATTTTAAAACAGCGTTTGATATGGTCCAAAGAAATATCTTACGGGGAAAGCTGATTAGATGGGGCATCCCCTTGGACTGTTGGTTCTTCCCAAACATGAGTCCGGCGCGTTTACTCTCAGCTCAGAGCTGGGGGTAAACGCGCATGCAAAATACCAATTTTCTGGTGCAATTAGCGCAGCGCTATTAGCGCCCGCTAAATCCGCTGAAAATTCCCCATTGGGTCCAACGGACCCAATGGGGAATTACGTTTACCACTCACCCTGTGATCCGACAGTAATACCGCCAGACGGGTGGCCGTTAACGCAAATATAGTTGGGCGGTATCCCATTCAAGATACCACCCAACTCGTGATGAGGCCCTATGTGTTTGTATTCAGACAAAAAAGCCAAGGTTAAGCTCAACGGTGCAGGTGGCACTACTGATAATATTGCTACTCATAATGGGTGCATACAAGGTTGTATTGTGTCACCTATAATATTTCTCCAGGACCCGGTGAGTGTGGTAAGGTCGGTTCTGAGTGCCGTAATATCATCTTCAGCAACCCTGACTCTGGTTTCGACCTCGGTAACTTGATTATCTGTCTTTTCCATTCGGGCCTTGATGGCGCTGATCGTCCCACTCATGTCATCTAGCTTAGTATTGAGGGTGGTGAAACCATCACCCATAAAGTACATCATTTTCTGCATCTCAGTGGGCACCCCACTATTGGAGGTGGTGGAGCCCGATGCAGAGTCATCGGGGGCCCCAGATTCTTTAGCAATAGATTTGGTGAGCATACTCATGGTGCTCTGCTTCTTGCTTCCCCCTTTAGTCATAGTGGAACCTCTGCACAGTATGTAGAGGGTGCGGCTGAGAGGTATGCAGCAGGCGAGCTCGCCCAGGGAGGGGAAAGGGGAAGATTGCACACAGATAGTGTGTCAGGTGGGGCCCAGGAACCAACTCAGCAGTTTGAAGAAGACGCCCAGCAGTAGCACAGAATCCACAGGGGCGTTAGTGTAACAGCGTTAGATGATTCAGTATGCTCCAGTATTAAGGACAGCGGGTCTATCACTGGAGTCCAGAGTCCATGATAGGACCGCAACTGGCCCAAAAGGTGCCACGTAGCACAGTGTTGAGCAATATGAGAGCCGGGAGTTCTGGTGACAAGTAGCAATATAACATTGTCCAAGGGAGTAGCATCAGCAAGAGCAGTCATTGTGCAATGGGAAAACAACAAGGAAACAGGGGCACAAGGTCACCAACTAATGTCTAGTGAGCAAGGCAACTGCACAAGGAGCCCTAATGAGGAGTAGGTGCCAGGAAGGTCACATCCTCGGCCCAGTATTGAAGTGTTCAATTTGTTATTCCCCCAGTCACAGCAGTCATGTGGCGTAACCCAGGGAGCCCTATGAGACAGCTCAGGGCTAGTGCACGCCTGGGGCCACCACCAGTGAGGCAGATCAGGTAAGCAGGGGAGTTAGTGTTTTTTACTTACGTTGGGTGATATATATTCCTCAATTCAGTTCAAGAGTGGATGGAATGGATGGATAGTATGGATGGATTGAATGAATAGAACATGTAGTACAGCGCAATTGGAGCCGGCTGCCCTCCACCAGGCACCCGAAGAACAGCGCAGGCACCACAGAGGGGGCCCAGCAAGGGAGCCGGCAGACCGCACCAGCACGACACAGGTCTCCAATCTGGGTCAACGGAGATGCCACCAGCGGTCCCCGGCTCAGCAGTCAAGAACGCAAGCCGGACCGGCCCGCACACCAAGAGGGCACAAAACCCCTTCAGAAACAGCAGCCACTCAATGACCCCCGGAGCGGGGACGCCGGGCGGGGGGCGTCTCGGGGTGCGCCGCTCGGCAGCCAACCACCTTCTCAGGTGCGGGGGTCAAAAGAGGTGCTGCAGGCTGCCAGAGGAGATCACTGCAAGGATTTGGGTATGTCTGCACCATTCCAGAGGGCGCCCAGGGACTTCAGTTGCCAGATCCACGATCCCGCTGAGCAGGAGGCAGGGGTGTAGCCAGCAGGGATAAGCGCAGGGCGAGCTTGGTGCCCCACCGCACAACACGTTCAGCCAGGCAACACCAAAGTGCCGTCAACCTTCCAAACTCTGCGGATGCCAGACGATCCACAATGTTGCTCCAGGCCGTGTCCCGCAGCAGGCGTCCGGCTGCATGGGCTGGGTCGGGAAGGCTGCAGTTCGAGCGCTGGAATGAATTCAAGCCTGTCGAATCACAGCAGTACCTTCAGACAGCACGAGTATTTGCCTGAGCATATCTACGTGCAGGGGAAGGATAGATATTTGCTACGATGCAGCAGCAGGCTGTGGAGCCTCACATACAAGCGGCCATCTTGTCGGGGCTCAACAGCGCCCCCTCACCTATATTATTTAAACTTTATATGGCTGACATTACTGAGGAGATTTATTCTGAGGTGATGATGCTGATAAGAGTAGGAATTGATAACCTGCAATGGCTTGGTTATGCCGATGACATAGTGTTATTGGATGGCACAGTAAAGGGTCTACAAGTTCCTTGAATAAGCTGAATGACTTGTCTTGAAAAATGGCATTAGTATTAATGCCTCCAAGACTAAGTCAATGCTAAAACAAATTGAAAGGAAAGCCACATTCAAATAAAGAATGGGTGAACATATATTAGATACTGTTTCCTTGCACCAGTATTTGGTAGTTACATTGGATTCTAATCTAAAATGGGATGTACATTCGTCAAATTTAGAAGTGAGTGGGAAACAATCCCTGCATGGCATTACCAACTTTACCAGAAATGATCGAGGCTATTCTCTCGTCGCTTTTATTACATTATTTAAAATGAAAATTCGACCAACGTTGCAAAATGAGGCAGGGATATGGAGCCACACACAAATGCATAATCTGCACTGTTTGGAAAACCTTTTTTTAGAACAAATTTAAACATTAGAAAAAAACACGCCAATTGAATACGTGTTTTATAGAGATTTATAGGTATAGCGTAGGAAATGCAGTATTACTAAGTCGCTTGGCAACTTAATGAAGTTGATTCCCAAATGAGTATGAATTTTAGAATGATGATATGCTCTCACCCTGGCCTCTCATCTGCAACCTTAAAGATAATGTTTAGAATATAGGACGTCTGGCAGAAACATATCCACACAGATTTGATACAGTTTACAATAAATGAGTTTAAGGCTACGACCAAAAAAGTTATTCAGACGTTTGATGGCGAACAGACTTTTATTACATTGTCAACCAAATCTCTTAGTAGCGATTACGTTGAGCAAAACCTTCATTATACAACCCAATGAAATGATTTGAATGAATACCCCTTTAATTGGATGTGTAAGAAATATCTGAACATTACATTTAATAATGTTGAATCCTATGAGGTACTTGCGATTAAATTAGGAAAAAACGGAGACAACCGACTCTCGACTTTGTGCGGAGCAGACAATTGAAACGACCTAACATTTGTTATTGTACTGTGAAAGTCTTGTAAAGATCTATCCTTTTAGCATATGGGCATGATTTTAAAATGGATATTTTAGTGCTTTGGAAAAAATGTTATGCTGGAAATGATGTTGCATTAATTTATTATATGGTCAAATTATAGATGAATATAGAAACTATTTTGAATATCGTATGCAATTTACTTTAAATAGTATATTATTTGTCTAATTGTTGCGATTGTTTGTATGCATGTACAAAAGCTGTATCGTGCTATAAGGTTCTTATGATGAAAAATAAATATAAAATAAATAAAAAGTGTAGAATGGTTAGTTAAATAATTATCATTTTAGCATATCGATGTTAGAGAAAACCTGAGAAATCGGCTGTGACATTACACAAAGAAGAAAATGCTTACTCATGCACTGTTAGTCATAAGAAACAGATGCTGAAAGGTTGAAATCATAATTAGGGCTTTTACATGTCCTAATCTGAAGTTGTTTATGTAAACATTTGGAGGAATACATGGTAGTTAATGAGGCGATATGCCCCGAGGTGCGGGAGGGAGAGGGAACAACAACAAAAAATGGGGTTGGCGGGGGAAGATGGCGGGCGGGGGAGCCAGCCATCGGGCAGCTTGGAACGTGGGCTTTCACTGGTGGTGTCAGCCCGTGTTCCTAGCCAGCTGATTGTCTGGCTCACCTGCCAGGGGGCTAATGAGAAATAGAAATTGACTATCTGAAAGGTTTTTGAGATAAGCTGCGAGCAGCCAGTTGTGGGGTGGCACGTATCTTGGGTTTACAAGATGTAACACAATCGTGCCCAGTTTCTGGGCCAGCCTCTAGATCAAATATTTGCATGTAAGTCAAATTGGCTTCAATTTAAGGAACTTTAACCTATCCGTTTGCTCCTGTAGAGGCTGAAGCTTCAATTCAATTGGAAATTATCAAGTCTTTCAGTGCAACTGATTAAATGAATGACATCTATTTGTTAAGAATGGTTGACAGGGAAACAGGGGTCAAACCTGAAGGGGAGGTCATAAGCCTTTATAAACCCGCTGATCGAGACAGCAGGGGCAGACTTCATAGGAGCTGCCACAGTCAACATCATACCAGATCCATATGGGGGCAGAGACTGGAAGCCTTAGCTGATCCCATAGGACTTGACAGCCTAGATAAGCATCAAGCAGCTAATTTAATGGATAGGCCATGACTGTTTTTCTAGTATATGGGCCGAAAAAAGGGCACTTTGCCTTCTGCTTTCTTTACAGCTAATGATATATATGATTTATGTTCCTGAGCTGACCAAATATCAACATTTGAGATTTGCTCTTATTTATTTCAAGGCTATTGTGTTACTGTACAGGCCAACAGCTGAAACTTGGGCTTGTGGTGTATTCTTTGTCTAATACTTGAAGCACAGAGTCATCTGTCTGTAATAATAGGGGTACATATTCCCCTTCAATTCGAGGAGCATCCTCAGATACCACCTAGAGCTAATAAAGTGTTATTTTATGTTATGTGGGATAAAGCAAACTTCCACCATTTACATCATATTGTGCTGCTGTATTCTCTTTCAATCCGGAAAATAATTGGACAATGGGAATAGGAGACTGACACGTTCTCATTAGTGTACATTATAGATCAGCTTCCGCTATCCTAGAGAAAGAGTGGTCCATAGTAAGGAAGTTTCCGATTTTAAACATATGTGGCTTACTAACTACTGAAATCTAAAACAGAAATGCTATCCAGGGCCTTGATCCCATTTCTAATGGAAATAGCCATGAATATATTTAGACACTGAAGCATGTTGTAAACTATATACCTTAATAGCAGTTATAGTAAAGCTGGTGCTGAAAGAGGCTTGCTGCTCATCCTTGCAAAAATAGTGAACTCATGTGCCTACACAAGCCCTTTAAGACGAGGTAACAATACTTCGAGATAAATGGGGATGCAGAATATACTCAAACATCAATAATCAAACTGACTCAGGAAGTTGACAAAGTGCGTCTGTTTTAATATCAATTATCTAAAACAGGGAGTACAACGAACATCAACAAACTTGCTCGATCTTCTCACTCAATGCATTTCATACAAACTTAGCTTTTATACTATAAACTTGTCATCATTGATGTCAATCTATGTTGCAAACTCCAAAAACCTACTTGGGGATGTGATAGGATTACAGGGAACCTCTGGGTATACGTTCCATACTTGTTGGGAAGGTGATTTTGGTCTCTATCATCAAGTGGGGCAACTAAGTACTACTCTAGTGCAGGTCACTATGAACGTCATCAAATACACGACATCCCATTGGTTATACAAACTATAGGGCTCTCTACTGCATGGCCTTTATAAGTGGTTGGCACCCTTGTACCCCTCTGTAATATTCTACCTACGCAAGCAGCACGCAGGCTAACATCCAGGTGCTAGTGCGCTGGTCATAACCATAGCTTCCCATCCATTAGCCTGTCAACTATCATCACTCTTACAGTCTGCCAGTCAATGAAGGCTTTCAATTTGGCCTTGGAAATGTTCTTCGTGCCTGCAAATAAGAGGGAGTATAGGCGTACTCTGGGCCTCATTACGAGGTTGGCAGTCCGGTAACAACGATACCGGTAAGGCATTACCGGCATTGTTTTCCGGACCGGCCCATCATGACCTGCAAAGCTGGTGCTACCGGCATCGATAGGGACCTGCTGTGATCGTGCACCACCATACCAGCATGTAGGTGGGTACCGTGCTAGTATCACCGGCATGCCGCAAGGAAGAGGACATTACGAGTAGCACAGACATGCACATACCTGCATCCAGATGCCGGTAAGAAGGGTCACCATGATGCCGGCAACACCGGCATCGTGGATCACCCGTTAATAGCAAACTGCTGTGTTCCCAACTGCCACAGGTGCACACAATCTGCACAGGTGGAGGCAATGGAGCCTGGCCCTGCACAAAAGAAGCACACCCACACACCACACCCCTTCCAAGACCAAAATGATTCCACTTGCAGTTGCGATACTGGAGCTGGAGGACATGCCTGCACTGCTACTCCTTGAGCAGGCAGTACACCAGGGATTACAGAGGAGACGCAGGAGGAGAAGGAGGGTGAGACTGGCCCAGCAAATTCCACCAGTGCAGGAAGTGGTTCTCCGCAGGCAGCCACCAATCCCTCGCATAAGGGCCAGTCCATTCAGCTTAACCCCAGCACTGATCCACACCCTGTACCGCGTGGACAGAGACACCATCACCACCATTGTGGATCTAATACATGATGACTTGGTCAGCCTGATTAACATCCGCACCACCATCCCCTCTCTGCGGAAGGTGGTGTCCCTCGACTGCACCCACGTGGAGTTGGTAGTCCTGCATGCAGTGGAGGTGGTGTACTGCAATCAGAAGCTATACCACTCCATCAATGTGCAGATGGTGTGCGATGCTAGCAAGATGATAACACATTTCTGTGCCAGATTCCCAGGATCCACTTCATTCGATTAAGTAGTTCAGCTGATCTCTTCTTTCTCAGGTGAGCATCTGCTTTCAGAAACCCACCAATATTCAAGTCACTTTTAGGAATGACCAATGCTGGAACATGAATGTTCACTGTGGAACATAGTCCTCCCCAATCTCTGGGCAGCTTCATGTAAGCTCTGGATCCACAAGCCCAGTAGTGATCCATTATCACTGCTATTCCAATGCTCATTACTAGTATGTCAAAGATTCAACCACAATTATGATTCTCTCCAAGTTTTCTCGTGCCATTGTTTCTGAAACACAGCTTTGCATTTTCCAGAGGCACTATCTGCAATGGACCTCCTTTGCCTTCGACCCATGTCAGTAGTTTAGCAAGCCTAGGCCATAATGGTTTGCATCTGTTTTCCATAATGTCAATGGTTGATTTGTAGTGGCCAATTACTACCCAGGCTCTGCAGACGACCACTCCTTCTTCCCATCCGTCTGGAGAAACTACTGATCCCAAAATCTGCATTTGGCATGTGTTTTTCCATCTTCAAATTTCTTCTTTATCTTTTCCTGGGCTCTCAAGTGTTCTGTTCACTTCCCATCTGATTCCAGCCCCTTTCACTCCAGGCTGTTCGTATCGTATCACATAATTTCTAGTATGTGCTCTTGCTCTTGTTTTAGGGTCTTGAACATAATCAACTTTGTCTGGATCTGTCCATTCTGTTGCCCATAGCAAAGAAGTTGTTCAGCTCATGAACTGAGCTCTTTTTCAGCAGAGTGCAATGTGTGATAGACAGTGTGCTGTCTGCACATCTATTTCAGTAGCTATGAATATCTTAGATTTTCCCATCCTATAAGGCAGGAGTGCACATACATAGCATTCCTTCTCAGAGGTTCGGTTGCCCACTTCTTTCATATGCTAATACCACATATTGTTACCCAAGTGTGCTGTACTATCTAGGTAGTCATATACATCATGATCATCCCCCCTTGCACTTCTCTTAGGTCTCTTCCTTGCCTCATGAGCTCTTATAATCATCTCATGAAGGATTTCAGCAGAATTTCTTCTTACTGGGGGAATCATAGGGACACTTGTCAGTGGAATTGGTGTCATAACATGTGCTACTGGTGTAGGGACAATCACATATGGCCTTGGCGGTGTTACAATCGCTATAGTTGTACCTTCCTGCTGAATAGGAAGATATACAGGAACTAATGCTCTATTTGGATCAACATAGTAAACAGTACGTATCGTGAGGGATAGAAGAAGAACAATGAACATGACACAAGTATATATTATATTCCAATATGTCCATTTTATGCATAAATAGCTTCTTGCACGTCATGGTGCTCTCTCATTGTTTGCTACTTTTTTGTTACTATCAATGTTGCCCATATCTGTTCCTTGGGTTGCTTCCTGTAACCCTCAAGCAAGCACTCTTAAACATCCTTATAGCGCCTCAATGCCCATGGGCTGTAGTCAGCGCTACAAATCCAAAATAAATAAATAAAAAAATATTGCCTGCAATTACTTTTAAGGAAGGAAAAAACTATTTTTAATCACACAATCTAATAAAATGTTCTGGCAACTGTTGAATCTGCTCCACAAGCAGCTGGCTGATTGCAGGATGATTGACAGGATTCCGAATGAACACAAAAGTTTTATCTTTGCATCAAATAAGATAGGGATGAGTTTCAAGCAAATAGTAAAAGATCAAAGCCAGTAGAGTGTGAATGTCATCACTCAACAGCACCATCCGTACTTTCAACAAGATGTTCAGGCAACAAGCAAATCTGCTCACAAATTTTACTTATCAGCCAATTTATCACAGGTTAATTCCTGGGATCTCTCAGAAATACACAAGTATTGGTTTGTCATGCAACAAGATACGGATGCTCTTCAATCAAGAAATAAAAGACCATTCCAAGTTGTTTGTGTGCATTTTCGTCAGACAGGACCATCTGGTAACTGGAGGATTTCCTCAATTATGGCTGCGAGCAGTCTCCTCACGATTGGACCATTTTTATAATCTTGCAGAAAAAGGTGAATGTCAGTAGTTCTCCCAACCAGTGCATGATATGCATGAAAAATAAAGAGGAAAACAACAAAAATGATCCCATGACTGTTGCCATAAGACACCACCATAGGCGCCTCCAAAGAGAAACTCAGTGAGAAAAGAATCAGGGTTCTGCTCCCTCTTCCAGTCATCAAAGATGAACTCTAGGTCTAGCATTTCTTTTTTCCTTCAAGACTTCAATACGTCTCAGTCCAATGTTAGCAAACTCCTGTGGCTCAAGAACAATAGCTTTTTTACTCCTTGCTTAGCAGCTACAAAGAGTGTCTCGAAAGAACCTTAGTCCAATTTACTCCTTATCTGTCTACTGAACAGTCTCTGCGTCCTTCTTCCTCATCATCGATCTAGTCTGCACGTGCTGAACTTCTTCTCTGTGGCTTGCTTCTGAATGTGGTGGGAGTGTGGGGGTCTTTCCAGCATAGATGTTCACGTCTCCCAGGTGCAACCAAGCACGTCTCCCTAGGACCTTCACTGCCGATAGAGTTATGTCCTCTACTATGCAAGGACCATTACATCTGGGTTGTTGCCATTTGCGGGTAAAGTTCCTGATCAAAACTTGATCTCTGGGAAACAATTTTGGCAATAATAGTTCTTTAGTTCTGGTTGCTGTATGGTCGTCATCTGTGTTCTGAGCCAGACACCACGTTCGCTTGACTTGGTCTGAAATGACAGAGACACTTGTAGTCATACATGTTAAGTAGGCATGTAACTCATCTCCTACCAATTTTGCTGTTGTCTGGGCATCACTTCTAGTCCTCGATGGAGGAGTGACAGGCGTTCTCATTCGCCTCCCTGTTAATAATTCATGGGGCGTGAGGTGATGGACAGAGCCTGGTTGATTCCTCAGTGCATATAATGCAAGAGACAGGCAATGCAGCCATCCTTTTTTCAATGATAACTTCTTTAGCTTAGCTATCCTTTCCTTTAGTAGAACATTGAGTCTCTCACATATTCCATTAGCTTGTGGGTGATGAGCAGAAGAAAACATATGTTTTATGCTGAGCAATAAGCTAACTTGCTCGAACACTTCATTCACAAAATGTAGGCCATTATCTGATATCAACACCTCACATATTCCCCATCTAGGAAATACTTCTGGACTAAAAACTTTGCAGCACAAGTGGCATCTGGATGTGTGCATGGACAGCCTCGATGCACCTAGAAAAGGGCACACCACCACAAATATCTGTAACATTACAAACTTGCAGCATGTCAACACAATCAATATATAAATGCTGAAAAGGACCATTTGGTTGAGGTATGACTCCTCTGACTGTTTGCAGCATCTGCCCAGCAGTAAACCTTTGACATACGATGCAATTTACTACATAAAAAGCTACGTGTTCTAATAAATTCGGTACAAACCATTCCTTTGTAAATAGTTGCTGCAAGGCTTTCCCTAGTGAAATGTGGCGGGTAGTGTAGCTGTTCCAACGCCACCCTTAATAAGGCTACAGGAATCGCCGGTTTACCAGTGCTTTCCTGTCGCCACAGTGCCTCGAAAGGGGATAAAGAACACCCCCTCCGTGTCCACAGGTCTTTCGCATCCTGTGGGGCCCCACCTCGAATATCCATCTATTGTGTCTTTGATAAATTATTGAAGCTTTCATTTACTATCCTCATCACCACCATTCTTTCATTCACATCAGGCTCATCAAAATTAATTATGTCAGGTGAATATGCAACTCTTTTTGCTTCTTCGTCTGCGGCTTGGTTTTCACGTGAAATAAAATCTGCTCTTTTAGTATGAGATGCACACTTGACTATTGTGATGGCTACTGGGAGTTGTAGTGCCTTAATAAGTCTGTCCAATAAAGCATCGTGTTGCACTGGAGTGCCGTCCACTCGGAGTTAGCCCTCCTTTTCCAACATGCTAATCCTGCGTGCACTGTTGATGTAACATAGGGGGAGTCACTGTACACGGTTACTTCCTGGTCTGCATGCTTCTCGAGTGCGACAATCAGCACCACTAATTCTGCAGCCTGTGCTGAAAAGTGAGATGGTAATCGTGCACTTGTCATTACTTCAAATTCCTCATTAGCCTTGTGCCTTATCACAGCAGCACCTCAATATCTTTGCCCATAAGTTTGATCGTTCCTTGAAGAACCATAAATAAAGAGAATCTCCCCAGATGTCAAAGCATTTTCTTTCACTCTCGGGATCTCATCATAGAATTCCTCGTATTTTGAACAATCATGTACATGCTCGTCTTCTGCCAGTAGTTCAGCTACAAAGGTGGCTGTATTTTCTGTTCTACATCTTACTATTTTAATCGCTGGATTTGATATAACTACCTCATAAGCAGAAGCTCTTTGAGACTTCAGTGTGCCTTTAGATTTTTCCAAAGCAGCAAATAATGTATGCTCAACAAACAACGTCATGGATCACCCCATTACTATGCAAGCAGACTTTTCAATAGCGAAAGCAGCAGCTGGAAAAGATTGCTCACAATGGAAGTGACCCCTCATTACTGGGTCCAGAATCCCACTGTAATATGCTAAGGGCTTATACCCCAACGTAGTTCTCTGCATGAGTACCGCCGTCATTACTGTTCCAATCGTGTGCGAGAATAAAAATAATTCCTCTGAATAATTAGGAATCCCTAAGACTAGAGCCGTGCAAATTGCCTTTTTTGAGTCATCAAACCCTTCATCCATTTCCTCAGTCCATACATCTTTTCCCTGCTCTGTTGTGCCTTTTTCAGGGCCTGCAACAATGGCCTTGTGTATGAACTATAATGAAATACCCATGCTCGTTCATAATTGCACAGTCCCCGAAATTGCTGCATGTGCTTTATCGTGTGTGGTTTTGCCGTTTTCAAAATTGCCTCAACCCTTTCAGATGTGACTTTCTTTCCTTCATGCGAAATTAACTGACCTATCTATAACACCTCTTCGTAACAAAATTGCAATTTTTCTTTGTCCACTTTGTATCCTTTCTCAGCTAAAATAATCATTAGCTGAACTGAGCCACATCTACGCTCTTCCCCTGACATGCTGCAGACCAAAATATCATCTACATATTGCAAAACAACACTCAGCAAATTAATATAGCTTAAGTCCATCTGCAGGACTCTATTTTAAATCGATGGAGACTCACAATACCCTTGAGTTAATCTTGTGTTTTTCAACTTAGTCTGATGAAACATAAATGACGTCAGAGCCCGAGAATCTTTATGCAACGGGATTGAGAAAAACACATTTTTCAAGTCAATCACAGTGAAATATCACGCCTCAACAGGCATGCTACATAATATTGTCGTCGGATTAGGAACTAGAGGAAAGTCGGACTCTACAATCTGATTAATTGGGGGCATGTCTTGCACTAAACACCATGACCCCCCTTCGATTTCTTGACTGGATACAGTGCGATATTGTATGGTGACTCTGACGTCACTGAAATGCTTGATCCATCATGGTGGATATTGTCTTAAAAATACCCTTGTCTACCTCTCGAAACATGGGATACTGTTGTGCTTGAGGTAAAATTGCTCCTGGCTTCAGTTTAATCTTGACTTCTCCAACCCCTTTTAATAGGCCTACGTCATAAGTCCATAGTGAAACTGGCACTTTCGCCATTTCCTCATCAAAAAATGTAGGACAATGTCGCAATATAATCATCCTCTGTGGAATCTCATGTTTTTCTGCCCTAACCCAGTATGTAATGCTTATTTAGAACACTACCTCGTCATCAGATGGATCATCCTTAAATATGTCCTCATCAGTGACGTCACTTAGTCTGTAACCCTCTCCAATAGCAATTATGGTGTTCTGTGATCTGCCATTGTCATCAAATCCTATGAACATGGCCAAGACCCCTCGTACTACAATTGCTTGTAACTCCAAGGGAAAAATTCATCCCCCCTCTATGTCCATGGGAATTTCTGGCCTAAAGAGAAATTCATCAGGTATTCTCATAGTCTTGCCCACTAAACCAGGCAGTCATGTTAACAAAATGCGTACCCCATAATGAAATACTTCTGGTTCTAACGGTACTCCTTGTATGGCTATTTGCCCTGTAAATGCCATAATAAATTCACTCACATTTAAATAATGTATTCCTGGTTCTGAACACACTATGCCTTCATCAGTAAAAGAAATCGTCATGTTTAACTTCGTCATTAAATCTCGACCCAGTATATTAACTGGTGTCTGTTTTGAATACAACAATGGGACAGACATATCACATTCTCCAATAGAGACTGGCAATTTTTCTGTGAAAGGAACTCTACTTTTAGTTCCTGCGAAACCATGAGCATTCACGGCATAACCCAATAATAAACATTTTCCCTCCTGTATACATGAGCGAGTTGCACCTCTGTCTACCAAAAAAGAAAAAGATTTCCCTCCTATCGTGACATCAATCCTTGGTTCCTCTTGAGGATTTGGCATTACTGATAGTACTGAACACATCAAGTTACCCAGTGAGCTGTCCTATGGTGGGTACATACTTACTCCTGTGCCCGTGAAAGGGTTCTAACCCTCAATAGTGATACCCCCTATCCTAGGAGTCAATAACTGTCCTGTATTTGTGCTCTGTTGTATATGCATGGGTGCATGTTGCGACTGCCCTTGTGGCTGATTCAATGGTGCTTGCTGTGCTTGCAAAGCCTGTGGCATTCTCTGCACTTGTGCTTGATACACTGTTTGATCTTGGTCAAACCCGTCCCTACTTTATGAGCTATATACAGGCAGATAAGCGGTCCCCCATCCTCAGGACTGCCCATTCTGCATATACCCTTGGCTCCCACATTATATGCCCTGTCATTCCATATGTCCAACATACAAGAGGGAGTCTTTTGACTTGTCCTCCCTGCATGCCCTGGTTATCATTCTGCATAGGCTGAAACCCTCCTTGGCTACTCTGGAAGTTTCCCTTATTATTCTGGAAGCCTCCTCTCTCACGGAAGTATCCCCTACCTAGCAGTATGAATCCATCCCTCCTTGATCGACCTGCCATTGGTTATTCACCTGCTGCATACCTGTTGCTTGCTGCGATCCTGACCATTCTCCACTAGTTAACATTGCCCCTTCTATGGTATACTTTGCTAACTTTTTCTGTACTAGCTTAGCCTCCTCAATCTTCCTACCATCATCTCTCTTTTCATTTTTCTTCTACAACAATCAGCAATGATGCATTACGGTCAGCTGTATTTCTGGCCATGATTTTGCTTCCATACCCACCAATCTCTTGAGCTGTTTCTGCACCCTGTCTGGCAGACCTTGACATAATATATGATAGAACACTGGTATAAATTTTCCCCACGGGTCACGCGTTTCCAAGCTCCATTGCGCTTGGAAATTCTGAATGTAAACAGGCAGATCCTTCCCTTCCTGCATCTTACGTGCCATTATAGCACCCATATCCGACGTATCAGGATGTTGTACTAAAAGCGCTTTCCACACTGCCGCTCTACAATTATTAAACAGTGCTCCATCATGAGCTGTGTTCTGTGCAGTGACCCTGCGTATCCTGCTCTCAACCAAATGTCATCAGCTCTCTCCCCACCTATAGCTGCTAGAAGACCCTTTATGTACCCTTTAGCTAGCGTATTGCCTCCTGTCATTTTCTCTAATTCATAGATCAATTTTCCCACACCCGACATCAGACTCGGATGCTTACGCCTTAGATTATCCTTATCCATTTGGGGCCATGGTATATACTGTGGTCTGGCTCCTCCTTTTTCCAACAACGGGAACTGTGAGATCCCAAAATCGTACTCGGCTCCCACCGTCTGCTTATCTATAGCAGGGGCAATGGTTCCACACCGTCTTCTTCCTGGTAGTGACCTTGGCCTGCTTATAAAAGGTAGCGAGTCCCCTCTTACACTATGGGATCGCCCTCTAGGTTGGTCTGGCCGCGCCACAGGCTCTGGCATCTTGGTTTAGGTAGGTCCAGATCTGACAATCTAACTTCCCTGTCTGTTGGAGAACACCCCTCAGGGCCACATGCACTATCTTCCTCGTCTCCCCGGTAGGTTTCTCTATCTTTGTCTGACATATCTTGTCCCTAACTAGTGAGGCTTCCCTCTTTCTCAGTTCTGCTTAACGTTAGTTTTTCCAAAGACAAGGCTCTGTGCTCGAGGCTAAACAAACCCCCCTCTTTGCCACATGTCTGAGCACCTTCAAATCGATCATTTCTTCCTTTATTTTTTTATTCACTTTTGGTCCTCATTTCATTATAAATCTTATCGACTTTTTCTCCAATGCTCTCAGCAAATATAACGCAACATAATTTTTTCTTTATTCATAGGGCATTTATTACTCCTGCTAAGTTAGCAAAGGCCAAACCAAATCTTGATGCTAAATGCTGGACATGTGGTCTGACCCCTGCTTCATTTAAGCATATGTTTTTTGAATGTTCATTTACTTTTAAGTTTTGGCAAAACATTTGGATGCTCATCAAGCTTATATTCTCTGTAAATATTCAACTGTCCTATCTGAATGTCTTTCTAAGTAGTATAGCTCTCTAACAACTAATATATCCTTAGACTCAGTCAAACACTATGATTTATTGATTTGCACAGCCTTGAAATGTATTACAGCTAACTAGAAGGATTTTTGATCTCTCTCAACCAGAGGATGGTGGAACTCTTTTTGTAATATTCATAAAATGGAATTGTGTATGGCAAAAGATTTGAATGCAATCCTCAAATTCAATGCTAAATGGTTCTTTTTCATCCGCTATCTTCCTTTATTTTTTTATTCACTTTTGGTCCACATTTCATGATAAATTTTATCGACTTTTTCTCCAATGCTTCTTATATCAGAATTATCTTCTAGATATGCTCTAGATGGCCCTGGCATTGGTTCATGTGTCGAGAAGAATTCTTCTATTTCCTCCCATGCTACTACTTGATTCGGTTCCATTAACTCTTTCTCAATGCTGTCAATGTTGTGTGCCCTTTGCCTTCACTTGAGTTCCATCTCCTTGTGAAACTCTCTTGATTTCTTTGCTTCCTCCCTGACCCTTTCCTCTTCTTGTCTTTTCATCTCTCTTCTCTCATTTGCCCTACACACTTGTTCATTTCTGCGTCTTTGCATTTTTTTTTATCTCTTAATTTCTGTTCCTGCGCTTCTTCTCTTCTTTTTTCTAGTTTATCTCGTTTTTGGATTGCTCTCTGCCTGTTATCATATTTTCTTTGCTCTTCGGCTCTTTCCACTTTTCTTAACTGTTCATCTTGGTACAGTTGTTCCCGTCTTTGTCTACTCTTTCTTTTGGCCTTGTCTTCCTTCAATTGTTTCTCTCTTACTTTATCTTTTTTATCTTGCTCGTCCTGATCTTCCTTTTGCCTTACTTCCTGGATGCTCTTCACATCAAGTTTGAGCAATATCTCACCTCCCATCCACTCGTTCTGTATGAGTGCTACATCGTCAGCTTTGTCTTTCTCTCCTTTCCATCTCTTTATTTCTCTCTCTATATCTAGAGACATACCAGGTTGATCACTTCTCTCCTTGTCCTGGGATCACATCTCTTTCTGGAGTCTTTTCTGAACCCTCGTCCCTGCTACATGCAGGGCACTTATATGTCGGGTTGCTATACCCTGTCTCTGCCTTAAGCTGTCTTAATGGATATAATCCTTCATCCTTCGGACTATCGCCATTTATTACAGGGGGAGTAGAGGGAACAGAAGGCTCAACACCCCCCTCTTTACACTGGTTAAGCATCCAGACTTCAGGAGACGGGTCTTCCCGTTCCTCCTGGTACATCTTCCAAAGATCTAAGCTAGCTAACCTTTTTTCTACCTTTTCTCCCTGTGTATGCTGCATGCAAGTATGTTGTCACGTATTGCAAAACTGCTTTAGACAGTGATCCCCTTGTTGCCATGGCATGAAAATTTTATCAGCCACGGCCTTAACCTATTCTTCACTGTACTGCTTGAGCTTGGGTGCATGTTTTGGCAACTGTCTGCACAAGTGTATAAGCAGAGTAATATCCTCCATCATGACTTAGTCACAATCAACTATCACTACTTACCGTTATTTTACACAAATAAATGCTTTCCAGAAAAATAATACAATATGAGCATGCACCAATCGTCGCAGCTCCAAGCCTCTATGGGCCTCATTACGAGTCCGGCAGGAACCGTGTGTGAAATTCCGGCAGGTTACCGCCGGACTCGTATTACCATTCCGCCTCCGTAATTCCCAGAATTACCGGGGCATTATGACACCGGTGACCCGGGAATTCCGGAGGCGGAATTCGGTAAATCCCCATTCCCATTGAGACCCATAGGACTCAATGGGAATGGGGAAGTGGAAACATCGGCACCATCCTGTGATGGTGCCGGTGTTTCCATGTCCGCCTGCAGGCGGGGGGTGTTAAACCCGCCAGGTCATACCTGGCGGGATTGACACCTCCCACCTGCAGAACTCGAGATCACCAGGTCCAGAAACAATAGTGGCGGCGGGTTTACCGCCACCGTTATTTCCATACCGGGTGACTCGTAATGAGGCCCTATGTCAAGTTTCACTTTAATCTACCTATTCAATGAAAATCATTGGTCAAGTAATAAATTAATAATTACATTTCAACTCTCAACATTCTCTACCTTAGTCTATTTCTTCCTTGTTTCTCAATATTTCATTTCTTCACAAAATACATCATATACAATATATAAACACACACACAAACTGACAGACTGGCCGCCCCACATAAATCTGTGTCAACGCTCCTCATGACTTTGTTCCTGCCCCTAAAAATGACTTTGATCAGAGTATGAACTGTCCTCTTTAACAATCCTTGATCGTTCATAGCATAGGTACGGCCACTTGGACTTTAGGACAAGTTTCTTCTAAACGTCCTTAACGTAGGGTTCCGGGTTTATCATATAGATCGCTTCTCGTCTATATGCCTTAAACTATGATACTCTTCGTCTTAACCATGACGCACTTTGTCTTAAACCAAATAATAAAATACCCCAACCAACACCCTGTTACTCTTTCCCCATGATCACTCTTCCCCACTCACTGCTCATTCAGTTTGCTACCTCACTCAGCCTACTCACCATTCACTTTTTTCGACTTCAGACCCTCGGGATCGTCTCCTCCTCAACCAGCCTTTTCAGCCTTCGGTCCACTCAGCTTCCTGTAGAAGTCGGGAGGGGATTCCGCTTGAAAACGAGGGACCCATCCCACCTACACTTGCAAGATTTTATTTTGTAAATTTCTTTTTATTACATTTTGACAAGGTCACACTTTAATGGAACTGGACAACATGAGTTTTTTAAACTCATAATGGATGCTATCCACAGGGAGCTTCACGTTCCTCCAGCTAAGTGGCAGATTTTTAACCATCAACTCTCTGCCACGTAAACCTGTGTGCCTACACATGCCCTTTAAGATGAGGTAACAATACTTTGAGATATATGGGGTTGCAGAAAATACTCAAACATCAATAATCAAACTGACTCAGGAAGTTGGCAAAGTGCATCTGTTTTAATATCAAGTATCTAAAACAGGGAGTACAACGAACATCAATGAACCAGCTCGATCTTCCCACTCAATGCATTTCATAAAAAACACAGCTTTTATACTAAAAACTCATCATCATTGACATCAATCTATGTTGCAAACTACAAAAGCCTACTTAGGGATGTTATAGGATTATAGAGAACCTCTAGGTATACGTTCCATACTTGTTGGGAAGGTGATTGGGTCGCTATCATCAAGTGGGGCAACTAAGCCCTCCTCTAGTTCAGGTCACTATGAACGTCATGAAATACACAACGTCCCATTGGTTATACAAACTACAGGGCTCTCTACTAAGTGGCCCTTTATAATTGGTTGGCACCCTTCTACCCCTCTTTAATATTCCACCTACGCAAGCAGCATGCAGGCTAACATCCAGGTTCTAGTGGGCTGGTCATAACCATAGCTTCCCATCAATTAGCCTGTCATCTATCATCACTCTTGCAGTCTGCCAGTCAATAAAAGCTTTGAACTTGGCCTTGGAAATGTTCTTTGTGCCTGCGAAGAAGAGGGAGTACAGGCATACTCTGTCTCTTAGTTTCGATACAGCTCAACTCAGTATCTATTTTCGCCCATCCACGTGACTGCAGACCATGTTTCAGAGTCTTTCTGTATTTAAAATACTATTAAACGATGAACCTCTGCCTC
Source organism: Ambystoma mexicanum (assembly GCF_040938575.1). Classification (NCBI taxonomy): domain Eukaryota; kingdom Metazoa; phylum Chordata; class Amphibia; order Caudata; family Ambystomatidae; genus Ambystoma; species Ambystoma mexicanum. Next base: position 578,080,332 of record NC_090929.1, on the reverse strand, counting down.
TTCAATGTTCTCACTCCTCATCCAAGACAAAGGTTTGATCTTTTCACACGTTCTGTTACTACTGCATAAACATTCAGGTTCACAGAGGCCTTGACTTCCTGGTGCTGGGCCAACCAAGCCTCTCTTTGATTCACCTCTGAATGTCGATTGCTTTTCCAAATACGGCACACTGAAAGCCTTTCTTTTCACTGGATTTAGCACTGCTAAAATGCACTGCGAAATCATCCATAGTCCATACATTCCTATACATGTACATTGGCGCATCGCCGCAATCTATTCACTACATAGCTAGCCTTTAAGAATACTTCTTCTACTTGCGTTACTGCGTCTGTACACTTGTAAAATAACTTGATATCGTCTTCATTATTTCTGTAGCATGAGCATCTTCATCTCGAGCCCAAAATGTTGCTCATCTTTAACACCTCCTCCTTTGTTTCTATAGAATGTCTATATTCTTCAGCCTCTTCTTCTGAGTGCCTCAGCTCTGCACTGTATGACGTCACCAGGCTTCTCGTTTGCTCACTTTTCACACTTCTTCGGGGATTTCATTCAAATGACCATCATATTGTTGTGAATGCTTGTATGGCTTCCTTAATGGGAATATTACTTCCAAGATCCTTTTCGGTATCGGTATCGGTATTTTCACCAGTACTGCACATGTCTCACACTCTGGCTCCCAACATATAGGCAGCATGGGGGAGGAGTTTGAGGTGGGGTACCTGGCTCATCCTCTACAGTAGCATAAGAGTTGAACACAAAGATGTAAGCAGAAACTCACTAAAGTCTTAAATCACATAAACCCTATTAGCACATGGAGGTCATTATTGACCTCTCAGCCAATCCAAATGCTCACAGGCAGTCAATAACTACCAGTATTGCCTGCACTCCAAAAATACTTCAGAATATCATTGTAAAACAACAGACAACATTTATCTGCATTTACGAAACAGTAATGTAATTTCCCAGCAAAATCTCTTTCAACAAGGCACTCTTTTTTTCACTGGATCTTCTACGTGACAGACAACACCCAATATCACGTACCAAAGTGAAAACTAAAACATAAGACAGTGCTTTCACTTATTGAGAAACTGCTCTCTTTTACATTACCCCCAATGCATGATCGTGCTAAAACTGGTCAATTTGGACCAGGTTTTCAATTACATTGCTTAACTTATAAAGTGAAGCATGCTATTTAAAGATTAAACCACTTTTAATGTACTAACCCGTTTTGTGTATTCGCTTTACTTACTGTTAAACTAAAATTGTTTACTTCACCACAAATGCAAAGCCTGCATTGTTATATCACAATGTGCTTCTTACAGGGGTCATTTATCACTTGGAGGACTGAGGTGAATTGCCCTTCCCTTGGTCAATAAGGCTGCATTACTCCTCTTTGAATGAACTCGGACCGGGCACACTCACACTGGCGTTTTCTACTACTCCAATCTTGAAAAGAAATATTGCAAACATTTAGAAGCTCTGTAAAGTCTTATGAACCATAGTTACAACTTACAAACAAAATATAATTCTACATAACACAAATACCTAGTAGAGCCAAAGTTGCCAGTAAACTATATCTACCATAGTTTATTGTGGTGCGCCAAAAGAAAACACTAGCCAGAGCAGTGGTAATCAGTTAATATGAATGAATGTGATTCACAGCAATGAAGCCTTTCCCATTCTCAGTTTTTACCTCAACATCTCCCCCTTACTTTTAGAAATTAAAGAGTTTGAGAACTGTGGACACTCAGATAGTCGCCATTAAGCTTCTATCTAGTCCTACAGTGCAGCCCTGAGAATGGCTTATTCACAGTACTTTAAATATATTTCCATAACATTTATAAAGAGGACTTCATCCAGCGACGTTTTGCTCTGCGGACTCATAGGCTGAAGCAAATCATGCTTGAGAGGTTTGGAGCATTCGAAAAAGATTATGTAAAATTCAGATTAATAGAGGCAGAGAAGCCGTGTCTCCGAAAAACGGCCATCCACATCTCCAACTTTCTAGCTTAAAGGAAAGAGTTTTTTCGTGTTCCGGCATGGAATGGAGGTATTTAAAATCCAATATTTTAGTCTTACAGATGGAGCAATTACTCTTATGTTGACTCTTTCGTTCCCTTTCCCAGTCCTCAGTGTCTCAGAAAATGGATGGGACATGAAAGGTATCGCCTTCTACACCAAACCGGCTTCTCTTTTGAACTCGTACAGAGACAGATAACCTTTTTTGACATAGTACTTGTATTTGGCTTAACATTTTCACCGAGTGCTCGCCAAGGGCCAGAGAAAGCACTTGGCGCCATTTTGAAGACGACATAGATGCAGAAACCTATGTATCGCGTTGCCTTCAGTTAGAATGAAGTTTTCCCTGATTCACTAAACCACAATGGAGTGCTTCGTGGCTTTGGGGTATCCTGTTTTAGTCAAACTTGTTTTTCTGTCATGGGAGATTTCAAGCCCGAAACGAAAAAGTAGCAGACACAAGTCATATTACATGGCCACGGTAGTGGCCATGTAGTTATGGTTAAGTTGCTGTTTCCATAGGAAGAGCACTTTTTGGGTGGCTTATAACTTCGCTCTCCCTGGATGGATCCTCACCAAACTTTGCAAAAAAAGTATTTGGGCCACTCTGAATTTCTTTGCAAAGTTTGGTGAGGATTCGTCCAGGGGGGGCAAAGAAAACTTTTTTTTTCCCATAAACTGAATGGGAACATTTTTTTGCTCGCGCCTACAGCCCAAACCGCTGGATGGATTTCCACCAAATTTGGACCAGGAGCAGCGGCTTGGTCCCGAAAGCGTGTTTTTGCAAATTTGGTGAAAATCTGTCAAGTAGTTTTTTTTTTAAATGACCAAAAAGTAGGTAAAAAAAATTAGTGATATCTGTGTTCGGTTCGCGGACACACTTCCCTGTTCGCTCCGCGGACAGTGTCCTGATTGGCCAATCGTCTTGCGTGATGTTCGCGGACATGCAACGTGTTCGCTGATTGGACGGCGTGGAGCGTGAAGCGCGTCAGATTTTTCGGTAGCGCCCGCCATCTTGGATTCGCGGACGTCTGCGGACAGCGTGTGAAACTTTGTTCAAAATGTGTATTTTGTAGAGTGTGTTGGTGTGTAGGAGTGTTTGGGGAGGGTGGGAGTGTAGGAGATAGGATGAAAGTTGTGTTTTTTATGTGTTAGACGTTCTTTTTGTGTTCGATTTGTTTGCGGACATCACGGGTGTTCTGAAATGTTCTAAATAAACTTACTGGGGGGTGTCCTAAGGACTCAATATGTGTCCGTTTTGTTCGCAAGCAAAGTGAAACTGTTCTAAGAACACTCGCGGTGTCCGGGGAGTGTTCGTAGGGGGTGTCCTGAGGACGCTGTCCGTATTGTTCTCTGTCAAGTTGAATGTGTTCTAAGAACACCCGCGGTGTCCTGAAATGTTCGCAAATAAACAAAATGGGGGTGTTCTGAAGACGTTTTTGAGAACACTCCCGGTGTCCTGAAATGTTCGTAGGGGGTGTCCTGAGGACGCTGTCCGTATTGTTCTCTGTCAAGTTGAATGTGTTCTAAGAACACCCGCGGTGTCCTGAAATGTTCGCAAATAAACAAAATGGGGGTGTTCTGAAGACGCTTCTAAGAACACTCGCGGTGTCCGGGGAGTGTTCGTAGGGGGTGTCCTGAGGACGCTGCCCGTATTGTTCTCTGTCAAGTTGAATGTGTCCTAAGAACACTCGCAGTGTCCTGAAATGTTCGCAAATAAACAAAATGGGGGTGTTCTGAAGACGCTTCTAAGAACACTCGCGGTGTCCGGGGAGTGTTCGTAGGGGGTGTCCTGAGGACGCTGTCCGTATTGTTCTCTGTCAAGTTGAATGTGTCCTAAGAACACTCCCGGTGTCCTGAAATGTTCGCAAATTAACAAGATGGTGGTGTTCTGAAGACGCTTCTAAGAACACTCGTGGTGTCCGGGGAGTGTTCGTAGGGGGTGTCCTGAGGACGCTGTCCGTATTGTTCTCTGTCAAGTTGAATGTGTCCTAAGAACACTCGTGGTGTCCTGAAATGTTCGCAAATAAACAAGATGGTGGTGTTCTGAAGAAGCTTCTAAGAACACTCCCGGTGTCCTGGAATGTTCGTAGGGGGTGTCCTGAGGACGCTGTCCGTATTGTTCTCTGTCAAGTTGAATGTGTCCTGAGAACACTCGCGGTGTCCTGAAATGTTTGCAAATAAACAAGATGGTGGTGTTCTGAAGACGCTTCTAAGAACACTCGCGGTGTCCGGGGAGTGTTCGTAGGGGGTGTCCTGAGGACGCTGTCCGTATTGTTCTCTGTCAAGTTGAATGTGTTCTAAGAACACCCGCGGTGTCCTGAAATGTTTGCAAATAAACAAAATGGGGGTGTTCTGAAGACGTTTTTGAGAACACTCCCGGTGTCCTGGAATGTTCGTAGGGGGTGTCCTTAGGACGCTGTCCGTGTTGTTCGTTGTTAAGTTGAAAGTGTTGTAAGAACTATCGCGTTGTTCTGAAATGTTCGTAGGGGGTGTCCTGAAAACGGTGTCCGTATTGTTCGCTGGCAAGTTCAAAGTGTTCTAAGAACACTCACATTGTTCGCGGACATTAAAAGTTTCCCATAGATCATAGTTGAAATGTTTGACTCTATGGATGTGATATGCTGCGGTGGTTGTTGCCAGGGCATAGAGTCTTGGGTGCATTTGGCCATGCACCCAAGACTCTATGCCCTGGCAACAACCACCGCAGCATATCACATTCATATTTGCTTATAACTTTGGGTGATAAACAAATGTATAAGGAACAAAGGTATTAGATACTATGGATGTGATATGCTGCTACGGTTGTCCTTATTATTGTATACTTACTGTTTGGTCTAGTAATGGGAGTCCATGTTTTTCTTCTTCATTTCTGTGATAAAAGAAAATAGCATGTTAGTATTAGTATTTTGTAATGACTTATTACATTGTATGAGCAATATACTTTTATTTTTTTTCGACCCTCATATTTAGTAGAGTACAAATCAGAGTACTGTGCAATTTGCTCAGTTTCTGTATTTGTTGCTAAAGTCATTGGGTCTGTGGGAGAAAAAAAAATCCATTTTGGATTAAAAAAAAAACCTTTTTCTGTTATGCTACAGTTTATTTGTTTGTTTGTTTGTTTTCAGTGTTCACTTGTTGTTTCTGGCTAATGCTTTATACTTTGCTTTGTTGTATTTTTTTTGGAGCAGTAACAGATTCTTCATTTGTTTTGATATTCTAAAATTTTGGAGCAGTTAGATACCAATTGGCGTATTCTAACTGTCTATTTTATTAATATATTTTAGTGGTTTTGATTTATCTATTTGGATATTGTTAAATTTTGGGACAGTTAGATACCAATTGGCGTATTCTAACTGTGTATTGTTTGGCCTAATTTAGTGGTATTCATTTATCTGATTAGTTGTTGTAGAATCTTTGAGCTGTTAGATAGCTTTTGGAGTATTCTTACAGTTTATATTATTTTAACACAAATTTATAATTTTGGGACAGTCAGATAGCAATTGGCATATTCTAACTGTGTATTTTTTGGTCTAATTTAGTGGTATTCATGTATCTGATTAGTTGTTGTACAATCTTTGAGCAGTTAGATAGCTTTTGGAGTATTCTAACAGTTTATATTTTTTTAACACAAATTTACTTAAAGGTTTAAATACAGTTTATTTATCAAATTTTGGTTTTAAGAACATCAAATAAGCGTTTGTAAGATTTGCTGGTAATCTCTGCTTTAGAGTAATGGTACTATCATTACATTCAAACTATCCACATTTCTTTTTTATATATGCCGTGTAGTGCCCTGAATTGGTTGTGGCTCCTGCGTGGTAGATTATACCTATTGTTGTGAAGGTTTTCTTACCAAGTGATATTTGACTATGTGTGAATCCAGTCAGCTTGCAGTTGTTTTTAGTACCATCTGCATTGTAACATAGAAGCATTAGTATTATGTATTTACTATGTGTTTGTATTACTAACGTGGAGCGATTATCTGAATTGCAGGTAGAGCATAATCTACCATGGTTTGCATTGTGTACAAGTTGCTGAAATGGAATGGATTCACAATTTGGTATTGATATATATATATGAAGCGTTCATTGGGAATTTCTTCTTGTGTCACATTGCTGCACAGAGTGCATGTGTTTCCACATGTATGAAATCTGGAAGATTTCATTTATAGGTATGTTTTTGTTTTCCAGTACTAGTAGTAAGTACATTAGAAATTCTTGTGGATCTTCCTGTGAGTTTATAGTGAATTTCACCATTCCAGCACAGTAGTCCAATTGTCGTCTTATTCCAAAAACACTATATGTGTTGTCAGGATTGTTTGCTGCATTTCTGTGAAGTACTAACATTTGCAAACACAAAGTGTCTGTACTGTGTAAGTAAATGTTGTCAACAATTGGTGTTAATTGAAATAGACTATTCATTGCTACATTTGCATAGCAACTTACACCAACTATATTTGAGAATTTAAATGGTCCAGGTAGTTCTGTATCTAACTGCTTTTTTTGGAGTTTGTCTTCCTTCTTTAAAGAAGTACCTGGTTTACTTTCTCTAATTGATTCTTTTTTGTTTGTGGTACTTGATGAATTATTAGTTTCTTTTACTCTCTTTGGAGGATTTGCAGTGACGTCCTGTTGCATTTCTGTTTGATTTAGTTTTCTTTTACAACGTTTTAGTTTTTGTGGAACAGAATATGTGTTTAGATGGGGAGTGTATAGTGAGCGAAGTCTATTATATTCTAAAATGCAAGGAATATCAGCGTTTACTTTACTTGCATCAAAGTTGATTAGAAATAGACCGTCAAGTGTACGTAAGCGTGATAGTGCTACGTAGCTCATGCCTTCTTTAAAGACTGTGTTACCAATATCTATCATTGCTTTGTCTAGGGTAAGACCTTGTGATTTATGAATCGTGACTGCGTATGCAAGAGTTAGAGAAAATTGTTCTCTGCGTACATACATATCTTTGAAGAGAAGGAATCTAGCTGTTGAGCGTCCTATCCGTTTTACTTCTGAAAGTTTGTCAAAGAGTATATTGACAAACTGAATTTTGTTGTCACGTGGGTATGTTTGAAAGCCAACAACTGTACCCAGTGCTCCCTTAACTAGTCCTTGGTCCACGTCAAGGTTACGTTTAAGCATTACTCTGCAATTTAAGGATAATTTTAACATCTTTTCTAAGCCTGCTGTGTTTGAGATTGATTTTTCTAAATTATTTAGTCTTGTTGTGGCTTGGTCACACATGGGTAGTGTCATACCATGTACATCTAGTTTGTCTGTGGCGCTAATTTCCATTATTGGTTGCATTTCTTTACTTAACATTATTTCATTGAATTTGAGACAGCTTGCAAGAGTTGGCATTAAGGCCATACAATTGACATTTTTGTGGGCTAATTGTTCCATAACATCTGTAGCACATGCATTATCGCTATAAAGTGCATTAATGTGCCGGGTTTTCAATGTTGCTTCTGCTTCTTTAGAAAGTATGCCAACTCTCAAACTTTTTAAAATGTTGGCATAAGTTAGATCTGCAGATTGGCGCATGTTTTCTGTTAATTCTCTGTATTGGAAATATTGCCAAAGGTTGACATTTCCAATGCTGCCAACAGTTTTACGGCAGAGTTTGTGCCCTAATGTTTTAAAAATAGGTTCACCTTTTACTGGTGTTAATTGAAGCAGATCTCCAAAAACAATAATGTGTTTTCCTGCAAAGAGCTCTTCATAGTCTGTTTTGAGTATTTCTTGTAATCTGAGGTGAATCAAAGCTAACATCAAGTTGGAGACCATGCTCACTTCATCTATTAGTAGCATTTTCATTTGTTTCAATACTCTGCGTAATTCCATTGCAGCTTCTGCAGAAATTTTGTAATAGTCTAATTTGTTCTGGTGTTCTACTGGTAATAGTAGTAATCGGTGTAATGTAACACCACCTATGTTGTAGGCAGCTAAACCTGTGGGGGCAGTGACAACAGCTGACAGTTTGTTGTTTGTCAATTGTTGAAGGAACCTAGTAATGATTTTGATTAGGAATGTTTTGCCAGAACCAGCTTCACCACTGACGTACAGTAGTATAGGTTTATAATTGTGGCAGGAACATTCTTTATTTTCATGTTTTACACCATGTGCAATTTGTTTTGTTACTTCTTGAAAAATGCTACTTTGCACATTGTTTAGTTTTGATTGTAGTATAGTTAATTCTTCCTTATCTTCATACTGACACATGGTGTTTTCTACTTCTATCATAGCTAATTCTGCCTCATTTGTTATTAGTGGTTCTCCCAGTGGTTCTTGGCTTCCTGTTACAGAAGGTTGACTACTGTCAGGAGTATCCTTATCTAGTTGGGCTTGGAATTCTTCTTCATTTTGCTGTTAATTGTGCAACATTGTTTTGTACTGTGTAAAGTTTACATCAGTTATAGTGCTTTCATTTGCTTTGAAAGCATCCTCATATGAGTCATAGTTATCTAGTAATTGTTCTTCTTTTCTCCATGGTTTGAAGAGTTGTAGCAGGGACATGTAATATACTTCTTTATGTTGAGGGTCTTCAATGACAATTTGATATGATTAATTAAATTTGGTTTAGTGAGTTTAACTAAGCTGCCTTCACAGTCTGTCACTCTATATTTACCTTTTTTTTCATCAGGTTTCATATTATTTTTGTATGTGTAGTTTTGGGCTATTTGGTGTAGACACATGTTTTCCAAAGTATTACTTCTGTTTGGGTAGTATGTGTCCAATAAATTGTTTTTTAAAATGTCTTGGCTGTTGGGATCATGTTTGGCTATTGTGTCTATATCTTCATATGATTTTAGAACTCTTTTTCTAGATTTAGCTGGACCAAGACTTAGCCATACTATATTTTCAGATTTACCATACAATGAAGTACCAGTTAAACGATCAGCTGCTTCATAAGATCCACATTCTCTATGGGTGAGCATTTTTATGCCCAAGCTGTATAATTTCTGAGATACTGTTTTATCTGATGACAGGTCATTCCAGAGGTCTTGGAGCTCTGTCTTTTCTGCTTTAGTTAAGTATGCTGTGACAACTGCAGTAGAATTGTCTGCAATGTACTGCACATCTATGTTTGCATTCCATAAGTGGGCAATGATTGCATTATAATCATTGATATATTTTTCTTCTTCTTTTCTTTTTATGTAATATGTATTTTTAGGTGACTTACCTTTAACACTATGTCTAACTGAAGACATGAGGTTGTTTACTTGACCTGTATTTGTAACTGGTCTAGGGAAACCAAATCGGCATTTGGTGTAGTATTTGCCTTTGTTTTTGTATTTACGACGACAATATTTTCCACATTTGTGTCTTTGAAATTGTAAAATTTGTGCATGAAGATCACTATTTGTAGCTTCTGATGGAATTTCACAAATGACATATTTTTCAATAAACTGTAAAACAGTGGCATCACTGTCTTGACCAAATTTAGGAGCATCTTTAATCCATAAAAGCATGTGGATATGTGGTGCTCCTCTGGCTTGGTATTCTTTTCTCCAAAAGAAGTGTTGCACTTCTCCAAGGGGAGGAAGAGTTTTATTACAAATAAAATGTAGCATAGCAATGAAGCGATGGTAAAAATATCTTGAAACATTAACAGGATCCAAAGAACAAAATTCTCCAGGTGTTAGAATATCTATGTTTGTTTTGTTTTTATTTGATATGCGTAGGAAATCATGTAAATCTTCCCATGCATATTCTGCACAACTTAATGTAACAAACCAAGTGGGTGGGCCAAGGTTTCTGATCATACAACGTACATCTCCATGACGTCGAAACCAGTACTCTTTAGTACCACGCATATTTGCTAATAGATTTGTAATATTTGATTGTAAAACCTCATCCTTTTGTTGCACTTTCTCTACTAATTGTGTAGCTGTCATATTTTGAAAGTGTGATCCTGATTTTAATATGTGTGCAACTCCGTAACATAAAGTTGCTAGTTCACTTTCAAAGAGTAGGTGGAATATGTATTCCACATTTTGTCTAAATCTGGGATCTTCAGAATACATCCGTAATGAGCGGTATTCTGAAGACGATATTTGAATAGGTCTATCATCATACCTTCCTCCTTTGCCAGTAGGAAAGAGTAGAGGAAAAGCACGTGCTTCTATACTTTTTTCCCATATACTGATTGGCGATCCTTTTGTTTGACGCATTTGGTAAGTTTCCAGTACATCTTGTACAGTGTCATTACAGTGCGAAGGATGAATTGTATAATGGTCTAAAGTATTTGATATTGTAGCAGGATCTAGTAGCTCAAATTGACCAGCTTCTTGTGTTTCTTGAATTATTTCAGTTGTATCTTTCAAGTTTTCTTCAATATTAGTTCCTTTGTAATATTCATTATTCTCTTTAAGATATTGGAAGGCTTGTCTAACTTTATATAAATCTACCAGCTGTTGCCATATTTTTTTGTCTTTTGTATGTACTCCATTTACTAATATAATTAAAGATTGCTGCATTGGACGTTGCACTCCTAGAGTATGCACATTTTCTTTTAGATTTAATGGTAAATAAACTACTTTTCCACGAATGCCTTTTACCAATTCAGAGGGAGGTAATTTTGCTGTTTTTGGTTGAAGGCGTATTATTGCTTGAAATGGGTGTACTGTTTGAATTATGAGGCTCTCATATAAATTAAGTTGTTGTAGAGGTTTTGGTACTGGGTATAATTCCAAATTATTTGTGATAGAACGTGAAGGAGTTTGGTTGTTGTCAAGTTTTGTAGTGCAATAACTGCAAAGTATTAAGGGCTCAGTTATTTCATATTTGTTTTCTGCTACAAGGTAGAGAGCTAATTCAAACCATTTAGAATCTTCATTGTCTTCTATTTTGTATGATAGGTCCACAGTTTTTGTGTTACTTTTATAAAAAATTCTACAGCAACATACACATACATGGTTTGGTACTTCAGCTGATGTACTTTTAAATTTTAGTATTTCTTTTTTGTATGTGTTTAGCAAAAGGTTGCCATGTGTAGAATTGTTGCTTAATTGGTTTAAAGCTATTTCATTCTGTAAATGGCTTTCACTTCCAAAATATTTTTTCTGGATGTAGTGAATTTCTTCAAGTAGGTCTTTTGCTGTACCATGTAGAAGGATGTTATTTAACTTTGCTAGTGCTAAAGCAGGACTTTTAGCATAGTACAGTTTATAGACTAGATTTCTTATAGTTGAATGATGTGTTGATATCCTTTTGATATCATGGAAAGTGGTTTTACAAGTAGGTCCTGTAATGCAGGCCAATGAATGTCCTTGTAGTCCTGTGTACTTGCGCACTGGACAGGTATCTATATTTTGCAGTAATTTAATTTTGATTTTGTCTTTGCTTTTTACATATTTATTGAGGAATTGGCGTAAAGATTTGAAACATTGTTTGGGAATGTTACACATTGACGTGCATGGCCATTTGTACACTAGACGTTCTGATTCAGTTGAATGGTGGGGTAATTCTAAGTTTTCAGGGCATATTTTTGTAAGAAGTACTTCTTGTTCCATTATGGTATTATTCACTTTTTCATAACCTCGACCACTGCTATGTATGGCAATTGTATTTGTTTGCTTTTGTTTGTACGCTTCTTCATTAAAATATGGTTCTGTGCTTGTAGTGTGATTCCATTCACCTCCGCTGATACTTAAGAAGTTCTTTCTGTTGATATTTCGCTTATTGAGAAGTCTTTTTTGTAATTTAGTTATTAGTTTTGTTAGTGGTTTCATTTTGTTTAACAGTAAAATAAATACATTTCTTTTGAGAAGAATTGCACTGTCCATCAATGCTTCTAAGATTAATTTCCTACGATAGGTTTTAAGCTTTGAACCTGATTTCTCTCCTGTTTTTATAAGATTTTGAAGGACTTTGTGACGGTATATTTTGGCTAAAATACTTTTCTTGGTATGCTTACTTTGCACTATATTAAAATTTGAAGAAGTAGTTTTATCTGTACTGATAGCTGATTTTCTGTTAATTGTTCTTTGGTTTGTTTTACATTTTGATAGAGGAAGCGAAGTTGTTGTACTTGAAACTTCTTGTGTTTCACTAAATGATTGTATTAGCTGTTTTGTTTCAACTTTTTTTTACAAACTCTGCTAGAGATGGATGCTTATGTTGGACACCTTTATTTTCATTTGCTCTACTTTTGCGTTGCTTTCTACGGACTTGACTTTTGGTAGGCATTCTTTAGGGTCTGTTGGAAAAAATAAAGAAGATATGGGTTGGGGTTTTCTGGAATGTATGAGTGCTGTGTGCATGAGTGTTTGAGTGAGATGATAAAGATGTATGTAATGGTGTGTGATTGTGCATTGGGAACTAAAACTAGTAGGGATAGGTATTCTTGAATTTATGTGTTACTAAACTGGGGTTCAGATGACAAAAAAAGTAAGCTAGTGGTGTGGAAAAGTACAAATAGTAAATCTAATGTATACAATTAAAACAGTTGTTTGTTCTATAATATGAAAATTGTAGTGGTTCAGTTGGGTAATTTGTGTGTCCAAAAATAGAAATTTGTGGGCCATTCTGGCTGTAAATCGCTGTTTAAGACATGGAAATCTTTGGACAAAATGGTACAAAATCTCTATTTTTAGAAACCGAAATAGCTCGTATTAACGTTATAGTATATTTGATTAATAATACAAATATTATGGTGATATTTTACTTACTTTTTTTTAAAATTAACAGGTAACTTCTTAGTTTTTCTTTCTTCTTCGAATTCGGCTGCTTCTTTTCAGGAAACTGGTCTTCATTGCAATTGTAAAAGCTTCAAATTAGTAACTTTGTTTGTATATAGCACTGTTTTTAATTTAGATATTGATTTTTTTAATTGAAATCCTCAGTGCCTTCTATAAAACCATTAAACTCATTTATTTACATAAGATACATTGCATCAGTTCAGTACATATGATATGTTCTTAATGAACAAATTGTATTGAATGGCTAACAGTAGCAAAAAAAAATATCTTTACTATGTCTTGTGAAATGTATAATATATTAGTGAATACCACTATTTCTGTAAGTAAACTGTTCTAGGTAATAGCGCCTCAATGTCATGTCTAATTTAAAGTAATTAAGTAAATAAATAAATAAAAACAAAAAATATGAAATTGTATAAGTATTTTTATAAAGGTTTAAACATAGATTGTGTTTGCATGCAATTTTGTTTGAATATATGTAGTCTATATATTTCATTTAAAAAAATGTTAGTTTAACATGATTTGAGTGTGTGTGTATAAAGAAAGTAAATAGTATAAAGGTTTATAAGTGATAGTTGATTTTAGGAAATTGAAAAAAAGTACAGTAAATTCATTTTACAGATTTTACAAGGTAAAAGTCTGTTTGAAAATGTGTTCATCTACTATACAGAAAATATGCATACCTGAAGTTTGTGTTCATGCATATGGATATGCATAGAGCTGCAAGTAGAAATCTTGAAGACTTGTACAGTATTTCTGGTAGATGCTGCTTGCCAATGATATGACACTTGTACTCAGAGAGATTCAGAGTACATTTGCAGTGGTGATCTATGATGATACAGTTAGATGTAGAGGTCTTGAATGTGATTGGTGCATGGTCATGTGATTTTTGAGGTACATCCAATGAGGGAATGGCAGAGAGAGTGTAGTGGAAATGGTAGAAGGGCTGTTCATGTTACGATATGTCCACGGACATGGCGGTAGTTCGCGGACATCGGGAGTTACATCCGAGGATTTTTGGGTTCAGAAGTCATGCAAATGAGAATAAGCACTGAAAGGGATTGGTCAGGAAAGTTTGGTGGGTGTGTTGTGCCAGGAGAGATTTTCTCAGATACTCTTTTTGCTGAGAGAACAAAAGATAGCTATGGCTGTGTGTTTCAGAAAACAGATTGTTTGGATTTTAGGAGATTCGTGGATACATTTGTTGAAGGTGCATGCAGAAAGCTGTGGAGTAGCTGTAGATCTTGGATTCCTACATGTGGAAGTACACTGGCATGGAGTATGTGGAATGAAGTGGTTGGACTTGCTACCTCTCTGTGCTACTTTGGAGACAGAGCAACATCCAGACATAATTGTAATTCATTGTGGAGGGAACAGTTTAGGACATGTGACTGGAATTTTTTTGCAATTTGCTATGAAAGAAGGACTTAGGAAGGTTATGGACATGTTTACTAATTCTCAAGTGATATTTTCACGGATTGCGCAGAGACAAATGTGGCTTTGTTCTTCTTCATTTCGTCCACAAATGGAAAAAGCAAGGCGCAATGTTAATAAGGCTGTTTTGTGCCTTTCTAAGAGATTTTGGCATGTCTCTGAAAATATTATGTTTTGTAGTACATACATTTTTCGCAGAGATGGAGTCCATCTTACTTATGCTGGCAATCAGATTTTTCTGAGAAATGTACAAAATGCATTGCGACCTTTTTTGGAATTACAACAACGATTTTGAAGTAGATGTTAAGCATTTACAATTTTTGACTTACAAACACCACCCAAAGGCTCTTTTCAGAGCCACCACTTCTTTCCAGAGAGAATTACAATGTTTGTGATGGAGTAGCAACCCAATTTTTTTAATGTTTGTTCCCGAACTGTCCGCGGACTTCTAAAAAATACAAAGAGCCCTGCTTCATTTATTTTCACTTCTATTTTTTAACTGGGAAAGGCGGCTCTGAAAAGAGCCTTTTTTGATTTTTGTAATTTTGTATTTTTTTGGGTTTTTCAGACACGACACACTAGGAGAGGAGGGTAAAGGAGGGTAAAGGGGGGGACACCAACCACAGGGATAACAAAGGGCGAGCTGAGAGAGGAAGATGTAGAGTAGGTTTTATTTGGGTAGTGAGCAGGTCTTCTCGTGCTCTGAGACGATAGTCTCAAAAGCACTCCGAAGTCGCTCCCCCCTGCAGAGTACTGTGTCACAGTACATACATACAACTGTGACCCTCGAAAGGTAAGGGTCATCAGCATTCTGTATAGCCTGTGAGGCAGCTTGAGGAAGACGCTGTCCCACAGAGGCGGTCCTTGTGGTAACAGGATCAGAAACAGAGGATGAAGTAGAGGAAATCAACCTGCTACGTTCTTCGCAAGGTACAACCCTGCGAATAGCCCCAGAGTGAAATGACCTCAGGTTTCTCTTCATAGTAGTGGTCCCAAAGCTGTACTTACCGTGCTTCCCGCGACTGAGTATCATTTTGCACTCATTGCAGGTAACACGGTTCGCACGAGCCTTAGGAACATTACCATGAATGGTAAATAACCGCCACACTCAAGACTCACGCCTAGTGCGGGTAGTAGGGTTTTCCTCTACCTCATTCTCATCATCCTCTTCTTCCTCCTCCGCATCCTCACTCCTGTTCCCCTCTTCAGGCCCTTGGGGAGGTGGTGGTGGTGGAGGGGGTGGGGGTGGTGCTGAAGCAGGTGCAGCACCAAGTGGCAGTTCAGCAGCCAAGGATGCCATCTCGATGATGGTGTAGTCTGCAGGTGGCAGCAAAAATCACTGTGTTCTGAAGAATAGCCAGAAACACAATGGGAATAAGCTCTTGGGCGTGGTCTTTTATAGGGGTGCTTGTGCGTGGTTCGCGGACATGCGCACTGTCCGCGGACAGATCGAACACAAAAAAGGATCGGATAGTTTCAAAAGGTATATAGAAACTCAAGATTGCTATGTGGGACTTGTGCCATGGCGAGATTTTATTGAAAAATATTATGGATTAACTGAAAATGTACTTTTAAATTGTTCGGGGACACGAACAGTGTCCGCATTTCAGGACACACGATGAGCGTGGGCGCGGTCATATGATCCGTTTGCGAACTAGTCCGCGAAGGAAGCGCCTGTCCGCAGGACACCAAGTGCACGGAGATTGGTTAGCGCATGCGCATTGATGTCCTACGGACACTGTTCGGGTTCTGAAGTAATTAAAAGTACGTCACACGTGAAACGAACATTTCAGGACACCGCGTGTGTTCTTAGAACAGTTTAAACTTGGCAGCGAACAGTAAGGACAGATATAGTGTTCTTCAGGACACGTGTAATTTTGTTTATGTACGAACATTTCAGGACACCAATTGTGTTCTTAGAACAGTTTCAATTGGGTAGCGAACACTACGAACAGGTATAGTGTTCTTCAGGACACCTCCATTTTCGTTTACGTACGAACATTTCAGGACACCAATAGCGTTCTTAGAACAGTTTGAACTTGCTAGCGAACAGTACCGGACAGGTATAGTGTTCTTTAGGACACTTTAATTTTTGTTTGTTTACGAACAATTCAGGACACCGCGTGTGTTCTTAGTACAGTTTCATCTTGCTAGCGAACACTAAGAACAGTTGTACTGTTGTTCAGGACACATCATTTTCGTTTATTTACGAACATTTCAGGACAACAATTGTGTTCTTAGGACAGTTTTAAGTTGATAGCGAACATTACGGACAGATATAGTGTTCTTTAGAACACTTTAATTTTTGTTTCTTTACGAACATTTCAGGACACCACGTGTGTTCTTAGAACAGTTTCAACTTGCTAGCGAACAGTACGAACAGGTGTGGTGTTCTTCAGGACACCTCCATTTTCGTTTATGTACAAACATTTCAGAACACTCGCACTGTCCGCGGACACTTTTATTGTTTTTAAAAAAAAAAACGGAAACTTTTCACAATACAATATAAAAATTAAACTTTATTTAACATATATTAATAATTTATGACAGAGAAGGTGAGGCAGAAACAGAAACAAAAACAGGAGAATTTGGGGTTTCAACATGATTGGTATTAGGTGAAGAAGGGATGGAAGTCTCATCAAAACGTTTTGGATTATGGAGAGGGTTTGGGGATAATTGACAGGGATATGGTGAGGAGGGACAAGTACATGTGGGGCAATGGTACGAGGTTTTTGGTTTGAAATGATTTTCTACAAAAGTTTTTAGATTATTAAAATTAGCCAACAATACATCCATTTTTTCTTCTATATTGTGAAGACTGTTATCCATAACAGGGTTTTCTGAAGTTTTTTCTATTTTGGTATGCTCTGTACAAAAAAATAATATATATGTTAAATGTATATAAAAAAATAATAAATAAATGGTTTATATTATAAAGTGTTTACCATTAGTTTCACTATCTTGTGACATTTCTTCATGTGGGAAATTGTCCTCTAGCCATTCCAGAGTACTAGACATTTCTGTGAGAAAAAAAAAAGATAATATATTTTTTTAATCTAATACAGAAAGTTTATAAATATATGAGTAAAATGAAGTACAGTTACTATTTCTGGTAAGATAAGTCCTATGTATTCAGTGGGTCTGGTCTTGTTCTCAGTTCTGTTGTGTCTGTGAGGTAATTATGTTGGAAGCCAATTTATCTTCTTGTGGTGTATTCCATTTCAGAACATATTGTATTTAAATGATGGTTAGTGTGTTACATATATGGGTTACATTTCTTATGTTTTACTATATATAATGTGTTTGTGTGCTGCTTTTTGAATTTGTTAAATGTTCCTATATTATGATATAACAATCAAACATACCCCACCACCCCCCTCCCCCACAGTTTTTAGGTAGTGGTACTGTTCTCCGAACATGTCCGCGAACATTAAATAAATTTGCGGATATCAAGTTCATAAGAAGCGATCTAGTCAGTTCCATATGACATGTATATAAAGTCAAAGTCATTATTGTTAAGTTGCGCTACTAAAAACCTATGAAATTCAGTGAAAAAAACTTTGTTAAAGGGACGTTATGGTTAAGTTGCGCTACTAAAAACCTATGAAATTCAGTGAAAAAACTTTGTTAAAGGGACGTCATGGTTCCAAGTCAAACCGAAAAATCCTTGAAATTCGCCAGTTATGGTAAGCTAAGCAACCATAACTTGCGCCACCACCGTGCACTGCTAAGACTAACACCCAGGACATCAAAGATGACATCACAAATGTCATTGATGACATCACTGATGACATCACATGTGTATGTACCTCTCATGAAATATGTGTAGAAGGGATTCTTATTATGTTGCGAAAAAAGTGTCAAGAATCATTGTAAGAAATATACCCTAATAAGTGCATTGAACGATGCATTGATATAAATAGCATCCTATTATGGGGTTCTATCTAGTATACTAAGCTACTCATACAGAAACATAACATTGTGTGCAGCGTACAAGATGAAGGTATGATATTCATAATGTTAATATGTTGAATAATGTAATGATAATTGTTTTATTAATAGATTTTTGTGTACTGTGAAATATGTAATAAGTAGCTAATAAAACCCATGTATTACATAATTGCATTACTATAGACAAAACACAAAGACACAAGAACACATACCAATATGGGTATATACAGGGAAAGTGAAGTTAGAAAAAAAGCACAAGTAGTAGCAGAAACAATTCATAACTTAACTGATTAGTTTCATGCAAATAAATGATTGCTCTGTTTCAAAGCTGCTATTTACCCTATGTATATGTATCACTTCATGTGATTGGACCCTAAGGAAAGTAGTGTGAGTACAATGTATACAAATATGACCATGTACAGGGAAAGTACAGCCATAAAAAAAACAACAGAACTATCAGAAAGTGCTCATAAGTCTAGTGATTATCTTTATGCACAAAAAGGAATGCTGTCTTTCAAGCTTGTGTTTTCCCATATGTATATGTTTCATATGATGTGACTGTACTCTAAGGGAATTACTGTAAGAACCTACTAGAAGGATACGTCTACAAATAAAATAAAATTCTTAGTTTCTGACTGTTACTGAAGAAAACCATGTGGCCTAGATATGTCAGCAAAAGAAAAAATAGTGAGCCAGACATGTGATGTCATCAGTGATGTCATCAATGACATTTGTGATGTCATCTTTGATGTCCTGGGTGTTAGTCTTAGCAGTGCACGGTGGTGGCGTGAGTTATGGTTGCTTAGCTTACCATAACTGGCGAATTTCAAGGGTTTTTCGGTTTTACTTGGAACATAACGTCCCTTTAACAAAGTTTTTTCGCTGAATTTCATAGGTTTTTAGTAGCGCAACTTAACCATAACGTCCCTTTAACAAAGTTTTTTTCACTGATATACATATACATACGTCCTTGCTGTTAATGAGGCTTCGTGTACATTTCTGGCCACAAGGAATCTTTCTTTTATTGATTTATGTTTGCATTCACTGATAAACAGGTTCCAGATTTGAACAGAAATGCTGTAGTACAAAAGACAAAATTGTGTTTGGCGCTGCCCCTTGTCAGGGTGCTTAACAACTGCATACTGCAACGGAGAGTAGTTTGAGGTCCATCTGTTTGTGGGGAGAACAATGGGAACATTTAATGTGGACCACAACTACAGACAACATAGATTGTATCCATTGTATGAGGGAGTCCAATATCTACAATCACTTAACATTCACAGAATTAGTAGCAGGGAGAGAAGAACGGGGAATGTCAGTAGAAATAAACATGTAGCTACGGAGAAGATCCAGAGACATTTCGTCGTAAATGCAAATCATCTCTCCAGCAATGGATGAAAATGAACACACAGGACTTTTGTGGATTGTTTGAAAAATGAATTGTGAAAAAGAGCAAGAATCCCTGAGTGGTCCAACACACACATGGGGGATGAGGGTAAGTGGTGGCAAAAAGGGTTGGGAGCAAGGAAGGGTATGGGGGAGATCTATTAAAAGTAAATGAAAGCTAAAGGTGAAAAATGCAGGATTCAAAACTTCTTCCTAGATCCGGTCCCACACTCATCACTATTAGACTGGAAGGGTCACACAGGCAGCTTTCCCAGTAGGAGAATCTAGTCCAAAGATGAGCCAAACCTGCAGAGTAATGTCCTGGAATTCATAGTGGCAAAAATGATTTCCCAACTGTGTAATGCTTTACCTGCGTCTGATGTAGGGCATGTGGTGTTCCAGGTCACTCAGGAAGCACAAGAGACATGTTAGCTGTCACGCCACAGAACAGGCAGAATAGGTACTGCTCAAAACTATTCGGCATTCCCTCTTTGACTTTTATCTCGCAGTAGATCACAAACCTTTGCTTTCCAGGGACAGGATCCAGCACCAGTAGGGCTATTTTCCTTTGATAGGTTGGTAACAGAAGTACCCTTATTTCATTTTGCCGTTGCCTTTGCTAAAAAAAAATGGAGTACATTGCAAGACACCATGATACTACTAGATCGCGGCCAGGTCACGCATTTGTAGCACACATAGTTTCAATCAACGTTAATATCTCTTTATAGTAACATGCCTTGGAGAAAAAGCGTGTAATGCAAATTTAAAAGTACTGTTTGTTGTGGTGAATTAGAGGCACTCACTTTCCTCTTTACCTATGGAGGGGACTGAGTTACAGAGGACTAGGGTAGTCCAACTGCTACCCATTGTCGCCCGCTATGGTGGAAGAAGTGGGATTCCATGGGCTCTGGTCTTTACCCAGAGGTGCTATAGCCACTGGTGTAGCAGGGGCCCCCCCAGCCCCAGTGATTCGGGGGACTGCAGGGCAAGTGGGAGTCGTTGATACTGGCGAGTCACACAGCGGGGACTGCAGGGGCCCTTGTTTCTGCTATTCAGCACCACATTTTCTACAACCCAGGCATCGCCATCATTTCTGACAAGTGGTTTTGCATCTTTTTTCTAAGGAAATTCAGGGCTCGAAATTCCCTTAGAAAGAGGCCCAAAAACACTTGCAAACACACAAAAATGGTTAGAGGGGATTACCATTCAGACACCAGGACTGTGAGAAGACCCCAAAGCAGCAGCATCTGAAAGTAAAATAAAAAACGTTTTTGTATCAATGCATGTTGTAAGTAAATACAAAATGTATTTGTTTGTGTATGCATGCATGTTAGAGTGCTATGTGTGTATACTTATAATTATAGCTAGGGGTGTAGGTGTGTGTCTCGGCTTACTGGTTGGGGGTGAGGGTGGGGTCGGGGATTGGTGTGTGTGTGTGTGTGTGTGTGTATGAGAGAGAGAGAGAGAGAGAAAGAGAGAGAGAGAGAGAGAGAGAGAGAGAGAGAGAGAGAGAGAGAGAGAGAGAGGTGCATGCATTTGTTTGGCTGGTTGATTGCAGGGTTACTACTGTGTTTAATCATTACAGTATATTTGCGTGACTATGTCAGCTTGTACAAAGTCCTTAAAGTGCTGCCTTCGGAAATCTGTTATAGACTGTGGTTGCAGATTCCTGAAAGCCATTTACAGTGACCATAATGGTAGTGATTAATTGATTAAGAGCTCTTGCAAGAAAGCCATCAAGTGCCATTTATTTACTTGGAATTCTGGGACTTGTAGGAGAATATATTATATTGTACAAGGTGCAAAGTGCAAAGTGCAAAGTGTAAAGTGCTGTAAATGTACAATGCCACTGGAAAATATAAATGTAAACAGCGACTCTTCTAGGCAATATGAAAACTGAAATCAGCTAGCTCATATGATACCCCCAATTACTAACAGCTCGCCATCCTGCTAACAAGGCTAGTTTCAACGGCATGCCTCATAACTTATGGCTTGTCTTCTTTGGGACAAAATCCTATGATGCATGTCATCATCTTTGACAACTATTCTCTGCTTTGTCAATAATTCCTTTATTCATTATCTATTATTTTAAGAAGAAATTCATTTGTGGAAGAGAAATATCTCCTTCAAGATTTATGCATATATATATATATATATATATATATATATATATATATATATATATATATATATATATATATATATATATATATATATAACTTAATTATTTTACTTGAACACACTCTCTTAGTTAAATGTGGCAGTAAGTAGTTCTAGTGCTAGATTTAATAGTAGCAGTGACAGGACGCAGCCTTTCTGAGTGTTTTTGCTCCAACTCGATCAAGGGTCATCTAAATCTACACTCTCTGCTGGAGATCGTGCATCAGCTACAATCCCCTGGTGGTCTAGCTCGGCGAGCATTAATTTGTGCAGTTAGGCACTACAAGTACTTGGGACTGTGCATCAGCACGCGCATCAAGTGAATGTAAGTGCTATCAGCTGTGAGGCGCTGTGGCTATGGATACTCTCTGCTGGAGATCGCGCATCAACTACAGTCCACTGACTGTCTAGCTCAGCGAGCCTTAATTTGTTCCTGGAGGCACTACAAGTACTTGGAACTGCGTGTCAGCATGCACATCAAGTGGACATAAGTGCTTTCAGCTGAGAGGCGATGTGGCAGTGTATACTGTCTGCTGGAAATCGTGCATCAATTACAATCCCCTGGTGGTCAAGCTCGGCCAGTGTTAATTTGTGCCTGGAGACACTAAAAGTTCTTGGGACTGCGCATCAGTGCACGCATAAAGTGCACATAAGTGCTGTGAGGCGATGTGGCAGTCGACACTCTCTTCTGGAGATCATCCATCAACTACCATTCACTAGTGGTCTAGCTTGGCAAGCGTTAATTTGTGCCTGAAGGAACTACAAGTACATGGAACTGCGCGTCAGCATGTATGTCAAGTGGATGTAAGTGCTGTCATCTGTCCACTGCCTAGTGGACAGCGGTTTATAGTCATAATATCGAAAAAATAATGTCGAATTACAAAAATGTCGAAAAAAAATGTCGAATTCAAAAATGTCGAAAACACATACATATAATAGAAAAAGTCATTAATTCGATAATAAAATGTCGAAAAAAAATCGAAAAACCAATGTTAAAATAACTATGTAAAATATCACATGTACTAATGTTTTTTTATTGGGGGGGTCCCCCCCCAAGCCCCCCATCCCAAACCCCTACCCCAACCCTCCACTCCTCCCCATCCCCCCCTACACCCCCCATGGATATACCTTTAATTTTTTTTAAAAAGTATTTAATAAAACATTAATTAAATAATTAATTATTAAAAAACCCCATCCCAAACCCCTACCCCAACCCCCCCCTCCTCCCCATCCCTCCCACTCACCATGGATATACCTTTAACCATTTAAAAAATATATGTTTTATAAAATATAATTAATTAATTATTTATTTAAACATTATTTCGAAAAAAAATCGAAAAAAATTCGACATTTTTGTAATTCGACATTTTTATTTTCGACATTTTTTTTCCGACATTTTGACTTTCGATATTATTGTATTCGACATTATGACTGGACACCGTGGACGGCGATACAGCGGAGTAACAGCAAGTTACATTTTAATGTCAGTCTGCAAACATGCCTCTGTGTGATTAGCTCTACACTTCCGCATGTACTTGGATACAATCTTTGTCAGAAATTGCATCAGCGGTTTTCTCGCGACTGTGTAAGCGCAAGAGTGTCAGCCTTAAACAGTTTCTTGGTCGGCTGTAATATTGCTTTGCGGTGAGGAATCTAAAAGATTGCGAACTGTCACCTGGTTTGCAACCGCTGTAACAGCAGCCAGAGTTAATTAGAAATAAAGACAACCATTGTGGCTCCTTTTTCGCATATCACTGGGAGGACGACTTGCTGTCTCTCCTCGGTGTGAAAAGAATCTGTCTGTTCAGAGTCTTGTAGTAATTGACTTGTTGTATGAGGTGTTATTTTTGTTATGTAATCACGTGCGAAAATCTTTGCATAAACTACAATTGCCAGGGTAAAAGTCTATTGAAACATGCCAGGCAAAGTGACTAATGAAACCAAAACTTACAACCTGAGAAACAAGCATTGGCAATGTCAACAGTTAAGGCTTTTGTGGGCCTCTAATAGCAGTGCCTGCAAAATGCCTCATACTTTATATACATGGTCAATCAATGGGTGGGCAAATAACCAAACACCCACAAGCTTTGTGTCATCTCCAACAAATGGTACTCACACAATCCGAAGAGATGTAACAAAAGGCACCAAAACGGAAGCACCCGCAACTTCAGGTAATGAGTTCTGGGCTCTGCTTGGCTGCAAGATAAGCTAGCAACCAACAAAGTGTTTGCTGCTGCACCTGCAAGAAAATCACAGGTTTCAGCTCAGCGCTACGAAAAATAAACAAACTATCCCGAAACTTGATTGTCCTCATTCTGGTCAATCAAAGAAGGATGAAATTCTGATTCCATCTCAATGGGTTTCAAACATGTGACCTATAGATTGCATTCTGTGCTCAGCCAGCAATATTTTCTCAACCCAGCCATCTATCCGAGTTAGCAAAACTAACATTTTTCCTCGCCTCTAACCTGCCTCTGTCCCTCACTTCCTCTGCCTCCAATCTAGCACTTCACTCATCATGGTCACATCCTAAGCACGCTGGCCGTACTGCCTACCTGCACTTAAAAATGTCCAATGTTGGTTGTCCTTAATTTAATCCATCTATGTCCACTAATCAGGGTGCAGCCTTGGAGCCGCAGGGAAGGTGCAGAGATAGTGTGGGGCATTCCTGTACTGATGTTAAGTGGGTTGGACATGATCCTAAAATGATAGTAAGCCTCCAGATTGACCAGCAATGCCCGCTGACTGGAGCAAAAGCAACCCTGAGATCCTGAATGTTCTCCTGCCAAGGAGAAAACAAGATGCATTTAATGCCTGCTTTAGGAGTGTCCCTTCCAGGAAAGCGCTACACCAGAGACCACCGCTGCACAAGCAATCCGATAAGATTGGGAGAGGGCATTGGGAGATGCGTAAGTCTCACTGCAGTTTGTTAGTGCAGGTAACTGGCATAAAGCCTAGCTTCATCACAGAATGGCCAAGTAACCACCTTTGGTTGACCCAGAAATACTTTCTGGAAGCTAAGCCCACACCTCTACTGGCATTCTGTTCTACTGTGCCATGGAGGGTATTGGAGAGAGTTCAATTCTCCTGTGCCTTCAGGTGAAGACACAACCAGAGCTCAACCTCATGTCTTTGTCGGGTTCTCAGAGTCACCTGGTGGGGGGCACACCTTGCACACCGGGTGGCGAGGGAAAGATGAACATTTAAATTCTATTATGTTTCAATGAAGGAGGTGGCTAATCAACAATAATCAAAATCAAGCGTAATTTGCAAACTTGTCCCGGGGGCTGCCCTGCCCTACCTACAATACTCATCAGCCACACCTTGCATCTCTGTTATGTGGTTTTTGCGCTTCAGAACAGGTGAAAAGCTGCCCCAGCTGACAGACTCACTTGCTGAGAAAAGGGGAGCTACACAGCAAGGTCATAATTGCCCTAAACCAACATAAATGCTTGCTTAACATTTCTCAAGCAGGTGGAATGTTTGGATGACAGTTCCCAAGCAGTAAGAAGGCACTTCTGCAAGCAGTTAATTCATTCTGGAACCATTGACATAGATTTTCCCATGGAAAAACAATTTTTCAAATAAGGCCCAGAATGTTTACTTACATATAGCATTGCCACACAGTTTTGTTTTTGTGTGGCTTTATAAGTTGACTGAAAAGCTGCATAACGCATTGAAGATTTGTTTAGGCAGACATAATTTTGCATTCATACTCTTGTATTCTTTTGTTCCAAATAGGGACAGCAAGGTTACTGTCATACTATTTTTGGTTCAAATAAGTATTTATATATTTTTCATTTCTGTTTACAATGTGATTTGTGTACAAAATCCCACGAACACACAGAGGACAGTGCTCAAAATCCATGAGCACTGTCCTCTGTGTGTTCGCAGGATTTTTCTCCCACTTCAGATTTCTAGCTTCGCACTGCGTGCATGCTCCGCGTTGCCAGCAGCGTGTAGCTAGAAATCCAAAGTGCAAGCAAAATCCCATGAATGCATAGAGGACAGTGCTCACTTGTGGGATGTATTGGGATGTATTGACCCACTAGGCTCTGCCCTCTGATATTACTGTGTGCTGGTGGCACCAGAACCAACAAAATGGCCGCAAAAAGCCCTATGCGTGCTAAACCTCTGAGAATTGCGCAGTGAAACTGGAAAAGTTGGCTGCCAATCTACTTTGCCTGTGTCAGTGGGGGAACAGGAGACCACACTGAAAAAACCTGTCATTGGGCTGTCCACAGAGTGCATATGGAAACTTCATGAGAGGCAGTGCTCCATTGCCAGGAAACCCAAAGGTGCTCTGAAATCCTTTTTTCCATGGCTGCTGAAATTGCAAAATAATGATTCCCAAACATCAGAAAAGATCCAACATCCTTGCTGGGTGTTACCTGTCACTTTATTTAAAGAATCCACATAAGCACACAATGTCAGGAGAAGCAGAATTCATTATAGATTATCCACCTTAAAAAGCGTGCTTGTCTGTGGAAAATCTGTCAGAATATGGGCGCAGTACTGTCGGCCGCCTGTATGAAAGCTGTCAGTTAAGTGCATTAGAAGTTAAACTTGTGCATTAAAATCAAATTGTGTAAAAGAAGTGACTTGCCACCAAAAGCAATATAGGTTGCTACTATTCAGTCTCTATGTTTTAAAAAGACTGGGATTAGAGATCTGTGTGTCTATTTTTGAAAATGTAAAGTTTATTTTAGCAAAGACAATTTTAAACAAAGTGTGTTAAAGTAACCTCTGATGCCAGCCACAGAACTTCAAAGGCAAATTCCACACCGTGCCCAAAACAAAAGGTACCTTCCTTTTGCTCTCTGTCCGAGGAACTCTCAGTCAGATGCTAATGAAAAGGGGAGGGGACTTTGCTCTGCTGCCCCTGAGAGAGACAAAGGGATTTCTTGGCTGAAAAGAATATGCGAATTCAAGTGTCAACAGAAACTACTGCCAGAAGGAAGAGAGGCGGGGATTGCTCTTGACTCACCAAAACTTTGGAGGCGGAACAGACAGATATGTGTATCATCAAAACACAAGAAAGTATATGTTTTAAAAGGACTGACAGAGGACTGTGAAAAATTGTAAAAGTTTGTAAAATATAGTGTTGTTAACATGGAAATCCTGGTCACGGTTTTAAAACTACTCAGAACTCTGTGTTACGTTCAGGGACAAGACTATAGAATTTGTGGTTTTTGTAGCAATTGTGGTGATGCCAGAAACATCAAACTTCACATGATTATGCCCAGATGTAATGCGCACATATGTGTAAAAAAGTGGGCAAATCTGACATTGGGTACCGGACTAAAAGTGCAAAAAACTGTCAAATCTGATCCAAATCCTGGTCACGGTTTTAAAACTACTCAGAACTCTGTGTTACGTTCAGGGACAAGACTATAGAATTTGTGGTTTTTGTAGCAATTGTGGTGATGCCAGAAACATCAAACTTCACATGATTATGCCCAGATGTAATGCGCACATATGTGTAAAAAAGTGGACAAATCTGACATTGGGTACCGGACTAAAAGTGCGAAAAACTGTCAAATCTGATCCAAAGCTCTCACCGAGAAGGCGCTCGGATGAATACTTGCTCCAACAAATATATGATATAAATATGCTATTGGTATTAAGGTTGCAAAATTGTAAATATGTCTTGTTTGAAAAATAGATTTCTGTGCAGAAACAAAGGGGAGGTTCTCCCTGGATCATCAAATACAGCGTCATCATAACACCATGTTTTCTTCTCGAATCAGGAGAGGGGAAAAACTCTAACGAATAGAATCCCGAGGGGTGTGCCTAGTATAATTCAGCCTACCCACCGCTTTAGAAAATACATAAATAGAGACAGATTAGGACCTAGAGACACACAGATTCACCCATCAACTGATTGCTGGCGGAGCACTTTGCAAGAGACTCCAGACTTCTGACTCCATAATTTTAAAAGCAGAAAGGCCCACGTTCAAAGCTGTACTCTTCTCAGCGTGGCCTTTTAACATCCTGTAACGAGATTTTAGCCCAGACCTCCAAGGGGAACAGAAAAAAGAATATCCTGGCTCAGCTGTGGTGCTTTCTTGCTAAGAATTCTTGCCAGAAATCCAGGGAAATCCAGAGACCCAACCCAGTAGAGCAGAGCAGCGACCAGATAGCTGCGAACCAGAACCAACCCGTCAGATCCAGTCCAATTCCGTCGTGCAGTGTCCAGAGTGCCGTGCTGAGTGCAGAATCAGAGCGCCTTGAGTCCAGTCCAGGGTGCTAGCAGAATTCCAGTCCAGAAATATCCCTGACCAGATCTCTGACGGGTCCATTCCAAAGAGTGGTAGTGAGTATCCATAGCATAGGATTGTCGCTAGCAAATGGCTTATCCATAAGTAATCCTATCCAAACCCATTCTATTATATCCAGAACTGCATTGTAGAAAATCTTTTGTCTTACCTGAATCTTTCTCTCATCCCTATAGTCCTTTGATAATAGTAGTGGTAAAATCATCTTTGCGCTAATATATTTGCTGAAGAAAGACAAGCGTCTCGGCAGGTAGAAACCATCCAGAGGCGTCGCTGGGTTGGTGGCTGTGCTGTCGTGTAGTTTGTGGCTTCATAGACTCCCTAGTATAAGAAACTTGTAAGCGCAACCTTGTTTTAAAAATGTTGACTATTTCTGAAAAAAAACGACCTCTAAAAAAACCTTCATAACTTCTGCACCGTGCATGCTAGAAACGAAATGTAAGTGTCAAATTGAAGCTAACATCCCCAGGTTTCCAACGAATCCAAAACCGCATCCCAACTACTATTTTTTCATTTAGCTCAAATCTATCACGTGTGAAACCGCTGTACATTGCATCCGACCTCAGAATTAAGTTTTCAACCTGCTAGTTACTCAATAATCATTGACAGTGTTTATCTGAAACTATACAAAGCGGCTCCCACTAGTATTGAATCCATTTTAGTGAATTAAATCCATTTTCAGTGTTTTTACCATTCATTCAAAGCCACATTTAAAACCGTTTTGACAAGTTTGCAATCATTCCTGTTTCTCTCTCTATGCTTGCTGGGGGAAATTGGGATTGATACTGTGTTGTTGAATTCTGTATTCCTGAAACTTGTTTTCTCTCCTTCCATCTCTTTATATTGCATATTGGGGGAATTGAGTAGTGTGCAGGGGGAAAGAGTATCACTTTGCAATTTTGATTGAACCCACACAAAGTATTATTCTATGCTGCATTATTTTTCCTATTATTACTCCTTGTGATTAAAGAGAGTTGTTGTGACATCACCCCACGGGTGATCCTTGTATAAATATTAAATATTGTGATACATATATTATGAAATAAATAAAATAAACCCTTTGAACTTTGCAAAACAGCCTGCTTCCTGGTTCAGTGTGACCGGGGGGATTCAAAGAGAGGGACGTGATATAAGGGTACATCATTCAGAAATAAAAGAACTTATAGACATAAATAAATAATTAAGGGTTCCAGCTGTGCATCACACGCTAGGCATTGCAAGAGTGGAGTGCCGGGTTGAAATCACTTTGGATTGGGGGCTCGTCCGGGATTCTTGAATTAGACATACCACTTGTGACAGTCTAATACAGTGTGCTAATTGACAGGATACATAATCCCTGTTGAGCTACCACGCTTTGTTACACTGTGAAAAGCACCCCTCAATAGGAACGCTCTAAGGAATTGGTCTGTTTTGCAAAAATAAAATAAACTCCTGTAAGTCAGGAAGGAAATTAATATTTCCAGAATGGTGACCTTGGTAGAGATCAATATGGCTAAAGAACACCTAATGCATACATTATTTGCATTATTTGCAAGGGGTGAATGGACAGAGCAGTATCAGAATGTGTGGTTGCAGGCAATCACAGAACAGACCACTGCAACAGGAGTAGACATATGGCAAGCTCAGGGTCCATTAAATGTGGCCCTGAGCGAACTATATATGGCCCCTAAGGTAAAGGAAGAGCAAAGCAAGATTGCCAAAATAGCGGCATATCAGTGCCTCCATATTGGAGCTATTCACGTCAAATATGCTGAGGTCCAAGATCTGGCAAACAAGCAACTGCAGGCATGAGAAAAGGCCCAAACTGATCTGGACTCTGTAGAGCAGAGGCTACAGAGGAGCCATGAATCAGAAAATGAAATTAGGCAGTACCTAACCAAAATAAAAGAGGACATGGGTATCCTGCAGCAGGAGAAGGTAGAACAGGATACCCGATTGCTGGCCTTGCAGAAGGAGTACCAAGAAAGTTTGGACTCTCTACTGCAGAGCCAGACAAAGCTGGAACAGCAAATACATTTCAACAGGGCATGCGCGGAGCAGGTAGTCACCCTGACAAACTGCCTAGGCCAAGAAAAGGAAGAGAATAATAAACGAATCCTGAAAGACCTGGACACCCAGGCAGAATTTAATGAAGAGCGCCAGAAAGCTGGTGC
The DNA here is from genome assembly GCF_040938575.1 of Ambystoma mexicanum. Lineage (NCBI taxonomy): Eukaryota > Metazoa > Chordata > Amphibia > Caudata > Ambystomatidae > Ambystoma > Ambystoma mexicanum. Next base: position 578,050,249 of record NC_090929.1, on the reverse strand, counting down.
GCTCCAAAGACAGAGGGACGACCTGGCTGCACAGAGGCATACTCTTGCTCAATAAAGGGACACCTTAGGTGAAGAAGTCTGTTATTTAAAAGAGAAGATAGAAGAACATCACCTGGCCCTTCAGGGACTGGGTGACCTCCAAAAAGACCATGGAAAATTGTTAGAGCACACCAGGAGGGTGGAAGATGCTCTAGCAAGGAAGGACCAGGCCAGTATGGATAGGACTCAGGAGGTAACCGTCCTGCATCAAAAGCTGGACCAGTACACTAAAACGACACAGGAAGAAAAGAAAGACAGCGAGGCTCTCTGTGAGAAAAATGACAGGCTCCACAGACAGGTAGCTATGCAAGAGCAATTGATAAAAACTAGCAAGGCCTTGATAGAGGAACAGAAAGCTCAGGTTCTTGCATGGCAACAGGGAGTAGGGGCTGAGAGAGATGAGGTTCGCTGGGACAGGGAAACACCTGAACATGCCCTCAGGAACCCTAGTACCAGAGGCCTTCATCTCTTCCAATCCCTGGACTCTGCCAACCCCATGTCCACTGGCGCACATGAGCCAAGGGCCACGGGGATGGCAAACTTCAATCCAATGAGGAATATGGGGCTCATAGACCAGCACCTCCCAGGAATGGATGGCCGGGCATCTGGGTATGGGTTCCCAAGTACTGTCAAATTTTGTGGGGAACTCCATGAGTGTAGGCCCACTAGGGACATCCTGAAAACCTCTGCCCAGCTAGGACAGTGGGGGGGGTACTCATCAAATCCTGGGAGCAAGGACGAATCAGAAGACTCCTCTGAGCGCCCCAGGACACAGGAAACTAGGCCCCCGCATTCTGCCCCCGCATTCTGCCAGCCATTCCCAGGCTCCAGAATCCGGGAGAGCCTAGAAGACCAGATGGGCACCTCTGGGAGCAGTGCCTCTGAGTCAGAGGAGGAGTGGACCAGGGTTACCCGAACCAAAAAGGCCAATAAGGTGAAAAGGGCCTTGCTCAAGGATCCCCTAAAGCAAATCAAAGCGATAAGGAGCGTCATCATGCCCTATCATAAGAAGGCAAAATATTCTGTGTGGGAGCACCTAGAACTCTTTGAAAAGATGATGGAAACTTTCCATTTGAAGGACAGCAAAAGCTGTATTCAATATGTGAAATGGACCTTCTCTCCAGAATACTCCAGCTTCTTTGCGGGGCTGGAGGTCCAAAATCATTCTAGATAGTCCATCTACAGGGCGGCCATCTTGAAACATTTTTCTGTGCACAGAAATCCTCAGGAGGCTCACAAGGCAGCCTACAACTTGCAATGTGGGGAAGATCAGGCCTCGCAAGAATTTGTTCAGGAATTAAAGCATGCCTTTGCGCAGACCACCAGAAGGGTGCACACTGACAGCAAAGAATTTGTGAATACTTTTTTCCACGCTCTCCCCAAGTACATCATGACCCAGCTAGTGAGAGATTTTCACAAGAAAAGATAACTTGACTGGGTCATTGAACAGGCCACATGAATTTATGAGGTGCAAAAGCCCATAGAAAACAGAAATACTCCAAAAAGCCCCAAAACAACCAACACCCCTGCATCTGCTAAGGTGGAAGAGGTGAAGGTTTCCCCCATTTTAGATTTAGAGATGGGGAGCCTAAAAACCTGCCTGCACAGAATCAGACCAATCCCAAGCCCAGAAGGCCCTCGGGCCAATCACAGTCTTGGAGCCAGGGAGGAAATTCCACAAATGGGACTCCTAACTCTCCTGACTACATCAGCTCCCGCTACAAGTGGAATAGACCCATCCTGGGTTATGTGTGGACTCCTCCAGCCCAAGGGGGGATCCAACCAAACAGCAGCTAACCCAGGGAACTTCCCTCCTCACTTCCCCCAGGAGGGCAGTAATTCCCCAAATCTTGGACAGAAATTCTTCCCCAGGTACCCGCAAAACTTTCAACCTCAAAACAATCCATCCTTCTTGCCCCACTTTCCTGAACATCAGACATCCCAATCCGGGAGAGGGAAGGCCAAGGCTGGAGGGGTACCCACATTTTCCAGACCTGGGGTATTTTCAGAGAAGGGATAGCTACCCTTCCTGGGATCAGCCCAGGGGTGAAATCAGAACCCTGTATCAGCCTGAGCGGGTGTCACAACTAGAGCGCCAGGTCCAAAACATGGTACAGGATCTGGGTCGCATGCTGAGGGCTCAACAGAACCCTCAGATGAGCATGCCAGCGCAAAATGCCTCAAACACCGGACCTGGTGCTCCAGAGCAATGACGGGGGAAGAACCCTGAGAACCCACCGGTTCCCAGGGAGGAGGTACAAAGGAAAGGGGGGGTGTAAAGCCTTGGAGGAGGCTTTCTTCTCCACTTGTATAAAGCCTCTGGAAACCCAGGAACTGTAACCAAAATCTCCTGCCCCTGAAAGTCTGCCGCCCAAGGAGCAGAGGGGGGGTAGAAGAAATCAAGAACCCAAAAAGAACCATTTTGAGGAGGAGGTACAAATCTTCCAATTTGAAGGAGAGGGATCCTCAGAGGATCCTGGGAAAAGGATCTTCTCCTTCAGAGATGGGGGAAATCCTCCCAAAGAAAAATGGTTCCCAAAGGATCCAAATCCAGACTGGGTAGATGTGGGGACTGAGCTAGCGCCGCCCATCATCCAACCCCAGAATCAACAGCAGGAAAATTGCCTGGTTCAAACCCATCCTGGTAACTGCCTCCAAAAAGGAGGGGGCAGCCCAGAAGCAGGGGAACCCAAAACTTCTCCCATATCTAGCTGTCACCTTTTCTTTTCAGATTCCCAAGACTCCAAACAGAATTCTGCCCAAATCACCTCTCTATCAGTGTCCAAAACCAAGAAATTAACCCGCCAGTTGTCCAAAAATGTACATTATCTGTGCCCCCTTTCAGGAGAAGGAGGGAAGATTCTATTCCCCGGTACAGATACAGGGGCAGTGTACAATTTTGGCACTGGTGGACACTGGATCCCAAGCTACCCTTCTGTCAAAAAGGGCCCTTGATAAACTGAATTTGGGAAGGGCGGAAAAATACCAAATTCCTCTCACCCCTCTTCCTGGACAACTTCAGAACTTTGACGGGAAGGAAATTCCCATCGAGGGGACTGCGGATTTGGATATTAAAATTGGGCGACATAAGGTGAAGCACCCGGTCATAGTTGTAACACCAGAGGGCACCCCTGGTTTACTAGGGAATGACCTCCTGCAAAGGTTGTCACCCCTAATAGATTGTGTAAACAAGGTCCTCTGGACCCAGACTAGCCAACCAATAAAATTGAAACAGAGTGTCAATCATGTTAGTTTAAACGGCACATGCCACATGGTTGAACACAAATCTTACCAAGTAGAATTTCACTTCCAGAACAACCAAATCCCAGATGTGACAGTAATAGCAGTAGGACAACAAACTGGTGATGGGGGGTCCTCTCTATTTCTGAAAACCAACCTTCCTTCCAGTCTAAGGTGGCATTCCACACTGGAAGGAAACACTCTGAAATCTTTACAACTTCACAATCAGAAAATCCCACTCCTATAGTTCAGAAAGATGAACAATCAGCCCAAAGCCTTGCTGATATTCAGCAACTTGGAGAGCAGTTGTTCATCCCTATTCAGTTAAATGAAGGGAAGGACTCTGTTCTCGCCCGAGTATGTGTGAACAACGGTAAGAGCTTCATCAGTGAGGCCATGTTCCACAAACTCCCAAAAGATCCAGCCATTCCCACATTTAAACTGATAGACAAATGGGAAATGGATCTGGAAACACCCAATTCCAAACACCTCCTGCCAAGCAGGTGTATGCTCAAAATCTCCATAGGCAACAAGAGCATAGTCCATAATTGTTGGGTCGTGCGAGACATCACGGCTGCCTTTTACTTAGGCAGTGACATTCCCAATCACTTTGCCATTAGTTTGGACCTAATAAACTTCAAAGCTTGGTCCCGATAAGCAGATAATCACATGGGCTTTGATGACCCTGAGAAAGCATTTAGGTCAGCTCAAATGCTGCCTTATGCAGTTGAAATTCAGATTCGAGAGGAAGTCACCATCCCAGAAAGGACCAGACAATTCTCCCTGGAAGTGAAAGTTAAAAGAGGACAGAAATTGAAAAACCCTGATGCCTATATGCATCTAAATGCTTATTTCCAACAGCAAGGGTTGGGGGTAAACCCAACACCACTAGTCAATATAGAACATGAAGCCATTCCAATAGAGGTGGATAACAGCGACTTAAAGAGTATCACTCTAGCTGCAGGCAGCATTATTGGAATGGCGGTTGATCACCAACATTTTTCCCTAGATTTAGGCAATGAACTGTTAGGACCAAGCAGGGGATCTACTTGATATCGAGTCCCTGTTGGGGGAAATCCAGGTCACTGCTATCACTGGGTCCCAGACAAATGCTCACAATGAACTCTCAACCGCACAATGGAGTAAGGAGACCTAGGATGCTGATTTGATCACAGCTCAAAAAGGGGATCCAATAATTGGTAAGTTTTATCAACACATTGAGGACCCTGAGAACTTTCCCCTGACGGATACCGATTACATAGGGAAAGAGGACCTCAGAGTGTTGATGAAATGTCCAAAAAATGTTCCGAATCCAAGACTGTTTGTTGGTAAGGAGATCCCTACCTGGCCATGATCAGTGGGTGGTCCCTACCTCATTCCGAAGCCTGATGTTAAGTCACGCCCATGATGCGGCCACAACCGGTCATAGGGGGTTTCATATAACACTTGAAATCTTAAAAGAGGTTGCATACTGGCCACACATGGGGCAGGACCTCGACCAATACTTGAAGGGGTGCCTTGTGTGTGCACAATTTCAGCCAACATCCCTCACACAATGTGCGCCTCTCCAAAAGAGGGGATGACACTGCCATGGTCAGATTTGCAAGTCGATTTTATCGGGCCAGTGATTCGCTCCTTTAGGGGAAACAAGTACATGTTGACCGTGACATGCTTGTTTACTAAATCGGTGGAATGTCTCCCGGCCCCATATTGCAAGGCAGAAACAGCAGCTGCCCTGATGATCAACCGCATCTTCTCGTGTTTCGGACTACCCCAAACGATCGAGTCAGACCGAGGTAGCCATTTCACTAGCAAAGTAATGACAAAGATGTGGGAGATACTTGGGGTCAAAAGGAAATTACACATTGCCTACCGGCAAGTCTCTAGTGGTGTAGTAGAGAGATACAACAAGACAATTGTGAGCATATTAAAAAGTTTGTGGCATATTCTGGGCCAAATTGGGATATTCAATTACCCCTTGTCCTGATGGCCATCAGATCTACCCCTTCATCTGCAACTAAAATGTCACCATTTGAGCTGATGACTGGACGAAGGATGGTGCTTCCCCAGCATCTGCTCTACAGAACCCAAGAGCAGACATTGATCAATGCCTCCACAACTGATGAGTATGTTGAAAATCTGAGAAAACACCTTCAACATTCTTTTGCCTATACTCAGCGAAATCTAGAAAGATCTGCAGACAGCATGAAGACCCACTATGACTTAAAGACTACTAGAAAAGAATACCATGTAGTAGACCAGGTCTACTTATACAATTTCCAAAGGAACCAGGCCAAACAGCGCACATTTATGTCTAGCTGGAGGGGTCCTTTTGAAATTGTTGACAAAATCTCACAAGTCGCCTACAAAATCCGCATCCCCAAAGGCAGTTTGGCAGAGGGTAAGATAAGTGGGTCCATATTAATTAACTGAAGTGTTGCCATCCTAGGCACACTCTGCATCAACCAGAGGATTCTCCTGGAACCCCAGAGGGGGTCATCCAGCTCCCTAGAATTCCCACTATAAAATGATTCCATCTGTATAATTAATAAATTGCCAATAGAAAAATAATTGTCCTGATATGCCAAATGTATGTGTCCGGCCCACTACATAAATAGTGGTGGGGAAATGTCTGCAAATATTCTTTTGCTTTGTCATCCAAGAATTGGAAATCATGGAGACTAAAACCAAGGAGGAACACCCAAGGACTGGAGGGAAAGATCCAAAGGAGCCCGGGGTATCGCTTCATTATCTCATCAGGAATTGGCAAGGAGAACCGGTCGATCCACCACCGATGGGGGAAGCTGATGAATTTTGACATATGGACCATAAAGAAAAGAAACTGATCATCCCAATCTTGTGACTTCCCTTGACAGATGGTCAAAGCCAAATCGCGAGGGGGGGGCTGTGGGATGTATTGACCCACTAGGCTCTGCCCTGTGACATCACTGTGTGCTGGTGGCACCAGAACCAACAAAATGGCCGCAAAAAGCCCTATGTGCGCTAAACCTCAGAGAATTGTGCAGTGAAACCAGAAAAGTTGGCTGCCAATCTACTTTGCCTGTGTCAGTGGGGGAACAGGAGACCACACTGATAAAACCTGTCATTGGGCTGCCCACAGAGTGCATATGGAAACTTCATGAGAGGCAGTGCTCCGTTGCCAGGAAACCCAAAGGTGCTCTGAAATCCATTTTTCCTTGGCTGCTGAAATTGCAAAATAATGGTTCCCAAACATCAGAAAAGATCCAACATTCCTTGCTGGGTGTTATCCATCACTTTATTTAAAGAATCCACATAAGCACACAATGTCAGGAGAAGCAGAATTCATCATAGAATATCCACCTTAAAAAGGGTGCTTGTCTGTGGAAAATCTGTCAGAATATGGGCGCAGTACTGTCGGTCACATGTATGAAAGCTGTCAGTTAAGTGCATTAGAAGTTAAACTTGTGCATTAAAATCAAATTGTGGAAAAGAAGTGACTTGCCACCAAAAGCAATATAGGTTGCTACTATTCAATCTCTATGTTTTAAAAAGACTGGAATTAGAGATCTGTGTGTCTATTTTTGAAAATGCAAATTTTATTTTAGCAAAGACAATTTTAAACAAAGTGTGTTAAAGTAACCTCTGATGCCAGCCACAGAACTTCAAAGGCAAATTCCACAGCATGCCCCAAACAAAAGGTACCTTCCTTTTGCTCTCTGCCCCAGGAACTCTCAGTCAGATGCTAATGAAAAGGGGAGGGGATTTTGCTCTGCTGCCCCTGAGAGAGACAAAGGGTTTCCTTGGCTGAAAAGAATATGTGAATTCAAGTGTCAACAGAAACTACTGCCAGAAGGAAGAGACATAGTGATTGCTCTTGACTCACAAAAACTTTGGAGGCGGGACTGACAGATATGTGTATCCTCAAAACACAAGAAAGTATATGTTTTAAAAGGACTGACAGAGGACTGTGAGAAATTGTAAAAGTTTGTAAAATATAGTGTTGTTAACAAGAAAATCCTGGTCATGGTTTTAAAACTACTCAGAACTATGTGCTATGTTCAGGGACAAGGGACATGTTCAGGGACAAGACTACAGAATGTGTGGTTTTGTAGCAATTGTGGTGATGCCAGAAACATGAAACTTCACATGATTATGCCCAGATGTCATGCGCACATATGTGTAAAAAAGTGGACAAATCTGACATTGGGTACCAGACTAAAAGTGCAAAAAACTGTCAAATCTGAACCAAAGCTCTCACTGAGACGGCGCTCGGATGAATACTTGCTCCAACAAATATCTGATATAAATATGCTATTGGTATTAAGGTTGCAAAATTGTCAATATGTCTTGTATGAAAAATAGATTTCTGTGCAGAAACAAAGCGGAGGTTCTCCCTGGATCATCAAAATCGTGTATGTCGCAAACTACACCTATCTTGGGTTAAGATTAGTCGGACACCAAAATATGCAAACTTAGTTCAAGCTAAAAGAATGAAAGCTCTCCAGCTTACTAATCTTTTAACAATTTTGCAAAGCAGATGGCAGGTATACTCAGACTTTATAAGCAAAGCTTCTTTCCTCCCGTAATATATGGCTTGCAAGCCTTGACATGAAAGACTTGAAATGGTTAAATAATCTTGAGGGAAAATGCTGGTGCAAAATACTACAACTTCCCCTTCTGTGTCGATGGAATGTGTTAGACTTGAGTTAGGCCGTATCCCCCTTCATGTCAGGCATTGAAAAGGTGAGGAGAATTTTATATCAAGGCTATTAGTTCTCCCAAATGTCCACTATGGCCTGTAATTGGTGAAATATTTGCTGGCAAAACTGTGAGCAGATCTCAAAGTTACGAGTCATTGAATAAAGTGTTTTTTTTAAATGATAGAGTGGGAACAATCAGTCATAAAAAGCGATTCTTATCACATCCTTAAAGATTATGGGAAAAAGGTTGACCTGTGGGACTTGAACATTAATTATGCCCACCTTAGTAAATTAAAGTCTTATCAATATGTAAGTAAGGTGGTCCATAATTTCTAGTGAGCACAGCCATACCTATTACAGTGCCTAAATCCCAGTGTAAGGAAATTGATTTTATTGTTGAGAACAAATAAACTTGCAGTTTTATCAGTGATGGGATCAAAGTTAAAATGTTCCCATGCAGAAAGATTTTGGCGTATATATAGATTGCAACATGTTAAAGAAAAAGCCAGGCATGTAATGATGCAGTGCTGTGTTCTGGGTAGTGGCTATATGTGTAACTTTGGATACAATTAAAAGCACTGATTTTTGGAATCTCTGTTTAAACACCAAAAACTCCTCTTTGCACATTGCACTTTATCAAGTAGGGACTCAGGGGTCATAATTGTTGGATTAATGAGTTTACATTTGGTATTATGGAAACTAAGAAATAATTTTAGATAATCCTACACATTTTTTTACTTTTTATATTGATGTGTTTTAATTGCTTTGGGATTTATATGTGCATTTTAACAAGAATGTTTACATATTTGTGAAAAGTCCACTGAACTGACTACAATAAAATATAAATAAAAATAAATCTATTTGCCAGAAAACATGCTTTAGGGGAAATGAAGCTTGTCCTCGCAATTTGTCAGTGTATCTTTAAAACAATAGATTTTAAATCCCTTGCACAGCAACACCCAGTTGATCCAGTCAAATTCCCTTTCAGCACCTACAAATATAAGTAGCAGCTGGGTCAGGATCTTTTTCCGAAAGCCTCAAGATGTCCACTCACAGACACTCTGATTCTGGGCATCTCCTGTCTGCCTCTGAGAACAAATAAGCCTGATTACTGGTGAATAATTAAATGATTTTTCTCATGAACTAAAACGCAGAAATACATGATGATAACTGGGATATTTGTTTTGTAGTTTATTCTTCTAGTTAACATGCATTAGGTCACATGCACTAAGGTTTGATGCTGGTTGCTATATACATAGTTATCCAACGAAATGTTAAAATAATTCAGCAGGCAATTGTTGGGAGGGGTCCTGGACACTATGGTGGATAGGGGAATGCATCCACACAGCGATGACACCACCAGAATGTGGTAAGTGTGGGACCCACTCTAGCCTCTCTCCCCTTCCTTGTCTCCTTGCTTAAGCTACCCTCCACCAGAGGGTACCCTCCACCAGTCATGCACTAAGTTCTAAAACCAGGAGGTGGTTATCTCTATCCAACTATTTTGAAACTAATACCCATGACTCTAAAGCCTGAGTCCTAATTCACTTCTGTACTTTCGCCATGACTGAGCTTAATCATTATCTCCGCCCAAGTATGCACTACACTATCAGTCCAGGAGATTGTTAATCTTGCTTCTCTGGGAATTAATGCACAGAACTACAAACCCAGAATCTAATAGTACTTATGCTCAAACAATACAATTGGGCTTGATCTTGTCATTCACCGGGTATGTAAGGTAGTCTCTGATCAGTCATGTTCACCCTGATCTGTCTGGGAATTGATGCCATGAACTCCTTCACCTGGGGCACTGTATCAACTATGCTCCAAAGCTCTGGAGGGACTTGTTCTTTTGTCTCTTGAGGATATGCACTATGCACCTATCAGATGAACTATCTAGCACTTCCAGCTCTCGCAAGGGACAACAATGTGGTATAATTCCACAATTCAAAAAATAAACTACGACGGGAATACCCAACCACTCGCTGTAATCAATTAATCGGGACCTGGAAAATGGGCCCGCTAGCACTATAACCCAGCTTCAGAAATTGACTGATTTGTTTCACCTCAAGGGAATATGCTCTTAATTAGGTGAGGAATCTGGCATGGCACGCTTCCGCAAGTGACATTGAGGTGCTGTCGCCTGTCATCATTACTCTAACCGCACACCAGTCCGGAAACACTCAAACCCTGCTGCATGTAACAATGCCAGTCAGACACATCACTAATTTACATGGCCTGATTTGTTGCCTGACCTTTGGGTTTACTGAGTATCAGTCTTCATATCCAGGATGTACTCATAAGTCCAACTGAACATAACTGAAATAAATGCACAACTGAGAAGGTGTCATCCAATAAGCAACTGCAGATTGAACGAGACACAGGGTTGACCATAGACCTGTAATTGCTTAGCCCAATAAAGATTAGGAATCGGGGAACTTAACACTGATGACACCGCCAAGCAGGGAAAGACATGCTCAAGCCTGGTAATCAGAACAAACTCCACACTAGACAGATAATTTCTCTCAGAGAACTAATGCTTCGAGCCTCTAAAATAGATACGGTCACCTTGGCAGGCACTGGAAGGTAATCAGGAACAGGGGTCTCCCTCCAAACCGCACAGACACTCACACATACCAATATGCTCAATCTCTCCTCTATACCAACAAACAAGAGAATGCAACTCTACTCCTTGATCAATTCTGCCTAGCTGCACACACATCTCCATGCACACCTCAACAGTCTTTAGAACAGTTATACCCCATGATAAATCGGCATGGCTGCACACATAATCTCATATACAAGCTCCACCAGCGCCAGGATGCAGATACCAAGGTCAATCGGCCTTGCTGCACACATTCTACTGATCTCACACAACCACTGCACCTTACCTAGCATGAGAATGCTGCTACACACCACGTAACCACGTAAATCACACTGGATGCACACATACTGAGTGCACCCAAGTACTATTTTACTACCCTGCTCTCTCCACTGATCTGGACTACAGTCCGCGAGAGCGTTCTACCGACAGCCCTTTGAGATCATACGAATGGTACAGAAGGTGCTATGCAAATTCCCAATAACATAACATAACATAACCCTTAGAAGCCTACACTCCTCGAAGGGAGAATCAGACCAAGAATGGCAGTGGAATGATTGGTGGTCAGTGAACAGGAACTGTGGACCTACAGAGGAATGCTCTGTTTAATAGAAAAGGAGTGACCAGTCCATGGCTGAGACTGCAAGATTGCTGGCACACTCACTGGGCTGAGAATATAATAACATGGACCTCTGGGCAGCTGGGTCACATGCTAAGAACTGTGGGCATGGTTTGCTGAAATCCTGGAACATCCATAAGTAGCTTCTAGGGAGCCCAGGCAGAGCCAGGCAGCCGCCATCTTAGACCGCTTAACTCCAAGTTGGTGGTGTTCCCTTTTCACGTCTAGCCACAGCCCAAAATCCAAATTAGAGAAACCTGTCACAGAGAGCCAAGTCACAACTGAGAGACAGAAATAGTATACTAGAAACCCATGGGCAGAATAATTGAGGAAATAGTCCCAACCAATCACACAAGCCAAATCTGATATCGAGAGTTGCACATAAATAACTAGTTAGGATAGCACTTGTTGATCCTGTACCACACTACAAGAAGGACCAACACCAAGTTGACTTTGAGAGAGTAAATAAGTCTTCAGAGTTGTTGTTGTGCATAAAGAGAGCGAATAACATAAAAAAGAAATAGTGTCGAAGGGGCAAGGGAAATGTTGGGGAGGTGAAGAGAGAAAGAACAGGGAAGAAACTGAGAAGAGCAATGGAATGGCTGGCAGACGAGAAGGGAGAGGGAGAGAAGAGTGGGAGGGGCAGAAATTATTCTGGGTGATGTTGGAAGAGGAAATGAGATAGAGAGAAGTGGAGGAGGGAAGATGAGCCAGGAGATGTTTGGAGACAGAATGAGTGAGAGGGAGGGAGAGAGAGAGAGAGAGAGAGAGAGACAGACAGAGAGAGAGGGATGAGAAAAGCAAGTCTTTGGTAGAACGGGACTTGACCCTAGCCCTCCTTGGGGCACAGTCCATATCCTGACTAAGAAATAAGACTCGAGAAGAAGTAAGCCTGCTGAGGCCAACATTCCCAAATCCTGAGAGTGAATCAATGGCGGATACTAGGACCTCCAAGAGGGAAGCAAGATCCCTCCCCTAAACATTTCCAGGGAACCAAGGGAGTTACCGAGTCCAGTGAACCCTCCAGCAGCTCCAGAACTGGTACCCAGCCAGCATACAGGGTGCCCTGCTAGGCTTTGCAGCAAGCTTCCTAACCCTAAACCAAGGACAAGGCAGCTTCCTGCAACACACTACCCAGATTTAGGCCTTCTGCCTTAAAGGATGCCACGCACCCAGTGAAGAAGCGAGGAGAAGTGCATTGACGAACATCTACTGACATCTGCCTTAAAGGACATTTTCGAGTCAGTTGAGTTCCTCAAGCTGCAATCAACTGCAATGCTGATTGTTGTTACGCCACAGTCACTTAAGGCCATCCAAGATGTCTCAACCAGTGCTTCAGAACCCCCGACCAGCACTGAGACAACAATCCCTGACCGCAGGCCGCCTTGTAGGCCAGCCTGCAGCAATCCTTCCAGCTTCGCTCACCAAACTGTTTGCTACATGATACCTGCAGCTGTCTCCCATCTTGAACTCTGTCACAGAAGCTGCAAGCACGATGAAACCGACTCAACCCTTTTGAGCACCAAGAACACCTACAAGCACAAGGTACATTGTGGCTTGTCTCCCTGGTCCATCTCCAAAGGCCCCTAGAGAAATTGTAAGACCCATTGCTCCCTTTGTGCTGAAGTCAAGTATCCTTGAACTGTTGCGATTATTTACGATACCAACCACCCTCCAGTCAGTATCCAGAGTACATCCCTTTTCCTCCTTTGAAACCGTCTGTCCTCTGCATTCCTTTACAGAGTGTTTCTTTTGGGTATTACCCAAATTGTTCGAACACAAATGTTCGAATGACCCAGTTGATCGAAAGTCAAGGGTCCGAATTGACCTCCTTTGCACAATTGACCATATATATATATATATATATATATATATATATATATATATATATATATATATATATGTAATGGGGGTTGCGGGGGGTTTCCCCCCGCAGATATGTAACAATTGACCTTCACAATTCGGTCAATTGTGCAAAGGTCAATTGTGATTCGAACAATTGTAGTTCGAACAATTCCTATACATCCTTTTTTTGTAGTATTGCTAGAAATGTCTGCTGTGATAATAATAAGGCAGATATTTTTATACAACCTTGACTGGACAGTCCCTTTTATCATTGGGCAATAATTGAATTTACGCTGTGTTGCAACTAACTGACTATCCATCACCTTTTAGAGATAAACCTGCTGTTCCATGCACGTTACCAAAATTGGACAAGGATGTTTATAATTTGTTTGTGTTTCCAATTTGTTCAGATCCCTTCTGGTTTACTAGAGGCGTGGGGGTGATTGATGGTTTAGAAACCGATATTCAGGCCTGGACCACTGGTACCCCGAAAGTTGATTCGTCACTCTGAGGCTGCTGTGGGTTGACTGGGAGATTTCCAAAGGTGAAGGGAAAATCCCAGGACAAGTTTATGAACCCCAAAATCCCACTTTAAAGGTCCTGTCTAGAAAGGTAACACGTAGCACCCAATCAAGGCGAAAAGCCTCCATATTGTAGAAACAAATCCCACAGTATTTGGGGACCTAAGCAACAGTGTGTGTGGCGGATACATCATTGCTGGAGATCCATACCCTGTAAAGGTCTAACTGCAGATATTCAGAGTCTGTAATGGGTTCTATACTGGTTTAAAGAATTACCTTAGGCCAGGGGGCCTGAAGAATGACTGAAGCCTAAAAATGCATCCAGGAAAGAAAGGGGGAGGAAATGCCTGCCACCTCTACATCTCTATTAATATGAGGAGGTCTTTCCCATGAAAGAGCTTTACTGTGCATCATGCCCAGGTAAACCACTCATCAGTCAGAGTTGTAAAGAAGTATGCAGGGCACTCACAACCTCCCTGTGATTGTGAGTGGCTGTGCTGGCAAGATCACATGGCTATTTAGCCCTAAACAGATCATTTTGTTAGTTTAGGGAAAATCTGGACTCAGGAAGTTAAGTCGTTCTTGGATGATGATACTGTTTCACCTTTTGTGTTTCTCCACTACCTATACAATGTTTTATCTAGCCATGTTATAGCTTTCTATCAATAGACCCTAGAGGCATTCTCCCAATTGTATGCTCTGCAATAATGAAAGGTGGTAATTGTGTATATGATAGAGTCTTACAAAAGGAATGGCAGAGATCATTGCTGGGCACCTATGCTTTTTATGTATTTCATAATGGAGCATTAACGGATAATCTTTCCATGCTCTTTTGTTGGTACATTTTGCTATTTGCAATTCAGCTTTCTTAAACATTTCCCAGAATCCACAAGGGCCTTATGGCACTCTTGTGAGGGCGACAAAACAAAATGCTCACTCAGTCTAAACAGATAAAAGAGTCTTATGTTTTTTTCTGAAGGATAGAGGGTCAGCCGTGGCCCTCAGGGCAAAAGGGAGAGAGATCCAAAGAACTGCAGTCACCACTGAGAAAGCCCAACCACCAGTAGTGCTCCTGGACACATGAGGAACACAAAGAAGCAAAAGATCAGCTGAGCGAAGATTACTGCAGGGAACATATTTAACAAACTGGTCCTGCAGGAACACTGCTCCAGAGCCATAAAAGGCCCTCTGAATAATGCAGATGGATTTGAATTTGCCTCTAGCCTCGACAGGGAGCCAATGCAGATCACAAAGCACCTGAGAGGTGTGGGCCTATTTAGGCAGGGCTTGAGCCACACGAACAGCAGAATTTTGCAGCACCTTCAGATGCTGGGTCAGGAATCTAGGTTGACGGAGGAACAGGGTGTTACAATAATCCAGAGTACCGGCTAGGGTGGCAGAAACCACCTGGCTTCTCAGATTCTCTGGAATATACGGCATCATTTTCCTCAATGGAGCTGCATCGCACACTGACTTCGGGAGCCATGGAAAGTGATGAAGAGGTTTTCACTCCCGGGTTTTTTGCAATGGAAACGGGGATCAGTAAGGGGCTCCAGGAGATAGTCTTTTATCCATATAGAGGATGCAATGGAGGATTTTCCGAACGATCAGAACCTCTGTTCTCTCAGAATTAAGCTTCAGCCAATTGCCATTCATCCAATTACCAATGACAGAGAGGCAATTTTTCAAATAGATGACACCAGATCGCAGTCACGATTGATACAAAGGATTAGCTTTGTGTCATCTACGTATGCATAAAAACAGCATCCGTTGGCATGACTAAGTTGTTTTAGTTGGAGGACAAAAACATTAAACAATCTATATATATAAAACACGTCTGTATGTTTCCGTAACCCAGCTGATGCAATTTAGCAGTGTTAGGTTGCCCTCCGCTATCCAAATGGCAAGATGCACCTCTGTGTACCCTTCCAATTAAACAACAGCTATCATTTTACCAAACGGAATAAGCACGGTTCTATTCTATGCGATCCCCTTCACCTTCCACTATCGCAAACATTCAGAATAATTTCAAGTTACATCTTTCCACCCCCACTTCTTTTCACACAGGGCACGGCAGTTCCAATGTCAATGAACACTTAATTACAGGCTCAACCTTTCAGTCTCTAAAGAGCGAAACGCTGTAGGTCGAACACCTCTTTATAAGCTACAACTGAAAGGAGGTTCTGTAATCATGCTACGATGCAATCTTATGCATCACAGGGGCACTGAAATGGAACAGGGTTGACAATTATCCATCTACAAAGACACATCAGAGAGGCCCATGTAATCGATGGAACTTAGATACTGTTATTATACCGTGCATGCCTCTCATTCCATCTGATACAAACATGCCTTTCAAATTCAAAAAAAGACAGTTACCTATATGTTTAGCCTTTTCAATGATCATTAATAAGTCACAGGGACCTACGCCCCCTTCCAGGAAGTGATCAGTGGTAATCCCAATATTTAAGAAGGGACACAGAAGTGACCCTATGAATTGCCGACCGATATTGAATTTTAAAATGTGCTAGAACGGCGTATGCTACGCAGGGAATGGCTACTAAGGGAGCAATGGATGAGAACTGCGGAACCCCACAGACAAGAGTGGTAGGAGCAGCATAGCAGGGGAAAAAGAAAGGATTTGAGTTCTGTCATCCAAGAATGACCTAACCCAATCAAGAGCAGACCTGCCAATGCCAATCTCATTAAGACGTTGACACAATATAGTCTGATCAATCGTGTCAAATGCTGCTGAGAGACCCAACATGATAAGCAGTCCTAAACCATCCTGATCAAGGATCAGAGGCAGGTCATCCATGATGGAGATGAGGGCTCACTCTGTTCCCATAGTAGGGTGGAGACCAGTCTGAAAAGCATCCAGAATTGCTGACTGTTCTGGGAAATCTTTCAACTGAGGGGTTACTATTGTCTCCAGCAGCTTCATAGGAAAGTTCAGCAGGGAGATGGGTTGTAAATTGGTGGGCACAGCAGGATTGAGGGGGGGTTTCTTCATAAGTTGAGAGACCATGGCACACTTCAGCACAGGAGAAATAATACCAGAACATAGAGAAGAATTCAGTGCTCCACTGAGAGTTGGGACAAGATCTCTACCACACTGTTTGAACATTTTCAGAGGAACAAGATCTCTGGGAGTGGAAGAATTAATTTGCATAAGGATATTCAAAACCTGGTCCTCAGTAACCTGGCAAAAAACAAAAATGAAGGATTTGCCCCAACCAGCAGGGGACCTGGGATAGCGGAGGGGACCCAGAAATCTTAGCTCGAATTGTGGCTATCTTGTCATTAAAAAAAGTTGATAGGGATTCACACAGCATCTGTGATGCAGATATAACCGAAGCAGCAGCAGTAGGAGTAGAGAATTCACAAACTACAGAGAAAAGATATTTTGAACTATTTTCTGCAGCGACCAAGCAGTTTGAGAAATACAATATTTTGGCATTTTGTATGGCTTCTGGTACTTAAGTCTAACAATTTTTAAGCCTGCTTTATCCTCATCCAGGTAAGCATGACGCCAGTAGCATTCTGCCTACTTGTATTGGAGTGTAAAATTCTGACGCTCAGGAGAGAACCAGGGTGCAGATCTCCTTGATGAGTTAGTGTGATTTTGTTTCAGGTACCAAGTCATCTGTGCCCCCCACAAGCAGTTTGGAAAGCAAATAGTGGGTCCACCTCGTAATCAAGCATCAGGTGTCCATATTGCTCACAGATAGAAACAGGCGCAGTAGAAGGTTCAACCTGCGTCCAGTCCTGAAAGGGGATGCAGCAAAGCCTTTTCCTAAGGGGGTAGGTGGTAAGAGGAGCAAGAGGGGAATAAATAAATTGTCAGACCATTCCGCTTGGAGGACTGGATAGATAGTAGTGCTCCTTGGGCCTGAAAAAATAAAGTCCAGCATGTGGCCATGGGAATGGGTAGGAGTGGATACCAATTGTTCAAAATTAATGTCAGACATTAATCCCAGAAAGTTGCCAGCAAGTGTGTCAGCCAGGTCATCTACCCACAGATTGAAATCCCCTAGGGTATTGAAGTTGTAGTCCTGCAGCAAAATTAGAGAATGCTACAGGGAAAGATGCATCATAAGAAGGTTGCTGATAGACTATAAGTACATAGGTAGTCAAAGTATATAACAATATATAGGATATATAGGATAACAATATATAGGAAACATATTGCAACCTAACATATAATAACTGTGCAAGAATACAAACATATTAACACTATTCTAAATCTGAATGAAGAGAAGAAACATGTAGATTGTTTGAGAACTGAGATAGCATTTAAACATATTAAATATATTTAAAAAGCCACTGAGACAAACATGAAGGTAACATAATGAATAACATATAAAACAGTACTATAAATGGACTTCAGGCAAATAGAATAACAGGAAAATGTGTTATCATGTTAATAAACAACCAAACTCTAAGGTTGAAAAAGTATACAACAAGAGAATAAAATAGAAAGCAAGAATGTGAACAAGGGGGAAGGCACAAGGTGTTAAAAGGGGTAAGAAAACAGTTTTATGCGTATGCCAATAGTAAGATTAGCATCCTAGGGTAACTAATAATGGGTAATAGTATGAAGATTGAACACTATGCATAGCAGAGAGAGAACAAATGGAAATCAAGCAATATAAGTGAGGGAGTCATGGGATAAATCACAGATTACCATTTTGGAATTTCAAAGGGGTTTAAAGACCTCAGAATGTTGAATACTGTTAACATCCTTAATCAGACAAATACAGACTCAGATCTAGGAGATGTCAAAAAGTCAGTAACTGTGCACCATTTACTTTCATATTTACCACAAAGATTTGAGATCTATTTAGGCATTTTTCTAATCTATGAATGTTGCAGATGTCATTACACCAAATTTGAATATCAATAATATTAAGGTTTTAGAGTTGGCAGTAATTCTTTGAATGGCCACTTTGATTAAAATGAACTACAAGTGGATGGAAAAGAATTACAAATAGAAGAACCATGGGAAAGTCTGCCCAGTAAATCCTTCTGCAATGTAAGAGCTATGTTAACATTGGGAACTGCATATATAATTTTCCATACCTTTTCAAATGATCTGTAATAGCATTGATCAATTTAACATATTGTAACATATTGGGGAAGCACAGATCTAGGCATGACACATTTATGCTTAAATTGTTCAAGTTTTGCAAAAACACAGATTTAGCATTAACATTAATAGCTTATTACTCCACATGAAATTTGAGTTAATTTGAGAAGTTGTCTGAACATGTGGAAAGAGAAAATCCTTAACATGGGAGGTAGTAGCCTTAATAATTTCTGAAACTAGAATATTGGGACCATTTATTTAAAAAGAAATAAATAAGCAGTACAGAGCGGAAAGGTAATTTATTTTCAAGCAATAGACACATTAAAGGGTTAAAGTCATCTTTCGGTATGCATAACATGTGCGCCTACTTAACAATAAAAGCAGCAACATAAAGCCTAAAGTTCGAGAATCTAACCCCTTCACCATCATTATTATGCTATACTTTAATTAGGGCAGTTTGAGCTTTTTTTTATTTTCCCCAAGAAATGTTTATAAAATGGAATTAATTGTTTAGAAGAAAGATGCAGGGAAGGCTAGTGGGTGCATATTTGGGACATATAACACTACAGGAAGCAAAATCAATTTAATAGCCTGTAAGTGATCCCACTACATCAAATATAATGGGGACCTGGAATTTATTGAGTCTTGTAACCTTGAAATTAATATATGCACATTCATTTTAACGGAATCGCTAACAGACCTGGATATAAAGATACATAAATATTTACACCATTTGTTGACGATTCTATTTGTTGGTTGTCAACCTCAGGTGTGACATAGTTTACTTTAGGGGAATGACATCTGCTTTTTTTTTTTTAATGGACATCCATTACAGACATAAAAGGGCTATATCATCAAAAAGATTCTTAATATCCTCAACCGGATTTTCAAACAAGATCAACATATTACCCACATAAGCAGCCAATTAAACTTTGATTTTATTACATTAGCCCCGCCCCCATTAGATTACCATTTAGTCTTTGACGTTCAAGGACTGCTTCTCTGGCAAGAACAACTGGACTAGTGCATCTTGACAGTGTGAAACATGAGGGAAATCAGCCATTAATAAAGATTAATGCTCAGCGGTTTGAAAAAAGGAACTTGATTAGTGAAATAAGACAAGAGCCAAACTCATGTCAAACCAAATATTTAAAGAGACAATCCCACTGACAACGACTTCACAAGGTCAAAAGCTTTTTCTGCATCGAAAGAGATGGTTGCAAAACTATTGGGTGATTTATGGACCAGATGATGCAATGTTAAAGAAAAGAAAAAAAATGGAAGGTTAGATGCATCTCTCAACGTAAATAATTGGATCAACTGGTGGAGAAATTGGTCAATACGATTGTCAAGAATTTTAGTAAAATCTTTACCAACAGAAATATTAATGAGAATGGGTGGACATTTTTGGGAAGCTTACATTCTTTGTCATGTTCAGTTAAAAGAATTAGCATGGCTTTGGAAAATGAGCCTGAGGAACTTTTGTCCTTTGAAAGAAATGCAAAAAGCTAAATTAATTAGGGTGCTAATTCAGGGGCAATATAGGCATTGTAATCAGGAGACAACCCATCAGGAGTCAATCTTTTATAATTCTGTAAAGTCGTCTGCAGCTTTATGGACTTCAATAAAGTTAGTTGGTTTATCTAATGGACTAAGGTCAATCAACAAACACATTTCTTGGCAATTCTGCTTAGAAAGACTTCACAATTAGGGCTAGAAATATCGTGCTCATGTTCATATACAACATTCTGTGAATACATTAAATGTGGCTTTGGCAGAGGAGATGAGTATCTCAACATAACCTTGTTATAAAGATGTTTTAAATAGAAAGTGAGGAAGGTTAAAACAAACTTTGTACCCAACTTTATCACAGCTTCACACTTTTTGGCTTCCTCAAGTCCATTTACAAACAGCGAATACAGAAGATATATTGACATACAATACAACTGATCAGTATGAACATAATTATCTCCCATTCCTTACCACCATCACCATTCCCATAACAAGCCATCATCTTAAACCCCGGTTACCCCTATATGCACCACATACTGTCTGGAAGAAAATCCCAAATGTCTTCCACATTACCCTATCCATTGCATCAAATCTCTGATGTCCTGACATTTACCTCATATCTTCTCATATTTGCCCTGGCGTCCCTTTGGTTTGTAGTTGATTTTTTCAAACCCTGTTGCTCTATCCAATCCAATCCTCCATGCTGATACTGTTAGGCAGAATTACATGCAGTACCCTTTGGGAACTCTACATACAATTAAGACTACAGGTGTAAGCACAATCTCCCCTTGGTACAAGCCTGTACTACACAGTTATGTGGTAGCAGTGGCTGAGCAGCCAGACTTATCTCAAGAGGGATGTGAGCAGTACAAGATGTTACACAAAGGACTTGCAATGACAGTAGTTCAAACAAACACTATTCAAGGTTTCTTGGTGAAAGAATATACATTTATTTACACAGTCAGTTGGAAAACATTCCACTAGTCAGAAGCAGTTCAATATCACACTATAATACACTACAGTACACAACCAATAAGTTTCTGAACAAGTTAGGCTCCCCTGAAGTGGGAGCAAAATGGCACTTCAGTAACTTTCAAAAGGAGTAGAAAGACAAAGGTTAAAAGAATTAAAGCACAAATAGTTTCAGAGGCAGGGCAAAAAGTTTCAGTCACTACAAGAGGCAATTCAATTCAATAGGCCAGGGCCAAAGTCAATGGTTCAGTGTCTTGGATAGGATAGCACAGTACTGGTAGTAAACGGTTAAGTCTTTGCCAATGTTCTTAGAAGTAGTTTGCCAGAAAAAAGAGTTATATGTCTGTTTAGGAGCAAACAAGACTCTAAAGTTGGGAAAGTTTTACAAACTTTCACTGCGGCAGAAAGGATTTCCACACCGCGTTTGCACAGTACCTTAAGTTTGAAGAAAAGCTGTAGCTGAGGCAGTTGTTCCTGGCAGTTCATGCTCATCTCGCTGTTCCTGAGTTTCAGTCATGGGGACAAGAAGGAGGACATAGGGAGGTTGCTGCACTGCCCAGGGAAGAGGCTACAAGCTTGGCAAAACATCGGTTTTAAGGTGTGAGTGCCTTAAAGTCCACAAACTGGTATCCTTCTCACTGGCTATCCGGTTTTCAACAGCACTCTGATGAAAATTCGACCAGTATGGAGACGGTGTCCAGGTGGCTTATGAATTGGTTGTTCCCACCAGCTAAAGGGAAGAAGTTGTCCTTGAAGGGGCTTCTCTGTCAATGGAGTTTCAGGCAATTCGGGCTTGTAGCAGGGCTTCTGTGGACAAACAACGGTGCAGGAGTTGAAGCATGTCATCGTCCTTCCGCTCATCTTCGGTTCTTTCATTCCAGTGGTCGACTCTGCCTTCCAAGTCCCAGAGACCTGCTTTTAAATAGTTTTCTCCCATTCATTCCAGCCTAGCTGTCACTCACCCAGTAGGGTGGCTGTCCTTGCCGGACAGTCAGTCAGCCAATCACACCAGAGTGCATTCAGGCTTCCTAGGAGACTAAGCACAGGGAGTTTCGGGCACCTCCCTCACATCCTGTCCACCCCAGACACTCAGGCGCCAGAAGAGGGCTTCAGCACTGAAGCCTGCCAAAGGGCATCAAACAAAGGGACCAAACCTGGTTTGGCGCACAGAGTTAAACACAAGAAGAACCTTTCCTAAATAAAACAGCGAAAAAAGATGACCGGAGTCTGTTTTTACAGAGGGGTCATGGGTGCCATATTGAAAAACATGGCTGACCCGATTTTTAGCTACCGGTGTTCACGGTCGGGAAAAATCATGGTAGTTCATTCTAAAACCACTGCCACCAGCCATTTCAAGAGGAAAGGGTAACATTTGACTGTTACATGAAGGTTTAGACACAGGGGGTGCTAAGCAACCCCTCCAGCACTCTATAGGAAGATTGTGTGTGCTGGGTCTATGAATTTAAAAGGACTAGCAAAGTCAATGTAACTTCACATGCTCTGGGAGACAGTAGTCAGTCCCAGAGAAGGTATTTAAACCTTGGGGAGTCTGAAAGACACCCCTGTACCACTGCACTGAAGGTGCTGCGTTACACACAAGAAAAATTATGATTAAAACTCCATATCTAAAAGAACACAAAAGTAAAACACACATCAAAATACATGAAAGAGTGGGGGAAAAAAGGCTCACACTCTTTCCAGGTAAAAATAAAAATCCTAAAATTCAGCAGGGTTGCTGGGGGTCTCAAAAGGTAAGGGAAATAGCACATTCTTGAGAATTCTTCCTAACAGATACCATTAGTTATTTTCGGGTTGCCCCATCGCACAGGAATGACCTTTTTTGCAATTAACAGTGCCAATGCAAAAAACTGTTTTTCGCATCTGCTGCAGATCAGTTCACCCAACATCTCTACGGCACAATTTTAGAATTCAAGTCTAACAAAAAGCTCAAAAACCTGTTTAATTCCACAAAAATCACACCACTGTGCAATTGAAGTTGAGGACATAGCCAGATCGAGTATAGGAACGTGCCAACAGCAGTTAGCATTCTGCCATATCATAAGTCTCTCAGGGAAGCAATAGAATATGTGCTGTATGTTAAACTGAACCAGGTGAAGTCTGGTGCCAATTTCTTTCTGAGCCTATAACACCTCTGACCAATTTCTCTCCTCAATTTCCAACACGTCTAATTCACAGGCGTTCCTTAACCTACATATTTGATCCATAATGCTGTTTAGGTTGGTGATGTATAGTATGGGAATTCCTATTGGGAATCTCTGTTTCCAACACCCATTTTCCATTGGAGAGGGCTATGAAAGCCCTTACTCAGCCCTTACTCAGCCTTGTGTTGCCTGCATAAAGCATGCCTGAACTGTAAGGATTGATAGACTTTAGATGTCCATTATTAATGACATCTCCCACCGTAAGTATTACCAGCTCTGCCTAAATCCTGCTGAATCGTAGATTGTTAGGTGCAGCAAAGAGGCATTATACCATAAAGAGGACTAAAGGATAATCTTGTCTCCCCAACCCATCTTGAATCCTAAGCACTTACAAGTTTGTAATATTAGCATGTCCACAGGAGGAAGTATGCATAGGTGTGGTTGGACATAACATGAGCTGGGAAGTGCCATCCTACCCTCTCTCTTTCAAAACTGATCTCTGATGTATCCTTCCTGGCAAATATTCACTACCATCATATGCAAAGCCCAATAATATTGACACAGGTCTGGTAAACCTAGACCTCCCTTCCATATTGATCTGTAAAGTGTTCACAGTGGCACACTAGGGAATCCTTCAGCTCACATTAACTTATGAATACTACCCTGCAATGTATTAAATTAAGCTTTGGTAATAGAATACGGTGTATACTGCAAGGCACAGAGCAAATGAGGGAAAGCAAACATTTAAAAAATGTCAAACCTGACTATCTGTGAAAGAGGCACAATTGACCATGATTTAATAGCCTCCACGAACCAGTTAAGAAGGGATTCCCAATACAGTCAGAGGAAATCAATTCTGCTAAGTGCAAAATGAACCCCAATGTATTTCACCCCCTTTGACTGTGTAGCACACCAATTTATCACACTTAATTTGGAGGCCACTATGATTTTAACACTCAGCATATTATATTCAGTTAGAACAATTGAAGGTATCAAATCTTGGATTTTGTGTGACTTAAAACTTGACTAACATGACATTTTTCGATGCATGTACGGTGTCACCAAAAAGATTCATCAGAAGAAGAGGCACGACCAACATTCAATTGGAGACAATTATGTACACTTGTTGTCAGTTTCATTATACAGAACTCTATATTTCAAGGATATAACAATTCACGCAGAGACCTATTACAATTGTTATCAGCTTGTCGGGGGAAAACCTCACCAACCCATAATATAGTTCCTGTAAGAAAGCAATGGCTGGCTGAAATCTTTTATGAGGAGACAGCACCTTCTGTCTTTTAATGGGACTCTTAATCCCTTGACATTCCTAGACACAAGGAGAGTGACAGTTTGAAGACGACCGTGAGGTAGGGAAGAAGGAAGGAGTAAACGGGTTGCATTAAAAAAGAAGTTAGAGGGTCACCAAGGGGCAGCAGTGGAATGAGCCTTAGTAAGGAAGGTGGAGATATCAGAATTCGAAAGTGGGCAAAAAGTGGTCATCACTTCAGTACAAGAAGAAGAAGTGCACCAAGGACAGGTTGCCCAAAGGGTAAATAAAAGATAAAGATAAATAAAAGAAATGGTACTTTAAGTGAGGTCAGACTATACATGGAAAAACCTAACCCAGAGCAATATAACTTCCAAAAACTTGGGAAAATATGATTGGAGGGGATACCAAAACCAATTATATAAAGTTTGTTGATCCTAGAATATATTAAGTCAGGGGCGTCATTTGGGGGGTCATCAGGGGTTGCAACTGCGACCCCTGAGGTCTCCCTTGCTACCCCTAATTCTTTTATTTTATTTAAACTCCTGGGTTGGCTGTGGCCAGAGCCATGTGGCTCTTTGTTTCTGTAGTGTCTGGCTTTCTTTTTCAGGGCTCTTAATAAAAAAAACACAGGGTGTTGCACTAGTGTAACACTTTGAGCAGTGACCCCAAATAAGAACGAATAGGAATAACAAATAATTTGTCTTTCTGGAATTCTATACAATCATTGCTAGAATAATTAAATATTTATTTCAGGCAAACTTCAGGGGGTGAGTCCCTGATTTATTCTGTTCTTAAACACCTCAAATCAGCTTTTCATCCTTCTGAGGTCGATAAATGAGTACCAACATGGGTTGGGTGATGTTGTATGTATATTTGTTCTATATAAATCACTTAAGTTTAAGTGCTATATAATAACACATCATTATCATTTGGCCTTGGATGTCTGTTTGTATTCACAGTAATTTAGTAATATGTGCCTATACACACTGATCTTAACGATACATATGGTGATCCATTCTTGTATGAAATGTAAATCACATTATAGTGATATCGTAACCATATTTTTTCGCTGTGTACTTAAGAACAATGCTACGTGATGCCCCTTCCTGTTTTGTCAAGGGACGAAAGATCGTGTTACTTCGCTTCACGTAATGTCACTTTGGGGTGGGTCAAATGACATCTCCTCCGGTGATGTCATCAGAGGTCAAGGGTCGTGTGATGTCACTTCCGCTAGCCCTGGCTTTTTGGTGAAATGCTGTTCCTCTTAACTCCTACAGAATCTTTAAATTATACTGCTAGTCCTCTAGTATGAAATGCAAAAGATTATTAAAAAACAAATGTCCTTCAGTAAGTTGACTTGCCAGAAAGAAATACTTAGAGATGAAAGTGCACACGCAGCACATTAAATGTAGTTTTGAAAAAGAGTAAGCTCAGCATCAAAGAACAGGCAACAGCCCCCACATATCGCAGCCTCAACACCAGACAGGAAATGCAGATTTAGGGGTTGTGTAACTAATTCCCCTCCAGGAGGTTTTCCACTCACCAACTGTACCGGGATTCCACTTAGAATAAATATTTATTCACAAGCAGCTTTGGAACAAACTTCCTGTCATTAAGGGAGAAATTCATAGAATCCAGCGCACAAGTGGCGCACGCGACTGGCGCACAGTGTGCGTGTGCGTATCCCTGCACCAGCCGCGTGCGCTAAAATCCAATTCCGCGCACAGCGTATTCATGGATTCCAGCCACCAAAACCAGCCGTGGCGCACAGTGGCGCAGCGACCCTGCAGCAGCGCCAGTTACGCCCCCAAGAACGCCTCTCGCGCAGGGAAAAGCCATCAATATACCCAATCCAGCGCAAAGGGCTGCGCTAACCCTGTACCAGCACAGCAAGCGGGCTACGTGTATCACTGGGGTGCGCGGGAAGTACCTCACGCGATTCCATCAGGGTACGTGTATTTCGGGGTGCGCGTGAAGTTCCACACGCGATATCAGCAGGGTATGTGTATTTCAGGGTGCATGGGAAGTTACACACGCGATTTCCGCAGGGTACGTGTATTTCAGGGGTGCGCGTGAAGTTCCACACGCGATATCAGCAGGGTACGTGTATTTCAGGGTGCAGGGGAAGCTACACACGCGTTTACAGCAGGGTACGTGTATTCCAGGGGTGCGCGGGAAGTTCCACACGCG
The DNA here is from genome assembly GCF_040938575.1 of Ambystoma mexicanum. Taxonomy (NCBI): domain Eukaryota; kingdom Metazoa; phylum Chordata; class Amphibia; order Caudata; family Ambystomatidae; genus Ambystoma; species Ambystoma mexicanum. The sequence continues at coordinate 578,023,503 of NC_090929.1, read as the reverse complement.
ATTCCATCAGGGTACGTGTATTTCAGGTGTGCGCCGGAAATTTCCACACGCGATTGGGCCCGTGCGAGCAGGGTACGCGTATCTCAGGGGTGTGCGGGAAGTTCCACACGCGATTCCATCAGGGTACGTGAATTACAGGGTGCGGGGGAAGTCTCACACGCGAAATCAGCAGGGTACGTGTATACCAGGGGTGCGCGGGAAGTTCCACACGCGATTCCATCAGGGTACGTGTATTTCGGGGTGCGCGCAAATTTCCACACGCGATTGGGCCCGTGCGAGCAGGGTATGCGTATTTCAGGGTTGCGCGGGGAGCACCACACGTGAATTGCACGTGTGGGTCCTCCCAGGTGTTCCCTCTACACCCTCCACGGCCCCTGCAGGTGGCACACATCACAGGGGGTAACCCTGCACATGTCCTGCAGGCAGCCCATCCACCATGGCCATGCCCCCCAGCCAACCCACATGTCAACTTGCACTACTGCCCACCAACTCATGTTCCCCACCTCCCCCACCCCCCAGCACTGTGGGGCACCTGCCAGCAGGCCCCCACCCATGTCCAACTCATGTTCCCCACCCTCCCCACCCCCACCCCCCAGCACTGTGGGGCACCTGCCACCAGCCCCCCACCCATGTATCCCACCACCCCCACAACCCCAGTCACCAGGGGCAGCCTCCACCAGGCCCCCACTCATGTCCCCCTGCACCCAGGTCCTCACAATCCCCAATCATGTGCATTATGGTCAGCCTCCACAGCCAAAAGGCCCTACCAAGTAACCCATTCACCCACATGGAAATGGAAATGACATGTTACACCCCCAATGTTCATAAAGCAAATGAACCCATGTCCGTCACACACAATGGTTGCAAATGAATGGGAAAACACCCAACATGACATGCATGAAACCAATGAGATGATACCACACAGCGAAGTATGAAAACAAAATTGTATTAAAAAAAATTGAATGCAAATGAAATGAAACAAACTACAATGGCAATGAAAAAAAGATAAGCTGCATGTCCGTCCAAAAAAATCAAAACTACAAATCCAAATCCAAAAAAAAGTTGTTCAAAGTCACATTAAAAATAAAATCAATCCAATGAAGAACTATGTACAAAACATCCAAGGGTCCATGAGCCCAACTGAACAAAGGAAACCTACAAAAAACCCTAACTAAAATGCAACTATATACAAAAAGTGGAGCTGTGTCGGTCGACTCCAAATCATAAGAAGAAACAAATGAAACCTAAAACTAAAGAACTATATACAAAGGCGGCGGGCAAGTCCAGCGGCTCACTCCGTGGTGTTCCGGGCCAGGGCATCATCAAACTCCTCGTCTATGTCCTGGAGGCGGTCCTGTTCCATGGCCCCGAGGGTCCGCAGGGACGACGCCATCTGCTCCTCCAACCCCCTGCGGATTGCCTCGGGGCCCTCCGCATGGAGTTCTCCGCCTTGACCATTGTGAGCCGCGCCTCTTCCGCCCGCCGCCGCTCCGCACCTATATGCTGGCCCAACCGCTGCCACACGGAAGACACTTCCCGTCCTGGGTCCTCCTGCCCTCCGGCTGATGCCTGCCCCTCCGATGTTGATGGCCCCGAGCCATGATGCCTCCCACGTTGACTCCGCTGCTGCCTCTGACGCCACTGCCTCTGCCAGCACGACGGCATCCAGGCTGATGGAATCCACCGACGCCGTCATGCACGTGCCCTGCCTGATGATGCCGGCACATCCTCCATCTGCTGGGGTAGAGTTGCTGTGGTGTCCACCCCTGCTGGACCTCTGACTCCTGACTGTGGCAGGGATGGGATCCCCACCGAGCTGGCTGCATTGGTCAGGGCAGGTCCACAGGGGGCCCTGGTGGCATCTGGGCCGGAAGACAGCAAGGAGAACGACTGGCGTATAGTCTCCACAGAGGAGGAGAGGGACGCCAGATTGGCCGACACATGCAGGAAACCCCCGAACATGGACGATCCCAATTGGGCCACGTCGGCACGGTGCTCTTCGTGATGACGTGCGTGCTCCTCCTGGGAAGCACGCACAGCATCACGAATCACAGCCGTGCGCATCGCGACCCCAATCAGGACCTTCTCCATACGGCCAGGGGTCCCCTCGTCCGCAGGTGGAGGGGAGTCAGATGACATGGACATCCCCTCTAGCTGCGGACGGGCCTGGGACGGGGCATCCCTGCTGGAGCATGGTGGTGCACCCACAGGGTCAGGGACAGCGACATGCACAGGCCCCTCCACGGTGACCTGTGCTGCCTCCTGCCCCTGCCCCTGGACTGCACCACTTGCACCAGCAGGGATGCCCCCACCAGGCCCCATGTGCGCCTCAGTGGCGGCCTCCTCCTCCTCTGTGGAAACCACCAACCTGGATGGCTCCTCACCGTCTTCCGTCGTAGCAGGCCCCTGTGGGGGCTCACCCACCCCTTCCGCTGCAGCCGTGGGGGCATCCCCGCCGCCTTGCTCCACAGCGCCGTCTCCGCCCTCTTCTTCACTAGCCGCTGCGTAGAGGGAGACATAGAACACAAGCATCAGGGTTCTGTACAATGGTCCCCTAGACAGGAAGCAATAGCAGATGAGTGCCACTGTCAAAGTACACTTCCATCATGTCCCTCCACAACACATGTGTCAGTCCAGGCAAAACACACACAGTGACAGTCATGGTGCATGCCATGGACATTTCCATACATGTCCAATGGACTCTCGAAACATACAATGTAATGGAACTCACATGCATCATGGGTCATGCCTATCACATGCACACACTTCACCTCAGTCACATCCATCTGGCCCCGTACACCCCAATCACAGTGGATACAAGGATGACTAGGCTGCATCAGTGAATCTGTACATTGTCACAGACATGTGTCATGCATCCATGGCATCCACAAGTCACAGACACGCAGGTCAGGCACACAGACATGGACACCATATATGTACCTGGCATCAGCACCCATCCCTCACCCCCACCCATGTCCAGGAACAGAGACTGCCATGCTCTCATGTGTACAATCTGCATAGGGCTCCCCATGTCGCATTTAAACACATGCAACAACCGTGCGGTTCACACATTACTGGTCGCACATACATTACCATGATGTCCCTGCACACATACATGCGTACATGGCCTATGTCACACATACAGGCAAGTATCAGACAACCAGCACACTGCAACATGCCCTGTCTCACACAGCAATGCTTGGCCACTTACCGCTCAACTCCAGACGGGTCTCCCTCTCAAGGACCTGGGCGTGGAGCGCTGGGTGTACGCGTTCCAGGACCCCCATCTGGATGGAACTCATGTGGCCCCGGCCCCCCTCCACGAGGCGCCGGGCCTTCATGAGGGTCCTGGACCTCATGTCTTCCCAGCGCTTCTTGACCTTCTGGATGGTGCGGGTTGCCACCCCCTCCGCGTTGATGGCAACCACACAGTCGGCCCAGATCCTCTCCCGTCCTTCCTTGTTGGCGTGGGACGATCCGAAGAGGGCATCATACTGCCCCATTCCTTGCTCCACCAGGACACCAACTTCGGTGGCAGTGAAGCTGGTGCCCCTCTGCCCCTCTGGCCGGGGGTTGCCACTGGTGCCAGATGTGGATGTGCCCGACATGGCAACCCCAGGGGCAGGAGTGGGTGGGCAACTGGGTCCTGGGGCTGGGCTGTGGAGCGATGTTATCTGAGTCGGGAGTCTTCTGTTCCAACAGGGGTGGACACAGCAACTGGACCCCTGCAGATGGCTGATGTGCAGGCACCAAATGGCAGGGCACGGTGGCAGCAGGCAGGCAGGCAGGCAGGCAGGCAGGCAGGCAGCAGCAGATGGCACGTGGGAGGCTGCTCGGGGCACTGGGGGGCAGTAATTCGGCCTTCTGGGCAGGAGCGTGGTCTTCCGTGTGTTTTCACGTGGCCAGCTTGATACGGAGTGATTTGGCACGTGAAAATCCTGCACGTCAGCGTGAAAATCGATCGCGTGAAAAACTTCACGCGAACCCCTGAAATACACGTAGCCCGTTCCCCCAGGCCCGATCGCGTGAAAAAGTTCACGCGAACCCCTGAAATACACGTAGCCCGCTCCCCCAGGCCCGATCGCCTGAAAAAGTTCACGCGAACCCCTGAAATACACGTAGCCCGCTCCCTCAGGCCCGATCGTGTGAAAAAGTTCACGCGAACCCCTGATGTACACGTAGCCCGCTCCCCCAGGCCCGATCGCGTGAAAAAGTTCACGCGAACCCCTGAAATACACGTAGCCCGCTCCCCCAGGCCCGATCGCGTGAAAAAGTTCACGCGAACCCCTGAAATACACATAGCCCGCTCCCCCAGGCCCGATCGCGTGAAAAAATTCACGAAAAACCCCTGAAATAGACATAGCCCGCTCGCACAGGCCCAATTGCTGTATGTTGCCACTTTTGTAATGCGCAGGGACGCTACCGCCTGCCTTCGTGTGGCGGACGTGTTTCGGCTTGTGCGTGTCTTTGGCTGTGCGTGGCTTTGCCCAATTCGATTCCATGAATACGTGTGGTTCGAGTGCGTGTGGGCGTTCCGTCTGCTTCCCTGCAGTACATCCCCAGTTACGCCCTTATTTTCGCGCGTTGTTCCCCATTCCGCGCGTTACGCCCCGTGTCCCGCCCACTTTCTGGTGTATGCGCCGAGGTTGTGCGCTTTCACTGTGCGCGTCGCGCACGCCTTTCGGGATGTTGCAGTGACTTGTGCGCCATGCACGGGTTTGGCGCACATCCCGGGGTGTACACGCGCAGGGACTTCCATGAATCGCACGCGTGCGCGTGCGCCTGTTTTTTTCCGCTTGCGCCTGCTTGCACCTGCTTGCGCATAGATTTTCGGCGCACGTTTGTTCCATGAATCGGCCCCTTAATGTTTTGCCGCATTCCCTGCAGTGCCTTTTCCTAATCATGCTGCTTCCGGCGCCCAGCTGTGCACCACGTGTGGCCAGTCCCAAAGAAAACAGCGCACTGAAGACACGGGCATCCCCCGCTCTGGAAATTACATGGGGGTACGCAGATTTCAGTGGGCGCCAAAGGTACAGAGAGCACCCTCGTCACCTAGCACCTCTAAGGGGCGCCACTGTGTAAATTAGGATGCACTTAGATCAAGTCAGCCGAGCGAGTGGTTTGTCGGCCATCTTCATGCACACCAAGTCATGTCCCCTCTACAACATTTTGACAAGTGAATTCATTCAGATCTACAGTTTGTCTTATGTTTGCAAATCTGTGTAGTGGCAAAGAACTGTCATTTTCCTTTTCTCACTTTTTCAATTGGGAATGAGAAGTTTGTGTCCCACTAGCTCTGCCCCTTAAGTGCCCGATATTGCACTGAGGTCCTCAGACACAATGGTCTTTTTCATTTTATTTGTGTTTTTGGAAACCTTATTTATGGATCTGGGGCACGTGAGAAGTGTAGATTCAAAACTTTCTGCTGGACAGATTGACGACAAGCAAAGCAAGAATTTTAAATTAGAGCAAATTCTCAGCAGTAATGAATTAATCAAATGTTATATGTTAATCCGTTGTACTATGTTTGCATCAGCTCCGAGCAAAACTTTGCTATTTAAATGACCACTAGGTATATTTAGGAGAAATTGGGGTCATTTCCTGAGCTGTTATTATTAACTGCAGACAATGGGCCTCATTACGAGTTTGGAGGTAGCCATGCCCTTAATAAGGGCATGGCTGCCCCCAAACTCGGGTCCGGGTCTGTGGTCCCTGAATGGGGAAATACCGGGCCATTCCGACTTTGGAGGGGCTGGTATTTCCCCATTCAGGGAACCTGGACCCGGACCATCCCCATTCCCATTGGGAATGGGGAGCATGCTAACAACTAGCCTGTTAATAACGGGCCCGTTATTAGCTCCCTGGTCCCCTCGCGGGACCCGCAAAGGACGTCTGGTCTGACCAGATGTCCAGAGCGGGTCCCGCAAGGGGACCTCGTAATAGGGCGGAATGGGTTTAACGGCGCCGTCAGCTCTACCAGCGCCGTTAAAGGATAGTTCTGGGACTTTTTTTTTATTGTCCCTACGGGTCGGCCATGTGTTTGTAAGCATAAATCGGTAGATCGTAGGAAACTTTCCTATGGACCTTACCCGACTTTTCGCCCATTATCGCACTCGAAATCAGCCTCCATTTTGTGATAATCCTATCATTCCGCCGCATCGACCTGGCTCACCTGCCTTTGCGGCACTAAATCAAATCCCCCGCCCCTGAGCCTGACATCAGCAGACGCGTACTGCCCATTTCAAGCACGTCTCGTGTCAACAATCGCTGCGCCTCAGCTATTGACGTGTTGCCATGGAAATGGCAGGACGCCTCTTTCCCCAATAAGTATAAACAGACCGTTTCACAACATACAGCAGCAGATTTTCGATTCCATTCCTCTCTCTGTGTTACTTTGAGTATTCTGTGACTCGTTTCAGTGCTCTGGTCAGCTACCTTCGCCGCTTGTAGCCCGTGTGAACACCTGTACCATCTCTGTAAATTATTTTACTATCTTTACCGCACAATGGCCACAATAATGCCGTATATGTACGAGCCCGAGTACACCGAGGAGGAACTACTGGAAAGGCAAGCACGCGAAAACGATGGGGATTCGGACGGCAGTTGGGAGGACCAGTCAACGGATGAAGAGCCTGGACCATGTCGCATGGACGGCGTCTCCACCTGGTGCACGTGCAATCGGTGCGAGCTAATGCCAACTGAGGAGGAGAACTGCTGCTGCCGTGAAAATTCCGGGTGCTTGGCCTACATTTCGGAAAGCGAGCAAAGTCTGCAGGAAGGCGAGCAAAGTCCGCAATGCATCACCGAGCTGCCAGAGTTCAGGGAAGCCTGCCTCTCACGGACAGTGTTGAGGATGATGATGGTGCTTATGCACGAACTTCGTGGCACTGTTCGTCCGCGTAATCCGAGTAACGAGTAAGTATACTCTGTTTGTGATGTCAGTGATGCCACCACTATTTCATGGTCGTCTCCCACATATAAAATTACATTTACATATCATTCGAACGCATGTAAATTGGTTCCATATAGTGCATTTTCTAGATATAATTTTTTTCTAAGAAAAATGACATGTGTTACCTGAATCGACATTGATAAGAAAGTTTGGTCAGTTTAATACAGTTTGCATCTTTTTTTTTCACAGGTGGTACAGGCTGGTGGCCTATCGTTGCTTCACTTGGTGGCTTCACGGGAGGCTCGGACACCGCGTTCGGAGAGTAATACCTGCCTGTGCGGTACTTGCCATTAGACAACATTTCCCCAGTGACAGTGGACAATACCGCGGATTTTCCCTCGATGTGCTGCAACCTCAACTTTACAATGTGTAATGTTTATTATTTATGTTTAACTAAAATCTAAAATAAAGCCCAACATATATTTTAGCAATGGTTGTTTTGATTTTTTAAATGAAGCTAGTGTGTCTCCGTTGAATAGCCTTCCAGTGCCTTGTCTTGTCACACCACATGTCTCCGGCCAGCATCCTCCCTCACGCTGGCCGCACACCTTCAATCCACATAACCGTTGAACCCATATATGCAGCAGTCATACATATATTATTTTGTGGGTTGGCATCAAGCGTTGGCAATAAAAAGCTGTGGGATTTTATTGATACAAAACATGGTTATAGGTAAATAATAAATATGGTTGATCATAATAAATCCTCTTTTTGGGCACCGGGTACAGAGATGACCCCCATATATTCTCCTGGTAGGGTGAGGTATTTATAAACTCACCCCCCTGCCTTCCATGTAGTAGATCCTGCAGCCATCCTCTTACATTCAGTTAGATGGCCTCTCCTTGGTGAGGCCCTGCGGCAAACGGGTCTTGTCTGCACGACCACCGCCCCGATCCACCCCCCCCCCGCCCTATCAAAGGCAGTTCGCACCGGGGTACTTGTGCTGGCAAGTGGAGCTGTCAGGGAGCGATAAAGGCCAAGAGGTGCCAAAGACCATGTACACTTCAAAGTGGTCTATAGAGCATGGGTTGTTGTTCCCATGTCTACCTCCAGACCCCGTGTCTCCTGCCAAGCATCCCCCCTCACGCTGGACGGCCCCCTGCAATCCACATAAGTGTGTCTCCATTCACGAGTCTTCCTGTGTCTTGTCTGCACGACCACCGCCCCGATCCACCCCCCGCCCTATCAAAGGCAGTTCGCACCGGGGTACTTGCGCTGCTGGCAAGTGGAGCTGTCAGGGAGCGATAAAGGCCAAGAGGTGCCAAAGACCATGTACACTTCAAAGTGGTCTATAGAGCATGGGTTTGTTGTTCCCATGTCTACCTCCAGACCCCGTGTCTCCTGCCAAGCATCCCCCTTCACGCTGGACGGCCCCCTGCAATCCACATAAGTGTGTCTCCATTCACGAGTCTTCCTGTGTCTTGTCTGCACGACCACCGCCCCGATCCACCCCCCGCCCTATCAAAGGCAGTTCGCACCGGGGTACTTGCGCTGCTGGCAAGTGGAGCTGTCAGGGAGCGATAAAGGCCAAGAGGTGCCAAAGACCATGTACACTTCAAAGTGGTCTATAGAGCATGGGTTTGTTGTTCCCATGTCTACCTCCAGACCCTGTGTCTCCTGCCAAGCATCCCCCCTCACGCTGGACGGCCCCCTGCAGACCACATAATGCCACGACATATACACGTCATTCATTCACAAACACACCCCTGTTTCGAATTCTTTATAACCCACTTCATATTTCTAATGAGAACTTCTTTGCGCTTTGCTAGTCAACCCGTGAAGGTGCTGGTTATCTGCTCTTCGTCTCTGTGAACTTCCGTGACCACTTTGAGCAAACTCGTCAGTTTGCAACCTGTGAACTGCTCCCTGTTCTACGACAAGAAACTACTCTGATCCCTGCATCTAACTGTTTGTTCGTCAAGGTAAGTCCATGTACCATAATCATTTTGCGTCCAATTTTTTAATTTATATCTATTTGCTAGTAGTCATCAAATTGCATCCATGTTTTCTTTTCGTTCACGACAGTACATGCAAGGAACTAGTCACATGTTCTGAGTTTAGTCAAATTACTTTTTCTATTTTTTGAAAGTTATTGAAATACTTATCCGCATGTGAATAACGTGTATAGTTCCAAGAACCAAAACGGACCTTGCATTGAACCTTTTATGTGTCATTTAATGTTTTAACACATTGGTATTCATAGAGAATTGTTGATCTTTACTTTTCAGAACTTTCCATAATGCCTGCCTGTTCCATTGGCGGTTGCCCTTCGAAGACCCATAACAAATCTGAAGATACTATAATGCATGTTTTCCCTAAGACAATAGATCAGATAAGAGAATGGGTCCGATATTGCGGATATCCAGCCTCTGAGCTAGAAAGTAGAGTCCTTGAAGTCTTTGCGGACAAGAGGGGTGATCGATACCGCATCTGCAGCAGGCACTTTAGCCCAGACATGTACTCCACATCATTGCTAATAAAGAAGAAAACACCGCGAGCGAGGCGAAAATTGCTCTCAACCGCTATTCCCACTCTATTCGTCCACATCCCTCCACTGGTGAGTCAAGTTTACGTATTTGTCTCTCGGCCTTGCGGTAGTGTGTAGCATTAGCTAACAATAATTTCCCCATTTATGTATCCACTCAATATGAAGGCGGAAGATTCTCCATCCGTGTCGTTATTGCAGTCATCAGCCACTTCAAGCGCCTATCGGGTAATCTTACTTAGCTATTCTGACACTGACTTGTTTTAGGCATGTAAATCAATAGTTTTAATTGATCGTGTAATCATTTTACCTAATGGTACACCACAGTACTCGTCCTCTAGTCTTTGTTTTCAGTTATAATTATTGTTATCCAAAATAATGCAAGTACTGTCTTTCAGGGAGATGCTGAGGAGTCCAACGCATTGACGACAACCGTAGATGTCACTCAGATGCTCGAGGTACGTTTCCGGACAGTTCCATCGATGGAGATCATCAGATCTTGCATTCTTGTAGCGTGATTGTTACACACAATGTTTCTTTCGTTTTTAGCCATTGGTATGTCCTTCTGTCGTCGCCCTCCTATGTGTCTTCTTTTTTCAATATTGTGTTCATTACTAATGAAAGTCCTATGTTTCAGGGAGTCGATGGAGCATTAGTCCAAGAAGAAGGGGGAGCATGCAGTTACGGGTCGGCGCAACAGCTTGCAGAAGTGTGCACCGCAGTTACAGCGTCCCTTGATGTTCTTATGCATTTCGAGGTATGGATACTGACAGATCAATCATGCGAGATCAAATGACGTGATTACATCCGCTATACTTCCTTCTTTATTAACGCAAGTACTATGTTTCAGGGAGCTGACGGAGCTTCTTCAACAAGAACATCACCCCTAGTAGTTGATGCAGATCTCTGGGTGGTGACACTTCCAACGATGGAGCAAATCGAATCATATTTAGATATCCATTATTTATTTTAGACAACTGATCATTTGTGCAGGTCTATTTAGATGAGCCGTTGACGCCTGCAGAAAGTTTATGTTCTTTTAAACAAAATAGAAAACCATACTAATGCAATTACTGTGTTTCAGGGAGTTGCTGAAGCGTCATCTTCAATAATATCATCAATGGAAGTCTATGCGGAGCCCGAGGTATGGATCTTGACAGTTCAATCTAACTAGATCAACAATGCGTGAACTATTGTCGTTTGAATGTTCTACACAATGCGTTCATTCGTGTTTTGCTATTGAGATGTACGTATGGGTATTGGTCCCCAAGTACATTTTGTGTTTTCAATATTATTATACATACTAATGAAAGTTCTATGTTTCAGGGAGTCGATGGAGCCTCAGTGAGTGATGGATGTGCTTATCATGAAAATATAGTCGTTGCAGCGCGAGAGGAAGTGGAGACATGCACACACGAGTCGGAGCAACAGCGTCCAGATGTTGAATTTCTAGGCAAGAAAGTTTCAAAGAAAAGAAAGCAAAAGAAGGTTAGTGTCCTGTTCACTATATTATGTTGTCTTTCACTGTCAATAGTTCAATACTGTAAGTTGTGTTTAAACTGAACATCCCTTTTCTAATCTGTCCTCTAGTTGCGAGTGGGTGTAAGAACTAGATCTACACAGACAGTGAAGCGAACGAGAGATGTTGCTTGTCAAACCTTTTGGCAGGGACTTGAGACTGGAGATGCATCGTGCCAATGGGAAGAATATGAAGTGATTGACAACGGAGCTATACCACCACCAGCCATTGATAGTGAATGTCCTCCTGGTAGTTTGGATGCAGTCGGAGATCAATTCACAGAATCCACACCCGCAAAAAATAAGAGCGCGCGAAAGTTGAAGACATTGTTTTTTTCTCCCATCTCCGGACAAGGAACAGATGTTGCAATGGAAGAGAATGAAGTGGACGACAATGAAACACCATCAATATCACTCAGCATAGCGGAAGACGATATCAGAGATTGTACCTTTCATGCGAGTGACATGTCCTCAACGTTACAGGCCGAACCAGCTGGGATGCAGAGTGACAGTATAAGGAAAGAGGCCAAATTCATTGTATTCGATAGCTGTTTGATGGATATTATTATGATGATGAAATGTGGGCATTGGGTTGGTGGGGAAGTATGTGGGGAGCCATTGATTAATGTGACTCGTGCAATTCGAGGCACTAACCTTAAAATACATGCCACCTGTACACAATATCATCCGTTCGCATGGTCTGCACAACCCATGCTGGGGCAACTGCCAGCAGGCAATCTACTTTGTGCAGCGGCCGCACTTTTTAGTGGTTCAAGTTTTAAAAAGTTACAGTATTTCTTTCAGTTTGTGGGAATCCATTTCATTGCGAAAAGTCAGTTCTACAAATACCAAACCGATTATCTATTTCCAGCCATCAGCGAAGCTTGGAGAATGGAAAAAATGTCAATGGAAAGTACATTCGCGGGCAAACGCTTCAGGCTAGCCGGTGATGGACAGTGCGACAGCCCAGGATTTTCAGCCAAGTACTGCACCTACCACTTTCAGGACATGGAAAGTAAGAAAATTGTGAGTTCGGTGGTCGTGCAGGTGTCACAAAGTACATCCTCAGTGGCCATGGAGAAAGTTGGCTTTGTAGCATCATTGCAAGAACTACAATCGCGGGGAATGGTGATCGACCTGATAGCCACGGACAGACACGTTTCAATTGCCAAGACAATGAGAGAAGAGTACAAAAATATAAATCACCAATTTGACGTATGGCATCTTGCAAAAACAATCAATAAAAAATTGTCGGCTGCAGGAAAAAAAAAAGATATGCAAGGTATTTCACAGTCAATCAGCAACCATCTTTGGTGGAGCTCAAAAACATGTGAAGGGTCGTTGGAAATTCTACTGGAAAAATGGCGGTCAGTAATGTTGCACTGTAGCAACGTACATCGATGGTCGACAAATGAGCATTTCCACAAATGTGAACATGGCCATTTGTCCACAGAGGAGGCACGGAAGAAGAAGTGGTTGATTCCTTCATCACCCACTCACAAGGCCATTGAAAAGATTGTATTTGATAAAACTATAACAAGAGATTTGAGGGGACTCACGGAATTCTGCCACACAGGAGATTTGGAGGTGTTCCACAATATGTGCCTAAAGTACAGGCCCAAAAGATTGCATTTTGGCATGGAAGGCATGATAAATCGGACTCTTCTAGCGGTCTTGGCACATAACCATAATGTTGGCCGTCAACAAAGTAGGACGACCGGAACTTTAGGGACGCTTCGCTACAATAAGGCCTTCACTAAAAGAAGTAAACAATGGGTGATCAAACCAGTGTTTGAGGATATGCAATATGAGTTTATTGAGAGACTTATCGTAGATGTCCTCGATAGGCACATACATGGAGTGGTGAACGAACCTATGCAGGGGACAACTGCATTGCCACCCAACATTGCCTCTGTTCCATGTCCACCTAAAGCAGAGCTCATTGAGAAATACACATCACGGTTTAAATGATTGTAATTTGATTGTCTGTTCTCTCGAGTCTCCTCATGTTGCAGGCCCATTGCAATTAAACCAAACAGTAATATAAATCATTTTTACAAAAATTATAGAATGTTTCCGTATTACAAACACATGGCCGACCCATAGGGACAATAAAAAAAAAGGCACGCAGACAAGATGCCCTTACACTAACTGGAGCTAACTAGAAATGTGTGCTCGCTCAAAGTGAAGGTCAGCTGCTTTGATGTTTTGCTCGGGTGGCGGAACGGCCCACGACCCAGTATAAGGTTCTATTGTGATTTGACCTTGACAGGCCGGGACCATCCTGAAAGACTAAGAAAAGATAATGAATAAAATTTCAGAAACGAAACGATGAGCCACGTTCATTAGAAGAAGTAACGTCGGCAAAGAAGGAGTGGTGTTTCGGGTCTGCCCTACACAGAGACACAATGGAAAATGCAAATATAATGTAAGTAACTTTTGATGAGTTTATACCGCAATTTCATTACTATACAGTGGCTTTAAAGACGGGTTCAGTTGTACTTGTTCGTTCTATGTGGCATATTGTTTTCTACCGCGCACTATCTTGAGGAGAAACATCTGCTTTTACTGAAGCACCTCAAAACCTTCCTCTTTGCTTCTGCTTTCTCTCTCCCTCTCCCCTGCTACAACTGGTCCACTGTCTGCGACCTCGGTCCTGGGCCCTTCCACTCTCCACCTGCACTGCCTCCCTGTCAACCCCTGCACTGGGGGACTGTCTCAGTATCCTACAGCCCCCCCTTCCCAGCACTTGTTCTGCACTTACCTTGCACTTGCCACCAGCTGGCCCTATTTATTTATTATTTTATGCTACTTACCTTGTACTCCACTCCCCCCCCCTCCCTGCCTCGCCACGCCTTTAAACACTTGTGTACACCCAGTAGCGCTGTCCTCGCTATGATTTTAATAAGGATCTGATGGTGAGACTAATTTCATTTTTTATGTTTTTAGGTACATCATTCACTACTGTCTGTGTCACGAGTACCGTACACCGGCGGACGGCTTCTACAGCCGCCAGTTGCTTCTCCGCGTGAACAACGTTACCACCCTGACCATTTTATGGGACGATCGCTAAGTACAAGTATGCCCTTACGCGGTACTAACGGTTAGATGCAACATACCTACCGTTGTGGTGGCCTAGTGCCTCGTTGTTGGAACAGCCATGCGATTATCAGTGCGACCGAAGAGCTTATTTTTATCGTAAACCAACACCCTGTGTACTGCACACGAACATCGCTTCCCTCAAGACGAACTAATTTGGATCGAGAGCAAAGAAAAATGCAAATCGCTGAATATTCTCTAAACATTTGATGTCCAATAAACGTACTTTGCCAAATGTACAATCTTGCCGTTTGCTTTTAAACCACGGTTTCACATTCCGAATTGTGGCGCTGTATTGTGAGATGCTCTAAGACCCTGTGTACAGCAAAGGACCATCGCGTTCCTCAATACGAACTTTTTGGAACATGAGCAAATAAAAATGCAAATCGCTGAATATTCTCTAAACATTTGATGTCAAATAAATGTACTTTACCACATTTACAATCTTGCGGTTTGATTTCAAAGTACAGTTTCATATTCCGAATTGTGGTGCGCTGTATTGTGAGCTGATCTGTGTTGATTTCCGGGGTCTGTGTGGAGTCGCGTAGAAGACGCCTGGGCGCGTTTGCCTACGCAGCTCAGTCACGTCACGGATAGAGGCGGGGAATATGAATGTTTTGATAAAGTCTGTTTCAGGGGCGGGGGATTTGATTTAGTGCCGCAAAGGCAGGTGAGCCAGGTCGATGCGGCGGAATGATAGGATTATCACAAAATGGAGGCTGATTTCGAGTGCGATAATGGGCGAAAAGTCGGGTAAGGTCCATAGGAAAGTTTCCTACGATCTACCGATTTATGCTTACAAACACATGGCCGACCCGTAGGGACAATAAAAAAAAAGTCCCGGAACTATCCTTTAAACCCAGGGCCGTAATGAGGCCCAATGACCCGATGGAGCAATGGCGCAAAACACGATTTACAGTAGGACTAACATTGCAGCTGCCAGGTCAACCAAACAATACATCCTTTCATTACTTGGAGATGCAACAATAGCAAGAAAAGATGGCTCAGGCGGGGGTCATTTTCTCAGAAGTGTTAATCGCATGGATGGGACCACCAACGATTGCACTTATGTGCACCCGCTTCCCCTCAATACAGCTTTCCACATGTGCAGGGCATAGTTAAAAAAAAGTGTCTTTACACTACACTTTTCAAAAAGCGCAAAACCTGTCGGCTATGCATGAACGACAGAATTATTTCCACCAGATTCCGGTTTACCAAGTGCAAAAACCGGCGGTTTTCATAGGAATTCATTGATTTTATACTAAAATGAAAATATTATTTGGTCATCAAAGCATGCGGATTAGTAGGTGAAATGGGAAGGCACGGAGGAGACGTATTTCCTTTTTCGTGACCCCCTGTGCCCGAAAATCCTAATAAAATTCCAATGCAGCAACAAAAATGTGTTAAGAAAGGTGTAACACATTTACGCCTGTCTTTAGCACATTTGTTACGTTTCGAGTCTTAGAAAATGAGTTCCATTACATTTTTAGGTGCTCTTATTTAAAAATGATGTTACATTTTTTCTGTTGCCGACAGAGCCGTGACTTGCATTGGAGAGCTGCAAGCCAGTCATGTTTTACAGCCTGTAAATGTAGTCCTGGAGCCTGTATCTGATTGGATGGTTTTGCATTCATATACCAGACAAACACACCACTTTTCTCAAAATTTGATTTCATCATGCTCAAAAGATCCCGGATGTAGCAGGGCAACAGCCATATTGCTCTTCTTTTTTGTTGGAACCTACACTGATGTTGATACAGGCAAAAAGGGGCCCTCCAAATATTTTGGACCACGACTCCCATGATCCCTCACCATTAACTGTACTGGTTAGAAATTCCGGGAGTTGTAGGCCAACATTTTTTGGAGGACCGCACATTTCCTACACCTGCTTTAAAGTAATTTCACAGCTAGATTTGAAACTGAAGCGTGGATGACTTATGAGTCATGCTCTATTTTCTATGTGAGTATAAAATGTAGCTAAGGCACCGAAATTCAGCTTGTTTTAATTCATGACTGAATGGGATATTTCAGTTTAATTATTTATGGTGTGCAGAAAGTCTAAAATAATTGTATTTGTTGGACTTCCTTCACAATTACATTTCTAACAAACTACAGGAGTATTGCTAGACCACATTACGGTGTAACCTACTGTTCCTTGGGCAACGGAGCATATGCAGACAAAAAACAGCACACGTGACTGTGCAGTCTTCCATTCGGAGACAAGACTTGAGAAGAGTGGTTTATATTTTATCCAAACCACAGCATAACGCTTGAGGGCTGGAAAAACCTGCAGGGGTCCCAGAAGCCTTCTCAGAAGACCCAGAAAAGACCTGGGGGGACCGCAGGTTGGCGTTTGAGGAGTTTGCGCATGCTCGTATGTAATAGTTTTGATGAGATTTACAGTAAATGTATATATGTCAGAGCTGAGTTAACCGGGCACTAAGGTTCAAGGGAGGCTTTTATGCAGTGGGCATGGAGACTTGTAAGTGCATTTGCAACAAATATTTGATAAGGCACTCATGGTTGATTTGAACAAAATAGAGACGACGCTGGTCCATTATTTATCTCCTGCTTCTATGTTTGCGCGACATGCTTCATTCAAAGATAAAACAGTGCATTTTCCACTGACATTTCCCTTTGCTTGTCATCTCGGCTGGTCCAATAATAGTTTTTGGTTAGGAGAATAACAACAACTTGACTATGGTATTGTTCCTGTTAATGTTATAAGTATACAATTATTTGTAATGATAATACTATTATAAGTTCTTAACATGGATAAGACACTGCATGCCTCAGGCGCACGCAATAGGTGTAAAGATTACATATTTTAAGTCGGTGAGAGAGGCAGCTCCTCTGGGAACACCTTGTATATTGTGTAAATCTCATTTCTTCACTTTAGTGTCTTTTAAACCTGCCTGGCACACGTGGGAGTACAAGACAGTTCTGTCGTGTCGATGAATGCGAGGTCATTCAATGGAAGTCGCTGTTGAAAGAACACGACGTGTCAATCAAATCCGAGCTGGCGTGTGACAGGGTTTAAGAGATACACTTCACTCTAAGAAATCAACCTTGGGGATTAAAGGCAATATTTCCAAAGCAATGCGTTTCACTGCAGGGGTGGGGGCTGTGGGGGTATGCCACTGTACCAAGGACAGCGTGGACTTCTTAAGAAAAAGAAAACTTCATCCATAAGGAGAGATTTGGGAATAGTCCTTCCTTTCCCTCTCTCGACAAGAACAGTGCACTGAAAATAAAGCAAATTAAAGACAGCCGCTTGCCAAACTGAGCAGCGATTCTTTTGTCATTGGCAGGTAAACGCCCACATTGCGGTACTGTTTCTGACCTGGTAGAACAGGGTTCAGTCTATTTTACGAGATCAAGCTGTATAGCGTCGTCGGGCTCCTCTAGCAGTTACCCCAGATAAAAGAAGAGTACACTTGGGCACATCAGAAACTCCCAGCCAGAACCGAGAACTCAGCCATAGGACAAAGTTACTGTTGTTTATTAGCAAACATACAAAACAGACATTACACCAGAAAAACAAAGTTCATCCAGAGTGCTTAGCTTCTAAGCATGTGTCACCCGGTTTTATTCTGGTGTGACGTCACAAATTCGAACATTTGTATTGGCCAGGTTGGGCAAGATATATATAAAGAATCTAAAGGTTAGTTTAGGGATTGGCTGGCCATGTCCAGTGGCCCTTCCTGAGACCACCTCTAAGAGCACCTATCTACATTGTTGTAGTGTCGTCGAAAGACCATTGGCCCTTGCAACAAATTATATCCCCATGCTAACAGTGAATTTAGATTGGACAGAGTGTGTCCCCCCAACCCTCGGAACCCAGACAGTTCTCAGACTGAATGTACCTCTTCAAGGTAATGAGAAAGAACATGGAGGTGCGAAGGGTTCTCAAATGTTGTTATTCGCTGATCGCCCAAGCCTGTGAGAGTGCAGTCAGCTACCAAAACGTGGGCAAGACTTGTAACTTCTTTTCTCTGGTTCTCTGGGAACGGTCTTCTCTGTCGGGGTCACGTGTGTTGAGACCACGAAAGGAAGCCTTCTCATCTATAATTATGAGGATTTTAGCCTGAATTTCTGCAGTTGGCTCACTATCTCAGTAGCTGGAACTTTCCTGCTTCCCGTTCGTCCTTGGCTGGATGTCCTGTTTCTGCTCACCTTGAGCTGTGGCGATCATGTCAGCTTGTCTGTGTTTCACAAGCATGTCTCCTTTCTTGCTGGGTCTGATGGCCTATAACTTCTTTATAGTGTCCCTTATGGCTTCTTCATGTTAGTAGCAGTTTAAGCATATGCAAGCTATATATACAAATTCTTCTGAATCTTGCGGTTTCAGCTTTGGCGAAAGATATGAATATAGAAGTATTTATATGTGTTCGTCCTCTGCCTAAGTGGGTCATAAGCATGTGCTTTGTGCCTTTATGTAATAAACTAGTGCAGGTCTATGTAGCATCATGAATGGATGGATATGTTCTTCAAGGAAAAGCTCAGCTACGTTGTGAGTGATGACGCCATTGGTTTCTGGTTCTCAAGTCAGTCAACCTGATCGATCAATGTCAATTCCATTTCATCCAAATCATCACTTGGGTATGGTTTGAATGGTTGTCTAAGAGAGTACAGTTTTTCACACCTGCGATACATCGATGAGTGCAATGATGGGCCTAAGATCGAGGCACATCTATCGTTCCTCTGTCTTCGTGTAGAGAGTCGTGTGGGGGGCATGAGGATCAGATTAGGCCCCTTCTATACAGAGCTTTCACAAATCAGACTTTACCACTGTAACTGGCCGATCAACTTTATGATTCAAACACACTAAAAACCTGCATGTTATACTGGAAAGGCATTAAACAGAAACAGGAGCTTCTAATGTGGACGTCATTGGGCTGTGCAATTTTTTTGTAAGATTCCACTCTGTATGCCGCAATAAGGTAATCCCCCAGTTTTTCATTTGCTTCGCTGGCCCCACTAGCATAATATGTTGTAATTGCTGCACGTGGTCAATGGATCGTGAACTCTCAGGCCCGATTCATGGACTAATCCACCTGTGCGCCAAGCACTCACAGACGTTTTTCTGCGTGCTCCACGTATTCATTGAATTGTTCATGCACAGTAACCATAGATGTAAGTTGCGTCCAGAACGCCCCTGACACTCCCCCATGCAAAGCAAAAAAAGCCAGAAACAGCTACCTTGAATTCTCCCCTGCGCGCGAATGCATGCACCTTTTAAACAGTGCGTGGGGTACCCTGCAAGCAGGCTTGCATCTCAGAAACCCTGCGCCGGATCTCCCATAACTGTTACCGGCTCCTCGACATCATGTGTACGATTTATCGTAACTCGAGTAAAGCTCTGAAAATCTCAGTGCGTTCCCCCATAAACTGTTCTTGCACTCCGCTACACTGGGTGCACGTACCTCTGCGTTAGATTGGAATCCCAGCTGCATACACGCACCCCTAAATCCATCACCCGATCTTACCTCTGCATGGTGAATCTTATGCACAAATGTCTGTATGCCTGCCTTCGGGTGGCGGATAGAATGAATGCTCTGTGTGGCCATTTCCTCGCTGAGAGGTTGCATGGTTGGATCCATGAATATGTATCATTCTGCGCAATAGTGGGAGTGCAATAGATTGTCTGTGGGCTGTTCCTCGGAATGCCCACATTTTCCCTTGATCTTCCTCATTTTCTGAGTTCCGCCCCTTCCCTGCCCTCTGCACAAGCCACGCCCATGCTCTGCATGGTGGCTTGTGCAGGGCACTGATCCGCTCTTCGAGACGTAACAAGCCTGAGCGAAGTCACTGCAAAATATGAAAACTGCTGTGCAGCCGATTCCATGAATCGACAACCGGGATTTTGCACACAGTTTGGCACTCAAAGTCCCAACTTTCTGCGCAGATAATTCCATGAATCAGGGCCTGAAAGTTTTGCTTTTGTGCATGATTGTTTCTTTTTTCCCTGAAAACCAATCGCCTGTGAAGATAAACCTGTGTTTTGGTTTGCCTCGCCACAGTAGTTCACATGCATGTGACGTGCATTTCGCTTTCACTTTGCATGATGTTGGTGGAGCAGTTTGTATTTTGCTTGCTTCGCAAGAACATTGTGATTCTTTTTCGCATGCATGTGCGCAACAACAGGATTCATTTATGGCAGCAGCATAACTAGCCACACTAGTAACACCACCGTCAGTATTTGAACAAGCAGCAGCACCAGCAGCATGACCAGCAGGGCTAGCAGCAGCAGGAGGGGCCCCATCAGCAGGCACCAGTTCGAGATGTTGACAGGAGGTGATTCCTCACCATATGCACCTAGCAGCAGAAGCAGAACACCACCAACAGAGGAGGTACAGGACCTGATGTTCCCTGCAAGCATGGCCATGCCATTAACAAACGAAAGCCTTGGTTTCCAACTGTTCTTATGTTGCATTCAGCAAAAGCATGTTTTCCAGCCCAGCAGCGCTGCCAGGAGGATGGCGAGGAAGAAGAGGCAATATATGCAGTGCCTGACCTTCTTTCGCCAGTCAAGGGACCTGCGGGCAAAGTATGCATCAGTGACAGTGAGCAGGAGGAGAAAGAGGAGTACCTGCCAATGACACCAGCGCAGAAGCGGAGAAGGGCAGCAACCACCACTTGTCCAGCAGCCACCATCAGCTCCACTCGACCAGCATTCACCATACCAGCATCCACAGCCAACACAACTGACCCAGCAGTCATTGCCGGCACCACTGGAACAGAAGCCGTCGCCAGCACCACAGGAACAGAAGCTGCTGACAGCATCAATGGACCAGCAGCTGCTGCGAGCTCCACTAGACCAGCAGCTGGCACCAGAACCACCAGACCAGCATCCCCCCTTACTGCCAGACCATGAGCCAATTCCACCACCGCCAGACCAGCATTCACCAGACCAGCAGTCGCAGCCACCAATGCCAGAGGGAAGACATGTACCTGGACCACTTCACCCTTTCACTTCATCCTGTCATATACCTCCATTGTATCCAAGAAGTTAGAACGTAAGTCTTTTATGGGCATATTATCATGTGGGCTATCTGGCACAAGCCTTTCCTCTGGCCACCTCCTTTTTTCATGAGGAGCAAATTGCAAATTTGAACATTCTTCAACTATTGTGTCTTCCGAGTCCTCAGCCAGACACAGTGCTTTGATGTTAATCTGTCTTTTTGGGGGCAGGCTCTCAATACTAGTACTGCCTGTGACACTGCAATCTGCTGCCGCTTTGTGTGTTTCATGGTGAAAAAGCCACTTGTCACCTGCGTGATTTGCAGTGAGTGTGTTGACCTTCAAGAATTGAGAGTAGCATAAAATCTGTGTTGTTAATATCTGCCAAAGCGAGTGTGGCAGAAATATGGTGCGTGAAGTTGGCCATGTTCTTGTATTGGCTTAGGTCCTGTGAAAAAGCTCCATACAAAGACTATAAGCAGCTGAGCCACCATAATGCCACATGTTGGCACAGCCACCCTCACAAGTTTCTATGATAGTGTGGAAGGGGCCATGTGGAAGCATGAGAAAACATAACTCAGGAACAAGCTGCCACCCAAATGCATGAGATACACACACAACTTGGCCCTGCCACCCTGCAAATGTTTCTACGAAAGTGTGGGATGGATCACGTGGAAGCATGAGACAACACCACTGAAGAACAAGCCTCTCCCCAAATGCATGAGGGATACACAAGTTTGCCCTGCCACCCTACACATGAGAAATACAAACGGCTAGTTACAGTGGGTTAATTAATCATGCTTACCAATGCAATGAGGTGCAGTAGCAGGACAAGCACAGCATGGTAGTCGTTGTGGTCGTCGTGTACCCAAGCCAGCCATGTAGAAGTCAGTGACAGAGGGAGACAACTGCGACTGAACACACCAGATCAAGTACACATATTTATACTAGCCTGGGCAAGGCAGACCTATTCCCTGCTACCCTTGTGCTTTCACATGATTGTTATAAAAGTAAGGTAAAAGAAAAATCATCTACTATTGGCCATTCCCTTACGGTTGCTAATACAAACCAATAGAGCCATGTGAATAGAAGAGAAGCGCGCAAAGTTTTGGATTTTGAGATACACTAAACCATACAGCATTGGCCATGCCTTAATGGCTGTGCAAAGTTTCACATTTCACCAACTGCGAAACGCACCAGTCGCACAAAGCAAATGGGTGGAGGGCAACAACTCACACATGAGAAATTAGACAATAGTGCGCGCAATCTGCGGAATACCCCTGTGAATTAATTGTGGGGCCAACATTTCACCAGCAGGGCGAAACACGTGGAAAGAGACTCCAAATTCCCGAAAACTGTCCGGAGGAGAAATCGGGTGTGAAATGTACGTGTTTCACACCACTGGTGGAAATTTCGCCCGGCCATTACTGTGGGGCTGCTCACCAGTCTTGATACCAGGTTTTTCGCAAATATACATGCTGTGCATTTTGAGGTATCCAGAATGAATCAGGATGGGAGGGACAGGAAACCTTTTTCTTTTCTTTTGAGGAAGATGATCTTTCGGCATGCATATCAAGTTTTTTGCTTCAGAGCATTAGGGAAACCAGCACAAAAGTAGAAGAAAGCTCTAGCTTGTACTCCATGTTTCACCCTGGGCAGGCAGAGATTTGATGGGCTTGGGTGGACTGGCCTAGAGGGAATTCTCGCAATTTCATTGTGGTTATCTACACCTGGGCCTCTTTTGTGTGGGTACCCTAGTGTTCTGCTCCTCTTTCCCTCTCTCCCAGTTACCAAACCACATTCCATCCATCTCTCCTCATCCCCACATGCTTTGGAAGCTAATAATTAGTCATACACCTTCCATTTTTCCTCAATCTTAACAAATGTTTTATATATTTTGCTTTAAAATTCCCTGTTCAGAGCCATTTGCTCAAAACTTTAGTGGACAGAGAACCACAAGCTCTGCTTAGTGGGGTTTGGCCTTCGCACACATTGTAACCTGATGGCACTTTAAAAAAATATTTCTAGGGCCACATTTTGTTCCCAATCCACCCCTGTTTATGGAGCAGTAGGGAATGTTATAGAAGGCAGAGGAGCACTCCATGTACTATGCCCTTTTCAGCGAGATCAAGCTCGTAAGTGTATGATTTAGATACAATATCTTACTTAATACCTCTGGATGGACTGATTACAGGTAACCTTCATTGCTCTTAGTCCTACTCTTCCTCGCCACAGTACTTACCCATGAAGCCGTTGGCCTCCATCACATGACCTATTCAGGGCTGGACTGGGAACTAAAAGAGGCCCTGGAAATAATTACTGGGGACCAAAAGAGGCCCTGGAAATAAAGTTCAAAGTGGCCCTATATGACACATTTTCAGCAAGCCTAATGCTTTTCCTATGAGAACATTTGGAAATACCACAGAAAAGAGGCCCAGGGTGCAGAGGCCCACCGGGAAATCTCCAGAGTTCTCTAAAGGCCAGTCCACCCCTGGACCTATTCCCCTATTAATGAAGTCATACCCCTTTTCCTCTTGGAGTTATATATCCTCCAGTATCCCACTATTCTCCCAGTATCCTCTTGTTACTTTACTAAGTTGGATTGTGGACCCTATTAAATGATTTGAGTGAGAGTCGCAAAACCAGTCCTCTGACAAGGAACAGTACCACTGGGAGTAATTATTATTACTGGTAAGCAATCCATTCATTAATAGTATGTCCCTCTTCCTTACCTATGAGAAATGCCAATGATTAGTAATGGAAGGGGACTATAATAAGCCTACAGTTAAACACACAGAGAACATTGTATGCTGCTGCACACCGATCCGTGCTCAGTGCATGCCGGAGCACAGAACACTTGTACCAAAGGAACATCTAATGTTACTATCCACGTTCAACCCATCATGCCTGATGAATGTGTTTGGGTCCGCTCCTGTGAGAGCTCGTACATTTCTTGCAGGGTTACACCCTGTGCTTTGGCTCCCAGTGCCGCCATGCCACTGCTAGATCAAGCCTGGACTTTCACAGGGAGAGACCTTCCATGTTTTGCATATGCCATTGTGACACTAATCTGATCCAGTGCCTTATTGTTCCCACTGATGCCGTGCTGCCCACACCGGAAACCTCAAACGCGACCATAAATGTGCCTATTTCCCGGAAAGTCTCAGTTCTTTGGATGTATTCCCAAGCTGTCCTCCTCATATCCAGACAAATCCAAGCTTCCTGCTCTGGGGAGAGGAGCTGCTGATAGAAGGATGGTAGTATAATGACCTACGGGCAAGAACACAGTTCTCACTGCAGAATCGGGTCATTTGACTGAATCTTTAAACAGGGAAGTGTATAAAAAAGGGCTTCTATGCCACCCATTCTTGAAATCAGAAACTTTGTCTTTAGAGTAAAAGATAGATTGGGCTAGATTCTCAAACTTTTCTTTGACCCAAGTGTCAAAATAAGATGCACCCTATGCAGAAAACACAACGGAATGTTATACATGTGCACATTCAGATGCCCACATTCTATGCCCTTTTGCATCCTCTTTGCACGTGTGCAAATAATGGGGCATTTCTGCACATTTGAATGCGAATCCTAAATACAAAAATGAGATGCGGATTGAAAAGGGCGGTAAACAAGCACATTCACCTGCTCCTATTTGGAACAGGTACTGGGGATCAACAGTCTGTGTCAGGATAATTCCTGACCCTGTCAATGTATTTTTCTTTGAAGGGTGAAAGCTGTGATTTGAACAGATGCTGTACACTTGCATTTCTATCCTCAAAACAGGGATAGAAATGACTTAATTTGTTTCTCATTTTATAATGATGGGCACTTCATGGGCTTGTCGGTATGAAATGTGCTCCAATCACCCATGT
This sequence comes from Ambystoma mexicanum, assembly GCF_040938575.1. Classification (NCBI taxonomy): domain Eukaryota; kingdom Metazoa; phylum Chordata; class Amphibia; order Caudata; family Ambystomatidae; genus Ambystoma; species Ambystoma mexicanum. The sequence continues at coordinate 577,998,617 of NC_090929.1, read as the reverse complement.
GGGTGCTGGATGCCTGTATATTATTTTTGGGAGTGTGCTCCCTACACTAATTTATGCAAGGGGACTGGGCAGCACAACCTTTGCACTGCTGCTCATCTGCCCCTAAAATTCGCAGGGCACCTTTTTCTGAAACAAGCTCAAATAAATAAAACGCATCATCTGCGCTTTGTTTATTTGCACTGGTTTTGGGGGAAATTGCCCTTTAATATCAAAGGACTCAATTGGAACAACGGGTTCTAACTTTAATAAATCAAGTACCAGTGGTAAGTCTCATAGAGGGGTATCTAAGTGGGCCAATGGATTTGATAGCAGCAAACTCTTGAGAAGCCTCCCTGCTACTTTATCCCCTTCCTCTTTAACAAACCTTTGCCCACGAAAGCCCTAACAGGAGCAGGAATGTCATGTTTTCTCTCACACCCTGCTGCAAAATTAGCCCATTCCCCATCATAGTTTTGAAGAGCAGCAGGGAGCCTGCACCATTGTAAGTAACCTGCTTCCTTTTCAGAGTTCCCCAGAATCCTTTACACTCTGATATGACAATGGTGGAGGATACCAGTTTGTGATTATTCACACCAGAGCTATTGATAGTGCCAATACAATTATAAACCACCTGTCCAATAATGATCCACCATGATCACTTATGGTCGACTGGCCTTTGTTTTCCTCAGGACGTTTGGGATCAAAGGAATTGCGAGGGACAATAAGAAACACTCCTGGGCCAATCCATCATCATGGGAATCATCCCTTGGACCCTAGGAGCACAGCGTTTCCAACTAAGCTGTCTCTACAGAGGAAGACATATCAACTATTGGCCCCCTGAACCTTGCATGTAGGCTCTACAAGATGTTCAGGAGAAAGAGACAACTCTTGAGTGCACGGGAATGCACTGCTGAGATGGTTGCTAGCAAATTCTCCACCCCTCTGATGTGGACTGCCTCCATTGAAATCAGATGGGCCTCTGCCCATTCGCCAATTTACTTTGCCAGAAACTTCAATTGTCTTGTCCTTAGTTGGTTATTGATGGTTATTGACGTATGCTATTACCAAGGAAATGTCAATTCTTTTTCATTATAGCCTACTTGGCAATTCGTCCTCGGAATGTGTGGAGAGCTCTGCCAATTCCTGCCAGGTCCCTACGGTTTACGAAGTGATTCCCTCTCATGCCCCACATGGCTCACCTCTGGTGTAAAACAGGTCCCTCAAAATGTGGTTTTCTCCTCTCCCTAAGAAGTTAAGGGATATGGCATGGCTAAAGGATAGGATGTGTGATGAACTACATTCATAAGATGGAATACAGAACCACATAATTATATTTTTGCTTTATTGGGTCACATAGAAAATGAAGCAGCCCTGCCTCAGAAAGAAAATCAGTCAGAATGGAAGCAGGAGAGTAGGTCATCGTAGGGAGGTGCAGAAGTCCAGAAGATGTTGTAGAGCATATGCAGACCTATAAATCGTGACTAGGTTCAATGAGGTTCAATGAGCACCAGACGGTGTGACGATGTGCGAGACATTGGGCCTCATTACACCAACCATTGCTACCGTACTGCTATACTAGGAGTTCTGCTCACGGGTGCCCTTGCAGCCACCCGTTCTGACCTGGTGGATGTACCGGCACCCGCGAGCAGAACCTCATGGTAGTACCGGTACCGTTATTAACGCTACTGGTGCTACCATCCTCCCCATTCCCATTGAGCCCTATGGGACTGAAATGGGAATGGGGATGTACCGGGCCAGGCACCCGCGAAAGGGCAATTGCCGGGCCGGCTGGGCCGGAATAGCCCAGTAATTGCCCATTCGCGGGTGCCGGACCCAGATGCGAGTTTGGAGGTAGGTAGCCTTGCCGGTAAAACCGGCAAAGCTACCGCCAACCTCGTAATGAGGCCTGTTGTGTCTCATCGACAAAGATGCAAACAAAGGGCTATCTAGAGATCACGTGCATTGGACTGCATCAACAAGCATTAAAACGGCAAGGCAAAGGAGAGATGTGGACCCACACTGAGGACTCTTAAAGAGGAAACACACGAAAGAGGGAAAACCATCTGCAAACAATATCTCATAGACAAATGCCAGAACTCGCCCAGAGACATAGGCAGAGCAATAGAAAGAGAGAGAGAAGGCGAGAGAGAGGCAACAAAGACGTGGAGTGTATAAAGCCAGAGCTGAAGCACGTAACACAATGGGAACGTTAATACAAGGTGTAAAGCTGCATGCTGGAACTCAGGGTTATTTTTCTAATTGCGCCTTCAGAGAATGAATAAAGTCAATAAAATATGCAAAGAACTGTTGAATGTAGGAACTTTAATTCGGATTTTGTCTTCTAGGCAATATTTGAATCACAACCCAGAGAACTGTTACATTTTGGAACTTGGAGACAAACAGGGTAATTCATAGAAATTCGCACAAAAGTGGCTCACGCGACTGGCGCACAGCATGCCCGTGCGAATGTCTGCGCCAGCCGAGTGCGCTAAAATCGAATACCGCGCACAGCATGGATTTTCGCATCCAAAACTAGCCGTGGCGCAGCGTGGCGCAGCGACCCTGCAGCAGCGCCAGTTACGCCCCCAAGAACGCCCTTGCGCAAGGAAAAGCCTTCAAAATCCCCAAATAATCGCAAAGGGCTGCGCTAACCCTGGACCAGTTCACAGGGCTGGCAAACGCCAAGCGGGGAACGTGTATTTCAGTGGTTTGCGGGAAGTTCCACACGCGATTGTCCTGAGTACGTGTGCATCAGGGGTGCGCGGGAAGTATCACACGCAAAATCAGCAGGGTACGTGTATTTCAGGGGTGCGCGGGAAGTTCCACACGCGATTCCATCAGGGTACGTTTATTTCAGGGGTCCGCGGGAAGTTCCACACGCGATTGTCCCCGTGCGAGCAGGGTACGTGTATTCCAGGGGTGCGCGGGAAGTTCCACATGCGATTTCAGCAGGGTACGTGTATTTTAGGGGTTCTGGGGAGTACTACACGTGAATTGGCCGTGTGGGTCCTCCCAGGTGTTCCCTCTACAACCTCCACGGCCCCTGCAGATATCCCACACCACGGGGGACTACCCTGCACCCCTGCCCATGTCCCGAAGGCAGCCCATCCACCATGGGCATGCCCCCCAGCCAACCCACATGTCACCCTGCACTACTGATCAACAATGCATGTCTCCCACCACCCCCACCCCCCAGCAGTGCAGGGGCAGCCTCCACCAGGCCCCCACCCATGTCTAACACCACCCCCACCCCCCAGCCACCAGGGGCAGCCTCCACCAGGCCCCCACTCATGTCTCCCACCACCCCCACCCCCCAGCAGTGCAGGGGCAGCCTTCACCAGGCCCCCACCCATGTCTCCCACCATCCCCTACCCCCCAGCAGTCAGGGGCACCCTCCACCAGGCCCCCACACATGTCTACCACCACCTCCATTCCCTAGCCACCAGGGGCAGATTCCACCAGGCCCCCATTCATGTCCCCCTGCACCCCCACCCCCCAGCAGTGCAGGGGCAGCCTCCACCAGGCCCCCACCCATGTCTCCCACCCCCCCACCCTCCAGCACTGTGGGGCCCATGCCAGCAGGCCCCCACCCATGTCTCCCACCACCCCCACCCCCCAGCAGTGCAGGGTCACCCTCCACCAGGCCCCCACCCATGTCTCCCACCACCCCCTACCCCCCAGCAGTCAGGGGCACCCTCCACCAGACCCCACTCATGTCTACCACCACCCCCATCCCCCAGCCACCAGGGGCGGATTCCACCAGGCCCCCACTCACGTCCCCCTGCACCCCCACCCCCCAGCAGTGCAGGGGCAGCCTCCACCAGGCCCCTACCCATGTCTCCCACCCCCCCACCCCCCAGCACTGTGGGGCACATGCCAGCAGGCCCCCACCCATGTCTCCCACCACCCCCACCCCCCAGCAGTGCAGGGTCACCCTCCACCAGGCCCCCACCCATGTCTCCCACCACCCCTACCCCCCAGCAGTCAGGGGCAGCCTCCACCAGGCCCCCACTCATGTCTACCACCACCCCCATCCCCCAGCCACCAGGGGCAGATTCCACCAGGCCCCCACTCATGTCCCCCTGCGCCCCCACCCCCCAGCAGTGCAGGGGCAGCCTCCACCAGGCCCCCACCCATGTCTCCCACCACCCCCTACCCCCCAGCAGTCATGGGCACCCTCCACCAGGCCCCCACTCATGTCTACTACCACCCCCACCCCCCAGCCACCAGGGGCAGCCTCCACCAGGCCCCCACTCATGTCCCCTATTACCCCCACGCCCCAGCAGTGCAGGGGCAGCCTCCACCAGGCCCCCACCCATGTCTCCCACCACCCCCCACCCCCCAGCAGTGCAGGGGCAGCCTCCACCAGGCCCCCACTCATGTCCCCCTGCACCCCCACCACCCAGCAGTGCAGGGGCAGCCTCCACAAGGTCCCACTCATGTCCCCCGCTCCCCCACCCCCAGCAGTGCAGGGGCAGCCTCCACCAGGCCCCCACTCATGTCTACCACCACCCCCACCCCCAGCCACCAGGGGCAGCCTCCACCAGGCCCCCACTCATGTCCCCTATTACCCCCACCCCCCAGCAGTGCAGGGGCAGCCTCCACCAGGCCCCCACTCATGTCTCCCACCTCCCCCACCCCCCAGCAGTGCATGGGCAGCCTCCACCAGGCCCCCACCCATGTCCCCCTGCACCCCCACCCCCCAGCAGTGCAGGGGCAGCCTCCACAAGGCCCCCACTCATGTCTACCACCACCCCCACCCCCCAGCCACCAGGGGCAGCCTCCACCAGGCCCCCACTCATGTCCCCTATTACCCCCACCCCCCAGCAGTGCAGGGGCAGCCTCCACCAGGCCCCCACCCATGTCTCCCACCACCCCCTAGCCCCCAGCAGTCAGGTGCAGCCTGCACCAGGCCCCCACTCATGTCTACCACCACCCCCACCCCCCAGCAGTGCAGGGGCAGCCTCCACCAGGCCCCCACTCATGTCCCCCTGCACCCCCACCACCCAGCAGTGCAGGGGCAGCCTCCACCAGGCCCCCCCTCATGTCTACCACCACCCCCACCCCGCAGCCACCAGGGGCAGCCTCCACCAGGCCCCCACTCATGTCCCCCTGCACCCCCACCCCCCAGCAGTGCAGGGGGAGCCTCCACCAGGCCCCCACCCATGTCTCCCACCACCCCCTACCCCCCAGCAGTCAGGGACACCCTCCACCAGGCCCCCACTCATGTCGACCACCACCCCCACCCACCAGCAGTGCAGGGGCAACCTCCACCAGGCCCCCACTCATGTCCCCCTGCACCCCCACCACCCAGCAGTGCAGGGGCAGCCTCCACCAGGCCCCCACTCATGTCCCCCTGCACCCCCACCCCCCACCAGTGCAGGGGCAGCCTCCACCAGGCCCCCACTCATGTCTACCACCACCCCTACCCCCCAGCCACCAGGGGCAGCCTCCACCAGGCCCCCACTCATGTCCCCCTGCACCCCCACCCCCCAGCAGTGCAGGGGCAGCATGCACCAGGCCCCCACCCATGTCTACCACATCCCCCACCCCCCAGCCACCAGGGGCAGCCTCCACCAGGCCCCCACCCATGTCTCCCACCCCCCCCACCCCCCAGCACTGTGGGGCACATGCCAGCAGGCCCCCACCCATGTCTCCCACCACCCCCACCCCCAGCAGTCAGGGGCACCCTCCACCAGGCCCCCACTCATGTCTACCACCACCCCCATCCCCCAGCCACCAGGGGCAGATTCCACCAGGCCCCCACTCATGTCCCCCTGCACCCCCACCCCCAGCAGTGCAGGGGCAGCCTCCACCAGGCCCCTACCCATGTCTCCCACCCCCCCACCCCCCAGCACTGTGGGGCACATGCCAGCAGGCCCCCACCCATGTCTCCCACCACCCCCACCCCCCAGCAGTGCAGGGTCACCCTCCACCAGGCCCCCACCCATGTCTCCCACCACCCCTACCCCCCAGCAGTCAGGGGCAGCCTCCACCAGGCCCCCACCCATGTCTCCCACCACCCCCTACCCCCCAGCAGTGCAGGGGCAGCCTCCACCAGGCCCCCACCCATGTCTCCCACCACCCCCTACCCCCCAGCAGTCAGGGGTAGCCTCCACCAGGCCCCCACTCATGTCTACCACCACCCCCACCCCCCAGCAGTGCAGGGGCAGCCTCCACCAGGCCCCCACTCATGTCCCCCTGCACCCCCACCACCCAGCAGTGCAGGGGCAGCCTCCACCAGGTCCCCACTCATGTCCCCCTGCACCCCCACCCCCAGCAGTGCAGGGGCAGCCTCCACCAGGCCCCCACTCATGTGTACCACCACCCCCACCCCCAGCCACCAGGGGCAGCCTCCACCAGGCCCCCACTCATGTCCCCTATTACCCCCACCCCCCAGCAGTGCAGGGTCAGCCTCCACCAGGCCCCCACTCATTTCTCCCACCTCCCCCACCCCCCAGCAGTGCATGGGCAGCCTCCACCAGGCCCCCACCCATGTCCCCCTGCACCCCCACCCCCCAGCAGTGCAGGGGCAGCCTCCACCAGGCCCCCACTCATGTCTACCACCACCCCCACCCCCCAGCCACCAGGGGCAGCCTCCACAAGGCCCCCACTCATGTCCCCTATTACCCCCACCCCCCAGCAGTGCAGGGGCAGCCTCCACCAGGCCCCCACCCATGTCTCCCACCACCCCCTAGCCCCCAGCAGTCAGGTGCACCCTGCACCAGGCCCCCACTCATGTCTACCACCCCCCCCACCCCCCAGCAGTGCAGGGGCAGCCTCCACCAGGCCCCCACTCATGTCCCCCTGCACCCCCACCACCCAGCAGTGCAGGGGCAGCCTCCACCAGGCCCCCCTCATGTCTACCACCACCCCCACCCCCCAGCCACCAGGGGCAGCCTCCACCAGGCCCCCACTCATGTCCCCCTGCACCCCCACCCCCCAGCAGTGCAGGGGCAGCCTCCACCAGGCCCCCACCCATGTCTCCCACCACCCCCTACCCCCCAGCAGTCAGGGGCACCCTCCACCAGGCCCCCACTCATGTCGACCACCAGCCCCACCCACCAGCAGTGCAGGGGCAGCCTCCACCAGGCCCCCACTCATGTCCCCCTGCACCCCCACCACCCAGCAGTGCAGGGGCAGCCTCCACCAGGCCCCCACTCATGTCCCCCTGCACCCCCACCCCCCACCAGTGCAGGGGCAGCCTCCACCAGGCCCCCACTCATGTCTACCACCACCTCTACCCCCCAGCCACCAGGGGCAGCCTCCACCAGGCCCCCACTCATGTCCCCCTGCACCCCCACCCCCCAGCAGTGCAGGGGCAGCATCCACCAGGCCCCCACCCATGTCTACCACAACCCCCACCCCCCAGCCACCAGGGGCAGCCTCCACCAGGCCCCCACTCATGTCTCCCACCCCCCCCACCCCCCAGCAGTGCAGGGGCAGCCTCCACCAGGCCTCCACCCATGTCTCCCACCACCCCCACCCCCCAGCAGTGCAGGGTCACCCTCCACCAGGCCCCCACTCATGTTTACCACCACCCCCATCCCCCAGCCACCAGGGGCAGATTCCACCAGGCCCCCACTCATGCCTCCCACCACCCACACCCCTCAGCCACCAGGGGCAGCCTCCACCAGGCCCCCACTCATGTCCCCCTGTACCCCCACCCCCCAGCAGTGCAAGGGCAGCCGCCACCAGGCCCCCACCCATGTCTCCCACCACCCCCTACCCCCCAGCAGTCAGGGGCACCCTCCACCAGGCCCCCCCTCATGTCTACCACCACCCCCACCCCCCAGCCACCAGGAGCAACCTCCACCAGGCCCCCACTCATGTCCCCCTGCACCCCCACCCCCCAGCAGTGCAGGGGCAGCCTCCACCAGGTCCCCACCCTTGTCTCCCACCACCCCCTACCCCCCAGCAGTCAGGGGCAGCCTCCACCAGGCCCCCACCCATGTCTCCCACCACCCCCTACCCCCCAGCAGTCAGGGGCACCCTCCACCAGGCCCCCACTGATGTCTACCACCACCCCCCAGCCACCAGTGGCAGATTCCACCAGGCCCCCACTCATGTCTCCCACCACCCCCACCCCCAGCAGTGCAGGGGCAGCCTCCACCAGGCCCCCACTCATGTCTACCACCACCCCCACCCCCCAGCAGTGCAGGGGCAGCCTCCACCAGGCCCCCACTCATGTCCCCCTGCACCCCCACCACCCAGCAGTGCAGGGGCAGCCTCCACCAGGCCCCCACTCATGTCCCCTGAACCCCCACCCCCCAGCAGTGCAGGGGCAGCCTCCACCAGGCCCCCACTCATGTCTACCAGCACCCCCACCCCCCAACCACCAGGGGCAGCCTCCACCAGGCCCCCACTCATGTCCCCCTGCACCCCCACCACCCAGCAGTGCAGGGGCAGCCTCCACCAGGCCCCCACTCATGTCTACCACCACCTCCACCCCCCAGCCACCAGGGGCAGCCTCCACCAGGCCCCCACTCATGTCCCCTATTACCCCCACCTCCCAGCAGTGCAGGGGCAGCCTCCACCAGGCCCCCACCCACGTCTCCCACCACCCCCTAGCCCCCAGCAGTCAGGGGCACCCTCCACCAGGCCCCCAATCATGGCTACCACCCCCCCATCCCCCAGCAGTGCAGGGGCAGCCTCCACCAGGCCCCCACTCATGTCCCCCTGCACCCCCACCACCCAGCAGTGCAGGGGCAGCCTCCACCAGGCCCCCACTCATGTCCCCCTGCACCCCCACCCCCCAGCAGTGCAGGGGCAGCCTCCACCAGGCCCCCACTCATGTCTACCACCACCCCCACCCCCAGCCACCAGGGGCAGCCTCCACCATGCCCCCACTCATGTCCCCTATTACCACCACCCCCCAGCAGTGCAGGGGCAGCCTCCACCAGACCCCCACTCATGTCTCCCACCACCCCCACCCCCAGCAGTGCAGGGGCAGCCTCCACCAGGCCCTCACTCATGTCCCCCTGCACCCACACCACCCAGCAGTGCAGGGGCAGCCTCCACCAGGCCCCCACCCATGTCTACCACCACCCCCACCCCCCAGCCACCAGGGGCAGCCTCCACCAGGCCCCCACTCATGTCTCCCACCACCCCCACCCCCCAGCAGTGCAGGGGCAGCCTCCACCAGGCCCCCACCCATGTCTCCCACCACCCCCATCCCCCAGCAGTGCAAGGTCACCCTCCACCAGGCCCCCACTCATGTCTACCACCACCCCCATCCCCCAGCCACCAGGGGCAGATTCCACCAGGCCCCCACTCATGTCTCCCACCACCCCCACCCCCCAGCCTCCAGGGGCAGCCTCCACCAGGCCCCCACCCATGTCTCCCACCACCCCCTACCCCCCTGCAGTCAAGGGCACCCTCCACCAGGCCCCCCCTCATGTCTACCACCACCCCCACCCCCCAGCCACCAGGGGCAGCCTCCACCAGGCCCCCACTCATGTCCCCCTGCACCCCCACCCCCCAGCAGTGCAGGGCAGCCTCTACTAGGCCCCCACCCATGTCTCCCACCACCCCCTAACCCCCAGCAGTCAGGGGCAGCCTCCACCAGGCCCCCACCCATGTCTCCCACCACCCCCTACCCCCAGGAGTCAGGGGCACCCTCCACCAGGCCCCCACTCATGTCTACCACCACCCCCATCCCCCAGCCACCAGGGCAGCCTCCACCAGGCCCCCACTCATGTCCCCTATTACCCACACCCCTCAGCACTGTGGGGCACCTGCCAGCAGGCCCCCACCCATGTCCAACTCATGTTCCCCAGCCAACATGTCATCCCAATCTAGACCCCTGGTCCCTATGGTCAGCCTCCAAATGCAAAACACCCACCCGAGTATTGCATCCACCCACTCATAATTGGCAATTACATGACAGAACACCAATTGCAAGTTCCGAAACAAACACATTTCCCTCACATACACCCAATGGGTGTCAGTGAATCTCAAAAGCCATATCATGATATGCATTAAACCAATGAGATGAAACTACACATTGAAGTTTGATAAAAAAAATATGTATTGAAGGAAACACAAATAGAATCAAAAATAAAGAAACATAAATGGGAATGTACAAAAATGAAAACAAGCATGTCCGTGAAAAAAAGCAAAACCAAAAATCAAAATCCAAAGTAATGGTGTCCAAAGTAACTGTCCAGAAAACAAAATCCAATGGGAAATAAAATAGAAAGCAATTGCTCCATGGTTAAAATGTGAAAGAAAAATACAATACAACAGTGAACTATGTACATACAAACAAGCCAGGGTCCATTATCCCAACAAAAGAAAGGAAACCTATCTAACTACACTAACTAATAAAATAAACTATATACAAAAATGTGGCCAATGTCCGGAAGGTCCAAAATAAATCCAAAAAATAATTAAACCTAACACTACCTACTATGTACAAGGGCAGCGGGCTAGTTTGACGGCTCACTTGTGGATGTCCCGGGCCAGGGCATCATCAAACTCCTGCTCAATGTCCCGGAGGCGGTCCTCCTCCATGGCCCTGAGGGTCCGCAGGGCTGTCGACGTGTCCACCTCCAAACCCCTGCGGATTGCCTCGAGGCACTCGGCCCGCCTCAGGGCCCTCCGCATGGAGTTCTCCGCCCTGACCATTGTGAGACGTGCCTCTTCCGCCCGCTGCCGCTCCGCATCTATGGCGTGGCCCAACCGCTGCCACACGGAAGACACTCTCTTTCCTGGGTCCTCCTCCCCTCCGGCCGATGCCTGCCCCTCCGATGTTGAAGGCCCCGAGCCTTCATGGCTCCCACCACATTGCTGCTGCTGCTGTGCCTCTGCCCGTGCACTGCCTCCTGCTTCCTGCACATCCTCTGCCGGCTGGGGTGCAGTCGTTGATGCGGCCACCCCTGCTGGACGTCTGACTCCCGACTGTGGCAGGGATGCCTCCTCCACCAGCCTGGCCGCACTGTCAGAGGCAGCTCCACAGGGCACCCAGGTGACTGATGGGTGGGAAGATGGCACGGAGGATGACTGGCACGTAGGGGTTCAGTTGAGGAGGGGGTCGGAGCAAGCCCCATCATACGGAGGAATCCGGCCTGGGTGACCTGTCCCAGCAGGCTGACGTGGTCAACGAGCCATTCGAGATGACGTGCAGTCTCCTCATGAAAAGACTGCAGGTCACCTCGCATGGCCCGTTGACGCAACGCCACACCACTCAGAAGAGGCTCAACCCGGACCCGGATAGCCACGTCCGCAGGCAGAGGAAGGCCAGTTGTTGTGAGCTCATCCCCTGCCTGAAAACGGGTCTGGACGTAGGCATCCCTGCTGGTGCAAGATGATGCAGGGACAGGATCAAGGACAGGATTGCACACAGGCACCTCCGCGGCGGCCTGTGCTGCCTCCTGTCCCTGGTCCTGCACTGCACCACTAGCACCAGTGGGATCCCCACCTCCAGACCCCGTCTCTGTTGCTTGCACGGCCTCCTCCTCCACCAAACCCCCACCAACCTGGATGACTGCCATCTTCCCCCGTTGGGCGCTGTGGGGTCCCAGCTGCCCCTTCTGCTGCCGAGGAGTCCAACTCCAACCTCCGCCTCTTGGACCTCCCCCCGGCAGCTGCGTCCTGGGACGCGGCACCAAACTCCTCACTCCCCGACGAGATGACAACATGGGAGGGGAGCTGTGCCTTGCGTCTCCGGCTGGCGGTGGGATCCCCGCCGCTGTGCTCCACAGCACCTTCTCCGCCCTCTTCATCAGTTGACGCTGCAGACAGGGAGAAATAAAACACAGGCATCAGGGCACTGTACAATGGACACATACACACATGACAGTTGTACATGAGTGGCATTGGCAAACCTCAGACATGTCATCACAATCCCCAACACACATGTCATTTCAACTCGCACACATGAGCCATACCACAGCCATATCGCAACTGCCAACACCATCCATACACATACAACAGCATGAGCAGGCAAAGGTGAGCCAGACATCACATGCAACACAGGAAGTGCACCACACATGTACACACACCACCACACTTGCATGCATGTGTACACCTCTGCCAAGTGTCGCAGTGTTCAGATGGGCATCCATGTCACATCTGCCCATCAGGCTTCCACATACCGCTGTCACATGCATCCATGTTGCATCACTGTTGCACCCTTGTCAAATACACACACATGCACATGTACACAGTGCTGATACATGCAGCTGAAAACAACATGCGTGACATCACGGACATGTCTACTTACATACACATTCATCCAAACATGTGTGCCCGCACAACTGCATTTGGCATGCAAGCCTACACACACAAGCACCATCCATGTCTCACACATTCCAGCCCTCGCATGTGTTAGCCCCACGGCCCTGTACACCCCCACCCATACTCGACTCCATACAAACAGATGTGCAACCTGCACACTACTGAAAAATCACCACACGCACAGCTCACAATCAGGATGCATGTACACTTACCGCTCGACTCCAGACGGTTCTGCCTCTCAAGGACCTGGATGTGGAGCGCTGGGGATATGTGCTCCAGGACCCTCATCTGTTCTTCCGACAAGGGCCCCGGCGCCCATTGGCATCCGCTGCCTTCAAGAGGCGCCGGGCCTTGTTCAGGGTCCTGGACCTGAAGTCTTCCCAGCGCTTCTTGACATGTTGGTAGTCGCGGACTGCCACCCCCTCCGCGTTGATGGCAGTCACGATGTCAGTCCAGATCCGAGTCCGTCCTTCCTTGTCGGCGCGGGAACTTCCGAAGAGGGCATCATACTGCCCCAGGACTTGCTCCACCAGGACACCAATTTTGGTGGCACTGAAGCTGGTGCCCCTCTGCCTCTCTGGCCGGGGGTTGTCAGTGGTCTCAGATGGTGTTTGCCCCGACATGACAACCCGAGAGGCAGGAGTGGGTGGGCAACTGGGTCCTGGGGCTGGGCTGAGGAGCGATGGAATCCCAGTCGGGAGTCTTCGGTTCCAGCAGGGGTGGTCACAGCAACAGCACCCCTGGCTGATGTGCAGGCAGCAAATGGCAGGGCACGTGGGCAGCAGGCAGTCAGGCAGCAGCAGATGGCAGGTTGGAGCGTGCTCGGGGCTCTGGGGGGCAGTAGTTCGGCCTTCTGGGCAGGAGCGTGGTCTTCCGTGTGCTTACGCGTGGCCAGCTTGATACGGAGTGATTTGGCACGTGAAAATCCTGCACGTCTGCGTGTAAATCGAGGAAAGGCCCTTAGCGCGTATGCACGTCAGCACGCATATGTGATTTCATTGGACCAAAAGGCCTTAGCGCGTGAGCGCGTCTGTGACGTGAGGCGCACGGGTGTTTCCCTCATTACACGTGATGACAGAGCACACGTGGATTTCCACCAATCGCGTGTGGAACTTCCTGCGCACCCCAGAAATACACGTACCCAGGCCAATCGCGTGTACGCTCACTTCCCTCCGATTACAAGCGATGACACTCGGACGTGCAGTTTTACCACGTGTGCTCGCATATGCGATTTCATTGGCCCAAAGGCCACCATGCGCAGCTGTGACGTCACGCGCATGGCCGTAGAGAATGGCGCGTGTAAAACTGAAGAGATACACGTCCGAGTGTCAAAGCGCGTAATTGGTTGAAATGGCCTCATTGCGTATGCGCGTCTGTGACGTGTGTATAAAAAGTACGTGTAGAGCGCCATTTCCTTGTACGTGCTTTTCATGGAGAGCGAGTGGGTGAAATCTGTACTTCTTGTCGGTTCACACGCGATTTACTTCACGGCGTTTCCAGTTCGTACTCCCTGTTACCTTTGACAGCTTTTTCTCTTTACCTCTTTTTCCTGGGCCTGTTTCCTCAAACAGCTTCCCTACTACTGTTGTCCTGTCTCCTCAGACAGCGTACAATTCTTCTTTTGGCGGTGGTGTTGCCAACGCGCACACGCGCATATTTTTCACGCTTTTGTTCCTGGCGGATGGTGAGTCGCGCACGTATCTAACATCTGTGCATGCCCCGTGTGTCGCGTACCCCTTCAGAGGTCATTCTAGGCTGCGTGTGACACACATACGTTCATTCTTGTGTTCCTGGGTGCCACAGCGTAGTGCAGGTTTATTTTTCCACGCACGTGGTATAGGAGGGGTTGCGTGCACCTTACTTCGCTTTTTTGGTGTGCCTGTGCGTTGCGTGACCCGTCATCTTTCCCCAGGGGTGACATACAGCCTTGCTAGAGCACTAGGGTACGATTACCATCTGGTACCCAACCCCTTTCACCCCCAATTGCCCAGGACAATAGTTCACATCGACTCCCATACGCACAATAACATCAGTGCCATGGCTGGGAGGCGAACAAGCCGTAAGGGTGGCAAAGGTGGCCGAGCCCCAAGTGGTGGCCGTGGTGGATCCGGTAGGGGACGTGGCCGTGACTTGCAGGGTGCCCCTAGCCCCCCATGTGTGGAGGAGCAGTCAGGGACACCCATGCCCCCCCACCTGGTTGAGGTTACCGTGGCTGACACCATCCATGCTCAGCCCTTGTTGGACCAGCCCACTGTGGAACCACACCTGGCACAGGGTGACTCCATGGCTGACTTCCAGGTCAGCAGGTCCAGGCCACGTGCGCCGGTGAACGTTGGTGTCATCAGGCCACGTGGATCAGGGGCAGCTAGGTCATCAGCTGCCCCGCGTAGCCAGGCTGGGGAGGCTGCAGGGGCAGCTGCGGCTCCATCCACCCCACCTCTCACACACCCATCCAGGACAGTGTCGCTCCAAGTCCATCATGCTGACATTCCCCCTGACACCATCACACTTGAGATAATGCCTGCACCAACTCCCATGCTGAGTGTGCAATCCCACGCTCCTGCCCCTAGTGTCCAAAGCGGTGCAGAACACTCCGGATCCCCACCACCTTCCAAGCGGAAGAGGAAGAGTGCTTGTCCAGTAGAGGCTGATGCCCCAGACACGGCTACACAGTCCGGCCCGTCAAGGAAGCCCAGCTTCAATGAGGCCGAACTGAATGCACTTGTAGAGTATGTGTCCGCACATGACCGCGAAATGGTGATTGTTGCAGGATCCAAGACCACACCTGCACAACGTCAGGCACACTGGCAGACCATTGCGGACATCATAAGTGCCCTTGGAATCGTGAGGCACACAGCTTATGAATGCTACAAGCGATGGAATGACCTGAAGCACAGGGCAAAGAATAAGCTGGCCTCAAGTCATGCCGCAACTCTAGTGACTGGAGGTGGGTCTCCAGCAGACGACATAGAACTCACTCCACATGAGCAGGTTGCTGGGACCTACGTCATGGAGGAACAGATCCAAGGCGTGGGAGAAGTGGCAGATTACGAGGCATTGTCCGGTGAGGTCACATGCATGTGTGTGTCATCCATGTGCATGGTGTGTGTGGGAGGGCTTCTGTTTGGGTGCCAGGGGAGGGTGTGTGTGCCTGAGTGGTTCGGCTCACCCATGTACCTCTTCCTAAACATTCTTGGCAACAGCATTTGGGTATAGCAGCATCCCTTCGGCCAACATTAGACATCCAGCCCAACACCACGCCAGTTGCCCTTGGAGTGTCATCTTGCCACTACACTGTTGCTTATTTACCTCTGTTTATTCAGGCAGATTGTTTGCATACCACCACTTTTACTCGGGATTTCTCAGTCCTATTGTCACATGTCTGACATGGCTATGGTCCAGTGGACTGGCTCAGTTTCGTGGACATGATTAGTTTGGACATGTCCCTGTGCTATAGGACCATTTTTGACTGGCAGCTGCATGTTAAACATTTGAACCATTACAATGAAAATAATCAATCATATGAACAAACTGGACTGAATGAACAATTGGTGACCTCCTCTCCCTCTCCACTTCATGGCTAGGGTACATGCCATCTGTGTGATGGCATGTGTATTTGACCTGCCAATCACTGGCCAATGTGTGATGCCACTGCTAGGCAGCATGCAGCAAATGTGTTCATCTTCCATCTTGGTGTCATCAATGTGTGCCATCTGCCTCCCCATCACATGCAGTGACGGTGCATGCATGGGAGTGTTTTAGTCATGTGGGACGTGTGTCAATCAAGTACTGTTTCTGTAGCCTCTCAGCCCTAATTGTGTGCCATAGTGCTAATGCCTGTTTCCATGTGTTTTCTTTTATGTATTTGCAGGGGAAGACGCACCTGATACTGATGGGGTTGTGGAGATGGTGCAGACCCAGGAGGGGTCTGAGGGCCGACCGACCACCAGTGAGGGACGTGATGTGGTGGTGGGTGAGAACCCACAACTGCTGCAGGTCGTGCTCTCAAGGGGTGTCTCTGGCTGCACCTCCCCCGAGCTGTACTCAGGTGTTGATTCGGATGATGAGACCTACGTGCCGTCGCAGGCGAGTGTTCCTGGGAGGGATTCTGTTCTGTCCGACCCACCTGCACCAGGGTTAGAACCCTCAATGGGGATGTCAGTGTTGGCAGGTACGTCTTTGGTGGTTACGGATGCAGGGTCACATTCTGCGACATCTGATCCTGTTCCTGGGCCAGCAGATCAGAGGGGGAATGCAGTCCTGCAGCCTCAGGCAGTGCCGGCACAGCAAGGCGCAGTTCGCCTTGCCCCAGACAGGTGTGGTGCCCGCCGACGTGGTGGCCGTATGCCACCTGGCAATACCACATGGGAGCAATCCATTTACGGTATGGCAACCCAACAGGCAGCATCATCAGAGATGATGGCTCAGGCCATGGATAGGGTGGCCACTTCCATTGTCCCCCCCGAAAGGCTGATGGAGCGACTACAGCAGGCAACCGACTCCATCTGCCAGTCACACAGGGAGGACATGTTGGCGTCCGACAGGGACAGGCGGGCGGCACTGGCGACTCTGCAGGAAGCCATCTCCATAGAGTCCCAGGGCCACAGGGAAGCCCTGAGGCTGGAACTCCTTCACCTCAGGACGACTCTTGTTGAGCTTGAGGCTTAGACAAACTGAAGGACAGAACAGCAGATGGAGCGTCTCACCCGTACGCTCTCAGCTGAGATGCAGGCAACTAGGGCGAAGGTCTGGGCATCCCGTGAGTTGTTGCATGGGGACCTCCACACACTCATCCTCCAGAACGAGACCTACCACACCCGCATGCTTGCAGCCATGGAGGAAGAGACTAAGGCTTTGCGTGGGCTGCCTCCCATAGTGCCACCACCTCCGGATGCAGCTGCAGAGGGTAAGGATAGCAACAGCAGTGATACTCCCACAATAGGGTAGCCGTGTAGGCCATGAGCCCATGGAGGTGTTTTTTTTTCGCAAGATCCACACAGGTGGGTTTTGGTGTGCAACCTGTCCTCAGACCTCCTGGGTGGCCTCCCCAACCCCCCCCCCCCGGGCCCATTAATGGCCATTTTAGATATTTTTCTTTTTTTACATTTTTTTTTGGGACAGTGTGTTGCCTTGTGTGGCTCCCGTGGGCATACGCTGCATTGTGGCTGGGCACATGCAGGCTTGTCATGGATTTGGTTCAGATGCTTGGGTTTTTGTCACACACACCCCTCCTGCTTCCCGTTTCCATGGGCTTGCAAAGGGTGTGCCCAAGTGACATTGATGTACATGGTGACATTGGACTCCCATGAGCTGTGTGGGCAGTATGTAGTCAATACTGTGTATACATTCATAGTGCATATTGTTGTTGTATTGTACACTGCGTGGTGTATTGATATGTGCCTCTGCATCCATCTCATCCTCCATATTTGCAGGTCCATTCCTCATGTCTTCACAATGCGGTCCACCTTGGAACTGGAGTCCATGTTGTAAGCAGTGCACCTACACTCTTGCGTGGCGCTAACACTGTATACTTGCAAGTGTTCAGAGGGCTGTCATCATCAGGTGGTGAGGCTAGCAAATTTTTAAGTCTGTGATGTCATGTTTAAGGTAGGTTTGAGGTTGTGTAGGTGATTGGTATTCTTGGTAAGTATTTGGTAATGTGGGTTGTAGGTCCTGCATTACTGTGAGCATTTCATGTGTGGACATGTTTCCATTAGGGACACTGTAGCTGCTGACACTTGGGGCATGTTGTGGGGATTAATTTCTTTCCTCTCACATTGCATGACATGACATGATGTGTTGTGTGGCCGTGCCGAGGAGGGGGTGGGTGACATGGCACTGTTTTAATGTAGTATTTTGCAAGTGGGTTTTCATTTCTGCAGCATGGAAGTGTCTTTTCATGACACTGCATTGGTGGTGTTTGTGTAGGTAGGGATGCACACATTGTGACACTTCCACATGAACAATCTCAGGCTGCTATGGTTCTGACAGTTGACAGTCCCTTTGTTCGTCTTAATTGTCAGGTCGAGTCATCATTGCTTATCAGATGGTATGTGCCAGGCCTGTGTGCACTCCTCTGGGGTGTGATTTCTATGTGAAGTAATTAGCCACCAGCTGCGTACGGGCTGCCTCACCCCGTGCCCTCTCCCCTCCCATGCGCAGTGGGGGTGCATGTGGTTGGGGATGTGGGGGCACCACCATGCCCACGGCCAGGCCCCGGCGTGTTGCAACATTGTGCAGGACACATGCTGCCACTATGATCCTGCACACTACTGGGGGCGCATATAACAGCTGCCCGCCAGAACGGTCAAGGGAGCGAAAGCGTGACTTGAGCACTCCGAATGTGCGCTCCACTATGCCCCGGGTTGCAATACGGGCTGTGTTGTATCTTACCTCTGGAGGCGTGATGGGGTTCTGAATTGGCGTCATCATGTGGGTGCTCAGAGGGTAGGCACTGTCCCCTGGTGAGGAGGTGATGGGAATCATTAGTGGGGTAGTGACATAACTCTGCATCTGACATGCATGCATGTGCAGTGGCATCCATACTCACCAAGCAGCCATGTATCGCCATGCCGCCCAGCTTCTAGGTCCCGGCTTAGGGTAGACATTCGGTAAATGAAGCTGTCGTGGGTGGACCCTGGATAGTTGGCATATACTGGGGTGATGATTCCCTTAGCATTACATACTACCTGTACGTTGATGGAATGCCAGTGCTTCGGTTCCTATAGATGTGCTCAGATGCCCTGGGGGGATGTAGTGCCACATGGGTGCAGTCAATGGCACCTAGCACTTTTGGGAATTGTGCCACACCATAGAAATCGAGGGTGGCAGCCTGCCTTTCTGCAGGTGTCCTGGGCAGGTATATGTGCCTACGGACTGATGGGCGTGCAGTGATGATGTTCAAGACCTGGTGTAGGCAGCGTGACTGCGTGGCCTGTGACACCCCACCCACTATGGCACTTGTCCACTGAAATGATCCTGTGGCCAAGAAGTGCAGTACATTCAGGACCTTCTCCAGGGGGCTGAGTGCTTGGGAGCACAGGGTGGGTGATGTGAGGTCATCCTCCCACTCACTGACCAGGTCAAGTATTATGTGTGGGGGAAACCTGTACCTCCCATACATCTGGTCATCAGGCATCCCAAAAAGGCTGGTTCTGGGAGTGAAAATTGGGGCCCTCACTATCCTCCTCCTCCTTTGGTAACCCACGGCCACTGCTGCTAGGAATGGTATATTCATCCTGGCGTATGAGCTTGTTTGTTGTTTGCGCGCACTTTTATGCTGCGCGGGTCGACGTATGCCTGCTTCATGCTGGCGTACGTGTCTCAGGATTGGACCATTTTTCGGCACGTCGTAGGCGAACGTGTGATTCTTCCCGCCCACCCCAGGAATACACGTAGCACGCTCTCACAGGCACAGTCGCGGGTAAATATTCCCGCCCACCCCTGGAATACATGTAACCCACTCTCACAGGCACAATCGCGTGTGGAACTTCCCGCGCACCCCGTAGTACACGTACCCCGGCAAATAGCGTGTGGAAGTTCACGCGCACCCTGTAGTACACGTACCCAGGCAAATCGCGTGTGGAAGTTCACGCGCACCCCGAAGTACACGTACCCAGGCAAATCGCACGCCTGGGGATGGGGGTGGTGGGAGACATGAGTGGGGGCCTGGTGGAGGCTGCCCCTGGTGTCTGGGGGTGGGGGTGGTGGGAGTCATGAGTGGGGGCTTGGTGGAGGCTGCCCCTGGTGGCTGGGGGGTAGGGGTGGTGGTAGACATGAGTGGGGGCCTGGTGGAGGCTGCGCCTGCACTGTTGGGGGGTGGGGGTGGTGGGAGACATGAGTGGGGGCCTGGTGGAGGCTGCCCCTGCACTGCTGGGGGGTGGGGGTAATAGGGGACATGAGTGGGGGCCTGGTGGAGGCTGCCCCTGGTGGCTGGGGGGTGGGGTGGTGGGAGACATGAGTGGGGGCCTGGTGGAGGCTGCCCCTGGTGGCTGGGGGGTGAGGGTGGTGGTAGACATGACTGGGGGCCTGGTGGAGGCTGCCCCATTCACTGCTGGGGGGTGGGGGTGGTGGTAGACATGAGTGGGGGCCTGGTGGAGGGTGCCCCTGGTGGCTGGGGGGTGGGGGTGGTGGGAGACATGAGTGGGGGCCTGGTAGTGGCTGCCCCTGGTGGCTGGGGAGTGGGGGTGGTGGGAGACTTGAGTGGGGGCCTGGTGGAGGCTGCCCCTGGTGGCTGGGGGTTGGGGGTGGTGGGAGACATGAGTGGGGGCCTGGTGGAGGCTGCCCTGCACTGCTGGGGAGTGGGGGTGGTGGGAGACATGAGTGGGGGCCTGGTGGAGGCTGCCCCTGCACTGCTGGGGGGTGGCGGTGGTGGGAGTCATGAGTGGGGGCTTGGTGGAGGCTGCCCCTGGTGGCTGGGGGGTGGGGGTGGTGGGAGACATGAGTGGGGGCCTGGTGGAGGCTGCCCCTGCACTGCTGGGGGGTGGGGGTGGTGGGAGACATGAGTGGGGGCCTGGGGGAGGCTGCCCCTGCACTGCTGGGGGTGGGGGTGGTGGGAGACATGAGTGGGGGCCTGGTGAAGGGTGCCCCTGGTGGCTGGGGGGTGGGGTGGTGGGAGACATGAGTGGGGGCCTGGTGGAGGCTGCCCCTGGTGGCTGGGGGTGGGGGTGGTGGGAGACATGAGTGGGGGCCTGGTGGTGGCTGCCCCTGGTGGCTGGGGGGTGGGGGTGGTGGGAGACATGAGTGGGGGCCTGGTGGAGGCTGCCCCTGGTGGCTGGGGGGCCGGGGTGGTGGGAGACATGAGTGGGGGCCTGGTGGAGGCTGCCCCTGCACTGCTGGGGGGTGGGGGTAATAGGGGACATGAGTGGGGGCCTGGTGGAGGCTGCCCCTGGTGGCTGGGGCGTGGGGGTGGTGGTAGAAATGGGTGGGGGCCTGGTGGAGGCTGCCCCTGCACTGCTGGGGGGTGGGGGTGGTGGTAGAAATGGGTGGGGGCCTGGTGGAGGCTGCCCCTGCACTGCTGAGGGGTGGGGGTGGTGGGAGACATGAGTGGGGGCCTGGTGGAGGCTGCTCCTGCGCTGCTGGGGGGTGGGGGTTGTGGGAGACGTGAGTGGGGGCCTGGTGGAGGCTGCCCCTGCACTGCTGGGGGGTGGGGTAATAGGGGACATGAGTGGGGGCCTGGTGGAGGCTGCCCCTGGTGGCTTGGGGTGGTGGTAGACATGAGTGGGGGCCTGGTGGAGGCTGCCCCTGCACTGCTGGGGGGTGGTGTAGTGGTAGACATGAGTGGGGGCCTGGTGGAGGCTGCCCCTGGTGGCTGTGGGGTGGGGGTGCAGGGAGACATGAGTGGGGGCCTGATGGAGGCTGCCCCTGCACTGCTGGGGGGTGGGGTGCAGGGGGACATGAGTGGTGGCCTGGTGGAGGCTGCCCCTGGATGCTGGGAGACATGTGTTGGTGATCAGTAGTGCAAGGTGACATGTGGGTTGGCTGGGGGGCATGGCCATGGTGGATGGGTTGCCTGTGGGACATGAGCAGGGGTGCAGGGTAGTCCCCTGTGGTGTGGGCTGCCTGCAGGGGCCGTGGAGGGTGTAGAGGGAACACCTGGGAGGACCCACACGGCCAAATCACGTGTAGCATTCCCCGGCACCACCTAAATACACGTACCCTGCTGAAATCGCGTGTGAATCTTCCCGCGCACCTTGGAATACACGTACCCAGGCCAATTGCGTGTGGAACTTCCCGCGCATCCCGAAGTACACGTACCCAGGCCAATCGCGTGTGGATCTTCCCGCGCACCCCGAAGTACACATACACGGCCCAATCGCGTGTGGAACTTCCCGCGCACCCCGAAACACACATACCCGGGCCAATCGGGTGTGGAACTTCCCGCGTGCCCCGAAACACACGTACCCAGGCCAATCGCGTGTGGAACTTCCCGCGCACCCTGAAACACACGTACCCGGGCCAATCGCGTGTGGAACTTCGGACGCACCCCGAAACACACATAGCCAGGCTAATCGCGTGTGGAACTTCCCACGCACCCCGTAGTACACGTACCCAGGCTAATCGCGTGTGGGACTTCCCGCGCATCCCGAAGTACACATACCCAGGCCAATCGCGTGTGGAACTTCCTGCGTATCCCGAAACACACGTACCCAGGCCAATTGCGTGTGGAACTTCCCACGCACCCCGAAGTACACATACCCAGGCCAATCGCGTGTGGAACTTCCCGCGCACCCCGAAGGACACGTACCCAGGCCAATAGCGTGTGGAACTTCCTGCGCACCCCGAAGTACACGTACCCAGGCCAATCGCGTGTGGAATTTCCCACGCACCCCGAAGTACACGTACCCAGGCCAATCGCGTGTGGGACTTCCCACGCACCCAGGTACACACGCACACGCTATTTTCCACACAGCGGGTGTCCGTGTTTGTCGGTACCCCTTTGCACCTCATTTGTCCTAGAAGGCCACTGTATGGACCATTCATCATGGCTGTATATGGGTGCTTTTTGTTATCGCACATTTTGGTGCACATTTTTTTCAGGTGCAGGGACGCTACCGCCTGCTTTCTTGTGGCGTACTTGTTTGGCCCTGTGCGCGTCTTTGACCGTGCGCTGGTTTGCCCTATTCGATTCCATGAATACGGGTTGTAGGCGAGCGTGTGGGCGTTCCGCGCACTTGCCTCCTGTACTTCCCCCGTGACGCCCATATTTTCACGCGTTGTTCCCCATTCCGAGTGTTACGCCCCGTGTTCCGCCTACTTTTGTGATGTGTGCCGCGCTATGTGCGATTTTGCAGTGGCCGTGGCGCACGCTGTTGGATGACCTGTGCGCCGGCGTGCGCGGCGCACATTTTTAGCGCACATCCAATGTTTTTCTCGCGCACAGACTTCCATGAATCGCTGTGCGCTGGTTTCCCTGCGATTTTTGCACTTGCACTGCGATTTTCGCACTTTCCTGCGATTCACACGTTTTGGCACCTCTGCGCGGGAATTTTCAGCGCACATTATTCCCATGAATCGACCCCAAAGTTTCCACTATCCCATTCATTCAGGAAAGCACAAAGTCAGACACGTGTTGCATGCTAGTACTTTCAGTCAAAGTACTCAGAAAAACCCATTGAGAAAGTTCACTTATACCAAACGGTTGTATGCTAGTACTTTTAGCTATATTTCCCAGAATTCCATTGAGAAAATAACTGACTCTGTACCAAGCTGTTGTATGCTGGAACTTGGAGTCAATGCAGAAAAAATGCCCTCATTCCCATGGAGCAAGTATACTGACATAGAACTGTTGCCTGCTGGTACTTGGAGTCAATGGACTCCGAAATTCTTTTGCGAAAGTGCACTAAAACGGAATTGTTGGAACTGTCTTGAAGCTGAATGGGAATCAATGAGATGCATAGATGCGAATAAAGATTTAACAGGGGTTTTTAACTAGCAAACAACAAGGGTGTAATGAAGGCAAAAAAATATGATGTTTTCTCATTGGATTAGAAAAAAATGAAGCACAGGTCCGGATTGGTTCTCTTAAGGTTGTAACAAGTCGGTTAAAGTACTTATCTGTGTTGGATTCCCCGGCCCAGCAATCCACAAGGGAAGGTTGTCCTTTCACAGTCCTAGGTAGCATTCATACTATTGTTTACCAATCCTCGTTTTGCAACCTCTTTTTCTGCCTTGTTCTTCTCCAGAACCCGATGAACACTGTCAGGCCACATAGGTCAGTCTTGCTTGTTTCTGTCCTGCTTTTGGAAAGTTGTATAGGGTGTTGGATGGAGGGCCCTCCGCCACTGCTTCTGGGATCATTGACTGCTGCCTAGCCACACCTTCTGGCTACCATGATCTGGACCCTGAGTAAGCCTCCTCTCCTGGAACTGTTCTTCTCTCCTCTGGCTATTCCTTTTTGCTCAGAAAACAAATAGGACTCTACACGGCCCACCGGACCTGAACCACAGGCCCACAACATTTGCCACACATGAAAGTTCAGGTTTCAATTTTTGCTTACACAATTAAATCAACTCAATTTCGCTGTTTTTGCCCTCCAAAGTTCGCTAACTATCCCTTCTGTTCTAACTAGCCCTAGGGTCCGGTGGTGCGCTGCTTATCTAGGGTGAGAGAAAACTGACCCTAAAAACTTATCTAAGCCCAAATTAATCAGACTCAAATAAACGCCACTGTGGAGATTGCTGCAAGGTAAAAAAAACCTGGATATGCACTGGGATCTAAGCACAGCAAGAAGTTAAAGTACATTTATTTCGACCTGAATATCAGCTCATTTGTAAAAAACTACAATAAAAAAAAACATTATGGGTGTCTAAATGATTGACTAGGCATCCCTTGTTATGATGGTCAACCGGTTTCAGTGGTATTTCATTACTTGTCTGTATATCAGGTGTTACTATTATAGATTTTCAGGCAATTGGTGTGCATTCATTTTAATAGATGAACAAATGGCTGATTCACTAATTAAGAATTGCCCACACTGGCAACTGTATTGGCGATGTTGCTAACATAAATTAAAATTAAAATCATTATGCAGTCAATGGGCCTCATTACGAGTATGGTGGTAGCCATGCCGCTTTCACCGGGTACCGGGTCCGGGTTCCAGAAATAGGGAATTACCGGGCCATTACGACCTTGGAGGGCCGGTAATTCCCTTTCCCGGGACCCGGACCCGGTACATCCCCATTTCCATTTGAGCCCCCATAGGGCTCAATGGGAATGGGGAGGATGCTAACAATGAACCCGTTAATGACAGGCCAGTTGTTAGCATCCTGGTCTGCTAGCGGGTCCCGCTAAGGACGCCTGGTTTTACCAGACATCCTTTGCGGGACCCGCGAGCAGACCTCGTAATGAGGTGGTAGAGGGATAACGAGGCCGGCAGCTCTACCGGCGCTGTTATCCCTCTACCGCCTTTCTCGTAAGGAGGCCCAATGTATGTTCGTTTTATTAGACAAACGCAAGGTCAGTACAATGATTATTGTTTGCATGAAAACCCGAGTACTCAGACTCGTTGTGTTGTTGATATCATGTTTTTCACTGAGAATGAGAATGTTCTCTGTGTCTGAGATGACAATGCATTGCGACTACCACAGTCTGGGAATATATAGCAAGTCCGTTGACAATTTTCTTGGGACCCCTAATACTCATATGTCAAGTCCCAGATACTATGATATTTATATTTTTTCTATCAATTATTATTATTATTTTTTTTTAATTCCTTTAAGGGGTTCCCAACCTGAGCATCATACAGTATATTTTAGACCATCTATACTGGATCATACATAATATGCCTTCATATCATCGTTGAACTCAGCGGGCGCGTCGCTCCTATTAATGATGGTAGCTGTTTACACATACTGTTATGTATTCAAGTATATCAGCTATTATACTTAGATATATTCCCATAGCGCAGGGTGGGAAGTAATTATAGAGTCGACAGAGTTTGCCAGCTAGTATTTTAACTGAGGACAGAGACCTCCGTGCTCATTCGGAATATCCATAGCTGTTCTCTCCTATTTAACATTGCTAGAATGTCTCCACCTCTATTTGGGACTTTTATATGTTCAGGATCGTCCATGTCAAATCATTATGTGTTTGATTGAGATTCAAGAGATGTTCCACCATCGGAGCTGTGAGTTTTTTTTGAATATATTAAACAATAAAACAGTAAACATACACACCATCGATGTATTTAATTAAAACGCCATTCAGTTCAAACTCTATTATTCCTAGCACCCTGTATCATCTACAGGACACCCCAAAAATCGAGTCACTCTCGCCCCAAAAAATTCTACGGCACCATGAGGCAGAAAAATGATTCCTCAATGGAGAGAATTAGAACAGCCGTACAATGTTATGAGTTAATATCCAGCAAAGAATAAAACAGAATGAGCAACCTCACTCTACAAAATGCCAGCTAAACTGGAGTACCCATTAAGCTTTGAATAATAAACTCTAATGTGAATTACCCTTTTTAATGCCTTCACAGCAGACACAGAAGAAACTGTACAGCACTTTACTGCTCTTCCCATTGTCTGCCTGTGTTGGGATCAATGTCTGCATCATCAGTTTTCAAAGGGTCCTCCCGCCCACAGATTTAGTGAAAAAACAGGAACGTGCCAAAGACAGTATGAGGGGTAACAAACCTTCGAACAACAGTCAGAGAGTAAGTGCTGCAGAGAGAAGGCAGGGAGAGAGAAGAAGTGCACCGTAACTAAGACATAATAATAATCAATGTAAAAAAGAATTGTAGTAACTCATGAAAAATATCAGTGAGAAAAAGTATCATTATAATAAGGATGAATAAACAAACTGTAGTTATTCATTCAAAACACTATGGTCCGATTCATGGATTTTTTGCACTGCTGAAAAGTGACTTTGCACTGCTGACACAAACCCTGATTCATGGAAATGTGCAAAGTGTATTTTTGCTGTGCCAATTCAGTGCAAAGTCATTTTTGTGGGTGCAGGGCACCAGAAGTTGATATCTGTTAATCCTGCATATAAACCATTTACGGGCTGATTCATGGAACAAAAGAGCACCGAAAAAAGTGGCGAAAGCAGGTGCAAGCATGAAAAAGGAAGCGCACACGCAAGCGTGCGATTCATGGAAGTCCCTGCGCGTGTCTTTCTCGGGATGTGCGCCAAACCTGTGCATCGCACACACGGGCACACACTTCATTGCAACATCCCGAACGCCACGCGAGACGCGCACAGGGAAAGTGCACAACGTCCAACACACACCAAAAAGGGGGCGGGACATGGGGTGTAACACGCGGAATGGGGAACAACACGTGAAAAAGAAGGCGTAACTGGGGAAGTACTGCAGGGAAGTACACGGAACGCCCACACGCACGCAAACAACCCGTATTCATGGATTTGAATATGGGAAACCCGCGCACGGCAAAAGAAGCGCATCTGCCACACGAAGGCAGGCGGAAGCGTCCCCGCGCAAAGTATAAAACTGCGTGCAAAAAACAAACACGTATATACAGCTACGATGAATGCCCCATTTGTCGCAGCACTGATTGTGGGACACCGCAGGAGGAGGAGACTAGCCAGGGCCTGCATTTTTTTACCCCGGACCAGCCTTTTTGGGATGCCTGACGACCGCGTCTATGGGAGGTACAGGTTTCCACCTGGTATCATCCTACACCTTGTCAGGGAGTGGGAAGATGACCTGACATCCCCCACCCTGTGCTCCTAAGCATTGAGCCCCTTGGAGAAGGTTCTCAATGTCCTGCATTTTTTGGCCACTGGGTCATTTCAGCGGACTACTGCCATAGTGGGTGGGGTCTCATAGGCCACGCAGTCACGCTGCCTACACCAGGTGTTGGCAATCATCACTGCACGCCCCTCAGTCCGCAGGCACATATACATGTCCAGAACACCCGCAGAAAGGTAGGCCGTGGTCCAGGACTTTTACAGGGTGGCACACTTCCCCAAGGTGCCCGGACCAAGCTTGTGGCCCCATTCTTCACCTAAACTCCCACCCCTGCGGAGTGCACACAGTTCTGGCACATACCAGGTGACAATCGATGATGACAAAGAGACAGTCAACTGTCACAACCTTACCACCCTGAGAATTTTGCCACGGAAGTGCTACATTGTGTGCATCCCTAGCTACTTAAACATAACCAGTCCTGTGTGACCAAAAGGAACACATGCAAGGTGTGTCTCACACACCCCTGCAAAACAGTCCATCACAATCCCTGGTATGTCACCCAAACCCTCCTAAACCACATCACCCTTGTCTGCTACACCATCACATGGCATGCAATAGCAAAAGGCCAACACATGACCAATAATATACAAAGTGACATTTCATAAATGAAAACTGGTATGAGACAAGGTCTGAAATGGAATCAGATGAAATGACTGACCAACAACCTCCCACACATACAAAGTCAGACACAAATGCTTTGCAACAGTCGTAGCATGAACACAACACTGAATGCCCGTTCACATGCACATTGGTCATGGCAAAATCCTGACTCCTGAACCCGTGTGCTGTGTGTGTCTCCTGCAACACACTGCTTAGCACACAGCACTTTGAGCAGCCATAGTGTTGCAGATACACCTTGAGCATCACATGAAAAAGACTAATGAAATCTAGAACCAAATGACGCATGTACAGGGTCCCAAATGGTAATAGATCATGTGCTGCATGGACACCGCGGGCATGAGAATGCAATCTGTGTGCACCTGCGGCCATGGAAGTGTTGATGTACGTGTGGTGGATCATTGTGTAACTGTGTGTGTCATTAGGGACATGCACTCAATATATGCATGTGAAATCAGGTGACCCTCAGTGTCCTGTACACATCACATGTGAACATTGGCCATGTGAACACACCAACATGTCAAACCACACCAATCCCCTGACACCTGAAAAGCAAAGACAACACAGGAACAGGCATTGAGCAGCACAACACATCATGTACATAGTACCCCACAATTACAATGTCAGAGTGCCCAAAACACTGTAGGCCAAGCCAACTGTCCAACAGCAAAATGCCCTCCCTTACACATCATCGTGACCTTCTGGACAACAGTCACTGGGGTATGTAGCCTTCTTCCTCCAAGTCTACCTGGCCACAGGATCACCCTACCCCTTGGTCTCCATGTTCCAAATCGCATAGAACTCCAAGTAGGCAAACCCACAAACCAGGGAAAAAGGCTGTAAGCACCAAAAAACCCTGGAAGAGTCTCCAGTAGATGACTTGAAGTAGCAGGAAATGTCAAAGCACATGTACAAGCACAATGATAGAACAACCAAGGTAGCACAGGGGAACAATGGTCCAACAGGATGGGTACCATTTACAGTACATTACATACAATGATGATGCAACAACTGATGGGTAGTGTCACAGCTCCGGTGTCCAGGCGCAGGAGTAGCATGAACCAACCACCCCCTCTGTGGTCTGGGCACCTGCAAGGTCAAACTAACACAGGCCTCTGAGACCCCGGCGGGGAAGGAGGGTCAGGGATATGTTGCATGGACAGGCATTGTTATTCAGGATAACCGGAAAGAGGGCAGGAGAGTGGATGTGGATTTGCAAGGCAAAGTAGGCAAAATACAACTAATCACAAAAACACATACTCAATTAGAGAAAACATGTTCATCATGCAGATTGTACCAAATTAGTCAAATGCAAGCCAAAGAGACACTTATCTCTGGGGTGAGTGCTGGCCTCCTGCCTGCGCACTCTCAGGTCCGGTAACAGGAGCACAATGCTGCAAAGAGATGGTGAGTTACTGATCTGAATGTGCGTTTACAACACACACACACAACTCCATCCATGACCCAAATAAAGTGACTTCTCCACAAACAGACACCCCTGTCTGCTGCCATGCACCCATACGTTAGCTTGGCCCACCAATGGTACATACACTGTCAATGCAGTAAGGCCGTGCATGTGGCTGCGCGGGAAATAGAAGACCAATGGGTCAAGAATCAGACTTGATAGAATGGTCCCTGGGTGAGCTGCAAGACACGTATAGCAAGGTGCAACTTCAGTACAAGCTGTGTTTTGGCCGCCACAGACTTAAATAGGCAGTGCACGTAGCAATTTGCACATGCAAATGACATGCACTCACCACGAGTCTGAGCCTAGCTGGTCGTCCCTGTGCGCTGTATCAGTTTCTGGCTAGGAACGCTACTACCCTAAATACTCAGCTTCAATGGATCAGGGGGTACTGGAGGATATGTTTGATGGCCCCTGTGTGTGCCCCTGACAACTTGCAAAGGCAGTTGGAATTTGGCCATCAATGCATGTCAGCTGTACTGTGTGCTTCCCAACAATGCCTGGCAAACCTCTCCAGCACTGGTGCTACTTAGCATCCATGTGCAAGTGGCCTGGTGGAAGGTAGTCTGCTGTGTGGCCCTTGTGTTGCTCACCTTGACAGGAGCTCCTGGAAACACGTCTGCTTCTGTCGGATTCTGAACACGAGCCCTGTGCATCCGCTTGCGCACACATCCACACATCTGCACCACCGAACGTGGCCAGTTTCCTGGATTAGTCGTCCCTGTGTCTGCTGGCAAAGGTAGTCTGGAGGCTCATCTTCCTGCAGAAAGGGCATTAAACAAAGCAATAAGGCTGGAAAGTTCCCTGTGTGTGTTTCTACATGCTGGTTGTCACTGGGCCAGGATACAGAGCTACATCCAAACTCCTCCCACCATCAGTGTCAATTTGACAGGCCAAGGGTGCAGGCTACTGTCTACAGCATGATGTACATCAAGCACATATACAGGCAATACAATAACATACATCACAATCCACATCAATTAATGGAGAAATCAATCACATACTCACCCAAATTCATCACAGACATGGGGTGGATGAAACGCAACCAATCCCCACTAGGGGTGTTAACACAAGTAGTACAACAGCAGACAGGCCACAGTTATGAGGCAAGTCCAAAGCCCTTGTGTAATATTTTGTTACACCGAACCATCCTTGCGAGCCCATGGATAAGGGAGGCAGGAGTGGCCTATGTGAGTCAGGACTCGAAGCTGCAAACACATACGCAAGACAAGCTTGAAGGGCCCAGCTGGAACAGACAGTGGATGCTTTCAAAAGCCACAAAGCACCACACCGTCACATGAAAGCACAATAGACAAACAATATTAAACTATATTAACTAATTAAACTAAAAATGAACAACCTACATAACCTAATTAAAATAACTGTCAAATAGGTAATATTAACTAACTAAACTAAAAGCAAAAATCAAAAATGGCCACATATGACCCGGGGGGGAGGCACCCAGAAGGGGGGAGGTACAGGGTGCACCTCAACACCCACATGCGATGATGTTGAGACCAACAAAAAAAACCTCCATGGGCTCAACGCCTGCACAGCGAAACCTGTGTGGGAGATATCTCGTCATCCGAGTCTGCCTCATCCTGAATCGGAGGATGTGGGCCAGGAGCCTGACCACACCTAGGCGCAGCTTGCCCCTCGTCAGCAGCAAGTCTGCCGGATGGGTGAGCCTGGTTCTGTGCGGCAATGACACGCAGGTCTGCATGCAGAACGTCCCGTGATACATGTGCTTCCTCTTGCAAGGTAACACGTGTAACACGGAGTTCTTTCTGCGTGGTCTGGCTGGACAACGGATGCCCCTCCCAGGAAGCACATAGCTCAGCTGAGATGGTACGCTCAAGCTGCTCCAACCTCTCCTCTGACCGCACCCTCTGGGACGTCAAGAGGGCACCCAGTGTGGATCTGAGGGACTGATACTCAGCCCTCAGGGCCTCCATGTGTGCCTCTGCGTGAGCAGTAATTGCATGACGCAGAGGCAACATTTCAGCCTGGCGTGCCCTGTCAGAGGCCGCCATGCCCAGCCTGAGCGAGCGGGCCGTGGACTGCACCGCCTGCCACTGGAGAAGCACCTGCCTAGCAGGGGGAGCACAGATTAGGCCACACATTCCATGCTCACAGCGATGTTATCAAGTGCTGCCTCCTGACGTTCTGAATTGGCAGTCATGTCTTGCTCGCACTCAGTATACCTTGGTGGTGCACGGCCACCGTGTTGCTGGGCTTGACACCTGCAGGACCCAAGGACCGGGCGTCCTCGTTGGGTTGGCACCGCCCGCGGCTGCACGACTACATGCCCCCGTCTACGTGATACCCCAGGCACATCAGCGACTGGTGTGGAGGGTGACCCTGCGTCCCGATTCACCACAGGCTGAGGTCCCACCACTGTCTGGCCCTTCTGTACAGGTGTGGCAGTAAGAGGAGTGTCCACATCAGAATCATTCACCCCTGACATATGGACCTGATGCACATACAACTCGACATGGTCGTCAGAGTGGTCATCTGGGCTGGACTCATTGCCAGCCAAAGACAAGATGGACAGTAGCACACGTGGGTTCTCGTGGTCTACCACCCAACGACCCCCACTTGTGCCGGGTTGCGGTTGTGATAAGAACCCTGTGCCTGCCATGACAACACCACCCTCTGCCTCCATTGCGCCATCATCTGAAAAGTGGAGAGAAAAAAACATGAGTACACATGTTAGAAGCACTTAACACAGTCACACATGGACATCACACAGACAGCCAACACATGAAGCAGACATGTCACACACAAAAGAGAACCTGCCATGCATTCCTGGTCAATTTGACATTGCATCAGTGAGTACGCATGTAGAACGGTGTTACATGGCTCCGAAGTGGGTTGATGCAGTGCAGAACATGTGTACGTTACTCACTATCTACATGAACAAGTACTTCATGATGTGCATCGAAACATGTGAAGGCAGTGCATGGGCAAGTTCAGGCATCACGTGCAATGTGCATGCAATGGGTTACATGGCTACAAGCAAATCCCCCACCCCCGAGTGAAAATGCAGGGATGCCTTGCATGGTGGCAAAAGGATGACCAGAGACCTGTGTATTGGCAGCCAGTGTTGACTAGCATCAATGGCATCATCTGAGTCAACTGACAACACAGCAGATGATGATGGGACAGTAAGCAGGACACATGACAAACCCTCAGTAGTACGCCCATGTGTGCAAAACCCACTACACCAGTTGGACAGAGTCAGTGGGCCTGAAACTGGGGGAGGACTGTGCACCACACAGACTGTGACACCCTACACATGTGTGTGATGCAGGACTGGGCCAGAGTGGCCATGGGATGGATGGTGGAATGGCATGAAATGTCGGTCACCCTGAACACGTACTACAATGAGCATCCAGTCAATGTGGAATGCACATGGAGCATGAATGGGCAATCACGTCCCTGCGGAGCATCTGCCATCTGCACAGTCCAAGTGAGACACCCTGCATGAAGGACAGAGGATGTACCCCACTGCATGTGTCCGGCAGGTTGGCTGGTGGAAGTTAGCATGTACACAGGAGGCTTGAACAGGCCATTGCAGTACCGCAAAATGATGCACAACAGTGCAATGGTGAAATTGGGGTGCAGGGGGTGGAGGGGCAAGGGAGCATGCCTACGTGGAGTGCCCGCATGCAGGCAGTGGACACATGCACGTCAGTCATGCAATGACATAGTCCCAGTGCTGAGAGGAAGGACACCCCAGGCTACATGC
Organism: Ambystoma mexicanum; assembly: GCF_040938575.1. NCBI lineage: Eukaryota > Metazoa > Chordata > Amphibia > Caudata > Ambystomatidae > Ambystoma > Ambystoma mexicanum. Next base: position 577,965,344 of record NC_090929.1, on the reverse strand, counting down.
AGGCTACATGCAGAAGGACCAGTGAGCTGGAACATGGACCGGAGGGGCATCCGGGTGACTTGCATGTGAGTATGGTGCAAGTGTGGTGATGAGGACAATCCCTGTCTGCTCAACATGTCCACCATCCTGCACAGCAGGTACGCATCAGTGAAGCATTGCATGACTTGCACATGAAAACGGTTCTAGGTCAAATGTTCGAATGCAAACAATCGAATGACCAAAAGGACCAAAAAACCAAAGGGTCGATTTTTTTGGGCCAATAGTTTCGGGGTTCCCCCCAACCCCAATTACTGTAGCATAAACCACTTATATTTTTAACTACATGAAAACCATTAACCATATATATTCTGTCTGAGAATTTTGACCCTTTGGTCTTAGGTCCAATTACCTCGACCCTTTCATCATTCAATCCTTTTGGTGTTGAATCTTTGACAGGACACCCATGAGAACCATGTACACATGACATGTGGTGGCAGTCATGCCCAACACATGACGCGAGTAAAGCAACCATGGCCTCGACAAACAAGCAGCAACACTCACTGGACTGGGCATCAAAGTCCTGCATCTCTCTCACTCCTTTGACCAATTCTGGTGGTATGAACTCCGCAACTAGTGACTCGTGCGGAGTGAGGTCTACCTCCTCAGGTGCCGGCCCTCTGCCAGCCACCAGAGTCATGTTGTAATTTGAGGGACGCTTCGCCTTAGCGCTGCATTTGAGGTCATTCCAATGCTTTTTGCACTCTTGGGCTGTGCGCACCTCATGGCCGAATACACTCACATCTTCCGCAACTTGCTTCCAGTGGGTATCACGATGGGCAGCCGTAGTCTGACAATTCGGCTCCACTAGCATGTCACGGTTGTGGTCCCGCACGTAGTCCACGAGGTAGTCCAGTTCCTGCTTGCAGAAAGGCATCATCCTCGACGTGCAGGAGGCTGTAGCTGTGTCTGGGGTCCCAACCTGTACTGCAGGTGCAACCTTCCTCCTCTTGGACGCCGGTCCGGACCCTGGCTTGCCAATGCCACCCTGATCAGTATGGGCAGTGGCACTGGTGGAATGAGCAGAGGGAGTGGCAGGTGGAACATGGAGTGAGCTGCTGGGTGCCCTGGAATGGACCCTGCACAGCAACATCCGCTGGGCTAGGGTCATTGACCGGGACTCTCCTGGTTGATAGACTCACAACCGGGGTCGTGTTGGCTGCATCTGGGATTACTACCCTAGGGACACGTGCCTTGGTCTGGGCAGCCCTGCGTGCACCTACAGTGTGCCTCCTGACCACCTGTAAATCTTCCATGGAATCATCAAGTGCCAACGCAGCCTGCGCTGACAGACCCTGAGCCTGGGTGGTGGTGTCCACAGCTGCACCTGCAGCTACCACTACTCTTGGGCCCGTGGCAGTTGATGAAATGGACTGCCGGGTCACACAGGTGCCAGTGCCAGATGAAAGATCTGCATCTCCTGGAGCCGCAAGGGGTGGTGGCATGACTGCACCAACATGTGGCACAACATTGTCTGGAGCTGGCGCACCCCTGCCTCTTCCCTGTCTGCAGCCTGCCTGGACACCCTGGAGTCCCCCTACTCCCTGGTCACCCCGGCCACAGCCCTGACCACACCCACCACGAGGAGTACACCCAGCTGAGGCGCCCCTCATCTTTGGTGGCCTCCCAACCATGGCACAGATGGAGTAGTGCTGGCACAGATGGAGAAGTGCCAATGGGAGGTGTACATGACAATTATCCTGGGCAATTGGGATGAAGGGGGTGGGATACAAGATGTTATAAGCACCCCTGCACCTGCAAGGCTGTATGTGACCCCGGTGATGAAGTGACGGGTCATGCAACGCTCAGGCACCCCAAAACTGCAGTAAAACCGCACACACACACCGGTAGCCCGCGTGTGTGGAATTAACCTCCCGCAGTATGCGGTGGCACCCAGGGACATGGAAAACACATACGCATGGGACACGCAGGCTACTATGACCTCAGAAACGGGTACGCGATACACAGGGGCACCCGCAGTTTGAAAAATAGTGTGCACGACTCACCGTCAGACTAGCGTGATAATGAAAAACACGTATAGCCAATACCCCCGCCAAAAGAAGAGATACGTCCTTGATGCGCTGTGAAGTAGTGATGGTGCGTGAAACAACACGAAGTAGCAACACACACGTCGGTCTCCATGAAAGGCACGTACAGTGAACTGCTGGGTGCCACTCTCCTTTAACCTGTGCTGAGGGAAATGCCCGCTCATGTCACGTCACTTATGCGCGTAGGCCCTTTCCTCGGATTACACGCATTAACACACGGACGTGCAGTTTTTTTACGTGCTGATTCACTATGCACCCGTCACGAGGGGAACGCCCGCGTGCGTAATGTCACAGACGCGCTTACGCGCTAAGGTCCTTTCCTCGATTAACACGCTGACGTGCACTTTTTTCACGTGCCAAATCACTCCGTATCAAGCTGGCCACGCAACAACACCCTGAAGACCATGCTCCTGCCCAAAATGCCATTTTCCTGCCCCCAAGAGCCCCAAGCACGCTCCCACCTGCCATCTGCTGCTGCCTGCCTGCCTGCTGCCCACGTGCCCTGCTATTTGGTGCCTGCACATCAGCCATCTGCAGGGGTCCAGTTGCTGTGTCCACCCCTGCTGGAACAGAAGACTCCCGACTGGGATACCATCACTCCACAGCCCAGCCCCAGGACCCATTTGCCCACCCACACCTGCCTTGGGGGTCGCCATGTCAGGGCAAACACCATCCGAGACCACTGGCGAGAGGCAGAGGGCCACCAGCTTCAGTGAGAAGGAAGTTGGTGTCCTGATGGAGCAAGTTCTGGGGCATTATGATGCCCTCTTCACACCATCAAGCGCCGACAAGGAAGGACGGGAGAGCATCTGGGAGAATGTAGTGGTTGCCATCAACGCGGATGGGGTGGCAATCCGTGACATCAAGCAGGTCCGGAAGCGCTGGGAGGACTTCAGGTCCAGGACCCTCAACAAGGCCTGGCGCCTCATGAAGGCAGAGGATGCAAAGGGGTGACGGGTCAGCCTGACCAACATCCAGATGAGGGTCCTGGAGCGCATAAGCATAGCGCTCCATGCCCAGATCCTTCGGAGGAAGACCCGTCTGGAGCCGAGCAGTAAGTGGCCATGCATTGCTGTGTGAAACAGGGCATGTTGCAGTGTGCTGGTAGTCAGCTACTTGCCTGTATGTGTAACATAGGCCATCTATGGATGTGTGTGTGTGCAGGACATCATGGTAATGCATGTGAGACCAGTAATGCGTGAACCACATGGATGGTGCATGTGTTCCAATGCAACATGGGGAGCAGCATGCGGAATGCACACATGAATGCATGCCTGTCCCTGTTTTTGGACATGAATGAGGGGTGAGAGATGGGTGCTGCTCTCATGTACATGTATGGTGTACATTTATGTGTGTCTGAGAAGTGTGTGTGTGACTTTCAAACACCATGGATGCATGACACATGTCTGTGACGATGTGTAGATTCACTTATGCAGTCTAGTCACCCTTGTATCCACTGTGTCTGTGGTGTACGAGCCATGATACATGACCCTCCGGTGATGTGTGTGCATGGGATCAGTATGAGCCATGATGCATGTGAGTTTTAAGACAACATTTATGTCAATAGAGGCCCCTGTACATGGATGCTGATGTTGATTGCATGCGCCGTGCCTGATTCTACATGTGTGTTGCCTGCATTGACCTATGTGTTGTGGAGGGACAGGATGGAAGTGACGTTTGACAGTGCCACTCATGTGTTATTGCTTCCTGTCGAGGGGGCTATTGTACAGTACCCTGATGCTTGTGTTCTATGTCTCCCTCTATGCGGCGTCGAGTGAAGAAGAGGGCGGAGACGGCGCTGTGGAGCTAAGCGGTGGGGATGCCTCCACCGGGCGGTGACGCAAGGCCCAGCCACCCTCCCAGGAATTGCCATCATCCGGGAGCGAGGGGACTGGTGCCGCGTCTGCCACTACGGCTGTAGCGGAAGGGCCGGGTGGGCCCCCACAGGGGCTTGCAATGGCGGAAGACGGTGCGGAGACATCCAGGTTGGTGGTCTCCACAGAGGAGGAGGAGCCCGCTACTGAGCCGCACATGGGGCCTGGTGGGGGTAGTACCACTGGTGCAAGTGGTGCAGTCCAGGGCCAGGGTCAGGAGGCAGCACAGGTCGCCGCGTAGGGGCCTGTGCATGTCGCTGTCCCTGACCCTGTGACTGCACCACCATGCACCAGCAGGGATGCCCCGTCCCAGGCCCGTCCGCAGGTAGGGGGGAGGCCCACGTCATCTGGCTTTCCACTACCTGCGGACGAGGAGTACCATGACTGTATGGGCTCTGTCCTGATTGGTGTCGCGTTGCGCACGCGTGTCATTCATGATGACGTGCGTGCTTCCTGGGGGGACCACGCACGCCATCATGAAGAGCTGCGTGGCAACGTGGCACAGTTGGGAGGGGCCATGGTCGGTGGGTTCCTACATGTGTCGTGCACTCTGGCGGACCTCTCCTCCTCTGTGGAGACTATGCGACAGTTGTTCTCCCTGACATATTCCAGCCCAGATTCCACCAGGGCCCCCTGTGGACCTGGCCTGACCAACACAGCCAGCTTGGTGGAGATCCCATCCCTGCCACAGTCGGAAGTCGGCGGTCCAGCAGGGGTGGACACCCCAACAACTGGAGACCAGCAGATGGAGGATGTGCAGGCATCATCGGACAGGGCACATGGACAGCAGCAGCATGCTCTAGGTGGGAACGATGATGGCTCGGGGCCATCAACATCAGAGGGGCAGGCATTGGCCAGAGGGCAGGAGGACCCTGGAATGGGTGTGTCTTCTGTGTGGCTGCGGTTGGGCCAGCGCATAGATGCAGAGGAGCGGTGGCCGGAAGAGGCGCGGCTCACCATGGTCAGGGCGGAGTTCTCCATGCGTCGGGCGTTGAGGCGGGCTGAATGCCTCGAGGCAACTCGCAGGGAGTTGGAACAGGCCATGGATGCATCCCTGCGAGACCTCGGGGCCAGGGCAGAGGCCCGCCTCCAGGAGTTTGACATGAAGTTCGATGATGCCCTGCCCCACAACATCACAGAGTGAGCCGTAGGACTTGCCCACCGCCATTGTATATAGTTAGTTAGTGTTAGGTTTCCTTTCTCTTTTTTTTCTTTTGGGACGCTTGGACAATGCCCCACGTTTTTGTATATAGTTCTTAATTAGGTTGTTTTATTTTTTATAGGTTTCATTTCATTTGTTGGGCTCATGGACCCTGGTTTCAATCTCTGTACATAGTTGGACTGTGGATTTCTGCAAAAATATTATTTTACTTCACCATGGATCAATGGATTTTAAAATGTAGCTTTCCTTTGGATTTGCTTTGGTGGACAAGGAGTTTTCACTGACTTTATTTTGGATGACTTTGGATTGTGACTTCATTATTTTTTTTTCTTTTTTGGACATGCATTCTTTTTTGGATTAATATGATTTTCATGCTTTGATTCCATTTGCTTCATTTTGTGCACAATACATTTTGATTTCTTACTTCCATGTGTGGTAGTCGCTCATTGGTTTACTGGATGTCACAATGTGGGTTTGCACAATCACTGGCACACAGTGTGTGCGACGGACATGTGTTGATGTGCATAGTTAACTTTTGGTTTGTGACAAGAAATAGGCCTTTCAGTGTGGAGTGGATGGGAAACTTGATTGTGTCTCAGGACTGGGGTGGCAGGCAGTGGGATTTTGGTGGACATGAGGCCCATGAATGTGCATCTTTATGACATGTTGGGTGGGGACATGTGTCGGGGCCTGCTGGCAGGTGCCCGTCAATGCAGGGTGGGTGGGGGTGCAGGGGGACATGAGTCGGGGCCTGCTGGCAGGTGCCCGTCAATGCTGGGTGGGTGGGGGTGCAGGGGGACATGTGTCAGGGCCTGCTGGCAGGTGCCCCTCAATGCTGGGTGGGTGGGGGTGCAGTGGGACATGAGTCGGGGCCTGCTGGCAGGTGCCCGTCAATGCAGGGTGGGTGGGGGTGCAGGGGGACATGTGTCGGGGCCTGCTGGCAGGTGCCCCTCAATGCTGGGTGGGTGGGGGTGCAGGGGGACATGAGTCGGGGCCTGCTGGCAGGTGCCCCTCAAAGCTGGGTGGGTGGGGTTGCAGGGGGACATGTGGGCTGGCTGGGGGGCATGGCCAGGGTGGATGGGCTGCCTACGGGACATGACTAGGGGTGCAGGGTAGTCCCCTGTGGTGTTGGCTGGCTGCAGGGGCTGGGGAGGGGGTACAGGGCACACCTGGGAGGACAAACACTGCAAAATCACATTTGGAACTCCCCGCACATCCCTCAGAATAAACGTACCCCGCTCGCACAAGGCCTATCGCGTGTGATTCTCCACGTGCACCCCCGAAATACACGTACCCTGCTCGCACAGGGCCTGTCGCATGTGATTCTACGCGCGCACCCCCGAAAAAAACGTACCCCGCTCGCACAAGGCCTGTCGCGTGTGATTCTCCATGCGCACCCCCGAAATACACGTACCCCGCTCGCACAGGTCCTGTCGCGTGTGATTCTCTATGCGCACCCCGAAATACGCGTACCCCGCTCGCACAAGGCCTGTCGCGTGTGATTCTCCAAGCGCACCCCCGAAATACACGTATCCCGCTCACACAAGGCCTGTCGCATGTGATTCTCCATGCGCACCCCCAAATACACGTACCCCGCTCACACAGGGCCTGTCGCATGTGATTCTCCACGCGCACCCCCGAAATACACGTACCCCGCTCGCACAAGGCCTGTCACGTGTGATTCTCCTGTTCGCTGCGCCACTCTGCGCAACGGCTCATTATGGATGTTAGAATCCATGAATATGCTGTGCACGGAAATGGATTTTGGCGCACGCGGCTGGCGCAGACTACCACACGTGCACACTGTGCGCCAGCCGCGTGTGCCACTTGTGCGCTGATTTCTATGAATTACCCCCTTAGACTATTATATTATCGGTCTGTTTCTTCTTTAAAATCAGCAAGCAGCGTGTTCGCGGGAGGGGTTTTAAATTTATAGCACAGTAGAATTCTCTACCATACAATATGGGCTTCAAGAGACAACACTCCCAGTTCAAATCTGATAACACAAATAGGGATAGCCTGGGGTCATTTTAGCACTCTCTTCAATAAGAAACCCTTCTAGATGATAATAATCCTCATCCTGTAAACTATGGTCAATTTCAAGGCCATAAATCCACAGTGGCACAATTTTGGCTTTATAAAATGTTTAAAAGAGGGATAATTGAAAACTTTCCATATTTGCAATGAAAGTTTTTCATTTGAGCAATTGCCTTCAGCACTTTACCATATAGGCCTTCCATTATCGATCTTTTCCCAGGGGTACTAAATGTATCCAAACCCAGATATTTCATACTATCAACTTGGCCAATTCTTTCTCCCCCAGCCTTAAGGAATCTCTATTTTTCCATTTGCCTACTGGAAAGGTTAACAGGTGGGGTTTTCCAAAATTCACCACAAGATCACTATTTGCGCAGTACTGGGAAAAGCCACTAAGCAGCCTTTGGATTCCCACCTTTGTACAATCCAACAGGATTATATCATCTGTGTAAGTTATCCAGAAACCATGGGTTCCCAAAACGTTTGGGAGAACAAATGAGGCCATCTTGAGACACTCCCCCAAATCTGCCATGTATGCATTAAATAGAAATGGAGTCAATATGCATCCTTGGCGGAGACCACTGCTAGTAGGAATACATTCAGTCTGATCTTTAGTTCTGAATGTACATGCAGGTGGATTAAATGTGCCAATAGCCCCTTAGGACTACCCCAAGTTCATAATTTCTTCCAAAGTTTGTTCCTGTTAACACAATCGAAAGCCAAGGATAACTCTGCCGATACAATATACACTTCGCTGTAGGCTACTTCCCAAGCTGATTGTTGTAAGTAATTTACAACTCAACCTGCATTGGTACCCGTACCTATCCTAAATCCCAATTGATTAGGTGTAAGGATACCCTGCTTGGTGGCCCATTCATTAAGGTGGGAAATCAGTATTGACACAAATATTTTTTAATCTGTGTCAAGAAGCGCAATCTGTCTGTCATTTTCGGGAGCGTTCCACATTCACTTCTTAAAAATAGGAAAAATATGTGCCTCCTTCCATGTCTCTGGAGTTTGCTTTAAATGAACAATCGATAGGAAAAGATTCTACAGGACCCTGGCCTACAGGGCTGATTATGCTTTGAGTAACTGATTACAAAGCCTGTTGGGGCCAGGGGCCCTTGAATTACTAATATGTTGTATAATGGATTCGATTTGTATGGCCGAGAGTTCTAGATTCCAATCTTCCAGTTTAAGACTCCACCAGTTCATTAAGCAACCTGTTGGTGGATTATTCATTTGAGCATTATGGGATGCCCATATTATTTCCAGAATGAGATTTGTTTGAACCATGCTCTGCTTGTCATCAGCCAATTTAATTAGTTTCCAATAATTAGTTTCACCTTTCGAGCTAGCATTTTTTCATTTAATTCTGTTCTCATGGCTCTGTTTGATTTCTTTTAGCTCAACCGCATATTTGGGGATTTGTATTCCCATCCGGATGATTTTCTTAGCGTCCCTCCTGTACTCCCTTTTAATAGATTGAATAACAGGGCTATACTTTGAACTGTGGGAGTACTCTTTTTGTTTTCTCTGTCTTAACATGTCTTTATAGATATGGGTAGGTATGACACAAAACCTACACGGCTATCAAGCACTCTCCAGTCACTGAAAATGTAAATTTCCAGCTTCTTATTAAATTCCTGTATATCGTGCTGGGCCCAAATCAATCAGTTCTTGACCCCATTTATAAAAACATCCTGTATTATTTCCCTAGATCCCAGGCTATTTGGGAGATGTAATTCCACTGTCAATTTCAAATGATCGCTCGGAAAACCAATTCTTAACTTAAGAATGTTTTCAGCAGATTCCTCAGATACAAAGATATAATCGATCATGGATGTTTTAGAGCCACTCTTTCAAGTGTCCTGATATTAATTCCCTTTCTCAAGCTTGCCAGTCAATACACATAGGCACCAACTATTAAGGAAGTCCCACCATCTCTTCCCTTTGGCACCCTGAAGAGCATTTCTTGACTGGCAAGCCATCAACTCATGATACTTTGCCGGATTAAGGCAGTTAACATTAAAATCACCTGTAACTACAATCAAACCAGATGGTTGTAATTCCCTCTAGTTCGTCAATATACCATATATGGGTTCAATCAGTGCCGTTTGGCACACATCAGCCTAACTACAATAAACATTTGACGAGTACATCCTTCATCACAGCATGAGTTACCGGAACACCATATAGCCTCATTTTTTATCACTGTCAATAGGCTGCCTTTTGGACCACCAACCAAACCTTTAAGTGCCATTTGTTGACAAACAGAATAACCATCCATAATTACTTTCTCAGTCATGAATGTTTCTTGTAACATCACTAAGCGAATATCTGCTTAAATTGGCACTAGGGTCCACAGAATTAAGCAAGTGCTGGAACCCGCGAGTATTCTATGAGCAAAGGCTAAACACCCTGCCTAACACCTTTATCATCCCTCAATACGTTTTCTGCAGGTTTAGCTAGCCAAAACCACCACCATTCATGCTCTCATATTTCTCCATTCTTCCCTTAGGGGGTGTCTTCCATATTCAACATTAAGATTGCTCCAGGCCACCTGCTGAATAGCTTTTGTTTTTTCAGTGTGATTCACCCGCAATATTCAATTATAGGGCCGAATGTACTATGCACCCATACCCCCGACTGATAGCATTCCTAAAAATAAGCTCTGGTGAACTAATATACAAAATGCCCTGGCGGGAAAAATTAGCTTGCTCCAAACTAAAATTGCCAATAAAAAAGCTTCCCTGCTCCTGCCGACGGAACCTACACCTCAGCCACAGCTTCATCTAAACCAGCCTAACAACATCCCCCACCCCTTCAGCTTCAAACAAATAACCATATTAGAGACAGAAAAAATCATACTCTCTCTAAAGCCATCTAACTGTAAAGGAGACAATTGCCCTGCCCAAATCATAAAAGATGCAGCTAGAGACCTAGCGCCCTTCATCTCTAAGCTCATCAATGCATCCTTTAAGTCCAACCTAGTGCCTAATAACCTAAAACAATCTTGGGTGCTTCCCTTGCTAAAAAAACAAACACTTGACCCCGCAATACCGACAAACTACAGACCCATTACCACTGTCCCATTTCTACTTAAAATCATTGACAGAGTAGCCTACCTGCAAATTCAGGACTACTTAGAAACCAACAACTTACTAGGCTCACATCAATCTGGCTTCCGTCCCCTTCATGGTACTGGAACAGCCCTGATTGATCTTAAGACCCAAATTGACGAGTTGAAGGACATTGGCAAATCAGCTATGCTACTCCTCCTTGACCTATCTGCAGCCTTCAAGCTGGTAGATCATGCAGTCTTATGCAATCACCTTAGCTCCGCCGCCCATTTTTCAATTGATGCCATAACCTGGGTACAATCCTTCCTTGCAAACCGGACAATGAGAGTCTTCTCCCCTTTAGCAGCTGCTGATCCCACACAAGTTTCTTGCGGTGTCTCTCAAGGATCATGCGTATCTCCTACGATGTACAGCATCTTTACTAAACCTTTGTTTGATAAGTTGGACAGACTGGGTGTCATCTACACCAACTACGCAGATGACACTCAGATCCTCATCCCCCTTTCGGGCAACTTCTTGGAAGACACGGCTTTAGTAAACAAGATATATCTCCTCATTCAGGCATGGATGGCATCTCACGGCCTCTGCCTGAATGACGACAAAACAGAGTTACTGATCCTTGGCTCAGAGATAGCGATCAAAAAACTTGACCCGAACTATGCCTCATTCAACATTTACAACAATGTCATCAAAGTGATGCCTGCAGTCAAAACCCTTGGGGTCTATCTCGACTCAGCGCTCACCTTTAAGAAATAAACTAACGCCTCAGCATCTTCCACTGCATGTACTTGCAAACTGATCTGAGCATGTAGACCATTCCTAACTGAGACTAGCTGCATCACACTAGCCAACGCACTCGTCATATCCAGGCCGGATTACTGTAATGCTCTATATGCAGGATCTAACAAGTACATTATTGATAAACTCCAATCACTCCAAAATAATGCTATTAGAGGGGCTCAAATATTCCTAATAGAGCCTATATCTCCACCTCCAGAAAAAATATCCATTGGCTAAAAATTAAAGACAGGATTGCCCTCAAAACCCTATCTCTCACCTCCAAGTGTCTTAACAACATAGCTCCCCCCTACCTGGTAAACAGAGTCAA